>NC_140588.1:87829272-88489272 GCF_964204655.1 Triturus cristatus
GAGAGACATGGAAGACAGAATTTCAAGGTGTCCTGAATGATATGGATTGGGCTAGAGAGCTCAAATACCGACGTACAATTTCGCTGGAGACCCATTTTCAAATATTCAAATTTTACATACTCCACCAAGCCTATCTCTTCCCAGCCTGTATTAAAAAGATCTCTCCTGGAGAGTTCACCTCAAGCCCGCTGTGACACCATACCCTAGCAGACTTCTTTGAGATGCTTTGGGATTGCCCATTCTTGCCGACATTCTAGACACCAGTTTTAAAATTTGGCACGTTGTACAGGTATGTCCATCTATCCCACATGGGAATACAGCTCACTGGGAATCTTTTGATGCTCCCATAGACACAGAGTACTCTCACATTTCTTGGACTTAGGTCCTCTTCTGGCAAAAAGGGCAACTACATCCCACTTAAAGTCAATGGAACCTCCCTCCATTCTGTTTTGCCAATTAACAACACTGAGATGGTCGCAAGCTGAAAGAGAACAGAGTCCTATTGAACTATCTGATTGAGGAGGAATAGGATGAGGTTTGGAAAGCTTTGAGTGAGAACCCCAGAGATGACAATCTGCCCCCTTGATGGGATCATCAATCTTTGTATCCCCTGACTAAATGTTGGTCCACACACTGGCCCTCGATATTCTAGACCTCAACCTTAAATTAAACCATGTCTGACTCTGCCTCTTTCGGCCTTCGTTCTCACCAGTCACTCCCCAAACCACTATGTTTCCTAATTTACAGATACTCAATGAGACCATTGATGGACGCCCCCTAGCATCTTTCGCAGAACCCACTTCTCCCTCTAATCAGATACTGGCAACTTCATAGTTCTGCCACCCACTTGCTAACCTCATGCACCAAAGAGTAAAGACAAAGGGCGACATTTACAAAAACGTCACGCAATGCAGCGCAGCCCCCACAAGGCTGGTCTATGGTGCATTGTGCGACAGGGAGTGAGTAGGAGACCACCATATCTTCAGAGATATGTCTCTCTCCTCCCCTTTCCCTTGTGCCGGCGCTGATTTCAGTGGCCATTTGCCATGCACACACCTTAGCACCATAGCGATAGGGTGTGTGCATGAGTCTAGCATATGTTTTGTACAGGGAGAGTACCATTCTTGTACAAAATACTATGCCTGGAAGCGATATAAATATTTTCCCACTTCGTAAGCGTGCTGCACAGTGCAGCATGCATGCAGCGTTGGAAAAGCACGGAGAAATTAATGCATTTCTCCTGTTAGCGCCTCCTTTGAAGGGGCACTAACTTTTGGCGCAAATTGCATGGGAACGCCCATGTTTCACCGATGTAAAGCCCCCTCAGCGCTAAGTAACGCAAAGCAGTGCCTCCCACTGCTTTTCGCTACTTTTAGGGTGCTTCCCAGTGCAAAACAAGTTTTGAGCTAGGAAGTAAATAGCAAAAAAAATGTTTTGCACTGGTTAGAGTGACTTTTGTGACGCTAACCCAGTGCAAAATGTTTGCAAATTGAACCAAAATGTTAACTTTTGATGTAAAATAAGTGAGGGAATGAGATACCACCTAGTGGTTAAATCGCGTAATATGGAACCAGAAGATCTGGAATCAACTCCAGCATTCCAGCTTGAAAATATTGTATACACACAGGGAATTGATTTAATTCAAATACACGAAGTCAGGATGTGCGCTATAAAAAAATTCTGTTGTGTATTAATTTAATAGACTGTAATGTATTTCCATGTATAATAACACCTAGGCCACACGGAGGTTGCACATGAGATCTGGCTTGCCTATTGGTTCAATATTGGCATTGTTGTCAGAGATGGAAGAGGGCATTAATATTTCTAAGTTTATTAGTTGCGATATTTGCTACATCATTATAGACTTGATGTGTTATATATAACCCATCATCTGCTGAATAATGTGCCGATTTTAAAGAAACAAACTTTTTCCAGCTCAAGCTCAAGTTACTAAAAATGTGGTAACGTGTTCCCATGCTGTAGAAGGCCCTGCACAAAGGTTGACTAATCATCTTCCAGCTGCTTATTGCTGTATTTGGTTGTTGGACTAGTTCTAATGGGGTGAGGCCTTTGAACGGATAGTGTACCATGTGCAAAAAGTACAAATTAATGAAGTAATGCTAGCACTAAATGTGTCACATTATGCCACATATTTTGGCGTTAAACATTGATTCTGATTTCCGGATTGTCTTGTTGACCTGCTTCATCGAGCAAAGATCACTTGAAATAGTATGCCGGGAAGGATTAAACCTTCTCTAGTTTGAGCCCCCTATGAGGAAAATCCTTTCCTGTCTCCAAATGCTCTCAAAGACTTCAAATTGTTTAGATCACATTAGTTCTCTAGTGCCTGTAACGGGACACAACCTTTACAATGCAGTCATTACATCGCACTACCTTTACAACACAGTCATTACATCGCAACATTCATTACAACACAGTCATTACATCGCATGTCACTACAACGCATGTCATTACAACGCATGTCACTACAACGCAGGCATTACATCGCAGGTAATTACAACGCAAACCATTACAATGCATAGTACCCTTACACTATCCGACACTTACGCTACTGTTGCACTTACTGAAGTTACAATAGTAATTTTTACCCCTACACTATCCAACACTTACCTTAAATGCGATGTGATAGTATGCGTTTTAATGGTATGTGTTGTAATGGTACAATGCGATGCAATGGAATGCGTTGTAAAGGTAGTTTCTAAAAATGCGATGTAATGTCATGCAATGTAAAAGAATGCGTTATAAAGGATGTTGCGATGTAAAAACTGTGTTGTATAAGGCATGCGTTGTAAATGTATGCGTTGTAACGTCATACATTCGTCTGTAACTGGCCTTATAGCCATTTTGATATTGGGGCAATCAAAATCATCAGTGTTCAGTACATGTACAGGATTGGTACACCTAACTGGTACAGGTTTCTCATCCAATAAAGTTATTAGGCACATTGATTTGATTTATTATATTTTCTTACTACAGCTGGATATGGGTAACGGTTTAGGTTGTTGGGAGCCCATTATGTCCCTGTAGCTCTGTGCAGGAGGTCAGCGCTTAATCCTTGGAGTCACTCTGGGAGCCCTCTGTGAAGGTATATGTCAAAATCTCACTGACCCAGGCAGGTGGGCAGCAGAACAGCATGGCTGTAATCCAGCAACATAGCAGAGCAACAATGCAGTAGTCTAGCAGGCCAGCAATCCAGCAGAGTAATAGTCCTTTCAGAAGCACAGTAGTTCTTCTGGGCAGAGTATCCACAGGTCCAGAAGTGTAATGAAGAATTGGTGACTAAGGTCCAATATTTATACCAGGTGCCTCCTTTGAAGTGGCAGAAGCTTCTAGAGGTTTCCCTTTGACATACACATGTTTCCTGCCTCCCCTGCCCTAGCTCCAGACTATCTACAGAGGGCATGCAGCCCTTTGGAGGCAAGACACAGCCTATTCAAGCGTAAGTAGGGCTGTGCCCAGCGCCGGCCTCCTATTCTGCCAGTGATGGGCCATCCAGGCACATATAAGCTCTCTATTGTGTGTGGGTGTCCAGGAGGCACATGCAAAGCCCAACTGTCAGCTGCACCCAGTCATGTGGCCCAGAGATAGGCTGTAGGCACTAAATGGCTAATGCAGGAAAATGCCAACCATCTAAAAGTGGCATTTTCAAAATTGTAATTCAAAATCCGACTTTACCATGAGAAGATTTTGAACTGCTTACCTGTTTCCACTTGAAAGTTACAGCTTATTAAATGTAATAAGATAACTCCAATGTTATCCTATGGGAGAGGCAGGCATTGCAGTAGTGAGATTTAATAGCTTTTCACTAACAGGCAGTAGCGGCTCGTCGTGGGAGTTCTGCGGGGTGGTGGGGAGGGTCAGGGTGGGGGGTAGTAAACTCTGGCTTAAGGCTGAATGGAGTTCAGTCAATAAAGAAATAAATAAAATAAATGTCATTGTGCGCTCTGCAATGCAGCGCCCGCAATGAAATTTGTTTTATTTATTTCTTTATTAACTGATCTCCGTTCAGCATTAAGCCAGAGTTTACAACCCCCCACCCTGCCCCTCCCCCACCCTGCCTCACCACCCCGCAGCACTCCCACGACGAACCGCTACGGCTAACAGGATATGTAAAACTTAAAAGTACATGTCCTGCTTTTTTAATACATTGCATCCTGCCCTCCGGGTTGTCCAGGGCCTACCTAAGGGGTGACTCATATGTATAAAAAGGGGTGGTTTGGCCCTGGCAAAAGGCTTATTTTGCCAGGTCGTCATGGTAGTGTAAACTGCACAAACAGGCTCCACAATGGCAGGCCATGACATTGTTAAAGGGCTACTTAAGTGGGTAGCACAATCAGTGCTGCAGGCCCACTAGTAGCATTTGCCCTCTGGGGTGTCCATTACCTAACCTAGGTGTGACTTATAATTATTAAAAAGGAAGGTTTGGATTTGGGAAAAAGTTTATTTTGCCAGATCGTAATGTCAGTTTAATATCTGCACATGCAGGCTCCAATGGCAGGCCTGAGACATCTTTAAAGGGCTACTTAATTGGGTGGTACAATCTGTGTTGCAGGCCTACAAGTAGAATTTAATTTTCAGGTCCTGGGTACACATAGTACCACTTTATTAAGGACTTATACATAAATTAAATGTGCCAGTCGGGTGTAAGGCAATTTCACCATATTTTAAGGAGAAAGCACAAGCACCTTCGCACTAGTTAGCAGTGGTAAAGTACGCAAGAGTTCTAAGGCAAGCAAAAACAAAGACAAAGACAGCAAAACAGGAGTTGTGAAGGCAAAAATGTAGGGGGGAAACCACGCCAAGGATCCCAGCTTTAACATGCGGCAAATGGGATTTCCAATTGGTATTCCCAAACTTGTGTGCATTCGATTTTGCAAGTCACTACATACTTTTTGACACATCGGGCATATTCTCAAGAACGCGTGATAACCATCGCAAAAGTTACTTAACGCAAACTCCAACATCGCAGTCTATCACAGGAAACTTACGCCGTATGAACCAAGTATTCACAACATAGCGATACCATGCGATAGTCACCAGATAACGCATCAAATGGCTGCGTTAAAATCAACGCCACGCTGCAAAAATGCGAAACATGAATGCCCAAAAAGCTGCGATGAGGCGAATCGCGATACAAAAAGCTGCAAAATACAGCGGCAGGCCTGCGAATCCCACGCGTCTGGCGGGAAAATGCACCATAAGAGCAGAACAAGAAAAACACACCAGAAACAATCCAAAGTGCGCAGCAACATGGATGCACCCTGACCGAGCTCAGAAGCCAGCGCGAACCTCACAAGCCCCACAGACCACCAGCAAGGTACAACAGGTCGGGGAAGGCCAGAGAGAAGAGGGAGAGGAAGACAGGGTGCAGTCCGCAGGATAACAAGACCAGCGTCACGGAGGTGACAGAACAATACCATCAACTGACCCACAATCAGACTACCTGGAATGCAGCCGGAGTGTCGAGGAGGCCAATGGAGAAGGCCAAGAGGCGCTGGCATGAAAACCTAAACCAGGCACCAAGATGCTGCCAACAGGAAGGCAGCAACAGCGACAGGAGGTGTGAGTCCTGTGCTACTGGAGGAGCCGGAGGAAATGGAGGCCAGTCATCAGTACGGACACAGCTCCAGAGGACCTGACACAACAACAACAGGATGAGGAACGAACAGTGACTGGGGGGATGTGGTGAGATGGGCACAATGGCACACATGCACAAGTAGAGCACACTGCACACCCACAATGACCCATGGCACACTGCAGCACACACACAAAGCAATAACAGCACATCCCATGACAATGTGGCACAATGTGCAACTCCGACACTGTAGAACAGGGGACACATCTGGGTCCGCCCATGCGCAGAAACAGGCCAATCACATAGGACTAAGCAGGGAACTGTGAGATGCATATGTACAGGTACAACCTCACATCAGTCATGCAGTCCAAATGTCCACTGGCCCAACTCAAATTGTCAGCACCGCCCAAACAGTCACAAGGTACATTGTCACACAGTCTGCATGTTTACAAGAACAATGAGCCAACATACATGGTAACACAATGTCAACATGCATCTCCCCTTCACATTGCTGTGGGGCAAACAACACCTCCAGCAGGTCAGACCAGATAACCCATCAGTGATGCCGGAGACGACCACCACACATTTGACACCAATGCCCTACAACAGCCCATGAACATCCCAAGCAAGCAACCACCAGGATCAGGGCAGACAAGCTACTTAGAAGAGAACCCAGCCCCTGCACAGACCACACAACAGGAAGCACCCACCAGCACGGCAGGCTCACAACACTTCACAGACCCACACATGGCACCCCAATGCCAGGTGCCATAACGACAAAAGGGGGTGGCCCAACAGGTGCGGTGGTGGTCCGAACCCATGGAAGGCGAACTAGAACACATACGTGGGTGTCCAATACTCTTCAGGGACCACCCACACCCCACAAAGGAGACCCACACTGCCATGGAGACACATGCATAAGCACATTCCCAGTACAGAACCACGCCTAGGGGCACGCACATATAACCCACGCTGGCTCTGTGTACAATGGCCCAGTCCACTCCCCTTACAAATTGAGTGGGTGACGACAAAGCTACATGTCCAAGCTCCAACCTGCTGCCTGCGGTGACATGTCTGTGTCCACTGTACACAGCAAAATGTAATGTCCCAGGGCCCAGGGCCCTCATGCATACAACAAGACCACAGGGACACATACAGATATTATGTCGAACAGGCTACGGGCATGTGTGCCCGGACCCTTTATTTGCAGGGTCACATGTACAGAGACGTCTGTGCTGGATGTGTGTGGGATGAGTGTAAGCTAGCCCTCAGGGGTTGGTTGGTGCTGGCAACAACTACAACAGTGATCAGACAATCAGAGGTTCAAAGTACAAACAGTAAGGGTCCATGACTTGAGCTGCATAGAGTTAGAGGCCCCGTATGCACTGCGGCTGGCACAGACACACCTCCACGGGATGGTGACTTGTGGTGCAGTGAGATAGGGGCACATGAAGTGCTGAGCGGGTCCTCGTCGATGTTCAAGGTGGACATGGCAGAGGCTTACGGGAGACAGTGGAAGGTGTCCTCCAGGGCATGATGCAGTGGGTGGAAGCTGTCTGGAAGCAGCAAATGGAGGAGTGGAACTCCACAGCATTGTTTGAGCCACAAAGTCAGTATCAACGACATGATGTCGACAACAATCCCAAGGCCATGGACTCACCAAAATCCAAAAAAGGAAGTGTCCATGGGTCTCGGGGAACAGACTTAGTGGCCCTCGGGCTGTAAGGGTATGCAGTCTGCGTTGAGGCCTGTCCAATGACATAAAGTCTGCCATAAATAAATCAAGGCTGAATTCAAATTGCATGTGGCAAACTCAACCACAGTGTAGGCCTGAGGCAGCGGTCAGTGCGGGCCATACGTGGTTCAGCGAGATCCTCCTGGAACTCTAACACACAACTTTGCCATTACATTTGGGGGGTGACTTGTGGGTGATGAAGGCAAAAGCACCAGAGCCGGGCGGGTCTTCAGTCAGCGACGAAGACGTGTCCTGCCTGGTATGGACTGGATTGGAGTGGCGTGAGGCCTGCAGGATGGCACTGTAGCCAATGGCATAGTCATCAAGGGCCCACAGACACGTGTGTTCGGGAGGCCTGGCATAGACTTGGTGTCACCACATCGAAGGGAGTACAGTGAAGTAAACTCTTCATTATTGTGGGTACTCGGACAATGTATGATCAAGACTCAGTTCCAAATGTATGACCTACTTGACCGTAGTGAAGGCCGGAGGCGGCAGTAGAGCACATCAACAAAAAAGGACTAAAGCGTGCCTGTGTCGTGGAGGCCGTGATGGTCTGAGGAGGCTGCCAGGGTCGAGGGCCTTAGGCTTGGATCTTGAGCCGACATGTGGTGGGCCCTCCTTGACACATGTCGGTGTCAGCAGGTGATAAGTGTGGCCGGGCTGCACGGTGGCGGGCCTGACAGGTTCGGGGTCCAGCGGGCCGGGGTACGGCAGGCGTTCAGGATCGCATGCAACTCCGCTCCGGAAGACGGCATGGGCCTTGTGATGGGGTGAGAGGTGCTGCCCTGAAGAGACATCGGGCATTCCAGAAGAGGACCACGCCCAGGGCTACATGCTTTTTATTCACACCCCTACGCTGGCCTGGTGTACACTGGGGCATCCCACTCCGCTCACGCTTACGGGGGGGATGTAACTGGCAACATTTCCGCAAACTCCCCCACTGGCTGGCGTGACATGGTTGCGTCCACTGTCCACTACATTGTGCATTTCCCTTGGTGCCATCCTGGTAGCGCTGGTTGAAGATGGACTGTCGGAGGATGAAGGAATCATGCACACTGGCTGGGTATTTGGCAATGACGTTGGTGGAGATTCCACGGTGTTCAGATGTTGCCTGCACAGTGATGTGAGACGTGTGCTCTCTGTTGGAGTGATTGTGTACTGTGTCACCAGGGGGCACAGGTAGGGCATGTGTGTTGTGGATTGCCCCCAACATGTGCGTGCTTCCGGCTATGGCGTATGGTCCTTGCTTGGTCTCCAGCTGTTCCTGCGCATTGTGGTGGATGTATAGATACTGGGGTACCCAGGACAGGTGTGAGGGACTTGGATGCGGATGGCTGTGGGACTCCTCCGACTCTGGCGGGTGTTGGTTGGGGAGTACCAGAGGCCAACAGGTGCATCACAGCCAGCAGCTTTGTGTGGAGTGGGATGTTGGTTGTCTGCTGTGTTGGTGCTGTCGGCCTGTTGGGCGATGATGGTCAGAACACGTAGGATGGTTGCCCTTTTGAGCCAGTAGTTGGCAATGGCATCCTCTGGTGTTGAGTCTGTGAGGCTGGTGCATTGCAAGTGGTTCTGTCTTTGTCTGTGCTGCCTCTGTGGTGATCCGGGGGGCGAGAGGTTTGGGGGGGCTTGTGGTCCTGAGGTTTTGCCGCAGGGAAGTGCAGCAGGCCCTCCTGCTGCGCTTCCCTATGGCAAAAGAAAAAGGCAGGAATGCGCTGTGTCTATAAGATAAGGCGCATTCCTGTCCTTTTCCCCTGCGCCGGCGCACAATGGGCTGCTGAGCGCCAACGCAGGCACCTTTGCACCATGGTGCAAGGGTGCTTGCGTTGCGAGAATTATTATTTTTGTACAGGAAGGGAAACCTTTCTGTTCAAAAACAATCATTTTCCAAAGGAAAAACAAGGAGAAATAAAGGTATTTCTCCTCATTGGGCCTCCCCTATGCCTCCCCTGGGCAGGCATAAGCTTTTGGCACTGCCTCAGATTTACCATTACTCGTAAATCTGGGTCAGTGTCAAAAGGTCATGGATGTTGCTGGGAACGCCCCCAGCAACACCCATTGCATGCCCCTAACGCAGAACCCTGTGTTAAAGGAACTGATATTTAACAGGCAGCATTAAGCCAAAAAAAGTGGCCAAGTGCTGCCTGATAACTATCACGCAGGCTTCTGCGCCACGGAACGTCACAAAAAGTGACGTTCCGGAGGCGCAAGGAGTCTCATAAATTAGGCCCTGAATTTCAGAAAGCGAGGCCCTTTGTGAAAAACATTTAGATCAAGAGAACAGGCATTCATTTACCCCACGGCAGCAGCAGGCTTCAAGAAATGAATATTTTTCAACTCAGTAGGAGGCATAATTAAAGCAACACAAAGGAGCAATTAAATAACAAAAAAAGTAGAATGCCTTAAAACATTTCCTTGATTCATTTAGTTTCATAATGCTAAACCAGCCCTTCCTCCTTCTCGCAGTCCCCATTGTAAATAATAAATTCTACCCTGTCAGATTTACAATCAACCATAATTTAACAAGTATCTTCAATACAATGAACACAGCCTAATCAAAATGTTGGTTTACCTAAATGGTTCTTGCAGTACAGATTTAACGAGAGCATCTGACTGATACTTTGTTTAAATTGTATTGGAAGACAGAGCTCAACTTGTTCATTTTAGCTTGTTTCACAGAATATGTATGTTTTACAAATGACATTTTTTCAGTGTTTGCTCTGAAAATCTCAAGCTGGGTTCACTCCAGAGCTAATTGCAGTGTTGTGAATGTATTTATCAGACCCATAAAACGTGTGATTTCAGCTCTATTTTGAAATGAGTAATGTTCTGATGAGGGAGGCTTATATAGGACGATCTAATCTTCGAGAGCAAAATGAGTAAACAGTCCCGTCTCGAAAAGCAACGAAGAAAGTCAAATAAAACAATCATTGGTAATAGGTCTGATTGTTAATGTTACCAGCATCTCTGGACGCGCGTACTTGCATGAGTTAGAGACCTATTGCCTTTGCCAATGCTTGTTTGTCATGGAACGCAGATATTCAGTAAGTTCTGCGAGAAAATGCAACCTTTAATCGGTCTCTCATATGTGCTCATCTTTCGCTACTCATAGTTCTTGAATGTGATGTTACCTTAGTGCACACATGTAACCCCTTGCATCCTAGTTTTTGGTAAATACCCTTTTTTCTAAAAATAAATTGCTTTGGCATAAACCATATCTGCAGATCCACAGAGTTTAGTATGATATTCATTATTATTGTAGAGTTTGGGGATGGGCATCATGCCCTACTTGAGGTCTTGTCTCTCAGGAATCATGGCCCTTCCCCACACTCTATAACAGTCATAAATATTATACTACCCTCTGTGTATTTGAATCTGTCTGTCTGTCTGTCTGTCTGTCCGTCCGTCCGTCTGTCTGACTGTCTGTCTGTCTTTCTATTCTAACTCTCTGCCTAACTATACATCTAGCTATTTGTCCGTCTATCTCTCCATCTATCTATCTATCTATCTATCTATCTATCTATCTATCTATCTATCTATCTATCTATCTATCTATCTATCTATCTATCTATCTATCTATCTATCTATCTATCTATCTATCTATCTATCTATCTATCTATCTATCTATCTATCTATCTATCTATCTATCTATCTATCTATCTATCTATCTATCTATCTATCTGTCTGTCCGTCCGTCCGTCCGTCCGTCCGTCCGTCCGTCCGTCCGTCCATCCGTCCATCCATCTATCTCTACAAACGCACACATACACACACACACATATATTCACAGAAAAACAACAAAAGTTCAAGTCAGTTAGATGAGGTACTGAGATGTCAAAGCAAACACAATAAGATAATGGACAGAGTGCTGACACTTTTCAGCCACTCACCTCCAGTCATTATTAGATCTGGGTTAAATCCATCATCTTCTTCTGCTCACTTTAACACCTTAGTCAAATCCAGCTATTTGGAAATCAGTTTTGACCCTGTTCCTCATTGAAGCAGTCCAGCCTGAACTGCCAGGCCAGGTCCTCCCTGGACTGGAAACAAGAATACTGGGACCGACTTTGAGGTCACACTCCTCATCAGCCTGGCTAGCTTGAATCCAGCTGCAAAATGAGCAAGGGACCCACAACTGATTTGCATATGGCTGGGTCTAAACTGGGGTGGCATAGTGAGCAAAAGAACGATAGATTAAAATGATTTACAAAATATGACAACCTCTCCTGGGGTCATGAATTCAATGATCTAGAACATTTACTGTGTGTGTATATATGTGTGTTTTTTTAAATATTGCTTTGGGGAGGACTCTAATACTTTGGTTTGTTTTGCCCGTACCCCCCTGGGTAGGAAACACCAGTGTCACAGGTGATGGGGTCCCCAGGACATTGCAACAGTATCGGCCTGACAAATGGGGTTCCTGGGTCGATGTACAGCCGCGGATGGACGTCCGACACCCCCCTCCCACCCAAAACAAAAAATTCACTGGCCCTGATCAGTGGGTTCCAGGGTGGCTTCATGCTTTGACGGAGTATTCCATTCTCCAACCTCTAAATGAGGCCTCATGACCTTTTCAATATTATTACTTTTCTGCAAACATAGACATCTGCACTTCTTACCTTCAATTTGAAATTGGTTAATGGGTATTTCATGATGACATGGAAAGAATATCTTACCTGATCTACAAACTGTGACACTGTCGACCAAGAATCAAGCTTCATTAACGTGTGTTTTAAAAAAAACAATGATGACATCCTGCGATTTTACTCTAAATTACACTAAATCACACACTTCAGATGTCAATTACAAAATAATACAACATAGAAGGGAGAGTAAAACAAATGTCAGCCTCCTCTTCTGGACATAGGCCTGGAGCGTTGAAAGTTAAATCTTTATATCATAATCTTGTTTGCCTATTCAAAAGAAGTTCCAGGTGGACACAAACTAACATCTTATTCAGACATTAGATTCCTTCTATTAATATCTACCATTATGGCAAAATTATTGTTGAGTACCTGAAGCATCAAAGAGACTCTTGCATCACAAAAACAACAAAGTATGGGCTAAATTAACCAATGTATCTGCTTATCTTCCAGCGTGATCACAACAACTGACAATTGTCTGCGTTTAGCAATGATGCTATACCTTCAAGCTTACACACCCTTGCACTTCTTCCTTCCACAACTACCCTGCTCACCAGATGCACTTCCCAGAATACACCCCTTCACATCGAATCTATAGCAATGAGATTAACAATCACCAAGTTATTTTCCCTTTCTGCACACCATACTAAATTCTTCGCTATATTGAAACATAGTTCCCAAACGCACACGCATGATATATGCCGAACACCCTTACTGACACTCAGACCTCCTCCCACCCATTATAGCACAGCTTAGCAAATTCCCTGCCCCAGACAACTACATGATAACAGCTCCCTCCCAAGTACAGGGAAATTCTCATTCAATAGTCACAATGCTCTCTTGACCAGTTTCTTCTCCATTGATCGCCTTCAGACAGTCCTAACTGAATGCCAGGTACACAGACAAGCATGAGTAATATTCCACCATCAGTAATCTCAATCATGCCAATGTCCTCCAATTTTGTCAAAAATAAAACTGGTTAGCCATTAGCCTTTCCTGGCAGACCTTACACTATGCTGGCAGGGATGCCTTCTCCAGAATCTGCCATCAAGAGCTAAAGGATGGGGATAAAATAAACATTGCAAAGTCCACTAACTATAAATATGCGAATGGAGAACTGTACGAATTACGAATTCTGTGAATACATTTTCATAAAATACATCAGAGAGCAGCAAGTGATAAAAAACAACAATCTTTAAAAAAAAGACTCAAGTTTAGATACAAAATTCCGCATAAGTGTGTCATCACTGTGCCCAAATTCTATGACTTGTGGGAATTCACAAGCATTTCAAGAAGTACACATAGAAGGCAATGCTTGTCATAAATGTCCAGGCCTAGTACAAAGAAAGTTATGAGACGTCTGCTATTTCCCCAATATGGTACAACTCCGCACTGGGAGAATGTAGTCTGCACGTTTTTATTTGTCCCAGTGAATAATTGTCCTGTGTGAAGAAATCCCTCCCTCAACACCACCACAAACTTTGGAAGTATTTCCACAGTGGAAAGGAAACCAAGAGGAGTCTGTTTAATGCCAAAATAACTCACAAGTTTATTTGTTTTCACATACATTCAAGGCGAATCATGCCTTTCTACTCTCACTCCACCTTTTGAGAAGAGTTTACTGCTGTATAATTTTTGAGTTGTTGTGTACAATAACACTGTTGTAGCACCATTTACGGGTGCCACTGTGTCCCATTCTAGAGAAATTACTCCATTAAGGACATAAACCTCGGTTTACAGACGTATATCTATTTTTGAATTTGGTCTTCTGTGTCTCAACTTCTTTTAAGTTAAGGCCCTTTTAATTTTCGCTCATAAACATGTACACCATTAAACTAAAAATTAGAAAAACGTGGAACGCTGCTTTCTAAATGTAGAGTGTGAAAAATATCAAAGTCTTGATCCACAAATCAAGCTAGAGATATTCCCTGCTTGAAATTTTTTTAACGTGCACATGGTTCACAAATCAAGGAATGATGAGTAGAGTAAAAAATGTCCAAGTCAATCATGTGTAATTTGTGGATGTGTTGCACACCTTACACGTGTGGAGGGTGTGAGTAGAATCGACGGGGTGAGAAATCCAGTGGGTGTAACCATGAATAAGTAAAGTGGTTGCAAAATACAAAAAGGCATAAGGTATTTGTTATGATCTAGTAAGTGATTAATGCATCCTCTGTTGCTGCCTTTGCCTTGCTGCTCAGTCTATGTGATGTCATCGGAATGTTGGAGAGTGTTTGAGTG
Organism: Triturus cristatus; assembly: GCF_964204655.1. Lineage (NCBI taxonomy): Eukaryota > Metazoa > Chordata > Amphibia > Caudata > Salamandridae > Triturus > Triturus cristatus. Next base: position 87,843,488 of record NC_140588.1, read on the forward strand.
GAAGAAGGGATCAGTTGGTGTGGAAGGGCTGAGCAGCAGGGAGGCTGCTCCTGGTGGGGCATTGAATAAGGCCTAGCATGAGACTTAATGTGGATCCTATCTGAAGAATAAAGTTGTGATCCTAAACTACATCACTGCACTACGTATCATTCTTTTCCTTGTAACACTGGCGACGATTTTAAGAACCTGCGTGCTACTTTAATGGAGAGTGGACTTTTAAAACTGAAGAAAAAAACTGCAACCTGTGGATTTGATCAAACCTGGCACCCCTAATGCCCCACCAGTGACCATTCCATCGGTCGCCCCAACCGTTAAGTGCCAGTTTGACTTTCCTTCATTGTCTTGAAGCCTGCCTGTCTTTGCTGCACTGTTCCTGTCCTGTAACATGTAGATTGGGTTGGTTCCTGCTACCTGTTGGATTTTAGGAACGTTTTACCAGTGATCAGTTCCTAACTGCCTGCCTACTGTCCACTGCCTGCCTGTCTTGGAGGAAGTCTGCCCTCCTGCTCTTTGGGACAGTCCCAAAGTAGCGACCTGCTCCTACCTACTTGCTTGCTGCCTGCCTCTTCTCCTGTCTTTGGAGGGTTGTTCTTTGTCTACATATTTTGCTACCTGTCTGCACTTTTGCCTATTGGACTTCCTGCTCTGTTGCTTTGGGAGAGTTTGTTACCCCTGGCTGAAGAGAAGTTCCCTTGTTATGAATTCCGTACCGCTTTGCTGCAAAAGTCCACTCTTCGAGGCTGTGTTAGTAACTACCACTCTCTTGCTTGGTGAGAGTTTCTGTGTTGCGGCTGAATAAGGGAACCCCCTGACTTTGTGTCAAGAACAAAGAGAGATGCCATAGAGCCTTCCCTCTTCCTTTGCGTTTAGTGCCCATTTTTTGGGGGTTTGTGCACACTGTGTGGTTTTTCGGGCAACATTACTATTTGGCGATGTTTCATTTCGCTGTGCCACACACAGTTATCTTCATGGCAGTTAACCTTTGGCCGTCATTTCAAAATTTCTCACGAGCTGTATACAGCGCGCACACGTTAGCGCGTGCAGACTTACCTCATTCCACTCCTTCTGTCATGTCTCCTTTCATTTGCTTCACGTGTGCTTCCTCGTGAGGTTCTCTGCCTTCAGTGTTGTTTACAGCATGGTAATGCCGGGAGCCATCCGGCGCGGCGTCACCCTACGTGCCGCCATCTTGTGGCTGGCATCCATGTTATCCTTTGGCTATTGCCTGATGCATACTCCCGTTTTGACAACCACGTTTTTGCCAACCAAGCACTTCGAGGATCTCTGTATTCCGGTTGGATTCTGGTTCACATCTTGAGGCGTTTTGTGAAGTCCGCCGACCACCTCCTTTCCTCGTAAACATTTGGTGATCCAGTTAATTCTAAAGAAGAAATTGAAGACGTTCTGACAGTTTTGATTTTCTGATGAACTGTTGTTGGTTGATCCTTCTACAAGGTACTGTTTTTTTCCTGATTGTAGCTCACATGTTCCAGACTTTAGCTGCTTACTGACAACGGTGACTACCTTCTTTATTTTAGTTTGTTGTTTTTTGGGACTGTGCATTTTTCTTAATGTTCTCTGTTGTGCTCAAATGCCTTAATTCTGTCTTTCCGACATGTGTGCTTTTTATGCGATTATTGTACCAATTACTGTTATCTGTTCCAATATTTATATGAGAGGGGGTGAGTGAGTGAAGTGTTTTTGTTTTGCATCTGTTTGTATAGAAAGAGAGAGATAGGTAGTGTCCCTGGTCTTGTTAGTGTACGTCTTTTATTAGGTCTTGCCTCATGTGAGGTGTTTGGTCTGTGCGTTACGGGTGCGCACATGAGAAGACTTCTTCTTTTGAAGCTTCTCGGACTTACCTGTTTGGTCTTACCCTTGAATGGGTGGTTGCCTCATGTGAGGTGTTTGGTCTGTGCGTTACGGGTGCGCATGTGAGAAGAATTCTTCTTTTGAAGCTTCTCGGACTTACCTGTTTGGTCTTACCCTTGAATTGGTGGTTGCCTCAGGTGAGGTGTTTGGTCTGTGCGTTACGGATGCGCACATGAGAAGACTTCTTCTATTGGAGCTTCTCGGACTTACCTGTTTGGTTTTACCCTTGATTTGGTGGTTACCTCATGTGAGGTGTTGGTCTGTGCGTTACGGGTGCGCACGTTTGAAGACTCCTTACTTTGTAGTTATTCTGATTTGCCTGTCAGGGGTTGCAAGATTACCTCTTTTAGTGTTATGTTTCGAAGCTTTGTGTTATTCTTGAAGCTCGTTGATTTTTGTATGTGTGTATGTCCATCAACGCACATTTTACTTAATTAGTCTTGTTGCATGTATGTACATTGATCTTGCATGCTCCTATTTTTTCAATTTTGATGAGGGGGGGATGTGTTATGATCTAGTAAGTGATTAATGCATCCTCTGTTGCTGCCTTTGCCTTGCTGCTCAGTCTATGTGATGTCATCGGAATGTTGGAGAGTGTTTGAGTGGAAGAAGGGATCAGTTGGTGTGGAAGGACTGAGCAGCAGGGAGGCTGCTCCTGGTGGGGCATTGAATAAGGCCTAGCATGAGACTTAATGTGGATCCTATCTGAAGAATAAAGTTGTGATCCTGAACTACATCACTGGACTACGTATCATTCTTTTCCTTGTAACAGTGTTCTTTTCTGGATGCTCACAAAATAGTACTTTTAGGGGCATTCACAAACGTTTTGAAACAAAATAATACACCTAATGAACACTATAAATAACCTGAAGAAACTGGGGTAGAAAATGGTACAAAGTGCAATGCTCATTAAAAAAAATTCCAATAATGTAAAAGAAGGGGTATCATATATACACCATTCCTTTCTATTGGAGAAAAAGAAGAAATCATAACCAAATGTATCACGTAATGCCTGAAATGATCATTGGCATGAGAGTGCACGTTTCTCCACCACTCCCAAAGCTGAGCATTGCTGACTTGGCCTATAACACCTTGCCCTCTTTTTGCAAGAAGTATGGACACCTGACACTTTGTTTATTCCACTTGACCTCCTTTCAGCTGGGTCGCTGTGATTTTCTTCGTTTGCCACAGACTTCCAAATGCTGTGAGAAGGCCTTTTGATGCAGGGACCAGGGCTGGCTTTAGCGCTGGTGGTGCCCAGTGCGAAAATGTTGTTGGCCCCCCCAATGACCACCTCCACCACGGATTCCATAACAGCCACTCTTTACCAATGGCCCTTCAGTCACCATAACCACTCTCTTTCAGATGTGTTTAATTAATTTTACAGCGTGGCTGCCACTCACACCGGTGTAAAGAGTCAAAGCACTTTACATCACACATACTGCAGAGTCAATCAATCATGCGTGTGTAAATCAGTCTATAGGAAATGTTACATAAGACAGAGGACTACCAGTATGGATGACATCACATGTCATCCATACTGGTAGGCAGCATTGTTTAACTGTGCTTGGTCTGGAAAAGTACAAACTCAGAATTTAAAACTTTAACACCATGATTGGGGGTTCTCTTTAGTCATCAGAATTGATTTCTATTCAAATGAATAGTTTTTTCAACATTAGGATGATGAAAGACTGGGGAAAAAAATCATAACACTCTAAATAAAGTACACTTTGCATGCAGCTCTTTGATGGCAGTTTTTTGCACACTGTTCTATGTTAGGATTATAATGTATAAACTGCAAGTAACAAAAGGATCACTCAGACAAAAGCAGTAACCTACTGACCTATTTAAATTATATGAACTTTGAAATTATATGAACTTTGTAATCTGAATGATACATTTTCTTTGCAGCAGGCATATTAACCCTCTGCACTACCTTATGATGAGTCCAATCTTCCACTAGACAAAACTCATCTCGCTCCAGGAAGAACATTACTCATGGAAGTTATCTTGACATGTATATACTTGCCTGAAAATGTCCCGGAGGCCAGGAACGCCACAGCAGGTGATTGTAAAACAATAATATACTTGCAAATAGGGTGCCCCCACCCGAAGTCAGTGTGCGGTTGCACCAGTCGCACCACCCTAGAGCCGACCCTGGCGGGGACACTTATGGCGGCATCCTTTACCATCACTCCTGCCAACTTTGCACATTAGTAATAAGCTGCATATATGGTTTAAAGTGTAGGACTATAATGACTAATATCATTGTATTTCTTTTCTTGTCATCTTGTTTATATAAAATGTAATTTCTTACTTTTTTTGCATTTACATTATGTGTACCCTTTCAATCAGATCTTTTGTGCCATTTTTGTAATTTTGTGCAACGCTTTTGGTTAAAGCTCTACAGTAAATCAAATACGAAAGAAATGGATAACCAAGCAGTCCTTTAATCAATTGAGATTAATTGAGATATACATATTAAACGAATTGAAGTGTATTACCAAAAATTCTTTTGAATCAATTTCACAATGAAAAATTGCCATCAACAGGATCTTAGGGCAAATGACGTAAGATGAACAGTATCAAACTTCACAAGCTAAACAAAATATCTATGTGAAACCAAAATAGGAACATGAGTTTGGATTTTATTCTAATTATCAAGACTGCTTCATCTCTAACTGAATAAATTCACTCCATCTGATAACCACTACCTAAATAGCTTATTTTTCTGAAAAATATCCCGTATGCAGATTTTCATAGATCTTCATCATATTTTTAAACCAAAGGATGGGCTGAGTTCCTTTCCAAAACTGAGTAATTTTTGTTTGACTCATCAGCATGGCAAAAAAAAAAAGTCACCTAAATTCCCGTACAGCTATTTGTTAAGTATTCCCAAACAGGATCATTGCTGGCATGATTTTAATCCAGAATTTATACATACACTCATATAAGCGAAGTCAGCTCTTTCTAATTTCAGGCCGCTGCAAGATATAAGAAGCCAATTTCCAATATTTTTGTGACCTCTGGGGTATCTAGGTGGATAAGAGGAATTCACTTTATGAGCACAATATCGATTTGGACGCCTATCCATCAGCCTGAAATTAGACGAATGTGCACATTTTGTCAACATCAACTGAGTAATTGCTTTTCTGGTCTCTCCTGTTTTATTAGCAATTCCTATGCAGACACAAATGTTATGAATTTTCTGGTTTTGAAAAAGACTCCGTTGACCAATACCTACTAGATTTACCTTCCCTAAGAAGACCATAGCAACCAGATCCGTGGAAGTTTAGAGATCAATTAAAGAAAAGAAACTGAATGCATTTGTATTTTTTTTATAAACCATATTTGTTCGAATAGGCAGGAATTGCCAATGGTAATCAAATCCCATTCTGTGTCTACTGATAGACACTTTTATGCTAACTATACACTATTGGTTGCTGAATTGACATCGTTAACGCTGGTAAGGATTGCCTCATGGAAAGCAGCATTAATATTTAAACTACTGCCTGACGCCTTGTGGGGTAAATTCGTTGACACCTTTGTTATATGCTAATTTCAGAGAACGTGGTGTCTTACACTTTTCTGTAGAAATGGGTTTACAACCCTTTGTGTTGAGCTAACTAAGACTGCAAAGGGAAGGCCCTCAGGGGGATTGGGCACTTGGATTAAAACCATGCTTCGATGCAGTATTAGCATCATGCCCTGTGACTCCAAAGATATCCCAGCACTTAGGTGGTCATTAGGATGGCGGGCGGACTTTAGTCTGCCCACCACCCTAGCTGTAACCGGATGGCCCGCCTGCCATGGGGTGGTCCCGCCACCCTAATTATGATGCGACCGCCACCGCGGCTGTCGCATCTGGCGATTTAACATTGCAGCGGTGCTGCTGGCTGCAGCACCCGCCACAATGTAAAATGGCCATGTTGTGCATTTCCCTGCACAACTTGGCAGGCACCGTGGAGTGCCTGCCACCTTGTGTATGGAAATGGAGGGTGGTACCCTTCATTGCACAGCTGACCCCCCCCTGGGGTCCCGCAACGGGCCACCAAAGCCAGTCTCCACCTGCCTTTTTCCACTGCAAAATGACAGGCGGAGAGGCCCATTGTAATCACTACGGCGGTGCCGCAATGATTGCCTGGTTCTGGGTTCCGCAAGGCCGGCAGAAAAGGACAGCCTTACAGAATTGTGGCGGTCGGTCTTTGTGGCGGTCGGTCTTTCCGACCGCCGCGGAACAATAGTAATTCTCACCGCCATCATAATATGGCGGTGGGTAAATCGCCTCTTGATGGCGGGCAGATCACCACCGCCGGGCCGGCGGTGGCGATCCGCCCGCCATTGATAGAGCTTCGCAAGATTCTGAAATTTGTAGGGGTGCATCATATTCACCGTTAGTCAGCACCCTCATATTAATCAATGTATGTTTAGAAGTGTCATAGAAATGTATTGATGTAATCGTTTAACTTAGAGGTGATTAGAAATGTAATAATGCTTTTGTGAGGATCAACGTTGCAAGTTATTGTGAATGTATTCAACAAAACGAATAATCATTAGTTTTCGTACAATGCAATGTATTAACCTAAATGTGTGCCATGTTAAAGTTTACGTGTAGGTTGCTTATTCATATATATATGAAAATGGTGAACTAATGCTTAGAGTGTGGTTTAATAGTGTTTAATGTGTAAAGGCCTGATCACCTATATGCTAAAGAGAAGGCCTGATCATTTCTTATGTTAGCTAATGTTGTAGGCCGAAAATGATTCTCTTGGTAAAGGCTTTGGGTTGCAGGGAAATGTAAAATCTTAAAGATGTGAACTAGCTTTTCTCGGTCCCATGTTTCTGTTGCAGGTGCAAGGACATGTAGCTCGTTAGGGAGAATAGATCTTTGTTTTAGGAGTTAGGATGCTGTGGGAAGCCAACAGGGGAGTGCACTGGAATGTGAGACAGATACATTTGCTGCGCAAGGTGCATGGGACCCAAGGTCAAGCTAACCGTCGTTGGATGCAAGACAACTTTGTGGAAAACTACCGAGAGAAGACCTGGCTGAGGACGTGTGCCGAAGGGCGTGTTCTATGATTTTGGGGTTTTGTATTAGGGACAGTGCCCCGTGGGTTGAGCAGATGAGGTTTAGATGGGAAGCTAGAAGGAGCATCTTAGAACGAGCTCTGACTAAGTGAAGGTACTTCTTAAAGGAGTCTTCACTTCTTACACCTTTTCCTTGATTCTCTTGCCTGGGATGGGAATGTTAAGTAGGGATGTCACCTTAGAGATAGATTAGGGACAGACTAACATTTCTCTTTTGACTAATGATTCTCAATTTAGACATTGGCCTTACAATCGCCTTTTTGATGATTTTGGAATCTGTAATCCTTTTCGTTTTGAGTCGGGTGAGAATCTTACGTAGGCTAGCTTTTGTATTAGTGCCCATTTACCTTTTGCACCTTGTTCTGAGGTGTTTGCATGTTCAGTTGTTTTTGGTTGTAATAAAATCTTACAAATTTTAGATTTGGAGTCAGTAGTCCTTTCCAAATGAAGTCTAATTTTGGCAAATATATTTTGATAATTGTGTTTATCCCCTCCACGCTATCTGGCAAATAAAAAGATCCTGGCGACCGGGGAGGATTCTTGGAGATAACCAGGTAGGCAAGAATCCGGCCTTATCAGTTGGTAGCAGAGTAGGATGGTTATTTCCAATAGTGAGGGGAGATCTAAATTAGGATAAGAGATCCTTGAGGCCCATAGAAGTCAAGTGATGGTGACTCATCGGATGGCGAGCAGCGGACGACGGCGGTTGATGGAGATTGACGGAGAGTAGCAGTGCGGCGGAAAGCAGCAGTTCGTGGAGGAGTGAGTATGAACAGGGTGAGATGTTGTAGATTGCGGTGTTGTTTTGATGTGTGATGTCTTGCGGAGTTGGAATGAGTGTTGAGTGATTGTGAGATCAGGCTGTGAGCGCGCGCTGCCCGGGAAAGTCTTAGGCTCGACGAGTAGCTTAAGCGACTGTGGTGTAGAAGAAACCCGAGGTAGATTTTGTTGACCACCGAAAGGGGATCGTGAGACGTCATCGATTACCCAGACAGAGATAGGGGGAGCGTATGTGTGAGTGCGTGAGAAACCGATGCTGGTGGTGGGTTGTTGTACGTGGAATTTGAGTATTTGTAACCTATCAGAGGTGATTGTCTGGTCGGACGTGGACAGACAGTTGCCAACCGAGGTCGACAACTTCGAGAGGCTGTGGACAGACAGTCAGAGAAGTAACTTGTTTGGGACAAACGGTTATTTCAGCGTATGAATGGGACGAATGCAAGGGTGAGACGTGAGTTGTGAAGGAGGGGAACTGCTGCAAGCGGAGGACGGGTGACGTCAGAAGGTGCCGTGCTGTGATAGGTCGGTTGGTGTGAGTCGCGCTGTTATTGGTGGCGTTTGACATCAGTAAGTAAACGAAAACATTGTGTGCGATTGAAATTTGTTCATCATGAAACGTTTTAAAGTTTTCCGAGAATAGTGTAGAGGTGACAAACATGTGGTTACTCGTGGGGGTGAAGAGGCCCCTCCCAAAGATACTCCAGCGCATTATATGGCAAGAAATGTAGGGTTGCATACTATAATTTGTCTTGAAAATTGGCATAAAATGACCCAGAATGAAGGAGAGCTAGCTTTCCCGCGATATGGCTCGTTTAGATTGGAAGTGTTGTACCAGTTGAAATCTGTGATGGCAGCATTACGACTCTTGCCGAGACCAACCCAGTTTGAAGCGTTGCATGCATGGATTAGAGCAGCGCATGATAGGAAGAAAGATCGAAGTCAGGAGAGGGTGAAAAAGTCGATTAAGGCATTCCAGAATGCAAGATGGGATGCAGAAGAGAAAAGGTGGAGAGTGCAAATGATAGAAGGAGACAGGTTGTATCCCCTACTGGTAAAAACTGATGGCTCAAGGATAAAGAGAGTAGAGGAGGATGATGACAGTGATACAGACGATAGCCTGCTAGAGAGGTTGTTGTCCGATAGACCACCTCCATACAATCCCGATTCTTGTGAGGGAAAATCAGCTCAGTCAGAAGAGAATAGTGGAGTACCGACTCAGTCGTAAGTTAGAATAGAAGGGAAGATTTCGACAGGAGCTGAGAGTACTAGAAACCAACCTGTAGCAAGCACAGAGGTTGGGAGAGGTGCACGGTTACCGGATGCTCTAAAGGTACCGGTCACCATTGGACCCATTGTTTCTGTTTACGACCCATATCAAGAGAAAGTTGGAAGCTCAGTGCAGTCAGTTGTAGGAACGAGGAGTGTGATTGAAGGAAATGGATCAGTGAGCGGGATGGAGCAAACTCCAAAGCCTATAGAATGGAGTACGCCATTGCCAGCTACAGCAGACTCCTCTAGGGGACAGACAGATGTGAGACCAGTGAGGCCGAGGTCTTTGGCCGAGTCAAGATCAGATTTACGGATGTGGGCACCACCAGTGAGGAATCAGAATCAGAGTGTGAGAAAAGCAGAAAGTGAACGAGGCACAATAGTGAATCATTCAGTTCCTATGAGTATGTCAGAAGAGAGTAGATCTCAGGAACGGGAAGGTGATTATGATGAAAGGGATGGAGCACCTTGTAGGGAAGTACTGAAGGGAGCCCTGAAGGGAAAAATGGTAGATGTTGTGAGGCTAAAGGCAGAGGTAGACGAGATCAAAAGTGGGAACTTGCCTCTTGAGAGAACATGCATGTACGAACAAGACGAGTTACTCTTTGTAGCGAAGGATGTGACTCGCAAGGCACAAACTGCACATGAGAAGTTGTCAGAATTGGCCAGGAAGTATGATGTGGACTTGTCCAAAACGAAATCATTGCAAGGAAGTCATAGGTTGCAGTATAGTGATCATGAATTGGAAGAAAAGAGAATCATGGGTTTGAGAACCCATATCAAGGATTTGATCATAGCAATGCGTGCATGGATCAGGCTTGATAAGTGGGAAGAAAGATGGTCCAAGAAGAAAAGTTCGAGAGAACGATAGGAGAGACGCCACCCCCAGGTGGAGGGATGACGGAGGTAGGGAATTTCCCGTTGCTAGAGGTACAGAATGTAGGATATGTGCATGTACCGTGGAGTAGGGGTGATTTGGCTGCATTTACAAATGATTTTCCCCGATTGAGGGAAAAGCCCGTGGAGTGGTACAAGCAAGTTGATCGGTTTGTTAACATTTCGAAGGTATTGTGGGTTGATTTGAACACATTATTTGACATCGTGGTTCCGAGTGATTTGTGGTCGGCATGTAAAATTGCTGTTGAGTGGCCAACCTCAGAGCCTGACAGGGACCCAATCTCGAATGGTCCGTCGCCCATAGTAATGAAAAAGTTCGAGCAGGTGATCACATGGTTGAAGTCGAAAATCTCACCTCAGGACATTGATTGGGTGAAGATAGATCGGACAGTGCAAGAGCCAAAAGAGACGGTGTATGAGTTTTATGAGAGACTTTTGCAGGCGTTCAAACAGTACAGTGGATTAGATGTGTTAGACACGAAGGACATGGGACAGTTTGTTTCTAAATTTGTGTTGGGATTGAGGCCAGAAGTTAGTCTCATGATACAGCAACATTTGATTTGTTGGCAGAATAAGCCAGTGGATGAGATTTTACAGTATGCTAGGTACTGTAGGGATGAGATAGAATCAAAGCACAGGAAGTTGAAAGACAAATTGATGCTTGTTCAGATGCAAACAGCTCAGGGACAGCCTAATGGAGGGACCTTAGGAAGAAAACAGGGAAACAATCAAGGAGGAAACCAGAATGCTCAGGGTCAGGGAAGACCAAAGTCAATTGATCCTAAGACAGGAATGGATGTGACGACATTGAAAAAGACCACTGCGTGTCATCTTTGTCGCCAGATCGGATACTGGAAACGCGAGTGTCCTTTGAACCCGTTAAATCAGATACAGCAAGAAGGAGAGGTAGTTCAGGTTCCTGTGGTGGACATGGTCCCTACAGTGACTCGACCGAAGATGGTCAAAGGGGGCTCTGGTGTTCCGCAGATGCAGGTTCCTCAACCACCCAGGATACCGAATATGCAACAGGGAGTCCAAACTTACCTACAGATGCACATGTTTGAAGGGGGTGAGGAATATAGCCCAGATCCGTTGGCACAACCGTGCTTGAGAGGGGAAGAGGACAGCACGCTTGGAGCAGTCTTGGAGGTAGATCAGAGGGGACCATTTGTGGAAGCAGACATTGATGGTCACCCTACAACCTTTTTGGTTGACACCGGTGCTACTCGGTCTACTGTACGATCTGCAGTAGTCCCTGACCTACCCCTTTCGGCACAGTCAATCCAAGTCGTTGGTGTAGCAAATAAGAAAATGACTAGCCCATTGACCAAGCCAATTCCAGTGAAGATAGGAAATTTCAGAGATCGGCACCAGTTTGTGGTGTGTGATTCCAGTCCAGTTTGCCTGTTAGGTAGAGACCTGTTGTGCAAGCTGAATTGCACCATTTATTGTACCCCAAAGGGAGTAGAGGTACAGACGAGGGATGATGATGCGACCTTCAAGGTTGCGAATCAGCGTGTGTGCGTGGAAATGTATCCGGCATTGACAGTGGAAGAACTCCCATTAGATCTGAGGGATTCCGTGTCAATTGATGTTTGGGACCTCAGTGGAGAAGAGATCGGATTGGTCAAGGTTGTAAACCCAGTGAAAATTCAGGTTAAGCCAAATGTAGAGTTCCCTAGGACGCCCCAATATAATTTGTCACCTGAAACTATTGAAGGGATCAAACCTGTAATTGAGTCGATGATTAAGCAGGGAATTCTATAGGAGATCATGGGTAGCCCATGCAACTCACCTATCGTGGGAGTACAGAAACCAAGTGGGAAGTTCAGGATCGTACAAGACCTGCGAAAGATTAACGAGATAGTCGTTCCATGTTGTCCAGTGGTACCGAATCCGTCTGTGATCCTGTTTCAGATCCTATGTGAAGCTGAATGGTTCACAGTGATTGACTTGTGTCAAGCTTTCTTCTCGATTCCTCTACATGAGGAGAGTCAATTTTTTTTTGCTTTTTGGCTGGAGAATCGTGTGTTAACGTGGTGTTGTATCCCACAGGGGTATACGGAGAGCCTGTCTATCTTCAATCAGATCTTGAAGAAGAATCTTGAAGGTCTTGTGTTGCCGCAGAACTCTGTTCTGGTGCAATACATCGACGATCTGCTCGTTGCGTCGGAGACTGAAGACGCTTGCAGGATCGATACAATTGCCCTACTGAGTTATCTGGCAGAGAATGGACACAAGGTGTCTCCGAACAAGCTGCAGTATTGCCTGAGTGAGGTGCAGTACTTGGGTCACAGAATTGAGAAAGGCAGGAGAAAGGTGTCACCAGACCGTATTGAGGCTATTATGAATATGCCTGTGCCTACCACTCAGAGAGAAGTCAGAATGTTCTTGGGGATGGTCGGCTACTGTCGCCAATGGATTCCCAATTTCTCCTTTGAAGCGAAGCCTTTACAATGGCTGACGCGTAAGGATGTGAGTGATCCGGTACCATGGGACGGAAACTGTTTGAGATCATTCTTGAGGCTGAGGGAAGCTTTGTGCTGTGCCCCAGCTTTGGAGATGCCTAATTACAATAAGGCATTTGCCTTATTCTGCTGCGAAAGGAAAGGTTGTGCATTAGCAGTCTTGACTCGGAGTCATTGAGGTGTCCGTAGACCAGTTGCCTACTTTTCAGCTACTTTAGATCCAGTAGCTTCTGCGTTGCCCGGATATCTCAAATCTGTTGCGGCAACAGGTGTCAGTATTGAAATATGCAAGAGTATTGTAATGGGTCATCCGCTTACAGTCTATGTACCACATTTTGTTGAACTGCTGATGACAAGGACTAAAACACAGCACCTCACGAATAATCAATTGACTCGCTATGAGCAAGTTATACTTGCTGCAGAGAATGTGACTTTGAAGAGGTGTTCTGTTTTAAATCCTGCTACGTTATTGCCTAGTCCAACCGTAGATGATGAATATTTTGAGGACCATGATTGCCTCGATGTGACTGAATTGTGACCAAACCAAGACCAGACATTGTTGATGAGCCGCTCAAATTTTCTTTGTGGACGGTTCATGTTTAAGAAACAATGCTGGTCGGCTGAGAGCAGTGTTTGCTGTATGTACCATCACAGGAGTGGTTGAAGCCGCTTGTTTAAAAGGAGTATACTCTGCGCAGGTGGCTGAACTTATTGCTTTGACCTGTGCCTGTTTGGCTGCTGACCAGATTCGGGTAACGATCTACACCGATAGTCAGTACGGTGTTGTTCATGATTTCGGGCAGTTATGGTCACAGAGAGGGTTCATGACATCTTCTGGTTCACCCATCAGAAATGGGGAATATGTGAGACAGTGGTTGGAAGCATTGCAATGTCCCGAGGAAATTGCAGTTGTCAAATGTTCTGCGCACAGCAAGGGGAACGATTTTGTGTCGAGGGGTAATAGCTATGTGGATGAAGTTGCCCGGTTTTGCGCAGAATATGAATGCATATTTACTGAAGGCCATGTAGAAAAGAACCAAGAGAGAACCGACCTTAGCATGATTTTTACCATGGCTGATACATGGGAGGAGCTAAAACGGGTGCAGGAGAAAGTTACTGATCAGGAGCGAGACAGTTGGATACGAGCTGGATGTGAAAAGGGAGATGTGGATGTATGGATCTCGAATGATGGGCGAGCGGTGTTGCCAGAATGTTTGTTGAATCCAATGGCACGATTGATTCATGGTGCTGTACATCTTGGTAGAGACGCGATGATGCGAGTGTTTTGACAGACCTGGTACAATCCGAAGTTTCGTGCAGTAGCTGAAGCTGTGTGTCAGAGGTGCGTTACATGTCAGCAGATAAATGCAGGAAAGAGAACTGCTGTGACTTTGGGCCACATTGGGAGGTCAGGAGGGCCTTTCAATAGGATGCAGTTGGATTTCATTGAGATGCCAAAATGCAATGGGTTGAGGTACATCTTAGTTATAGTATGTGTCTTTTCAAGATGGGTGGAGGCTTACCCAACACGTAGATGTGACACACGCACCGTAGCTAAACTGTTACTGAGAGAACTTATCCAGAGATTCGGTTTCCCGACCTCTTTGGAGTCAGACAGAGGGACACATTTCCATAGTGAGATCATGAAATTGCTTTGTGCTGCCTTAAGTGTGAATCAGAGATTGCATTGCAGTTATCGACCAGAGGCTTCTGGGATTGTGGAACAAGTTAATGGGACTTTGAAAGCACGGATGGCAAAAGTGTGTTCTTCAACATCACTGAAATGGCCCGACACACTTCCCTTAGTTCTCATGAGCCTCCGTAGTGTTCCTGATAGGAGGACTGGGTTGTCACCTCATGAGATACTCATGGGGAGAGCAATGCGAGTACCAGCAATACCGGCTACTGCTTTAATTAACATCACTGATGACTTGATTCTCGACTACTGTAAGGGTCTGGCTGACGTAGTCCATTCTGTGTCTCAGCAGGTGCAAGCAGCAGTTGTTCCAGCCGCAAGTGACCTGTGCCATGACCTATGCCCAGGGGATTGGGTGCCTGTGCGTAAACACGTGAGGAAGAGTTGCCTGGATGCTCGTTGGCGTGGTCCGTACCAGGCAAATACTGGTTACGAACACAGCAGTGAAGTGTGGGGGACTGCCGAACTGGGTGCATGCCTCCCATACCCGTAGAGTTCCAGCACCCTTGGAAGATACAGCCTCTCTCGTGAATGAAAATCCAGCTGAGGTGTCGGAGCCATCTGAGAGGGCAAGCCAAGCTGTGAGGGTTGCTGATGCAGTTGGTTGTGCACTAGACCGAGCTGAAAGGGGTTGCGCAAATCGAACCCCCTGAATTTGACTCAGACGGAGAAAGTGTTGTTGTGGGTGGAGTCGAGTCAAATTCTGCTGAAGAAGGAAGTAGTGCACAGGGTACTCGAAGGGAGAGCAGAAGTGCCACTGAAGCAGAGAGAGTTTGGCCCGTGAACCAGAGACGGGTAAACTTGCGATTGGCACCTGCAAGAGATCTTGCCCCAGTTTCTGAAACGTCTTGCCCCAGTTTCTGAAACGTCTGAATCTGAGCAGAGTGACGAAGAGCAAGATTGAGTGAATCTGAGAAGGTCAAGGAGAGCAAGAGTGCCGTGTCAAAGGTACGCCTCGCTGGAGTGGAGATACGGGGAGGCTGAGATCCTTGACACTGATCAGCAATTCTCCGAACTTGAAGATAGAAGTGCTACTGAGAGTTCCAGGATTGGAAATCGAAGGAATATTGACCCTCAATATTCCAAATCCACCGCTTCTGTGTAAAGTTCGTGAGTTGATTCTGGAGACGCTGGTTTTTCCGACTTTTGCTATTATACCACCCCATCAGAAGTTGGTAATCCTTTGTCTTGAGATTTTGCAAGGAGTTTTAGAGCTGTTGGGAGCGAATATCATTCTGGATTAAAGTAAAACTTTTTGTTGTACATAAAGGTCCAAAAGAAGAAGATAACCTAGGCCCGAGTGGAAGAAGAATAAAGTTAGGGACTTTCCGTCAGGACACTGAAAGAGGGCTAAGGAAGTCTTTGAGTGGACTGTGTAAATAAAGAACTGAGAATTGCTAGGGGACTTCCAGCTTCAAGGCGATGTGTGAATTGGTTTGACAAACAATACTCGGATGAGAAAAGAGACTTTTACGTTGCTGTTGAACTGAAATTCTGAGAACGTTGCAGAGATGGCGGATGCTGGAAAAACCCACCGTAGAGCTAAATTAGTGATAGGTACACTTTTAGGGGTAGTGATAGCTGCTATAGTTGTGATAGTGGTAGCCTCATTTATTGTTTCCCATGAGCAGGAGGGAGAGGTACAGGGGACACCTACACCTACCACCTCTAGCCAGACAGAGGTTACTATAGGAGCTCAAAGACTTGAAGAGAGCCGTAGGTTTCATATGGATCTGTCTAGAAGTGACTTTAAGCTTAATGCTTATGCGAAGCTGTTGTATGAGTATGTTGATGCGATGGATGCGAAAGATTGCTATGTGTGCATGCAGCTACCTTCTTCCGTGGATGAGGGTATTAGATACCATCATCTTCCACTAACCTATGGGATTTCTTGCAGCTTATTGCTTAGCATCTTTTATGAGAGAAGACAATTTGAGTATTTCTTTTCCAATTATGATGTAATACTTCCTGAAGTACCGGCATATAAGCATTTGAATAAGTACGACTATTATAAGTCAGAGGACAGACTTCGGAAGTATTTGATACCGACATTGAGTTTGGATACAGTTTATGCCCACCGACATAATCTAACATGTTTATTGTCGGAAACAGAAAATAAGTTTATTGGCCAGATAGAGGATAGATATAGAAAACTAACTCAGACACGGAATACAGGGGAGAGTCCAGTAGATTGGACTGATGAGGAGAAGTTACACAGATCTAAGGGAAGTTATGGACCCATAGCGCTAAATCAGACGCAGAAGGGGAAGTTGTGTGTGAGACGTCCTCAGACTTATTATGAAAAAGTCTCGGTAGGACAGAGTACGTGCGATCATACCTTTACCATGGAGGACTCTGCTAAGAACTTTTTGCAAGGTCCGGTGCAAGTGATTCCAACTGTGTATTTTGTATGTGGAAGGAACGCCTATGTGAGGTTGCCTGCGAATTGGTATGGTACATGTTATTTGGCTATTATTTTTCTGAAGATTTATCATACAGAAGATTTAAATCTTTTGGAGACTGGACATCACTCTAAAGTGCGGAGAGCTGCAAGTGCAGGAGCAGTGATTGGTGATATCTTTGGAGCAATGATACCAACTTTGGGTGTGGTTTTGAATGATGTGAAGATAAGAAAGTTGGTGACTGTAGTTGAGTTGTCAATGAATATGGCGAGGTCTTTGTTGTTGGTGGATGAAGAGATGTTGTCGATAAGAACTATGGTTTTGCAAAATCGTCTTGCTTTAGACGTTTTATTGGCAAAAGAGGGTGGAGTCTATAAATTGTTGAAAGTTCAAGAATGCTGTACGTATATTCCAGATAACAGCAAGGATTTGGAGAAATATATTGACAACATTACCACAATTCACCAAGAGATTGCGGATTTGACTGAAGAGGGTGTGTGGGAGAAGATTGGTAAAGGATTCAGTCGTGTGGGAAGTTGGTTTGCGAACTTGGGAAAGGGTTTGCAATGTATTAGGCTAAATGTGTGCCATGTTAAAGTTTACGTGTAGGTTGCTTATTCATATATATATATGAAAATAGTGAACTAATGCTTAGAGTGTGGTTTAATAGTGTTTATATGCTAAAGAGAAGGCCTGTTCATTTCTTATGTTAGCTAATGTTGTAGGCCGAAAATGATTCCCTTGGTAAAGGCTTTGGGTTGCAGGGAAATGTAAAATCTTAAAGATGTGAACTAGCTTTTCTCGTTCCCATGTTTCTGTTGCAGGTGCAAGGACATGTAGCTCATTAGGGAGAATAGATCTTTGTTTTAGGATGCTGTGGGAAGCCAACAGGGGAGTGCACTGGAATGCGAGACAGATACATTTGCTGCGCAAGGTGCCTGGGACCCAAGGTCAAGCTAACCGTCGTTGGATGCAAGACAACTTTCTGGAAAACTACCGAGAGAAGTCCTGGCTGAGAAGGTGTGCCGAAGGGCGTGTTCTATGATTTTGGGGTTTTATATTAGGGACAGTGCCCCGTGGGTTGAGCAGATGAGGTTTAGATGGGAAGCTAGAAGGAGCATCTTAGAACGAGCTCTGACTAAGTGAAGGTACTTCTTAAAGGAGTCTTCACTTCTGACACCTTTTCCTTGATTCTCTTGCCTGGGATGGGAATGTTAAGTAGGGATGTCACCTTAGAGATAGAGTAGGGACAGACTAACGTTTCTCTTTGACTAATGATTCCCAATTTAGACATTGGCCTTACAATCGCCTTTTTTATGATTTTGGAATCTGTAATCCTTTTCGTTTTGAGTCGGATGAGAATCTTACTTAGGCTAGCTTTTGTATTAGTGCCCATTTACCTTTTGCACCTTGTTCTGAGGTGTTTGTATGTTCAGTTGTTTTTGGTTGTAATAAAATCTTACAAATTTTAGATTCGGAGTCAGTAGTCCTTTCCAAATGAAGTCTAATTTTTGCAAATATATTTTGATTATTGTGTTTATCCCCTCCACGCTATCTGGCAAATAAAAAGATCCTGGCGACCGGTGAGGATTCTTGGAGATAACCAGGTAGGCAAGAATCCGGCCAGATCACCATCGTAATCAGCCCCTTAGACTTTTGTTTCCTTCTGGCCTCTCTCTAAAAGTATACAATGTATTCTATAGAGTATAGGGTAGAAATGAAGAACCAACCACCATTTACTAACTGTAGCAATTGCTTTCGAAACAAGGGGCTAAATATCTTACCTTGGTGGCAGGAGATCTTAACTCAACCTTTGAACCAATGGCTGCTGCCCCCACATGATCTAACTGGTGAGATGGACAACCAATGGGGTATACTTCACTTGGCACTACCTAAAGTAAGATGGACCCCAAAAGCAGGCAAATTGCTGGCATTGACACTCAAATATGAGCCACTAATGGTAGATGTCCCTCGAATTGCCAGGGCAAATTTACTTTTAATAGACCGGGCCATTGCAGTAGAATAGACTATTTTTGAGTACAAGCTGAGCTTTGGCCTGCCATTAAGTATATGGATGTGATCGATTGAGCAGATAGCGACCACAATGCCCTTAGTTTGACACTATGTATTAAAACAGCTTTACACCAGGGGGGCAGGGGTAATTGTGACATAGGAGAACTTCAGCCCACCAATAACCTTAGATCTATCAGGTGGGATTGGGTAGTTAAAAATCCTGCTGCCCTCGATATTATCGAGGGAATCGTTATTGCAGACTATGAATATACGTCTAAACTTCCTAGTGAACTGAGAAATGATGCGATGATAAAAACTCATGACAATTTAGGGCTGAAAATAAGGGATGTCTTGGGAAAGCCAAAAAGAAAAGAGGAACTACGCCAAAAATCTGAGTCTTCGTACAATGATGCCCGTAGAAGGGCTAAATGTGACCTCCTTGCCTCAGATCACAAGTGGAGATTGCCAAATTTAGAGCCCACCATAGGAAAGTGATTTTAAATGCAAAGAGGGAGTGAGAAGACTTGCTATGGCTGACCCTGCATGATGCTCTGGTTAATAAGATCACCAAAGTAATTACGGAAATCAGCAGCTGTGGCCTCAAGTGGGAACAAACCAATGCTCGACTTCTGTATCCAACCAGAAGAGTGGATAATACATTTCAGCCAACTGTACTCTAACAAGTCCAGGATGGTGAATGACAGTGGCATCTCATCAGATAGTGAGGTCTCGTTTAAGCCCAACATTTTGCGATTTTCACTAAGTGAGACTGTAAAGGCAATCAATTCATGTGCTGCAGCAAACAAATGATGGACGGAATGCTGACAATGCAAACATTCTCCCCCAGTCCAAATATCTGGTTTAAATCCATCGTTCTTTTGCCCACTGTTCATGTGCTCCCAGACGTGCCCCAGGTCCTGGTAGGATACCCAATGACCTATGCAGATAAAAACCTGAAATTTGGGGTCCATATATTATTTGCCCTCTAATTGTATCTTTGCAGGCTTGGAAATCTCCCATTCATGGAAACTATCAGAAATAGGCACCAACCTCAAGAAGGGGGATCATGCACTCCCAGCGAACTACAGGCCTATCAGCCTCATAGATTCTCTGTATAATTATTTTTGCAAACAGGTGCTCGATCATCTTGATCATCATCATGGTTTACTGCAGCACGTGAGTCGTATAGGGTGGGCTTCCATGAATTAATGACACCAAGATGTGTGAGAACGATCTTGTAGTTGCGTACTCTTAAAAACCTGCTACACAGGTTGTCTCGACATATATTGGGACCAACCATAAAACTAGCCTTAAATCTGCCTGTGGGGTATTGCTGAGACTCAGCTCATATTGAACGGCAAAGGGTCGCTTACCGCTGCTTTTATCGATTTTACGGGCAGTTGTGTTTCAAACCTGTTTAAAAGACTACATATCTCAATTTATTCAGGTTGTTTTAATGGGTTTCTATTTTTGTTCTTTGTTGTATATTATATTGGTTTCATTCAATTGGTCAGGCATAGATAGATGTAGGGGGTGTTAGGTAACTTAGCCAATTAATTATTCCTCTTACATCGTTTTGCCCATTGCCAATAAGGTGTTTGTTTTCATAAAGAAATACATTTAGTTTTTTAACAAAAAAATTAAATACTTATTGTCAGCTATTTATAGAAAACTGTGGATGGTGGGAGAGTTTGATTTTGGCTTTGTGGTTTTATATCTGGATTGCTACAGTGTTTGTTAAAGAATTAAACATTTTACCATCACCTGACGAAAGGAAACTTCTCCAATTAGGAGCTCTTTCTATTTAATAAGACTTTATAATGCAAGCTTTAAACAAATATGTTTAATGGCAGGGTAAATAATAATAGCGTAGCCAATTATGTTTCTTCAAGACAGGAGATTAGTGCAAATCCTGTTTTAATTCTTATTCTATGTTAGAAGTTTTAATAATGTAATAAGTATGTGATGTTTTCCAGGTAGTCTGCTCCCCAAACATTCCAAATTGTTGGAATAAAAAAGAGTCTGTCATTCATTTCTGTGTTTTTACACACTTTGGGCCAGGATTGGATTTGTGAGGGGAATATCATTTCAGAGTGGCAGGCAGGTTTTAAGTCATAAGTGAGCACCATAGATCAGATTTTCCATTTTATTTGTATTTAGTGGAGGGAAGTGATTGTCAACAGCGGCAACCTATACGTTGCCTTAGTTGATCTTCGCGCAGCCTTTGATATGGTCCCCAGAGAGAAGCTATTGGAAGTCTTAGAAGGAATGGGAGTCCCAGCCCCCCTTCTGAATATTTTAAAAGGGCTGCATGCTGACACCTTGACCCAAGTGAGGTGGGGGGAGGATGGGGTACTAACGGAAGCAATCCATATTGAAAAAGAAGTAAGACGGGTGCATATTAGCGCCCAATTTGTTTACCCTGTATAGAAATGATGTTATAAAATATTTGAGCAGGGATGGTTGTGACGCACCAAAATAGGAGGGCAGCGGGTCCCTGCTCTCCTCTTTGCGGATGACACACTGCTTATCTCTCAGTCACCACAGGGGCTCCAACAGCTGTTGAACAACTTTCCGGCATTTTGGCTGGAGCGGGATTTGGAGTTTCATAGCTCCAAAGCCAAATGTATGATTTTTCCTCGAGATCAACGACCAAGTGCAAGAAGCAGTTGAATGTGGGTGGCACCCCTTTAGAAGTAGTGGCTGAGTTTGATTATCTTGGTTTGAAACTCACAAAGAATCTATGTTGGGTACCACAGATTGAAAGGGCACAGATATTCTTGATACATCAAATGGCAAATATAGTAAAAATCCATTGAAAGATTGTATCCAGAAAGGTGGCACCGGCGCTAGAGATTTACAATGTAAAGGCTCTTGGATATATGGTGCGGAGTTATGGGGTAGCTCAAAACCTAGTGGCTTGTCGGTAATTGAACATACATTTTTTAGATCTCTGCTAAACCTTCCTGTGAGTACCCCGCTGACTCCACTCTATCTAGATCTAGCCCAGAAAAAAATTACTCACAAAATCAAGCTCAGAGTGCTTATGTTTTGGCATCGGCTATGGTCTACTGCAGCACGTGAGTCATATAGGGTGGGCTTCCATGAATTAATGACACCAAGACGTGTGAGAACGATCTTGTGGTTGCATACTCTTCAAAACCTGCTGCACAGGTTGTCTCGACATATATTGGGACCAACCATAAAACTAGGCTTAAAGCTGCTTGTGGGGTAATGCTGAGACTCACCTCATATTGAACTGCAAAGGGTCGCTTACCGCTGCTTTTATCGATTTTACGGGCAGTTGTGTTTCAAACCTGTTTAAAAGACTCCATATCTCAATTTATTCAGATTGTTTTAGTGGGTTTCTATTTTTGTTCTATCTTGTATATTATATTGGTTTCATTCAATTGGTCAGGCATAGATAGATGTAGGGGGTGTTAGGTAACTTAGTCAATTAATTATTCCTCTTACATCGTTTTGCCCATTGCCAATGAGGTGTTTGTTTTCATAAAGAAATACATTTAGTTTTTTAACAAAAAAATTAAATGCTTATTGTCAGGTATTTATAGAGAACTGTGGATAGTGGGAGAGTTTGATTTTGGCTTTGTGGTTTTATATCTGGATTGCTACAGTGTTTGTTAAAGAAGTAAACATTTTACCATCACCTGACGAAAGGAAACTTCTCCAATTAGGAGCTCTTTCTATTTAATAAGACTTTATAATGCAAGCATTAAACAAATATGTTTAATGGCAGTGTAAATAATAATACCGTAGCCAATTATGTTTCATCAAGACAGGAGATTAGTGCAAATCCTCTTTTTAATTCTTATTCTTTGTTAGAAGTTTTAATAATTTAATAAGTATGTGATGTTTTCCAGGTAGTCTGCTCCCCAAACATTCCAAATTGTTGAAAAAAAAAGTGTCTGTCATACATTTCTGTGTTCTTACATACTTGGGCCATAGACTACCTGAAAAAGATTGTGCCTGTCTCATTTCCTTGAAATATTGTTCATTTTGTACTAGGAAATTGTATAACTTAGTATATTGTTTTCCTTTTGCAGTAGAGCAGGTGTTATGCCAACTGTCAATGGCTTTGGTTTATTTTATACCTCCCTCTAAACAGTTTGAATAACAGTTCCACCATTCAATGTGCCTACATGTTTTTTTTTTACTGTGACCCAACCTGTTTGTTAGACCTGGCAGCTTTTGCATGTTTTCCCCTGTCTTTTTGCCTCTACCTCCTCTATTTTTTTGTGGTACGCTGGACTTCGTTTTTGCTAGGTTTATGCACTTTACCACTGCTGATGAGTGCTAAAGTGCTAGTGCTCCCTGTGTAAATTGTAATTCTCCAAAATTGGCATATTTGATTAACTGGTAAGTCCATAGTAAAGCGCAATGTGTGTTCCCAGGGCCTGTAAATCAAATGCTATTAGTAGGTCTGCAGCACTGGCTGGCCACACACATGAGTAGCCCTGTAAACTTGTCTCAGGCCTGTCATCGCAGTGTCTTTGAGTGCAGTTTTAAACTGCCAGGTTGGCCTAGCAAGTGCAGCCACTTGCCAGGCCCTAACCTTCCCTTTTACTACATGTATGGCACCACTAAGATAGGCCCATGGAACTCTCATAGTCAGGGTGCAATGTATGTGAAAGGTAGGACATGTACTGGTGTGTTTTACCTGTCCAAATAGTGAAATACAGCCAATGTTGTTTTTCTCTATTGCAATGATTAGCTCTCCTATTGACTATCAATGGAGCTGCTTTGTAACATTTTACAAGTGTAACTTTCAATTGGGCATCTCTAGAGATTTAGAGATTAGGCTCTCTGAGCTCAGAATTTAAAAACACAATTTTGGTGAAGGTGGTTTTTAAATTGTGTGTTTGAAAATGTGCCCTTGCACTAAAATCTATATTGGGAAAACCAACCAACAAATCAACCAACAAATTGTCCACCATCGTTTCAAAATTAAAAAGAAAGTATTGACTGCAACAATGGTTGCCCACTATACTGAGAACTCACATAGCGAGAAGGATCTAAAATGGACTTTGTTGTCTGGACTCAACACAAACATTCGAGGAGTTGACATTGAGTCGATGCTCTTACAGAAGGAAGCCTACCTGATTTTAAAATTCAACAGCACTCTTACTGGCTTGAATGAAATGACGGAATTGCCCAGAACATGATGCTATTATTATGAATTTAAAGATTACTTAACACGCGGTGAGCGTAATTTGTGTGATTTCTGAGTCATCCCTTAATTGGAAAATGTTGCTTTGTTGCCTTTGAAACTGTGAAAGGGACTTTATGGCCCATAAATCATTGCACCATACATCGTCTTAAAATCTGATGCAAACAGGAAGTCATTGTTGCTGCCGAGACGGAACTCATCGTCAAGATGGCGATGAAGGAAGACTATCTATGTTAGGAACCTCCTCGCTACTGTCAAGTAAGAACACATCAGTGACTGCCTTGCGGCTTGCTCTGCGTGAAGACGTGATGACTAAAATACCCTTGCATTCTGTTACAGGGTCGAGAAACTTCTCTGGTTGACACATTGTTGCTAAAAGCCCCTGTTGGAGTTAATAAACACAAGAGCACCCGCTCAAGCTCCAAAAGAATTCCATTCAGGTACGCGCTTAGACCGCTCGTGCTCACACTTCATTTGCAAGTAATGTTTTGATTCAGTGTAGAGTCTAAACAAATCTGACACCCACATTTTTTACAGCAGTTCCCGTAAGAACGGGGACACTTTGACCCTGCACTAAGAATAACAGGTGACCCCACTGTTGGTTAAAAAGTCACACCCATTAGGTAATTAAGTGGGTTTAGCTTAAATATTCAGTTTAGACCAAGGGAGGGTGGAAAAAGTACCCATAGTTTCTATTTATTCTTTTTTAGATTACACCATTGCACTAAGTCAGAAGCCCTGATGAGAGCCCCATGAGTGGCCCTGGGTCTCGAAACGCGTTGGCACCTTCATTTTGACATTGCGGTACGGTCATATGATGGTTGTAACAGCTTGAGGGAGTTATAACGTTGGTTTCACCCCAGCTGTTTATACAGTTGTTCCCATTGTACAACATTCCCTTCTGCTGTTGAAATGAAGAATTTGTGAAAGGGTTTGCTTGTTTGTTGATCAAGATTGTTGTATTAATACTTGCATTTATGTTGTATGTAGTTATGTCGTAATTTTGCAAAAGCTGTTTGTTGATTGCTTCATTTGTTCAGTCTATTTGTCTGGAATGAATAAGTGTTTGTCTCATTTCATACATTTTTGAAAAAGAAAAAAAGTATATGAAATACATAAAGAAAAGGCTCAATAAATAACCAGATCTAATGAAATGTAAACATTGATCTCTGTTTCTGTTTAAAATAGATAGCAGGATAACAAATGAGTAGCGAGGTCTCTTCTCTGTGCTTCGTATTACAGCCCTACCTTGTAACTGTCTTTGGGCCTAACCCCTTTTGTTGCTAAACCTTTAGAAAGGGGGCATTTTCTTGTTAAACCACCCTGTGCCTCTGCCTGCATGTGTAATCAAAATCTGCTTTAGTATGACAGGTGCATGTTCGTGAATTCACTCTAGACAGTCACACAAATGGAGTTGAGGTGAGCCCTGAATATCCTGAAGGCCCATCACCAGGCTTATGGGCATTCCTAGCTAGAGTGGTGGTAGGAGCTGTCATCTGCACCTGAATTAGGCTGTGCCTGGCCTCTCACAATGCTGTCTCCACCCCTCTGGAGTACGTCTGGAACCAAGACCAGGCAGGACAAAAACTTGTGCACTACAAAGACAGCCCTTTGCAGAATGCCTAATTCAAAGGCCAAAAGGGGTATAAGTATTGGACCTAAAATCCCAGACTTAGAACACTTCTGGACCAAGAGGAACCTAAGCCAAGGAGAAGAGCTGAAGATCTGTGAGGAGGAGTACTACCCCTTCGATGTGTGTTGCCTTGCTGGGTTGGCCTACAGTTGCTGATTCTGCTTTGTAGAAGAAAAATAATGGACTTTGCTTTGTTTCGTGCATGGGAAGTTTATCCAAGGGCTTGTGTATTCTTGCATCCTGTTAGGAAGTCTTAGGGCCACAAATAATTCACCTGCAGCATCTCTGAACTCCATTGCTGGCAGTTCTTACCTGCCAAGGGGTGCCAATTCTAGTTCTGGACCTTTGGAGGTTGTTCCTGTGGTAAAGATCTGCTTGAAACCATCAAAACCAACACATCATCCTTCTAGCTCCTGTTTTTCAAACACAGCACCATCGTGTAGGAGAAATCTTCAAATTCCAAATTAATGCACCGCCTGCCTGTGGATGAAGAAATTGCCGCATCCGGAGTTCAGCTTACTGTGTCTCCAAAGTCCAACACCACTGTACTGACTCGGACACAGGCCCTACTGTGCGGCTGACAAGATCGACGCATTGTTGGACCACGGCTGAATAAACCGATGCTTCGTACCTGTGTCACAGGTTTGCCGATGCACCACCCACAGACCAGAACCACCTTGGATTTCCACGCATCACTATCCCCTACAGTCCGTATTTGCCGCAACACTTCTCCTATATGCAGCAGAACTGACGTATTGCATCCCCAAGGACTCAGGAACTGACTCATTGCTGTGTTTTCTGACTCTTCCCTCCTCTGCCACTGTTTTGCCTTGTGGATTTTGATACATTTGTTGAACTCTGTGTAAAATCACTGTATCCATAGAGTTCTATGGAAAGAATTGCTTGAAACCTTTTAAAAACCCTATTTTGAGTTATGTCTGTTGAAGTTGCATCCTTTTGCTCTTGTTTGGTTTAGATAAAGATACCTTATTTTTCTAAACTGTCGTGGTATCCATTTGTAGTCTTTTCACTGTGTTACCTAGTTTGTTATGTACACATACTTTACACATTACCTCTGGGATAAGCCTTACTGCTCATGGCAAGTTACCAAGGGGCCGAGCAGGGGTTATCTGGGTGTGTAACTCCCTTATCCTGATTAGAAAGAAGGGTCCCTACTTGGACAGGATGCATGCCACTGCCAACTCGAGACTCCTATTCCTAACACTGTTTAGATGACCAACCCATGTTTCTTCAAAGTATTCATGTAATGGTGCAAAGTTATCTTCATTTTGTGTAAAGTAATCAGATTTATTAAGAGAGGTGCAGCATAACATAAATATTTGTAAAGTGCACATTCACCCAAGTGTATCTTGGCAATGAATAACAGATGTGTATTGTTACCCAACTCAATGGTACTCATTTTTATCTACCTTAGAAGTATGAAAGGCTCTGGGGCCCTGCCAGGATCTGAACCTGTGACCATGAGGTCTAACACAGGGCCTTACAGTGGCTGCATTAGTCCACTAAGCCAACAAACCTGGTGTAGCATTTACTCAAATTTTCAGGAAGTACAAACCACAAGGCAGTTGGGTTTTATCACCTCAAATTTTAGTTATCTGTTAGACATGTAGTCACTATTAAGGATGTTTTTTAATTTTTGATCAAAAGGCCTTGGAAAATTAAAAGAAATCCTTGAGTTTGTTTTTCATGATAACATTTATTAATAGTGGTTATCATGGCAAGTTCAAAGTCATTTTTTATTTTTCCTAGGGTTTTTCCTCCTTGTTTCTTTCATGACATAAAAATTCAGTATAAGCTAAGCACTGCTTATCTGACATTAAAGCATGAATAGGAGGCATTGTGATATTATTCATTTTAGTATGTGTGTTATAAATCTGCATAAACAGGTGGGATGTTATTTTAAAAAACCCATCCAGATATCACTATTTTCTGAACTTACAGTGTTATGAAGTATTGCAATACCTTTTAGGAGGGTTTTCGTTATCATTGAAAACAAATGGTTCATGGTTGCAAGTTTCTGTTAGTTTGAGAGGTATATCATTGTCACTGTATGTATTGTTTTCTTCTTGTTTTTTTTTCTGTACAATAATTGCCTGTCCTTTTCTGCTACTCAATCTCTCCAAACTGGGCATAGTGGGCATCTCTCCAGCAACATGCATGGGGATATTTCTTGCTAATTCCCTTAGAACTGAAATACATGGCTCATTGGTGTTGGCTCACAAGACCTTTATTTGTTGTACATTCTCACTTACTTAAAACTCCGATTAGGAGGTAGAGTGGTTATGCTTACTTTGCCATTCTATCAAATCTCCTAGAGTAAACAGTCTGCCTTTGAAACAAATTGAAAAGTAATCCAGGCTTACGCTCCTCAAAATAAATATATCTCTCATATTTGTGTAATTGATTCCCCCTTTTAGATAAAATACATTTTGCTTTTCCCATGTTTTCCATGTTTACCTGTATAAAATGTAGAAATAACTGAATTAATGTTTTCTTTTATTGCTTGATCTGTGGTTCTTATTGATATACTAAGTATGTTAGGGGTAAATTTACAAAAATTGCAGCTAACCAGTGTTTGCGTTAGCTGCAATTTTCTTCATGAAATGAAATGAAAAGCAATATTTATAAAGCGCTGACTGCCAATCCGAAAAGGAGCATCCTTGCGTTGGTATGGAGGTAAGAGGGAGCTCTGAGGTTCTTAGATGACAGAGAGGCAGAGTTCACCTGAAGAACCGAAAATCCGTCTTTAGTGCCTTCCTATATTGTGTTTCGGATTTTAACGTTCTCAGTTGCAAAGGCAGTAGGTTCCAGGCTCTGGTGCCTAATACCGCCATTGTTTTTCCTCCCTTTGTTTTGCATCTGAAGCTGGGGGGTTTGAGTAGGTTGGCTGACGAGGACCTGAGGGTTCTGGTTGTAATGTAGGGGGTGAACCTTGAAGAGAGATATTTTGGCCCCAGTTTGAGTGAGGCTCTAAAAGTGATTCAGAGAATCTTGAAGAGCATTCTCTTAT
The DNA here is from genome assembly GCF_964204655.1 of Triturus cristatus. Classification (NCBI taxonomy): domain Eukaryota; kingdom Metazoa; phylum Chordata; class Amphibia; order Caudata; family Salamandridae; genus Triturus; species Triturus cristatus. The sequence goes on from NC_140588.1 coordinate 87,871,825, forward strand.
GTAGTGGGAGCCAATGAAGGGTTTTTAGGGCTGGTAGCGATGTATGTACAATACATTACTACATGGCGATAGTGTCAGCTAGCCGCACTGAAAACTGCCGCTAACACTAGCGTTAAGGCAATAAAAATGTTGACATTAGCAAGAGAAAAGTGATAAAGGGCCAATTAGCGGCAAAAAATCTCACATTAGTCAGACCAATGTCACTTTTCTGCTTCTAGAACAGCCTATAAGTCCACCTCCGCTGATAAAAAGAAAAGAAAAACAATGGAATGCAGATTGGATCAGCCAGGGCCAAGTTCAGCACAGATCAACAAACCCCTCACACCCCCAACAGCCAGGATGAGCAGCCAGAGTCCCAGGGGTAGAGGAAATGCAGATTCAGGGCTCCATTTATGTAAGAGGTGCATCGCTGCGGAAAACCAGTGATGCATTTCTTTTCATAGCGCCCTCCTTGAAACACCATGGCAGAGTAAGCCTGGAAGTGTGGACAGTGCCTGGGGCCCAGAGGCCTCGCTGGGCCTGAGACTCGGAGTGGGAGGCGTAGGTGCTGTGGAGTTGCTGCGGCCTGACAGTGGAGGCGGGCGACGTCAGGCCCAAGCCTTTGAGCCGTGGCGGTAGACATTGACTCATTGGCGATCTCCCTTACCTGGTTGCAAAGTCTGGCAGGTCACATGGAGGCACGTTGCTGACCTGTGAGAGAAGGCTACTTGGTGCCTCTTTGAGCTGTGATCGGTAGAGGTGCTCCAGCGCACCGACGTAGGGAGGTCTGCATTGCATAACACGTGCCACAACTCCACCAGGTTGCGGAGAGGAGATTGCCAGTGGTGGGCCACACATCTCTGCATCACTGGCCGGAGTATTTTGCGCTGCCCAGATGCTGTGGAAGGTGAGGCCCCTGAGCAGTGCTGAACTTTTGTTGCAGGAGCACTGCAACTTCACTGCTAAGTTGGCGCTGGTAAAACACCTGCATCTGGAGGGTCCAGAGTGAACTTGGCAGCGACAGCTGTACCGAGGCTTGTGAAATCCTGCCTGGCTGAGGATCCTGCTTGGTGAGCCACAGATTTGGAGAGAGTATGGCAGATTGCGCCCTGATGTTGATGTCCAGGTGAGGAGAAGGTAGAACGCAGAGAGGAGGAGGCCCAGGGGTAGAGTGGGGACCAGGCCTAGCACCTGTGGGTGGTACACACCGTGCCCTGAGAAATCCTTAAGCTGCGCCTGGCCTCCATCCATGGGTGACTCCAATATCTGGCTCCAGTTGCTGATATTGGCCATTGGTGGTGACGGGTGCCAGGGGCACGGGAGCTGGAGGCCCTTAAGTAAGCAGCTTGATCTGACGTCATTCACTGGGGCACTGTGGAATCTGGTCCCCACCGTTAGAACAGAGGAGGCGACCGGGTGGTGCTGCCTTTCATTCACCCCCTGGTAGAGAGCTCTTCGGAGCCAGGGGGGTTCCATCTGTGCCACCTGAACGAAGATTCCTGGCTAGCATACACCTGATTGGAGGAGAGGGGCCAGCTGGCTGGCCACACAGCACTGCACGCCATGTCATACATAGTGCCTGGACATCTGCCACAATGATGGCCCGCCTGCAGACAGGGGCAGCATTGAGATTTGGCCCCTCCGTGTCAGTGAACCGAGTGGCTGTGGATCACTGGCCGCTTGGGCAGGTGACAGTGGACAGCCTGGACTCCAAACTATACTCACAGTGTACTCACAGTGAGTACCTCCCTCGAACAAACAGGCACTTCCTTTGAAGGCTGAATAGCCAAAATCAAAGTCGACTTAACCCTGGAGAGCACAGATCATCGCAAGCTGACTTACAAGGAACACAACAATGAGCAAGAAATGTGCAAAGACCCCCCGAGTATCCTGAGCACAGCGTTGGAGATGTAGCAGCTAATGGTACATGGGAGGTCACTGGCAAAAACAGTGGAGGATGTGTTGGTCCACTCCCAATGTAACAACGTAGGGGTGTTGGACCTGCCTAAGGGAGTAGAAGGGGCTGATGCAGTGGCATATGCTGAGACATGGTTGTGTACCCTACTGCCAGAAGCTGCACTCTCTACATTCTCTGTTGAGGAGCAGGCCCATCAAGCGCCTGTGAGCCACACACTGCCGTGGACAAATCGTAGACCCTTACTCTTCCGCTTCCTACAGGGATCGTGATGCTGTCCTGAGGGAGGTACTCAAGTTGGGGGAGGTGAAATTGGATAACGCCACAGTTATCTTCTTCCCGGACTATGAGGGTGTAAGGGCAGAGGGACTTGTCTCTAGTGGTTAAGCCATGCCTCCAAGAGGTGGGCATCAAATACTCCCTCCTGTACCCTTAAAGGCTGTGACTGATTTCAGTTATTGACACACAAATCATTAACAACGCTGAAGAGGTCTGAACCTGACTGCAATCCACTGGTCACCAGGGGCTGCGGACAGGGAGTTAAGTGTCTGCGCAACAAGCTGTCATTCGTGGAGCCAGTCATACCGGGAGACATAAGAGGAGCAGGCGGCCGCCACCACAACTACAACCCAATCCCAGTCTGCAGTTGGTTATACAAGAGAGGTGGAAGTAGCTGCTTGCGGCGCTAACGATGCACAATCAAACTCAGAGGCAGGATCTGGACACCTCCCTTGAATGCTCCCCAGTGACGTGGTAATCCGGTGGAAAGTCCGTGCAGCCTCCGGATGTGACTCCTCAGATGGCAGATAATCTATTTTAATGTTGACCGGTTTTGCATCTCTCATTCTTCAATGGTTCAATGGTTACAGACAGCTCCTGAGAGTCACTGGCTTTCTGCGGTTCCTGAGCTCCGGCTTCCTGTTGCTGAACCTCATGTCTGCCGAGGTCAGTTGTTCAGGTGAGCAATGCTTGTCAGGGGTGGTGGTGGTGGTCTCATTGGTGCTCCGAGCTGCAATGGCAGGAGGTCCATGGCGTCTTTGAGCTTGCCAAGGATTAAATATGGAACTTTTTCTATTATACAAGGACCTCATTTATGAGGCCCCAGCAGCACTCCTGCAGTGGTGTGATGTCTCTTGTTTGATGTTCTGGTGGTGCTATGTCCCACAGCAAGTTTACAAGGCCACATAAAGCATAGCTTTTCATGGCCTTGTAAACATGTGGCCCTTTCACGCATTAAACAATGAGAAAGGGGCATTCAATGGGTGTTACTGTGGGCGTTCCCACGCCAACGCAATGGAATCTAAAGCAATCCCAGGTTTACAAGAAACCCTAAAACTTTGGAATGCAATAGAATCTAACACCACCCCAAGGGTGGCGTTTGGGAGGCTCTATAGCATTCTGCAGCACACAGAGAAAGAGGAAATACCCTGGATTGATAAGTTCTGTGCATGGAGATGTCCCTTCCGGCACAACAACAATCAGCTCTGCAACACAGTCACACTTGCACCATGACACAAGGGTGCCTGCGTTGGCGCATAGCAGCCATTGTGCACACACGCAGGGGAAGAAGACAGGCGGCTTATCCATAAGCTCCTTGCAACAGTTTAACACTGCCGGTGTATAATTTCCTTGACATTGTTGCAGTGTGAATTTTGTGCCACGTTGCGCCGTATTTACAAAGTGACGCATCTAGGCATTTGCATGACCTTGTGAAGTCCAGCGCCATATTTTATCTGCATCAGGTATGAAGTATGCAGGGTGGGCATTCCTACACAAAAAAGCCTTGCAGGAGTGGTGCAGCGCAGTATGTCAGATCACACTGCAATAATTCTAGGACGCCACTGCGTCAAATCCTTATGTCTTCCCTTTGGCAGGCATAAGGGTGACGCAGTGCCTTCGGGAAAGGCTTGCCCCATGCATCGCTCAATCAATCAATCAATCAATCAATCAAGCATTTGTAAAGTGCACTACTTACCTGTGAGGGTCTCAAGGCGCTAAGGGGTGGGAGGAATGCTGCTACTGTTCGAAGAGCCAGGTCTTGAGGAGTCTTCTGAAGGTCAGTAGGTCTTGGGTCTGCTGTGTGTGGATGGGGAGGATATTCCATGTCATGGCGGCGAGGTGGGAGAATGACCTGCCACCGGTGGTCACTCTTCGGATGCAGGGGACAGTGGTGACGGCGTAATTGGCGAAGCGGAGCTGGCGGATGGGGGTGTAGAAGCTGAGTCGGCTGTTGAGATATGCTGGTCCGGTGTTGTGGAGTGCTTTGTGTGCGTGGGTGAGGAGCTTGAAGGTTCTTCTCTTGTTGACGGGAAGCCAGTGCAGGGCTCTCAGGTGGGGTGTGATGTGGCTGTGGCGAGGGATGTCGAGGATCATGCGTGCGGAGGCGTTCTGGATGCATTGGAGCCGTTTCAGGAGTTTTGCCGAGGTTCCTGCGTAGAGGGCATTTCCGTAGTCCAGTCTGCTGCTGATGAGGGCCTGGGTGACCGTCCTTCTCGTTTCGGTGGGGATCCACTTGTAGATCCTGCGGAGCATGCAGAGGGTGTTGAAGCAGGAGGAGGAGATGGCGTTGACCTGTTTCGTCATGGAGAGGGTGGAGTCGAGGATGACCCCTAGGTTGCGTGCGTGGTCGGTGGGCATTGGAGCTGTTCCTAGTGCGGTCGGCCACCAGGAGGTGTCCCAGGCCGAGGGGGTGGATCCGAGGATGAGGACCTCCGTCTTGTCCGAGTTCAGCTTCAGTCGGCTGTTTCTCATCCAGTCTGCGATGGCCTTCAATCCCTCGTGGAGGTTGGTTTTGGCGATGTGGGGTTCTCTGGTGAAGGAGAGGATCAGCTGGGTGTCATCGGCGTAAGAGATGATGTTGAGGTTGTGCAGTCAGGAGACATGGGTGAGCGGTGCCATGTAGATGTTGAACAGCGTTGGGCTGAGGGATGAGCCCTAGGGTACGCTGTAGATGATTTTGGTGGCTTCGGAGCGGAAGGGGGAGGCGGACGCTCTGTGTCCTGCTGGAGAGGAAGGAGGTGGTCCGGTCCAGGGCCTTCTCTTGGATCCCGGCGTCTTAGAGGCGTTTTCGTAGTGTGCAGTGGTAGACCGTGTCGAAGGTGGCTGACAGGTCCAGGAGGATGAGGGCCATGGTTTCTCCTTTGTATAGCAGGGTCCTGATGTCGTTGGTGGCGGTGATGAGGGCAGTTTCGGTGCTGTGGTCGCTGCGGAACCTGGACTGGGACGGGTCCAGGATGCTGTTCTCTTCGAGGATTTTGGTCAGTTGTTTGTTGACAGCCTTCTCTGTGACCTTCGCCTGGAACGGGAGCAGGGAGATGGGTCGGAAGATCTTGAGGTCCTTGGGGTCTGCCTTGGGTTTCTTGAGTAAGGCGTTGATCTCGGCGTGCTTCCAGCTCTCCGGGAAGGTTGCTGTCTTGAAGGAGATATTGATGGCTTCCGGAGATGCGGTGTGATGGTGGTGCTGGCTTTGTTGAAGATGTGGTGAGGACATGGGTCTGACGGGGATCCGGAGTGGACGGAGTTCATGATCTTGATGGTGTCATCATCATTGATGTTGGTCCAGGATGTCAGATGGTTGGTGCGGATGGTGGTTGTGGGGGTCTCAGTGGTTGCCGGGGAGGTCGCGGTTTTGAGGCTGTCATGGATGTCTGCGATCTTGCAGTGGAAGAAGGTGGCCAGCGAGTCGCACAGGTCTTGTGAAGGTGGGATGTCGTTGGTGTTGGCACTGGGGTTGGAGAGTTCCTTCACGATGCTGAAGAGCTCTTTGATGTTGTGTGCGTTGCTGTCTAGGCAGTCTTTGAAGGAGGCGCTTTTGGCGGATCTGATGAGGTGATGGTGTCTGCTGGTGGCGTTCTTGTGGGCTGTGTAGCTTCCCGGTGTTCGTTCACGGAGCCAGTTCTTCTGTATCCTTCAGCAGGTTTGCTTGGAGGCCTGGAGGTCTTCAGTGAACCAGCTGGTTTTCTTGCTGGTGTGGCTGTTGGGGGGGTTTCTTGAGAGGGGCGAGGGTGTTGGCGCAGTCGTCGATCCACTGTCTGAGGTTGCGGATGGCGGCGGCGGGGTTGGTCGGGTCTGCGGGTGGGCTCCGGGCGAGGCTCATGGATAGCTGGTCTTCGGTGACTTCGCTCCAGCAGCGGCGAGGCAACTGTTGGGTGCGGTGGTGCATGATGGGTTTCCTGAAGGTGAAGTGGATGCATCGGTGGTCGGTCCAGTGGAGTTCAGTGGTGTGGTTGAAGGAGATGTGGGGGCTTGCGGAGAAGATGGGGTCGAGTATGTGGCCTGCGGAGTGGGTGGGTGTAGTGACGAGTTGTCTGAGTCCGAGGTTGTCGAAGTTGGCGATCAGGGTGGAAGAGTTGGAGTCGTTGTTGTTCTCGAGGTGGAAGTTCAGGTCCCCTGAGGAGGATGTAGTCCGTGGAAGCGAGGGCGTGTGTGCTGATGAAGTCGGCGATGGAATTGCTGAACTGTGGCCGGGGTCTGGAGGGTCTGTAGATGAGGGTTCCTCTGAGGGTGGTGTTGGGATGGTATTGGTGTTGGGCGCTGAAGTTGTATCATGCTTGCGACAAAAGTGCAACAATGTGTGACTTTAGTGCTGACAGATACGTCAGGATTCCAGACGTATCTGTCATTGATAGCGACATGGAGCGCTGTACAGTAAATATAGTGCGCCCATGGTGTCGCAAGGAGGGCGCAGTGAAAAGTGTTGCAACACTGTTTCATTGCAGTGATAAAATACTTTTCATGAATGAGGCTTAGGAATGCGCCCTATCTTATTCATAGGGTGCAGTCCTGACCTTTTGTTTTGGCACAGGGCAGCGCAGGATTTTGGTCCTAAAAACTGCCTCTAATTGGACTTAGCAGCAGTTATTTGGGTTTTGCAACATACAATGAATTTCTTGTAAATATCATGTAGTGTGCTTAGCTGCAGTTTTTTCACGGGAACGCCTACCTTGCATCTCATTCTCGGTAAGTCCCACTAACAGAAGTGGTGACCTTGAAAACTCCTGCTTATGTTGGAAAATTGCTGCTAACTGGAGTTAGAGGCAACTTGGAAATTAGGTGATTAAAAAAAGCCGCCGTAACATAAAACGGATTGTGCTATGGCGGCATTAAGTTCTTGAAAATATGCCCCTTAGTTTCTTACTGATCTTATGTTACTCAGTTTTATTTTAACTACATTTATTTCTGTCAGACTTTTTAGGATTTGTATGTATTAGATAGAGACTGTTTATATGAAATTAGTTTTCATTGTTTTCAACCCATTCATTTATTATGATTTTTAGATCCTGTTAAAAGAAACAATTGTAGGCTCTGCAGAAGAAAGTCTTTATTCAAGTCAGTATCTGCTTTTGAATGGAAAAGAGATATTTGCATTATTATTAACATTTGATTTGCTTGTATTTATCTTTGTATTTTCCCTATGGTCGCTGTTTCTTTATTCATTGCAGGGTCTTTAATGTAAAGGTTTTCTTCATGTTTCCAATCTCAGATTCTCTGTTGGCTCAATACTTGATAATTCTGTCAGAACAATTTGAAGAAATATAGGGGCAGATTTACAAGGGCCATATCTCCGCTTTTTTGGCTTTTAAAGCCAAAAAAACGGAGATAAAAATATCGCCCTATTTACAAGAGGGTGATAACATGCATTACCGCATGTTAGCACCCTTTTACCCGACGCCTCCCTTTGCATCTCTAATGAGCTGCAAAGTGAGCGTCACTGGGCAGTACAACCTTGTAAATATCGCTGCTGTACACATCGTGATATTTACAAGGCTGCCCACGCATTTTAGCAGATGTTAGTTTTTGGAGAAAACTGCTGTTTTCTCCAAAAACTAAAGTCTGCTAAAATGCAGACTTAGATATACTTACCATTGGGGGTGGATTATGCTGATACGACCACAGGGTTGTATCAGCAAGGTTATCGCCGTTTTCCATGGAACATCGCTGGAAAACTAGCGATGTTCCATGGAAAATATTGCTATCGCTGGGAAATTATCGCCATTACGCTATGCGTTGTTAATGCACCGCTAGCATGGCGATAATTTCTTGCGATAGCCAGCGATAAAATTTTTCTCGCTAAGAGCGGCCAGCGATAATCATCGCTGCCGCTTGTTAATATGCCCCATAAATTATAACTGGTCTATTATTGAATTGAGAGATATAATTTTGTTTAGTTTCGGATTTGTGTTTGTTTATGGCATTTATCAGTATCAAAGATCTTTATTTCGGCCACTAGGACCATAAAAGCACAAGTAAAATAAATACAATATAACACATACAAATTGCTGGCGAAATCCTTTAGGCTATGTAAGACCAGATAGTACTTTGGAGAGAAATATACGTTTCCTATCTGAGATTTTGGGTTGGCGAGATCAACTCCTCTTGTCACTAGCCTAGAAAGGATTGTACAATAAACACACAGCGTATGGCCTTTACATTAGCCACAAAGTAAAAATCAATAAATTACATGTGCATGAACAATGGGGTGATTTTAGGAAAAAGATCAATTTCATTCAGATATGGTCACTTAAAAGGGAGCAAAAAGAATACCTTCGCGTAGCAAGGTATCAAATTGTGATGAATAAAAAAAACAATTTAATTAAAAAAGACAGTGACAATGTCAGGATAAAAATGTGGGCGTAAAAATTTTAAAAAGATCCATTAACTTTAGGAGCCCGCCACCTTATTCTGCAATTCCTGAGAGCGAGAAGATGCACATGCAGAGATTCGTCTATAATAGGATTGTAGCTTGCAATTAGGGCCATGTATGCTAGACAGGACTCAGGTGGGACAGGGGCTAGCATTACAAGGAAAAAAGGCCTAGACTGTTTACAACAATTGGTATGAAAAGAAAAGAAAGAAAAAACAAGAAAATTTAAGAGGTACAACAATTCATAAAACACTAAGGGGTATGTTCACAAGATCGTGTGATAACTACCACAAGAGTAGCGTAAAGCAACTTTCAATATCGAAGCCCATCGCAGGAAAATAACCCTGTGTCAACGTGGAAATCAAACCAAGGCAGTAACATGCGATAGACACCAGATAACGCATCAAATGTCAGCGTCAAAATCAACGCCATGCCTCAAAAATGTGAAACGCGAAAAGCACAAATTCATGCGATGAGGCCAATCGACGTACAAAAAGTAGCGAAAAACAGCCACAGACCTGCAAATCCCATGCGTTTCATAGGAAAATGCACCATAAAAACCACAGAAACAACACACCAGAAACAAGCCTAAGCATGGAGCTACATGGATGCACCCTGACCCAGCGCAGAGGATAACGCGAACCCCACAACCCCCATAGACCACCAGCAAGGAACAACGGGCTCGGGGAAGGCCACGGAGAAAAGGGAGAGGAAGACGGGGTGCAGACCACAGGAAAACAAAATCAGCGTCACGGAGGTGACAAAACACTACCAGCAACTGACCCACAAGCAGACTACCGTGAATGTAGCCAGAGTGTCGAGGAGGCCAATGGAAGAGGCCATGAGGTGCCGGCAGGATGTGACAACCTAAAACAGGTACAAACCCGCTGCCAACAGGAAGGCAGCAACAGCGACAGAAGGTGGCAGTCCAGCGCCACAGGAAGAGCTGGAGGAAACCCAGGCCACAGTCATCAGTGTGGAGACAGTGCAAGGAGTAGGGAGTATGAACACAGCTCGAGAAGACCTGACAACATCAACAGGGAAAGTAATGGATAGGGACTGGGTGGACGTGGGGAGATGGGCACAATGACACACATGCACAACGAGGCGTAGCACACTGCACACCCACAATTACCCAGGATCATGTCTGCCTGAGGTGACATAGCTATACAACATCTCCACAGCACAAATCTCAATCACTAACGGACAATGGCTTGCGGTGCACTGAGTCACTGGCACCTGGAGTGCTGAGCAGGGTATCAGGCCGATGATGGCATCCACGACAGATCTGAGCAATACTGTAGGTCTGTCCGGACCACCGTATCAAGTCTGGGAGATGGCGGTTGGAGGTGGTCCTTGTGGTGGTGGAGTGTGCCTCCTGCGGTGATGTGACATCCAGGCCAGTCAGGACCCGAATCTATGTGTGGGCCCTGGTGACCCGCTGTTGAGGCCGGAGGCAGCGGACAGCGCAGGGCCACAGACACATGGCGTTGATGACCCCAAGACCACCGTCACTGAGGTCATCCACTATATCAGAAGCAGGGGTCCCAGACCAGAGCAGCACAGAGTTAGTGGCCCCTGATGCACTGCGGCCAGCACAGGCACTCAGCCGCGGGGCGGTGACTTGCGGTGCAGTCAGATGGGCCATGAGACCAGGGCGGGTCCTCATCAATGTCCGATGTGTGTGTTGTGGAGGGTTGCAGGGGACAGTGGAAGGTGTTCTCCAGGGCATGATGCAGAGGTTTGATGTTATCCGGAAGCAGCAAATGGGGGAGTTGAAAGTGCAACCCTCGTTTTCACCATCAATTCTGTATCAGCTACATGAGGATGAAAACTAGCCCCTAGTCCATAGACTCAAACGCCACCATTGTACGACCAGGGAGTGTCCATGAATGTCGGGGAACAGACTTAGTGGCACAGGTGCTGAGCGGGGATACAGTCTGCGATGATGCCAGTACACAGACATGAACTCCACCATTGCCAAATCAAGACTGTGACCTACTGGACCGCAGTGTAGGTCGGAGGCAGCGGTCAGCAGTGGCACACAGCCATGTGTCATTGGCTGGTGAGGCACAGAGTTAGTGACACCAGGGCAGTTTTCGGTAGTGTTCGATCACCTCTGTAATGATGATCCTGTTCCCTCTGCAATGCAACCTGTCATCCTCTTACACCTCTTCGTGCGTGCGTTGACATGTATTCTGCCCTTTTAATAACCGATGTTCAGTACCAAATCTGTGACCCACTAATGCGCAGCATAGGCCGAGGGCAGTAGTCCGCGTAGGCCCACAGACACGTGTGGTTGTGATGCCATGCACAGACTTGTTGGCACCACATCGAAGGGGGTATAGTGACTTGTCCTATGCCTTAAATGGTGTTCACTGCCATGGTGAAATCAAGACTCAGCTCCAAATTCGTGACCTACCTGACCATGGTGTAGGCCTGAGGCAGCGGTCAGCAAGGCCCATTCCCTGAGTGTCGTCGGCATAGGTTGGATGGCCCCACCGGCCTGCGTAGTTCAGGTTCAGTGGCACCACGTTTTCGGACACCTCCGTGTATGCGACCTGGGTTTCATCCGGACTGAGTCACATCTTCCTCTTACTCCGCTCCGTGCGACCACTGGTGTGGACTCTGCCATTCGTGATTTGCAACCAGGTGCTGGATGTGGGATCTACTGGTCCGCAGGGTAGTCCTGGTCCCTCATCCACGTATCGCCGGCTGGCATTGAACAGGGTTAGTGGCACCACGCGTCACCGGCTGGCGTTGAACAGGGTTAGTGGCACCACGTGTCGCCGGATGGCATTGAACAGGGTTAGTGGCACCACGTGTCGCCGGCTGGCATTGAACAGGGTTAGTGGCACCACATGTCGCAAGAAGTCCATATGGAACTCTGTCTCACTGATCGGGTGGGGCCTGTTGCCGCTGGCCCGGATTTGGGGTTACTCCCATTCATGACTCAGGACACAGTTTCACATATGGGACCTACTGGGCCAAAGAGTAGGCCTGAAGTGGCAGTAGAGTACATCAACGAAAAAGGACTAAAGCGAGCCTGTGTGGTGGAGGCCGTGATGGTCTGAGGAGGCTGCCAAGGTCGCAGGACTCGGGCCTGGATCTTGCGCTGGAATGTGGTGGGCCATCCTTGACACACGCTGGGCTCAGCAGGTGATCAGTGAGGCCTGGCTGCGCAGGGGCGGGCCTGACGGGTTCGTGGTCCAGCGTGCCAGGGTCCGGCAGGCGCACAGCGTCGCAGGCAACTCTGCTCAAGAGGACGGCATCGGCCTCGTGACCGGGTGAGAGGCACCGCCCTGGCAAAGACGTTGGGCTTTCCGGAAGAGGACCACGCCCAGGTCTACGTGCTGCTTATTCACACCCCAATGCTGGCGTGGCATACGCCGGCCGTCACACTTAGGGGGGGCATAACAGGCAAGATTTCTGCGAGGTCCCCCACTGGCTGTGGTGACATGGTTGCGTCCACTGTTCACTACACTCCATACACCAGAGGTGTATGTCGCCATGGATATGGGTGTGTGCTGCATACTGCGGTCTGTCCAGCACATCTCTGCCACTCTTGGCATTGTGTACTTTCTCAATCATGGTACTACTGCCTCCTTCACACATGCCTGTTTGCCACCTCTCCACACTTTCGGCTGTTGTGTGGCTGAGGTGCCATGCCGTTGATAGATCATGGTCACGGCTTGACCAGGTAACCATTGTGAGTTGTTCTTTTGTGTCTGGTGGGTGGTCATGCTGTTGTGCATGTTGGTAGTGATTTTGTGACGTGTGCATTGCCAGAGTTGTGAGTTGCATGGTTGTGGAGTTGAGGTGAGTGGGGAGTTCATTTGGAACTTGCCAAGGGGCTGTGCATTTCCCTTGTTGCCATCCTGGGTACGCTGGTTGGTGATGGACGGTCGGAGGATGAAGGAGTCATGCACACTGGCTGTGTATTTGAAGGCGACATTGTCGGAGGTTCCACGGTGTTCCATTGTTGCCTGCACATTGGGGTGGGACGTGTGCTTTCTGTTGCGGTGATAGAGTGCTGTGTCACCAGGGGGCACAGGTAGGACATGTGTGCTGTGGGGTGCCCTCAACACGTGCGTGCATCCTGCTATGGCGTATGGTCCTTGCTTGGTCTCCAGCGTGACCTGCGCATTGTGTTGGACATATGGGGACTGGGATACCAGGGTGATGGTGATGTCCTGGACAGGTGTGAGGGACTTGGATGTGGCTGGCTGTGAGACTCCTCCGACTCTATCAGGTGTTGGTTGGGGGGTGCCAGGGGCCAACAGGTGCAGTCAAGCCAGCAGCTTGGTGTGGGGTGGGATGTTGGTTGTCCGCTGTGCTGGTGCTGTAGGCCTGTTAGGCGATGATGGTTGGGATGTGTGAGATGGTTGTCCCTTTCAGCCTATGGTGGACGGTGACATTGTCAGAGGTTGGGTCTGTGCGGCTGGTACGCTTCCTGGGGGTCCGCTGTCTCTGCGCTGCATCTGTGGTGGTCCGGGTGTGGGTTGTGGTCCTGGGGTGGTGTCGGTGGGTGTTGTGGTCCTCTTGGTTGTCCGGGCTGCATGATGAGTGGCTCCATGGCATCTGTTGCCCTTTCCGATGTGGCCCTGGGCTGTGCTCCCTTTTGTGGTGCCGCCTGCCATCCGACTTTACACCAGGTCAGAGCAGGTGTAAATTTCCTGGTGCTAACACGCCTTATCGCCTGTTTTGTGTTTTTATCGCAGATCTGGCTGGTCGTTGAGAATGTTGAGGTGTGGTGTTGTCGCGGCTTTTGGCACGGGAACGCCCACTCTGCATCTCATCAGCGATAGTTGCGCGGGTCGTCTGTGGCGATGTTTTTGGCAGCTGCTATTGTGGATTTACTGGTGCTGTAGGCTGTTAGCACCAGCTTGTGAATGGCGAGGTACATTTATCACGACTTTGGCTGTGATAAAGTGCAGTTAATTTGGCAATAGCTCCTTGTGAATATGCCCCTAATTTTTTAGAATAGTGCTAAACAAAAGGGAACGACAATTTATTTCATTCCTTTTAAGAGGGAAAGTACAGGACCCGATTGCCATGATACATAGTGGTGAAATTGGGTTCGCCTATGGGCTCTTCTTTAAGATAGCTCTACGAGTACAATACATAGCATACAAAAAGCGCGAGATGGAGAACAAAAAATTGGCATGTCGGTATTATACTTAAGTAACCTAAACACCTCTTAACAGTGTCTGGACACCAGATTCATGCACAACTGTAGCAGCCAACAAGACCGTGACCTCCTATAACCATAGCAGAAGAATAGCAGATGAATTTCAGTTTCCTCTGCATTCTCGCACGCTGGGCAAACCAGACTGGGGGCGCCTGCCCACTTGTTGGTAAATGATCGGAGCGGAAACACCCCAAGTCTGAATTGGAGGAATAGCTTATTCGTAAGGAGTGGCCGAATATCGTCTAACACGAATTCCAGCCTGCATTGGGCTTTTACTTCCAGAAACCTAAGGGTTAGACGACCAGGCGTAGACCCCCTCCATAGCTGGGCCAGTTTATATTCTCTATAGGTCTCAAAGAGTACCTTTCTAGGGGACACGGGGCAGGTTTCTTCTGCAGTATTCCACAAATTGCCCCTCCCCAGAGCCTGGCAGGTGTTTCTAATATATGCCAACCATGGGAGTTTTCCCGCACCTTGAAGTCTCATAACTTCTCTCAGCTCGTCCTTGTACGGAGCCAGTTCGGGAGTACTCCAAAGGCGTGGCCAAAATAGAAGGGGTCTCAGAGCTACTTCATCTGCAATAGGACTAATCCTGAGGTCCATTCTGAGGGGTGTTAGTGGGGAGCTAGAAGAGAGACCCAGGAGTTGCCTAGGAGTTCTCTATATGCAATAGGGAGCCGGTTGAACAATGACCCCATATTTCTGCTGCGTACAGCGCAGCACCCCAAACCTGTACCTTATAGAGTTCTGCAGCAGTGTCTACCGCTTTATGGGTGCAGCTCTTATATGCCTTTGAGATAGTCTCCGCTGACTGCGCCAGCTTCAGACTTGCTTTCATTATTTGTGCCCCCCAATCCATTTTCTTGGTAAGCGTGATCCCCAAGTACTCAAAAATAGATTCCCTCTCTAGAGCCCTTCCTTCTAGACAGGGGTGTGAGCGAGTGCTGTTATTTGCATTAAAGACCATATACTTTGTTCTCCAAACCCCTGTTTCTACAGAAGACACTAAAAGTGTCAAGTGGCCTTTGCATGCCCATAGGGGAATTCGAGAGTTGGAGGGTATCTTCTGCGAACATCATGGCAGGTATTTTGCGGTTCACTAGCCTGGTGGCATCAATATTCTTTCCAGCTGCCAATGACTCGGTTAGGCAATTAATAAAAAGGGAGAAACGGGTTGGAGCCAAAACACACACTTGGCATACACCTCTCTCTACTGGGAAAGGCGCTGAGAGTTCTCCATTTTTACCAGACCTATTTTGCGCAAAATTACCTTGATGTAGGCGTTTCATCTGATGGGAAAGGTAGTCAGGGGCTCCCTCAGGACAAGATCACAGGCGGATTTAAGGTCCACAAATATAAGATAGAGGCTGCCACCCTCTATGGTCACAGTTTTCCAGAATGGGAGCTGTAATCTGAAAATGTTATCAATTGTGGAGATCTTAGCCCTAAACGCAACTTGAAGAGGGGTTAGTACATTCTGCTCTTCTATCCAGGTCTGCAGTCGCCCCAAGAGTGCACATGCAAATATGTTCTGGCTTGCACCCAGGAGGCTGATGGGACGGTAATTGGCGGGAATGAGTAGAGAACCCTTTTTAAATATTGGAATAATTTCAGCCCCAGCCCAGGTGGTAGGAATTGCCATACCCTGAAGAATGGCATTGAACAGGAACCACAAATAAGGGGCCCAGACAGAAGGCTCAGAACAGAAGAGATCCCCAGGGATCTTGTACAGCCCTGGCGCCTCAGCTGGTATTTATCCAAAAGTTTTGCCTACTGACTTTGGTTCCTAGATGGCACTGTAGTCTCTGTGTCTCGCTTTCAGGCTTGTGCCTCAGATGTTGGCATCGACTGATTTTGAAATGATGCAAACCATAATTTTCACAAATTTTCTTTGGTTTTGTATTGACATCATTTTTTTATAGTAAAATGTGTTATAGACAGTGCCGGACTGGCCGTAGCGGGCACTGGGCGTTTCCCCGGTAGGCCACCAGAGTGGAGGCTGCTTTTAGGCCCCTGGGGGCCGTATTTGTTACCAGGGACCAGTTTTGCGGCATTGTTGCAATATCTGCCCCCTGTAACTAAAGCAGCTGCAGAGTTTTCCACACACAGGCAGCCCCCCACCCTCCCACCCGCGGACGGTCCGACTCAATTGCCAGGGCCAGTTTGCATTTCCAGTCCGGCCCTGATTATAGAATGCATTTGCTAGCGATTTATTACATGACTGAAAGCTAAACTATATTGATCAGATGATAAAAGTACATTTTTACCTTAATTTACAAAACGTTGAGGCTATTTGTCTACCAATCTGAAAATGGGGAGAGTTGTAATTTTCTCTCAAGTTTCTTTAATTTACTAAATATGTTTTCTTTAGGACATTCATTTTCAACATAAAATAATAGAATATTCAAATTGAGAGGCAAATGAAATATGCATTGCTTGATAAAGGTAAAACATTACTATGTATGGTAGTATGCTTGTGGAAGACCCACAATGTTACGATATGCATGGTATCGACTGACATTGATAATTAATCCAGCTAAAATCTTCTCCAATTATGACCTATCCTCTGTGTCTTTCGATGATTGGGGTCATCTTCTTTTGGCCCCAATAATTAATGATAGTGGAAGTGGACCCCTCTGTAGAGATGCAAACAAAGCCCACAGTCCTTTGAAAACCAACCTAGCAAACTTTGAAAAAACCAACAGGTTTTTCCTTTGCTACTGGGTGCCAAAGAATTGGCTTTGCCAATTGCTTTCTTGACTACAGATATAGGGCCACATGTACGACCGAATCATTTTGCGACTTCCTAATTGTAACTTTTTGTGAATCACAATTAGGAAGTAATAAAATGCAATTTGTTGATGTCTCTCAGACAGATTTTGGGATTCTCAATAGGGTCGCAATTGGCTTACCTCATCATTATTCAGGAGGTAGGTCACAATATGCAACCCATTGTGAATTAACTAAAATCTGAGGGATGGTGGCCTGCTGGGAACAGCAAACCACCTTGTCTGTGTTTGCTTTTAAATAAAGCAACCTTTTTTTAAAAAAATGCAGCCCATTTTCCTTAAAGGAAAATGGAATGCACTTCAAAAAGAAAAACAAAATTATTCTGTTTCATTTTTTAAGAGTAGACAGTGGACGGTGGGATCACTGCCTGCTCTTGAAAAACGTTTTTGCTGACAATCACAATGGGGAAGGAGTCCCCTGAGGACCCATTCCCATTTGCAACTGGCTTACTGCCTAATTGCAGTAGGTGGTAAACTGCAATTGTTTTGCGACTACATTTGGTGGCAAAACAATCGTACATTGCCCTGCGACTCGTTATTAGGCAGGGACGCCCTTGGCACACCCCTTCCTAATACCAACTTGCAAATCCTATTTTGCACGTCGGTGATAGCTTAGTGACTTACAAAATAAGGTTGGTACATGCTCAAAAGGCGTTTTAGAGAGATTGTTCTTTTGCGACCATTAAAAACTGTTGTAAATGTGGCCCAAAGTGACTTAACTGTGTGGACAGCCAGTTATAATGTACAAGGGGGCCACCGTTCATGTAGAGCTTCTTATATTTTTTGAAATGTCGTTCTAATATGACTGTTGTATATGCATGGGCATTACAGAATCCATTTTGGAAGGCTTGGGCATTTCAAATACCTATGGAGCCATTCAATAAGTATCGGCAAAGCAAGCCAGTGCGGCAGTTGGGAAATGGGAGCATCATCCAGCACTAATGAGTTGGGGAGAGTGCGGTGGCATGTTCGGGCTGGATAGGCACAGAGACAGAAAGGGGATGGGACATATCTGTGAAGAGTTACAGAGTGGATAATGCACCCAACGAAGAGCACTCATTTTCTCCTGGGCCTTCAGCCTAACATAGCTTGTACCCATGCAACACAGGATGCAAAAACTGATTCTCTTTTTGTACCCCAAGACAGTAAACGGCAATATATCTTGGCTAACTCTATCATTTGAATGTACAACTAATTTATCTACTACTACAACTGCATTAGTGGACATTACAAGACCTGCACAATGCATATCTTCATGTTCCAGTCCATCCAGTGTCACAAAGCTTTCCAAACTTTTGAGTAGATAAAGAGCATTTCCAGTTTCAGATAATTCAGTTTGGCTTCTCTTCTTGCCCTTGAGTGGGACTAATTCATAACAGGGGAATTCAGCAACAAAATTTCCAAGGCTCTACAACAAGTGGAAGAAGTATGCGATCTGGTCAAATGTCACAGATTTCTGTTAAATCACAAAAATCCCATCTTACACCTACTCAGTATCTAACGGTCATTAAGCACATTTCAGGATAGACTTGGGGCAAATGTTCTTGCTACTGGATAGAAGCAGAAACTGAAAGAAAACTCTTGAGTCTGTTTTTGTGTAGAGCACCTCTAGCAAGACAATGGCTATGGGTCCAAGGCCTGGAGGCATCCACTCTGATGGTATTACCTTGATCCTGATTCCACATGTTTTTCCTGGAAAACCGTTTGTTTTCCATGCTCTCAACAGTTCAAACAGCAGTGTCAGTGATGCCTCAGAATGAAAGTAGTTTGAACTAGTGGTTTGTGGAAGAAAACCCTGCACAGGGATTGCTGTATCAGATATTCACAGCAAAGATGGTGACCACAGATGGAAGTCATTTGTGATGGGGTGCCACACTAAAGAGTTCCTCTGTTCAGTGAAGGTGGACAATGCAGCAGGCAGAGTGTTCATCCAATTGCAGGGAGCTCAAGTCTGTGCACCTTGGTCTGATTTCTTTAGCCCATCTCTGATTGATCAATATGTACAGCTCAAACGTTTCCGGTTCAGGGAAGATCTGGCTTGGCAGTTCGGGCTGGACTGTTCCCATGAGGCACAGGGTCAAGACTGATTTGCATATAGCTGGGTCTGAACTGAGGTGGCAAAGTGAGCTAAAGAATGATGATGGATTCAACCCATATCTGTGACTGGGGGTGAGTGTCTGAAAAGTTTCAGCGCTTCGTCCATCATCTCCTTGCGTTTGCTTTGTTCGCCCTAAGTTGGCAGGGTATGCCCAGACGTAGGTCCCTTGCTCACTTTGCCACTTGATTCAAGCTAGCCTGGCTGATGAGGGCTGTTAGCCCGAAACCGGTCCCAGGATGCTTGTTTCCGGCTCAGGGAAGATCTGGCTTGGCAGCTCGGACTGGACTGTTCCCATGAGGCACAGGGTCAAGACTGATTTGCATATAGCTGGGCATGAAATAAGGTGTCAAAGAGAGCTAAAGAATGATGATGGATTCAACCTAGATCTTTGACTGGGGGTGAGTGTCTGAAAAGTTTCAGCACTCCATTCAACATCTCCTTGTGTTTGCTTTGTTTGCCCTAAGTTGGCAGGGTATGCTCAGACATGGGTCCTTTGCTCACTTTGCCACTCAAACGTTTCCGGTTCAGGGAAGGCCTGGCTTGGCAGTTCGGGCTGGACTGTTCCCTATGGCACAGGGTCAAGACTGATTTGCATATAGCTTGGTCTGAACTGAGGTGGCAAAGTGAGCTAAAGAATGGTGATGGATTCAACCCAGATCTGTGACTGGGGGTGAGTGTCTGAAAAGTTTCAGCACTCCGCCCATCATCTCCTTGTGTTTGCTTTGTCAGCTCAAAACTTAGAACATGGTTGTAATGTGTTACATAAACTATCAGGAGGTTGCTGAGTGCAAGTGCTGAGTGTACTGATGTAGGAGATATGTATGTGTGCAGAATACAATTTATTATCACTAAGAGCTGTTGATCTTCCAGGGAGATACACTTAAGCAACGGCCAGCAGGGTGTTTCCCCCAACTAACTCACTAGCACAGAGACTGAATGTGATGTCTTTCAAATAGCCCAAATCCATGCTGCATGCATTTCATCTCATTCCAATGCTTCTGTGTGTGTTAGGGAAACTATGGGAGACATTAGTTCCATTGGTGGCTCATGGTTGGAACCAACATCCATGGTTTCTCTTATTGCTGCACTGATCAATTTGGCCTCATTGGGAAATTCCAGTACATCCTTATTCCTTCTGATGGTGCCAGCTTCCTCACTTACATTTGATGACTCTTCATCTGGGGGCATGTTTTTTTTATTTTTTTTATTGTCCTCATATTACAAAACATGCTCTTAATTCGGAAAGATTGAGCCTATTAGGCCATGGCGGCCACTAGTTAGTGCCGGGTGGTCGCGCTCTCCCTCGCTCCTGACAGAAACCCACACTGAAATGGACGTAAGCCTCAGCTCGGTCCGCTAAAAGCGTAATCCAAGGTAAACACTTCTGGGCTGCATAACGATTACCTGGCGCGCGCTGGCTACCTTCTCGGCGATTTTTTGATCGGCCGCTGCTGGACGATCTCGCTGTGGCCGCGGCGGTTGGAGACGCCGATCCACCGCCGAGAGGTGGGATCTGGGCGGAGGCG
The DNA here is from genome assembly GCF_964204655.1 of Triturus cristatus. Classification (NCBI taxonomy): domain Eukaryota; kingdom Metazoa; phylum Chordata; class Amphibia; order Caudata; family Salamandridae; genus Triturus; species Triturus cristatus. Next base: position 87,891,966 of record NC_140588.1, read on the forward strand.
GCGCTGCGCATTGCCAAACGTCGCCGCGTGGCAGCCAGGATTGGCTTCCCTGTAGGTGGAAGTCCTTTCACATCCTCAATAGCGGTAGCGGCCTGCGGGAAGTCAAATATTCCAGAAAACGGCAGTGAAGGCACAGAAAAGGAGAAACGGTGCCCTTTGCAGATGACCCCGGTAATAAAAAAAAATAAGGGGGGACGGGGGCTGTATCAAGAGGGTGGAATTGTAAGGAGTAAAGGGGATAACGAGGATGAAGTTAGAACCGATAGAACTGATAGTGCTCAACAGTTTGTAAGGAGGGCAGAGAGTTCGACGGCTGCAGGCATAGAGGGGAGCAGTACCCTGAATAGATACGCTTTACGCTGGAGAGGTCTGTGGGAACAGGATTTGCCTTGCCCCAAAGCACCTCCCAGCACATCACAAGTGGAAAAAACAACAATTCAGCCCCAAATACCAGAGAAAAAAAACACTAAGCCCATAAAATCCCTAAAAACGAAACATAATCAGCCCAAGTTGATTAATCAAGTGAGTACTCGGGTAACGCCTTCTCTTCGTAGCTACTTTAAGGTACAAGCCCAGACTTGCATCCAGGCTGCCCAGGCCCCCTATAACTGCGACAGTGAGAGATCAAATGGAGATTTAGGGGGTATGGAGCAGGGAAATGATACGATACAGCTGGAGAATAGGTTCTCCAGCTTAATAGATATGGAAGACGCATTAATAGAGCCACGAATCGGGAGCGCAGAGCAAGACTCAACACAGAAAAATCTAGAAACTTTGAGCGCTAGTTCCAATTCCATTTTTACTGCTAGCTTAACCCCAACTCCAACCCCTGCCATAAATATTTCCCCACATAATTCATTACGTCAATCAACTGAGCAGGGAGGAGGAGTAGAAGGAGTAGGTGATCAGGCGACAGGGCCCAGTCCCACCACAGAGAATCTACTTTTAAAACTGATCGCAGAGATGAGAGAAAATTTCGCGACATCCGAAAAAACCCAGCAAAAGATTCAGGGGACCTGTGAGGCACTTGAGCTGAGAATTAATGAGGTAATGAGCAGAGTGGAAGTAGTAGAAGCTACAGTGGAAGATCTCTCAAGGCAGACAAAGGAGAATACAGTAGAGATTAAGAGACTAAAAATAAAAGAAAGAGCATTTGCAGATAAACTGGAGAGTTTGGAGAATAGTGCTAGAAGAAATAACCTCCGGTTTCTGAACATTCCAGAAGATCTTGAGGGAAGGGACATAAAAACCTTTGTAATCGATCTCCTAAATGACGCCCACCCGGAAATTGAGAGGTCAACCTTAGAAAATGACATTCAAAGAGTCCACCGAGACCCCTTTATCAAAAAGCCCAGAAGAAAAAACCCTAGGAAAATACTAGTTAATTTTAAAACATATGCTATAAAAGAAAAGGTTCTCTCAGAAGGGCTGAAAAGGGGGGTCTACAACAAGGGGGATTGGTCTTTCCGCATTAGATCGGATATTTCACACACCACACAAGAGAGGCAATGGGAACTTGGAAAACATATAGAGGAATTGAAGGCCTTGGGAGCCACAGCAAAGCTCCAATTCCCTGCCTCCCTGAAGGTGATGTGGAAGAATAAAATGCAAAATTTCAGAGACCCCGAGGAATTAACTACTTGGATTAACCAGATAAAAGGCCCGTCCATTTAACAAATCAATGATCAACTTGCAAATATTTTACGTTACCCTATCCGTCAGGGGAGGGGGGTGAGCCCATTGGAAAGAATCTTGATATGTCTCTAGAGTTAAGGGAGGGTTCCCCAGGGAGGGAAGGGGAGGTGGTTTTAAGAGAAGACACATAAACAACAAAATGCAAAAAAAAATATTTTTCTTTTAATCTGGGGGCATGGTTACTGAGTTCAGTGATAAAGGATTACTACAGGCAGTTGTCATATTGATGTATGTTTTATGATTTGAGCTTACAGCTGTAGTAAACTATTATGTTTTGGACAATTATGTAGTAGTCTATTTTCATGAAGCCAATAGTGTTTTTTGGTATCAGCTCATTATTTACTGACTGTAGCAAGGAAGATGGAGAAGGTGGTTGTTAGAAATGGGGGTTCTCTAGTTGGCAATGATTTAAACCTTTGTCTAAGTAGAGACACTTTTTCCTAGTCAGGGTAAGGGGGATACACTTCTAAAATAACCCCTTCTCACCCCCTTAGTTGCTTGACACGAGCAGACAGGCTTATCTCAGAGGCAGTGTGTAAAGCATTTGTGAACACATACAGTAATACAGTGAAAACACTACAAACTAACACCCCACCAGTTTAGAAAAATAAGTAATCCTGATCTAAACCAAAACGACAAAAATCTACAATAAAAAACCTTAAAAATATGATTCTTGAAAGGTTCTGTTCCAAGAAAATGTGGGATGCAACTCTTTTACACCAAGTACCTTGGATGTTTCGAAAAATGCAAGCAAAAAGGGACGCAGGAAGGGGATGCTTCGGTTCTTTACACTCAGGGAAGGTGATGCGTCAGTTCCTTGCTCCGGGGGAGGTGATGCATTGGTACCTTACCAGAGAGGAGGTGATGCCTCAGTTTCTTACTGCGTGGGGAGGTGATGCATCGGTTTCTTACCACGTTCCCCAACAATCTGACAGACTTGTCTCTTTGAGGCAATGCGTGACAATCCGGTATGATGCGATGCGTGAAGACCAGGGATGCGCTGCATTGATTTTATCCACTTCCCCTCAATGCGCCGGTTCTTCCACAACAGGGCATGCGTCAGAATCAGTGCGGTGATCTTGGATGTCAGAGATCGGTGCACAGGATTTGTTGCATGGCATACACTTCGAGCCGCGAGAAGGTGCTGCGACGATTCTTCATCAGCAGCGATGCGTCAGAAAATTCTTCTCACACTGTTGCGATGCATCAGAAACAGTTGATGCATCAGTATCCACAGTTCTTGCAGTTCCCAGTCCAAAAACAACCTCCATAGCACAGGCAGGCACCTCTCAGCACATCAGAACTCCCATCAAAGCAGTTCAGGTGAGACTGGGTTGAAGTGTTTGTGCCCCTGAGACTTCAGAACAGGAGGCAAGCTCTATTTCAAGCCCTTGGAGATCTTCCTCAAGCAAGGGATACAGCACACAGCAAAGTCTTTCTCCTTTCCTTGGCAGAAAGGAGTTACTGCAGGCCAACCCCAGACAGCAAACAGCACAGGGACAGTATTCCTCCTCAGTTTCTCCAGCTCTTCTCCTTGGAAAAGGTTCCTCTTGATTCCCAGAAGTGATCTTTGAAGTCTTTTCTATCCCTCAGACTTCCAACGAGAGGCAAGCTCTACTTCAAGCCGATGGAGAAAACTCTAACAGCATGATGATGAAAGTACAATCTAGTCCTTTCTCTGCAGAAGACAGAAGTAATCACTTCCGGCCAACCCCAACAACACACAGCACACAGACAGTTCTCCTCCTCCAGCTTTCCTGGTTCTTCTTCCTAGCCGATCCCTTAGTTCAGCAGTAATCTAAAGTTCAGGGGTTTGGGACCCATTTTTTATAGCACACATTTCTTTGTTCTCTGGTGGCAGAGAAGCTCTTTGCCCAGCCAAAACCAGTTCCATTCTCTCTGGTGTAGCTGCCCGGCAGGAGGTGGAGACAGCATTGTCCAAGGCAGACAAGGCTGATTCAGGTGTGAAACAATCTCCTCCCACTACTCTAAATGCAGCCCAGGTCTTTTCAGCCCAGCCCTGAGTCATCCAGGAAAGGCAGGACACACATCAACCCCCCGCACCGGTGGCCATGTGAGAGAATGCACATCCCCAGCCCCTGTCATTCAAAAGCCAGACAGTCAATCCACAAATCAGCAGAGGCACACAGGGTGGCTAAGCAATAAAATACCCACTTTCTAAAAATAGTATTTTCAAACACACAATATAAGAATCATCTTTACCAAAAGATGCATTTTATGGTTCTTATTTTCTGAGTTCAGGTATACTAAACTCGATCTTTCTGTCTTGTCCCAATGGGACGTTATATTTATAAGATGTTATAAATAAACTCCTATTCTATCCTATGGGACAGATAGCATTTCAAGAGTGAAAAACTAAATTGGCAGTCTTTTACTATCAGGACATGCCACACATATCAGGGAATGTCCTATCTTTCACATACACTGCACCCTGCCTACTGGGTTACCTTGGGCCTACCTTAGGGGTGGCTCACACAAAAGAAAAAGGAAGGTTAGGGCCTGGCAAGTAAGTACACTTGCCAGGTTAACATTGCAGTACCAAACTGTGCACAGACACTGCAGTGGCAGGTCTGAGTTACATTTAGAGGATGCTCATTTGAGTGGCACAATCAGTGCTGCAGGCCCACTAGCAGCACTTGATTTACAGTCCCTGGGCACACACAGTGCACTGTACTAGGGACTTAGTAATAAATCAAATAACCAATCATGGAAACACCAATCCATTACAATAATTTACAGGGAGAGCATATGCACTATAGCACTGATCAGCAGTGGTAAAGTGCCCAGAGTAATAAAACCATCAAAAACAGGGTCCAAAACAGGAGGTCAAAAAGCAAAAAGTCTGGGGATAAACCAGCGAGACAAGCCAGGTCTAACAGTGGTAATGCCCCAATTAGTTATAGTATTCTTCATTACTCTGAGTCCAGATCTCCCTCGTCACAGTCATTCCTTCCCATCCCTCCCAGAGAAGGAGGTTTCATGCTTCAATTTTTTTCCCTTGAAATCGGTATTACAGAAATTGGGATTGGGGATTTGCTTTTTATGTACATTATTGGAGGAGAAAGGAAGTATGGGAAACTAGTATGTGTTTTTTGCTTGGTGATTATATGTCTACAGATGCATGCACTCATTATGTAATGATGTGATGAGGAGGGCCTGGTAGGTAACCAGGACAGTCTCTTTCCGGAAACAAATGAATCTTAATTTGTGTAATATAATCTGTTGCTCATGTAATGCACTTTGGTGCCCATGGGCCAGGTTTGTGACATATAAAAATGTGAAAAAAGCCCTGTCGATTAATGGCACCAGAGTTGGAGTTTGGGCACTGACACACATTAGCTAGCTTACTGGCTCTGCTCGAGAGAAAAGAGCAGTGGTTCATGGGATAATAAGTTGTAAATAGATAAGATAGAGTCATTTAGTACTCCCATTATATCAAATCTCCAAGGTCTGCGAGAATAGATGAATTCCATAATTTAAAAATTCCTGTGTACATTGCAATAGCTAGTTTTAGCCTTGTTAAAGTGTTAGGCACATATTTATAAAAGTGTCACACAATGCAGCGCAGCAGTCAAAGTTGCTGCGCTGCATTATGTGACAGGGAGAGAGCACCATGTCTACAGAGATTTGGCTCTCTCCTCTCTTCTCCCTAGCACTGGCACAAAATGTTGCTGCTGAGCCCCACGCACAGACCTTGGTCCATAGTGTGAGGGTGTGTAAATGGTTTGCGTTGCTTCTCCTTACAAACCAACGCAAATACCAATTTGAGTTAGTTTGTAAATCCCCCGAAAGGTGTTTTGCATCAAGTTTGCATTAAAAAAGTAACAAAAAACAGATACAAAACCTTTGTAAATCTTGGCCTTAATATTTTCTCACTGAAGAGGGAGAAATAAAATAGGAATTGAGCTTGATTACACAGTGCTTCCTAGATGGATACCATGGGTACACTGCTCTGGGGTAGGGCATAAACTAATTAGAAGCATGCGCAACAGAGCAGACTAGGGCAGACAGCCATGCAAATGTCAAAGCAAGGGCCATCTGACTCCAGTCAAGCACAGATAAGGTCCTGATGTGGGTTGAGTGAGTTCTGGTGGGTGAATTGTTGAGTGGGCGTAGGCATGCATCGACAGTGCAGGAAGGTATTGGTACCAGGTGCTCAAAGCTCATTGGGATAAAAGGGCTTCAGCCCGCACCTCCATCATGTGTCTTAGCCCAGGCTTCTGCAGCTTCCAGGGTGCACACAATTAATTAACTCATATGTGCTGGCCTCCACTGGAGATGGGTGCCTCAATGACAGCCTCGGAAAAAGTATATAGCAGTTCATCTAGAGACTGAAGTACATTGAAAAGTATAGGAACTGTGATCCTTAGTGCACTGGGTCAGTGTGAGGGGGTCTGTGGGTGGATCCAGAGACATGGCTCAAAAGTGCAAATTATGCTGCAAATATTTGATTGACCTTCTGCCTTCAAGAAAATACAGATAAAATATAACCTACACAACTTACATGAAAAATAATTGCAAGTTAAAGTAATTGTGGGAATTGCATTATTTTATGTTATGAAAGCACAATAGGTTAATGTGATCACTGCATATGTTTCGGTGTGTAACCAAACAATAACAGAAATGAATCCTGGTTAGGGCACTGGGTAATGGTGTCATGTGTATTTATCTATCTATGAGGTCCCAGCCCGCAGCTAAAAGCACTGTGAATAGGCAAGTCATTATTTTAAAATTGAAGTATATGCATTCATAGGTACAAAATACAAATGTGACACTGTGCAACATCTCAACCGAAGGTGCTATGCTGCGTTTTATCAAATGGAGAGTAAAAAAGCAGCATATCTACTAAGATATATCTTTGTTTTTCGTTTCCCCAGTGTTGGCACACTTTAGGCTGCCAAGCACCAACAAATATTCTCTTGTTCCATAGTGGAGTGTTCTGTCAAGTAGAGTTTTTTTTTTCTAGAAGGGTAGCCTTCTAGTACAAACATTATGCTTTAATACTTTTCCCACTTTGTACGTGTGCTGTACAATGCAGCACACATGCAAAGTTTCAACAGTATGGAGAAATGAAAACATGTATCTTCTTTTAAGTCTTCTTAGAGGAGATGCAAACCCCTGTCTACCATTGCTAGTAGATAGGGACTGCAATATAAATCCATTGGTGGATGCATGGGAATGCCAATTTATCACCCATGCAAAGCACCATTCACGCAAAGTAGCGCGAAGTAGTGCATAGAGTAACTTTATGATACTTTGGCCAACTTTCCAAATCAAATCATGATTTGCGCCGAAAAGTAAATACCACCTCATAGCTTTGTGCAGGGTTTTCATTACAAAAGTAGAGCAAACTTGAGGCAAAGTTTTAGTAATTATGGGTCTTGATATTTAAGATAAAACAAGTGTGGTAAAAATACAAATGTTTAGCAAAACGCAATCAGACTGTTCATACTTATATCAAATCTATTTCATAGGTTTGCATTAAAAGGATTTACTACAGATTTCATCTGATAGCACCTTTATATCCCCTCTCAAAAAGAATAAATATTTATTGCTATGTAGTCTCAAATAATTCCAGTCATTAAAGCCATATTCTGGATCCCCAACAGGCTGATTAGCAGATTGCACATATTTAAATTTCTTTCAGGTAGCAGGCACCCTAGTGAGAAGTCTCATTTCTTGTTTCAGCATCTGTCTCTCTTATGCCTTCAGAGAACCCGAGGCCTCGTCTCTTCCTTTTCAGCCAGAGGAACATGAAGGTCTTCGTTATCCATTCTATAATAGTTGATTTTTAATTAAAAAGTATGGGAACTACTATTGTAAAATTAAAAAAGATTGGGACTGTTGTACCCAGTAGGTCGCACCCACCTAGGTTATCCAAAAGCCATTAACATAGGGAGGAGGGCTTGTTTGTTTATTTATTGATTTTTGTGCTTTTTGTGTTGTGTATAATAGACTCACTTGCAAGGTGCCATGAAAGAAATGGGCTCCGATTGTGAACCGTGCCAAACTGGAATTCCCAGTTTTTCTGCCTCTTGATTTACTGGGTGCAGGAACAACAAGCATGAATTTACCAGCCGGAAAATACAGCAGATAAAACTCTGTGGGAAAAGGGTGCCTTTTAGCCCAGATCCCTTTCATAATCCCTACACAAGTTTCAGATAAGACATTACTAGCCAGCATTCTCCAATCCTTCCTTCTCCCTCCTCTCACCATCCCTGCTATGCAACACTGCCATACTCACTTTTACCACAGCCCCCTCCATATGTTTACCACCTGCTCAGACCCCAAGCAAAAATTAATACAATACAGAATAATACTTGGTAAATCCAGGCCTGCAATTGGCACACGGTGGGTTACCTAAAGTTCCTGGAGATAAATCAACATGGATGAAGGGCCCAGTTATCAGATTCCACTACACCTACTGATATAAAAATACACAACAGGTGTACTTCGCCACAGTCTAACTTCAAGAAAAGACAACAAATGCAATATTCCAACAGAATGTAATAGAGAGACGCAGTGATATTGTACTGTCATTTGTGTAGCTTTTGCTTAACTCCTGAGAGGCCCAAAATGCAGATACAGCAGAAACATTGCATTATTTTATCTTCTATGCTTTAAACCCATTCATTATATCAGGTTCTATTTAAACACAAATCGAAAGGAGAAATTATATATTATTCCATATTATCCATGATTCTAATTAATGCCCCAGTCCGTCAAATCATATCCGCTTCCTTGATCCCATGTGATTGTTCCCTTAAGCAAAGGGTAATGTGGATGATGTAGCCCCCATTGTACTATGAAGTTCATAAGGCTTTTTTCTTCTACAGAGGCTATCTTGGGGTTGATTGAATGCCCACACAGCCTTCATAACCACCTGAAACATTAGTTTGCACCTCCTAAGTAAGGTTAGCTCCCTTCATGTCTGCACTTGCTTAGTCCCGCATTCTATGCCGTTCGAACTGTACACACATACACAGACCACCCCAAGGATGGAAGGTATTTGTTTGTGTAGCTGCATCTATCCTCACACGTCTTTTATATACCCATGAGTAGGAGTAACTCTATATTTCTTTAAGACACAGTGTCTGCAGTTTCTGGCATATTCACACAACAAAACACTTCAAAATCAGACTTCACTCACACAGTTCTGTCCATTAATTAGAATTGAATATGTAATCAACCTATACTTTGACTCATTGTCTCTCTAGGTTCATGCAGAAGCATAGCTACAAACCGTATTAAAAGCATAATTCGGGCCCTGACACATGACATCAAACAACTCCCTAAATAGCCTGCATGACAAACATGCACTGTCCCATGCATGGCACGCCACAGAGTATCATGCTACCCCTTTGCAAATGTGCTTCGGTGTTTCATTTGGAGTATGAAGTACTTTTATATTTGAACTACAATACAGTAAAACATACTCGCATCCTTCAGCACTGTGAGACTATAATAATAGCAATACAGAACGAGACAGATCTCTATTGACCTGGCCTATCCCTACCTTCTATGACCATACAGACTTTACTTAGACCGGGATTCAAAGTTGTATTTTATTTTCTAATCCAAGCCCAAATGGATGTTTGCACATGGAGCAAAATTCTGAGTTGTGCCCCCATTGCCATATTCTGCAATTTTCTCTTGACAGATTCCACCAGGAAAAGATAGAGGAAATCTATCAGGAGAACATGCTAAGACGTAAATGCAGTAATCAGTGTGATAAACACCTACTCTATGTGGTAGGCTTCATTTTGAGTTGGGGAACTCATGAGTGGGTTAGTATGTTACCCATTAAATACCCCACACTAAGGTAGTGGTAATTACTGTGTTCCCATATTATAGCCTGAATAGTACATCAATTGGAACTGTGTCCTTCGTCCCGAAATCAGTCTTTGTGTGACTCTCATTATGATATACACCAAGAGACTTAGCTTACAGTATATTTGGCAACTCAATTCATATCTTGCCCATATAGGTTTTTAGTATATTTAGGGGATGTCCACAGGTACTATACGAAGGGATGGTGAACATTTTAGAAAACAATCTTGCAGAAAGAATGGGTTGTGGCTCTTGTCCTTTGGTGATGGAGGTTTGCCACCCGGGGGAGAGGACAGGTGTCTGGTGCCTGCCCCACAGGTAGACTGAGACACAGCTCGGCTATGTGACACCTCAACATATCATTTCTGCCTAACCAGAAAGATAATTCTGCTGTTTAAAGCAGATGCCTCTTTGATCAATTTATCAAAGTGCTTTGTGAGATAGATGTAGAATTTGCTTTAACATATGCATTATGTATTTTTTTCTCCGGGGATAATGCCTATGCAGAGGAAGTAGCCCAGCACTCCCCTGGTGTTAGCATTGATTTGCTGCATTCTGCCTCTTCAAAGAGGGGTAGTTTGGCAGCAAAATGCTCTTGAAAACTTATTCTACTGTTAAACTGAGCCGGGGTCTGTCAAAAGCAGCATCATTCTGAGCAATGCACAATGACAACACTGCTTGCACACTACTCGTTCCAGTGTTACAAACACAGAGTGGTTGCCAAATTGTCTTCCTGATAGCTCTCTTGTACCCCATTTAAGGTTGTCCTTTTCTATCACCAATCCAGGCTTATTGCTATTGGTATCATACACATTTAGGAACAACCATTAGAGAGGATATTGTAATTTTTCCAAAGTAGCTTTGGAGAAAATTGTAATTAATATAGCACTTTATAATGCACATTGCACATGCAGATTTAAAAATTACTTTGATATTTCCTGTAGATTTGACCTCTTCTGTGATAGGGGCGTCAAAACAGAACTGAAACCAGGATGGCTGTCCTAATGACTTATGCTATTAGCAGGCACCCCTTCTGTTTCTTTTAGAGGGACCTGTTCTGAATAAAATTTGTTGCAACACTACTTAAGGCAACTACCATTTTTTTTGTAAGGCCTTCAGGTGTGATGGCTTCCTGCGTGGATGTAGCTTAGTCATCTCAAATGAGAACTGCTGAATGTGAGGTGCTAACAACAACTATTTTATTTTGGTATTTAGGATAGCGCAGATTAATGCTGAGTAGTTAACAGATGGTCATATTAATAACTGATTGGCATGCACATATTTCATCTCAGGAGCAATGAAAGATGCATTAAGAATCAGATCTGTGACTTGCTTGTCACATATTTGAAATCAGGTAAATTAATGCCCTAAGCTCATCTCTACCTATGTGTGGCCTCAAAGAAGCCTATGCTGCAATGTGCTGACAGACTGAAAAAGTACCATTGGTCAACAGTCCGACAGGATCTTCTTTCTGAAGATGGAATAAAAAATATTTCATAAGCTCACTATTATTACTCAGATGGTAATGGAAAAGAGGGTCTTCCTCTCGAAATTGCTTTGTGAAAGTTGGTTTTAAAGTGCTTCGTACTGATATCTGTAGAAATGTTTTTTTACTTGGCAAGTCGCTCTCATTTCCTGTTTCTGTCAGTAGCCCATGCCCATAGTCAAATGCAATAACACATGTTTGTTGTCATTGTATTGGGTTTAGCCAGAATAATTCAAATGCATAATTTTGAACACTATTTTGTTGTGTTAGCTCTAAGGAAGCTCCGCCCCATTATTTGAAGTGTTAGCCTAGCCAGCATTGGTTGACCTCTCAGCTCCCCCTGAACTTTGCGTTTAGTTGTGGATCTGAGTGGTGCCTATAATGCAGGAGTTGTGGGGGAGAGGGAGTTGCGCAGATGTCAGATTCAGGCTGCGGGATGCGGGGAATGGGAGAGAGCTCATACGTTCTTCACAATAGAAAAGTGAAAACATCAGCAAAATGCCATGGCCAGTGCCTGAAGAAGGTTAGCCAAGCAAGCCATTGGCTGAAGAGAGCTGCTCAAAAGTCCTTATTACATATCAATGTGTGCATGTATGTATGTATGTATATAATTGAGTATGGTCAACATGAATACTTCAACTGGCATCTACAGCTGCCTTTTGGAGAGAATAAAAACAACGTTATCCACTCTCTGAGCGGGCGTGCTGATGATAAGATATAGCAAATGAGTTTCTCACAGTAACACTGTCGGGGGAGTGTGCTCTTATAACCATCTCAGAAGACCTTACATTTACATGTATTTCTAGTCCATCAATATTACTTTTTTAAATATTATCTTAAATATCATCTAACCGCAAGTTCTTATGAATGTTTGTTTAATCCGATTGTATGCACTTAACCGCCGTGATATAATCGACCGTGAATGAAACCATATTTTGCCTATTTGTATCTTTGAGTAAATATATCGGAAAACTCTAGGATAATGCACTGAAGAAATTTTTTATCTGTGAAAGTTAAGAGAATTATTTAACTATGATTTTTGTATGGAATTTGTATAACGGTTTACCATAAAATCCCTTCATAAAAATACAAAAAAAGTGCTCTGTTTGATAAAAGGGTCTATGTATAATCGAAAATACCCAAAAAACAAGAAACACACTACCCTCAAGCCATTATCACAAGAATTTGTATTTCTCTAGTGTGTAAAAAATCACGGCTCCTTAACAAACATCTCTCTTACTCCAAAGTTTTTTTTTATGGTAACATTTTTTTATTTAAAAATACTCTTTCTTGGGCCATTGATAAAAAAACATACTATAGTACACATTTCATTATTTTTAAAACACATGCTTCAACTGTTTCTCTGAGAACTTGTCTACAGCCACCCCCACAACCGATAAATCTTAAATTCTCATTCTGACTTTCCAGCGGAATTAATTTTTAGAGGGTAACCTCGCCTCCACACAGGTCATATCTCCGAAGGTTAATTTTTTGCACTCTGCTTGAATATGTGAAAATCCTTCTTTAAAGTCTCACGTTTTTACTTATCCTGAACATTTATTCATGCCTGCAATGTTGTTTAATTTTTCTTTATTATTTTGCTATAATTTAATTCTTGGTTAATGATTTCAGGTTTATTTATTATGCCAATAGGTTTATTGGGTGGAGATTTAATTTGTCCACTTATGCTGTAGAAAATACATGTCATACTAATACATCAACAGAATTATCTAAAAGCAAATTAGCTCGTATTTAAATCGATTGTTATATTTTGTGTACATCAAAGACTATTTGCAAACCAACTAGACACCGAGGGGTATATTTACAAGAACGTGTGATAACTACCGCAAATGTAGCTTAACGCAACTCTCAACATCGCAGCCTATCGCGGGAAAAGTACGCCGTGCCAACCAAGTATTCACAACGCGGCGGTAGCATGCAATAGTCACCTGATACCAACACCATGCACAAAAATGCGAAACACGAATGCCCAAAAAGCTGGGATGAGGCCATTCGCGATACAAAAAGCCGTGAAATCCAGCGGAAGGCCAGCAAATCCCACGCGCCTGGCAGGAAAATGCACTTTAAAAACAACAAAAAACCACACACCAGAAAGAATCCAAAGTGCGTAGCAACATGGATGCACTCTGACCCAGCGCAGAGGCCAACGCGAACCCGACAAGCCACACAGACCACCAGCAAGGAACAACGGGGTCGGGGAAGGCCAAGGAAAAGAGTGAGAAGAAGACTGGGTGAAGACCGCAGGAAAACAAGACCAGCGTCACGGAGGTGACAGAACACTACCAGCAACTGACCCACAAGCAGACTAACTTGAATGCAGACGGAGTGGGGGGGAGGCCAATGGAGGAGGCCAAGAGGCGCTGGCATGACATGGAAACATAAACCAGGCACAAACCCGCTGTCAACAGGAAGGCAGCAACGGCAACAGGAGGTGGGAGTCCTGCACCACAGGAGGAGCTGGAGTAAATAGAGGGCAGTCATCAGTGTGGAGACGGTGCAAGGAGTTGGGAGTCCAGACACAGCTCAATAAGACCTGACACAACAACAACAGGGTGAGGATCTAAAAGGGACTGGGGGGACGGGGGGAGATGGGCACAATGGCACACATGCGCAATGATGTGTAGCACACTGCACAACAACAAATACCCAGGGACCTGTCCCCCATCCCCGTGGCACACTGCAGCACACACACATAGCAATCACAGCACATCCCATGACAATGTGGCACAAAGTGCAACACTGACACTGCAGAACAGGGGACACAACTGGGTCCGCCCATGCGCAGAAACAGGCCAATCACATTGGACAGAGCAGGGAACGGTGAGATGCATATGTACAGGTACAACCTCACATCAGTCATGTAGTCCAAATGTCCACTGTCCCAACTCAAATTACCAACACCTCCCAAAGAGTCATGATGATGTACATTGTCACACAGTCTGCGTGTCCACAAGAACAATGCACCAACATAAATGTCAACACAATGTCAACATGCATCTCCCCTTCACATTGCAGAGGGACAAACAACACCTCCAGCAGGTCACACCAGACAACCCATCAGTGATGCCGGAGACGACCACCACACCTTCGACATCGACGCCATACAACAGCCCATGGACATCCCACACAACCCACCACCAGGACCAGGGCAGACAAGACACTTAGAGGAGAACCCAGCCCCTGCAACAGACCACACAGCATGAAGCACTCCCAAGAAAGGCTGGCACGCAACACTTCACCGACCCAAACATGGCACACCAATGCCAGGTGTCAGAACGCCAAAAGGAGGTCGTCCAACAGGTGTGGGTGTGGTCCGAAACCATTGAAGGCATAACAGAACACGTACGTGGGCGTCCATTACCCTTCAGGGACCACCTACACCCCACAAAGGAGACCAACACTGCCATGGAGACACCTGCAGATGCACATTCCCAGTACAGAACCATGCCCAGGGGCAAGCACATATCAGTCACACATCCACGTTGGCTCTGCGTACGACGGCACTGTCCACTTCCCTTACAAATTGAGAGGGTGATGACAAAGCTACATGTCCAAGCTCTAAACCTGCCTGTTGTGACATGTCTGCGTACACTGTACACAGAACAATATAATGTTATAGGGCTCAGGGCCCTCATGCATACAACAAGACCACAGAAACACACGCAGATATTATGTTGAACTGGCTACGGGCACGTGCGCCAAACCCCTTTATTGGCAGGGCCACATGTACAGTGACACCTGTGCTGGATGTGTGTGGGGTGGGTGCAAGCCAGCCCTCAGGGAGGTGCTGGTGCTAGCAACAAATGCAACAGTTAACACAATGAATACAGAAACAGACAACACCAGCATTACAGGGAGAACTACAGAGCATCATGTAGGTAGCCTGAGCAAGTCCAGAGGGCACACAATGAGCAAACAGAAGTGTCACTGAGTTGCAGTACGCTGAGTCCGGGGCACCAGAGCTGAGCACGCTCATGTGAAGAGAATGTCTAGGATTCTGTCCCTTCGGGGCCTACATGATGCAGCTGCAGTTGGGGGGTGTCGCACCTGCATCATCTTTCTCATCATCGTCCCAGGTCTCCCAGACCACCTGAGGTGACATTGCTGCGTGAACCCACCACAGTACATAACCAAAACAGTAATGGACGATGATTCATGGCACCTGGAGTGCTGAGCAGGGGAGTACGGACAGCGCAGGGCCACAGACACATGGCGTTGATGACCCCAAGGCCATCGCTTCAGAGGCCATCCAATATCTCAGAAGAAGGGGTCCTGGACATGACCAGCACAGAGTTAGTTGCCCCGGATGCACTGCGGCCAGTACAGGCACCCAGCCATGGGACGATGACTTGCAGTGCAGTCAGATGGGCCATGTGACCTGAACACATCCTCATCAATGTCTGAGGCGTATGTTGCGGAGGGTTGTGGGGGATAGTGGAAGGTGTCCTCCAGTGCATGATGCAGAGGGTGGAAGCTGTCCGGAAGCAGCAAATGGAGCGGTGGAATGCCACGGCCTTGTTTTCGCTACAAAGTCAGTATCACTGCCATTATGGCGATGACAACCCCAAGTCCATGAACTCAGTCATCACCAAAGTCCAACCAGAAAGTGTCCATGGGTCTCGGGGAATAGACATAGTGGCACCGTGGCTGAAAGGGGATGCAGTCTGCGATGAGGCCTATACAATGACATCAAGTCAGCCATAAATAAATCAAGGCTGAATTTGAAATTGTGTGTGACCTATTCGACCACAGTGTAGGCCGGGGTCAGCGGTCAACAAGGTCCCACAGCTGGGTGTCCTTGGGATGCTATGCACATGGTTGCTGCCACCTGACCGAAGGGAGTACAGTGAAGTAGAATCTTCCTTATTGTGCATACATGTACAATGTATGTTCAAAACTCATTTCCAAATGTGTGACATACTTTTCCGTAGTGTAGGCCGGAGGCGGCAGTAGAATACATCAACGAGAAAGGACTAAAGCAGGCCTGTGTCGTGGAGGCCGTGATGGTCTGAGGAGGCTGCCAAGGTCGCGGGCCTCGGGCTTGGAGCTTGCGCAGGCATGTAGTGGGCCCTTCTTGACACATGCCGGTGTCGGAAGGTGATCAATGTGGCCTGGCTGTGCAGGGGTGGCACTGATGGGTTCGGGGTCCAGCGAGCCGGGGTACGGCAGCCGCACAGGATCGCAGGCAACTCCGCTCACGAGGATGGTGTCAGCTTCATGGCATGGTGAGAGGCGCCACCCTGGCAGAGACATTGGGCTTTCCGGAAGAGGACCAGCCCCAGGGCAACGTGCTTTTTATTCACACCCCTATGCTGGCCTAGTGCACACCGGGCAATCCCACTCCATTCACGCTCATGGAGGGGACGTAACAGGCAACATTTCCGCAAACTCCCCCACTGGCTGGGGTGGCATGGTTGCGTCCACTGTCCACTACACTCCATACACCAGAGGTGTATGTCACCATGGATATGGGTGTGTTCTGCATACTGCGGTCTGTCCAGCACATCTCTGCCACTCTTGGCATTGTGTACTTTCCCATTCATGGACCTCCTGCATCCTTCACACATGCCTGGTTGCCACCTCTCCCCACATTCATCTATTGTGTGGCTGGGGTGCCATGCCGTTGATGGCTCATGTTCACGGCTTTCCCTGGTTACCATTGTGAGATGTTCTGTCGTGTCTGGTGGGTGGGCATGTTGTTTTGCATGTTTGTTGTGATTTTGTCACGTGTGCATTGCCAGAGTTGTGAGGTGCATGGTTGTGGAGTTGAGGAGAGTGGGTTGTTCATTTGGAACTTGCCAAGGGGCTGTGCATTTCCCTTGGTGCCATCCTGGGAACGCTGGTTGCTGATGGACTGTCAGAGGATGGAGGAATCATGCACACTGGTTTGGTATTTGGAGGTGACATTGGTAGGGGTTCCACGGTGTTTGGATGTTGCCTGCACATTGATGTGAGACATGTGTTTTCTGTTGTGGTGATTGTGTGCTGTGACACCAGGGGGCACAGGTAGGACATGTGTGCTGTGGATTGGCCCCAACACGTGCGTCCATCCAGCTATGGCGTATGGTCCTTGCTTGGTCTCCAGCGGATCCTGCACATTGTGTTGGACATATAAGGACTAGGGTACCAGGCTGATGGTGATGTACAGGACAGGTGTGAGGGACTTGGATGTGGTTGGCTGTGAGACTCCTCTGACTCTCGCGGGTGTTGGTTGGGGGTACCAGAGGCCAACAGGTGCAGCACAGCCAGCAGCTTTATGTGGGGTGGGATGTTGGTTGTCCGCTGTGTAGTGCCGTTGGCCTGTTGGGCGATGATGGTCAGGATGCATACGATGGTTGTCCTTTTGAGCCTGTAGTGGGCAATGACATTGTCAGGTGTTGGGTCTGTAAGGCTGGTGTGTTTCCAGGGGGTCCGCTGTCTTTGTCTGCACTGCCTCTGTGGTGGTCCAGGGGGGTTCTGGGTGGGGGTGGTCCTGGGGGGTGGCGGTGGGTGTTGTTGCCCTGTTTGGTGTCCAGGCCGCATGGCCAGTGGCTTCATGGCATCGGTTGCCCTTCCAATGTGGCTGTGGGCTGCGCTCCCTTTTGTGGTGCAGGCTGTCGTCCGACTTTGCACCAGGTCAGAGCAGGTGTTATTTTCCTGATGCTAATGCGCCTTATCGCCTGTTTTGTGTTCTTATCACAGATCTGGCTGGTCGTTGAGAATGTTGTGGAGTGGTGTTGTTGTGGATTTTGGCACGGGAACGCCTACTCTCCATCTCATTAGCGATAGTTGCGGGAGTCGTCTGTGGCCATGTTTTTGGGGGCTGCTATCGTGGGTAAACCGGTGCTGTGGGATATTAACACCAGCTTGTGATTGGGGCGATAAGTTTATCGCATCTTTGGCTGCGATAAAGTGCTGTTAACTCGGCGATAGATCCTTGTGAATATGCCCCCGAATTTTCTAAAACCATCATAAAATACACGATTCGCGTGAAACAGTTGTCGCTCTTTACCACACAATGATGAAGCTTTTTTGTAATTTTAAACAATTCATATTCAAATGTAAATGTATCTAATGCAGCAACACAAATTTCTTGCGTAAATAGGCATGCTAAGAACAGCACATAAATAATTGTTTACTTCATTAAGAGTGCGAGTTTACATGCTATTCAAGTAATGATGATGTATTCTACAATGACAATTCTCATAATGAAAGCTGTTATATTTTAATGCTGGTCTTTCTTAGATGCAAGAACAACAACATTCAGACAACCGAAGGTTTAATTCAGGAAATCCTTTCCTCCACTTTTACAGATATCTTATTAAAATATTAATCCTCTTGAAAAGAAAGAACCCAGTAATCCTTCTTTCACCACAACTAACACAGAAGCCCCCTTACATTTCCCACCTGTTATTGCGGAATGTAACTGTAATTATAATCACATAATAAAATGCTAATGTATAATTTTTTATTGGTGTTTTTGGCCACAGTGTCAATTAAAACTTGACATTTTAAACAAAAAACAATGAACTTCACCAGTTATAGTTATACTGAAATTCACAACTCACCCCCCCCAAATGCACTGCTTGTTATGATCTCACATATAACTCATGACATGGTCAGTGACATTACTCATGACATCGCTGATGACATCTGAAATTACATTGGTGATGACATCTGAAATGGCATCACTGATGACATCTCAAATGAAATTATTGATGATATCATTCAGTGATTTTGAGTGTTCTCTAAAAGTTACTGAGTGTTAAACGTATATACTATGGTAAGTGGCCGTTGGAGGGCTTGTATGGGTGAGTTGGTGGGTGTGTAAGAGGTGTATAGAAGAGTGAGTGGGTATGTGAGAGACAGTATACATGAGTGAGTGGCTGTCTGAGGTTTGGAATGTGTGAACGAGAGGGTCTGTCAGTGGCTATAAATGGTGAATGAGAGGGTGCATGAGTAGCTGGATGGGTGACTGATCAGGTGCATATGTGTTTGTATGAGTCAGTAACTGTATATGAATGACTGGATGGGTGTGTGAGTGGATGTGTGAGTGACTGTATGGGCGAGTGGATGGGTGTGTGACAGACTCTATGGGTGAGTGAGTGAGTGAGTTAGAGGTTGCATGGGAGAGTATGTGCTTGTCTCAGTTACTGTATAGGTGAGTGATTACATATGTTAGTATATCTATGAGTAAGTGAGAGGATGTATGAGTACCTCTATGGATGAGTGAGTGCGTATATGAGTGACTGTATGGGTGAGTGATAAGGTATGTAAGTTTCGGTGTGGGTGACTGATTCTGTATGGATGCACGGGTGTATGAGTGGCTCTGTAAGTGTCTGCATGTCTGTATGAGTGGATGTGTGAGTAGCTGCATTGGTCACTGAGTAACTGCATGAGTGGTTGTATATGTGAGTTAGTGGTTGTATTAGTGGCTGTACGGGTGAGCTGATGTGTTAGTGGCTCTAAGGATCAGTGAGTAGGTGTGTCACAGTTTGTCTGGATCTATGAATGGGAATGTCATTGGCTGTGTGGGAGTCGGTATATGAGATGTTGTATGGGGTGCAACAGGGTGTGTGAGTGGTTCTGTGGATGATGTAATCAGTGATGTCATTTGCGATCTCATCAGTGATGTCACTGACCATTTCATGATTGATGTAATATGTTAAATCATAAGCAGTGCATTGCAGGGGCGTAAGTTACAGTTAGCTCAGCTTACTTTAACTGCTGAATTTCTCTGTTTTTGTATGAGTGATATGTGAGCCTAACTATAACGACCATGTAACCTTCGGTTTCTCAGTGAATTTATAAGGATTTTTTTAATTCTATTTCCTAATTATAATGTCCGAGTAAACATTGTTTTTTTAGTGGATTTCTAAGGTTTTATTAATTCTATTTCCTAACTAGTGGAGAAAGGGGTGGGCCTCCCACGAGCTCTCAGCAATCCAATTGGGTGGGATTTAAGGAAACAGGAGGGGTTCTTGGCCCCCAAGGACCCTCAGCATCCAAACGGACCTTTTTCCCCAACCAGTAGTGCAACAGGAGGTGTGTTTACAGAGAGGTGGAAAAAAGGGGTGTGGCCTCTAAAGCCCTCTCAGCAATCCTGCTCTGTGGGACTTGCTGGCGATAACAGGATGAGTTTTTCGCACGTGGGGGCATATTATCAAGGACGGCGTTAAAAATGTTGCCGGTTCAGCGGCAGAAAACTGCCGCTAAAGCGGCGATAATAGGCTTGATAATATGCCCTGGAGAATTCCAATAGAAGGTCAGGTTCACAACAGAACATGGGCTTTAATTGGAATTCTCCAGAGCATTATTGCCGCTTTAGCGGCTGTTTTCTGCCACTAAACTGGCAATCATTTTAATGCAGTTCTTGATAATATGCCCCCCAAGGACCTTCAGCATCCAAGGGGACTGCATCCCCCAACTAGGAGTGCACCAAGAGACATGTTTGCAGAGTGGTAGAGAAAGGTGAATACCTCTCAGCAATCATACTCTGTGGGACTTACTGGAGATAACAGGAGTGGTAGTTGGCTCCCAGGGACCCTCAGGTGTCAAAGGGAATTGATCCCACAACCATTAGTGTGCCAAGAGGCGCATTTTCAAAGTGGTGGTGAAAGTGGGTGAGGCCTTCAACAAACTGCTGTGGCTGGCTTTTTATATTTTTTTGTTTTATTAGGGGAGGGGGTCGTGTTGCCCCCCTTCCCTGGGCTGATTTTGGCCCCAGGGACCCCATACCCTGGAGCTGGGCCTTTTGGAATAGACCAATTTTGGCCCCGGGACCCTATCCCCTGGGGACCGACTACTTGTTTAGGAGAAAGGGGCCACAACTGGCTATTTCTGCCAGGGAACCCCATCACCTAGGGCCTGGCCTATCTGCCATAGAGGAGGGTGTGTGTAGTCCCCCTTCCAGGACTGATTTCAACCCCAGCAACCCAATTCCCCAGGGCCCACTGTTTTCAAAGAAAAACTTAATTGCTAGTAGGGGAGGGGGGATGTGCGGCCTTCCACTCCGGGGACCCCATCCCTGGGGCCTGGCAATCTTGCACCCCCTCTCCACTGGACCAGGGTGGGAGCCAGAAGGCCCCTGCAGTACCTGCTGGCTACCAGCCTCCTGCGGGAGCCGGAATTGCTTTCACACATAGGGAGCTAATGGAAAGGAATCTCCCTGTGTATGAAAGCTCTGCTTCCAGCAAGCAAGAGCCTTTTTAATGCTCTTGCTTGCTGGAAGCGGAGCGTTTGCTGTTGTTTGGTGGGAGCGGAAAAGCTCCCGCCAAGCCGCAGCAAAAGGCTATGTCCCGGGGTGGACACCAGGGGACATAGCAGGAGCTGGCCCTGAGGGTGGTGGTCCCCAGGGTGATTCATGGCTCCACAAGCAGGCCGTGAGGCCCCCCTCCAACATACGACCTAGCCCTGGGGAGGTGGCGGTCCCTGGGGATGGGGGTCCTGCCTTCGTTTTAAGTTTAGCCACAGGGAGGTGGTAGGGAGAGCTGCGTGCCCCCCCACACATTTCTTAATAAACATTTGCCCCGGAAGTTGGCAGTCCCCAGGGCTGTAGGGGGGCCGTGTAGGGCCCCCCACATTAGTAGTAAGCATTTGTCCTGGGAAGGTGGTAGACCCCAGGGCATGGTGTATGCTACATAGCTAATACTCAATGCCCTGTGGTAGTGGTGGTCCCCAGGGCTTTTGATAAGCCTTAGGAGGGGGCCTGTGTGCCCTACTCCTATTTTTAAGGTATGCCCCCGGGACCCAGCCCACCCGGGGGTTAATTAAAAACAAGTGCAGAAGTTTGCACTTGTTTTTTAAAACGATTAGAGAATTTGCTAATATCATAATTTTGCTGTATTTTTTAAAATGATTTTTTGGCTTGTTGAAGTCCCTGGACCAACTTCATTGGGTCAGGGTATTCCTACCCTTCCTCCTGTTTTTAAAACATTTTTTGGGACTCTTCCTTTTTGAAGTGTTGGCAGCCAATCAGAGCTCTGCATTTACCTGCATGAGCTCGTCTTTTTTTGCAATAAGGATTGTGACCACAAATATCACTAACTTTTTTGAAAAACAATTCTCAACAACTACTGAATGGATTTACAGCATATAACTGTAGGCGCGATCTTGGTAACCAAATCTAGCTTTCAGACAAATTTGGTGTAAATCTGTTTAGTGGTTCGGGCTGTAGGCATGTTAGCAGGTCCTATGGGAATTGACATTGCAAATGCACCGTTTTGGAACTCTATTTTTCTAAACAACTGCTTCACAAATCGCCTGAAACTTAACATGCGCAACAAGATTCACCGGGGCACTTTCTCTGAAACTTTTGTGAAGATTCGTCAAACAACATCAATGATATAGGCAGGTCAAATAAACACGTTGCTCATGGAAACATGGTCCTAGCTATAAATATAACCTTAGTTTTTTTAAGTGAATTTCTTAGGTTTTTTAAATTCTATATCTTAACTTAAATGTCCCTGTAACCTTTGCCTTTTTAAGTGAATTTCTTTGATTTTTTAACTACTAGGTGCGTTGGTAGAGTGGTGAAGAAAGGAGACAGGCCTCTGATTCGTTCTCAGCAATCCAGCTGTATAGGACTTACTGCTCATAATAGCAGTGCCTCTTGGGCCCCAAGGACCTTCAGAATTGAAAGGGACTTCATCCGCAATAAGTTTGCAACAGGAGTCACATTTGCAGAGTGCTGGAGAAATGGGGGGCCACCCTACATGCCCTTGGCGTCACCCCCCAGGGATGGCTCCAGCAATGTCCCAGGGTTCCCACCCCTGGATATTGCAGTTTGCAGTTAGTAGTTTGCTATGGCTTAGCAAACTCTCTGCTTTCAGCAAGCGAGTGCAAAAATGCTCTCGCTTGCTGAAAGCAGAGCAGTGTCTGTTTCCCTGCCCACTGTGAAGCGAGCTCCCTGGGTGTTAAAGCAATGTCAGTTCTCACAGGAGGCGGGGAGCCGGTAAGGACCACGGGGCCTTGAGGCTCCCCCAGCATTCCCCAACATAAGAAATGTGGGTGCCCAGGGTAGCACCAGGGCACCCACACTACAGGCCGGTCCTGGGGATGGGGTCCCCAGGACCAAAATCAGCCCGGTAGGGGGGCCGTGTGGCCCTTCTTCCTTTAAAAGAAATATATATATAAAAAAGAAAGTCCAGCGCCTGGAGGATGGGGTCCCTGGGGCTGAAATCGGGCCGGAAGGGGGGCCGCGTGGCCCCCCTCACTTTTTCTTAAGAAAAAGAATTTTAAAATGGAGCAGGACTCAGGAGTTGGGATCCCCAGGGGCCGAAAATGGCCCAGGAGGGTCACCATGTGACTCCCTTCCTTTAAAAAAACAAAAAAATATATAAACAAGAAAGGCCGGGCCCTGGGGACTGGGGTCTCTGGGGCGGAAATCAGCTTGGAAGGGGGAGCCATGCTGCCCACGTGCTTTTTAATTTTTTTTTTTTTTAAAGATGGCAGACCCTTTTGGGGCCCGAAACAGCCCAGGGATGGGGCAATAAAAATACAAAAAAAGTCAGCAACTTGCAGGATGCCCCGCCCCTTTCTCCGCTACTCTGCAAATGCGCCTTCTGGTGCACTGCTGTTTGGGGGATGAAGTTCCCTTCACTGCTCAGGGTCCTCAGAGCCAACAAGGCCTCCTTTTATCTCCAGTAAGCTCCACACAGTGAGATTGCTGACAGGTGGTAGGAGGCAATGCTTCCTTAGTCCACCAGTCTGCAAATGCACTTCGTGGCACACTGCTGATGGGGGAATGAGATCCCTGTGCCTCCTGAGGGCCTCAGGAATAAAGTGGACTTCTTCCCTCAACCAGGAGTGCACCAGGAGGTGTATTTGCTGCGTGGTGGAGAAAGGGGAGTGGCCTCTGATGAACCCTCAGCAATCCAGCTCTGTCGGGCTTATTTGAGGTAACAGAAGAGCTAGTTGGGCCCCAAGGACCCTCAGGAGCCAAGGGGACTTCATCCAACAAATAGTAGTGTGCCAGGAGGCACATTTGCAGAGTGGCGGAGAAAGGGGGTGTGGCCACTGAAAACCTCTCACCAAACCCACTGTGAGATAACAGGAGGGGTAGTTAGGCCCCAAGGACCGTCAATAACCAAGGGGACTTCATTCTGCTACTAGTAGTGAGCCAGGATGTGCATTTGCAGAGTGGTGGAGAAAGGGAGCTTGGCCTTCTACCAAGTCTCAGCAATTCCACTGTGTGGGACTAACTGGAGGGGGTAGTTGGCCTTCAAGGGTGTCAACTACCCCTCCCCGTATCTCCAGTAAGTCCCACACAGTGGAATTGCTAAGAGGTCTTTGGAGGCCATGACCCCTTTCTCCACCACTCTGCAAACGTTGCTCGTGGTGCACTTCTGGTTGGAGCATGAAGTCCACTTTACTCCTGAGGGCTCTTTGGGGCTAAAAATCCCCCCTGATACCGCCTGTAAGTCCTACACTGTGGGATTCCTGAGAGCTGGTTGGAGGCCCATACCCCTTTCTCCGACACTCTGTAAATACAACTATTACTTAAACAAAATAGAAATTCACTGAAAAAAACAGAGGTTACAGGAACGTTATAGTTAGGAATCAGCATTTGATACACCTTGGAAATTCACTTAAAAAAAGGTCACAGGGACATTATAGTTAGGAAATAGAATTTAAAAAACCTTAGAAATTCACTGAAAAAAACAAATGTTACATTGACGTTAGGGTCAGATTTAATGTGTACTAGACCAGAAAAATTCAGCAGTTATAGTTACCTGAGCTAACTATAACTTACGTGCCTACAATGCACTGCTTATGACCTTACATATTACATCACTCATGACATGGTCAGTGACATCACTCATGACATCACTGATGACATCTCTGATGACACCATTCACAGAACCACTCACACACCTAGTCATACCCCTTACAACCTCTTGTGTGCCTACTCACACACCTGTACAACCACTGACATACCCATTCACAGACCTATACCAGTATTCACACACCTGCTCACTCTTCCCTAGAGCCACTCAAACATCTACTCACTCACTCATACAGCCACTCACACACCATTCACTCACCCATACAGCCACTCATACAACCAGTCACTCACCTGTACAGCAGTCACATTACCACACACTCACCCATACAGCTACTCACACACCTACCAATTTACCTACAAAGTCACACACTCACTCACCCAATCAGCCTATCAACAGAGTCACTCATTCACAGATACAAGCCCTCATGCACTCACTCACACAACTACTTACATACCTATTCACACATCCATACAAGTGCTCACACATCCCTGTACTCACCCATACAGCCATTCACACAGGAATTCACTGTCCAATACAGTCACTCACACATGAAGACACTTAAGGAAACACCTACTCAGCAACCACCCACTCACCCATACAGCCACTCACACACCTAGTCTCTCACTCATACAGCCATTCTGACACCCACTCACTCAGCCATAGTCACTACACACCCACTTACCCACTGATAGATCCACTTGCAATGTCACTCACCCACCAATACAGCCACTGACACACCCACTCACTCACCAATACAACCACTCACACAGTAAATCACTCACCCACACAGCTATTCACACCACCACTTACATACCCATACAGCCACTCATACAACCATACACAAAAGGATACATAGAGTCACACAGCCACTCACATGATATATATTAGTAGTATCGCTCATTAGTAGTACACCTAGCATACTACTTTAACTTATGTAGTACCTTAGTATAAATGTTTAAAAATCATAAACCTTTACAAAATACTTAAACTCAGTGGATGGTGTCATCAGTGATGTCATTTGAGATGTCATCAGTGATGCAACTGACCATGTCATGAGTGATGTAATATGTGAGGTCATAAGCAGTGCATTGCGGGGGGTAAGTTATAGTTAGCTTGTTAGCTCAGTTAACTATAACTGCCGAATTCCTCTGGTTTTATACTAGTGAAATCTGACCTTAACTGTACATCCCTGTGTTGTGGAACTTTTGGAGCGTTATATATATATATATATATATATATATATATATATATATATATATATATATATATATATATACATATATATATATTACCTACTGGCGATAGCCAGTAGGTAGTTATAGTTAGGACCACGTTTCCATAGGAAAACCTCAACATTCTATTTTGAATAACTTTGGCGCCGGTCGACGAATCCTCGCAAATTTTTCAAAATAGGTGGGGCGCTACGCTCCGCTCCTACCCTGAAAGTCTCGGGGGGATCCGTCAAGCGGGGGCTGAGATAAAAGGGGGGTCCCAAAACGCGTTTTTCCCATGCATTTTTCCATAGGACCTTTAGAACGAGCTACAGCCCGAACGGCTGAACAGAATTACTCAAAATTTGGCAGAGAGGTAGTCCCTAGGTCAAGGAAGTGCCTTTTGTAGGTTTGGTGTAAATCTGTTCAGTAGATTCTGAGAAAATAGCCTTTAAATCAATATATATATCTGAGCCAGCTTACGGTACGCTTACCGTACGCTTACGGTAAGCGTACGGTGGCGTGCGCGAGCGCGATTCTGATTGGCTCTTAGATCTTAGTAAACATTCGAATCGGCCGAAACCAGGAAGCGGCGGCCGCCATTTTGTCTCTCGCACTGAGAGTGATTTTTAAAATATCAAGCCCAAAAACATGTAAAGGGGCTGTTTTGACAACTCCCTCCCACATAGTCATGTTGAGGGAGTCCCCAAACATCCCCCAAGTGCAAAAACGGTTTTATTTTTTTTTCGGCTATTTCGCGGGGTACGCTTACCGTACGCTTACCGTAAGCGTACGGTAAAAAAATAAAAATAAAAAAAACACTATCCACACTTACCCCACCCCCTGTGCTTTTGGTGGCCGAAGGCCACCAAAAGCACAGGGCTTATGTTAAGGGCAAAAAACACTATCCACACTTACCCCACCCCCTGTGCTTTTGGTGGCCGAAGGCCACCAAATGTACAGGGCTTATTATAAGGGAAAAAAACTTAGCATTTAAAAAACCGTACTAATTCACTGAAAAAACCATAGGTTTCACACACGTTATAGTTAGGAATTAGCATTTAAAAAACCTTGCAAATTCACTGAAAAAACCATAGGTTTCACACATGTTATAGTTAGCGGAAATTTTACTGATAAAAAACCAGTGAAATTCCCCCGTTATAGTTAGCGCAGGCAACTATAACTCACGCGACTGCAATCTTCTGCTGATGACATATGTGTCTTTATGAAAAAAAAATATTTGTAATATATGTATAGCTAAAAATGTATGGAAGAAGACATGGGCAAATAAGTGTCTAAATACAGTATTAGCATCAGCAGAGGATTGCGGTCGCGTGAGTTATAGTTGCCTGCGCTAACTATAACGGGGGAATTTCACTGGTTTTTTATCAGTAAAATTTCCGCTAACTATAACATGTGTGAAACCTATGGTTTTTTCAGTGAATAT
This sequence comes from Triturus cristatus, assembly GCF_964204655.1. Taxonomy (NCBI): domain Eukaryota; kingdom Metazoa; phylum Chordata; class Amphibia; order Caudata; family Salamandridae; genus Triturus; species Triturus cristatus. Next base: position 87,919,443 of record NC_140588.1, read on the forward strand.
ATATATATGTATATATATATATATATATATATATATATATATATATATATATATATATTTATTTATTTATATTACCTACTGGCTGTCGCCAGTAGGCAGTTATAGTTAGGACCTATTTTCTATAGGAAATCCGCAACATTCTATTCCCAATAAGTCTGGCGCCGATTGACGAATCATCGTGAAATTTTCCAAACTTTTGGCCACTGAAAGTTTCGTGGTGATTCGTCAAGCGGGGGCCGAGAAAAAAGGGGTGTCCCAAAACACTTTTCCCCCATGCAATTTCCCATAGGACCTGTTGACGCAGCTACAGCCCGAACTGCTGAACGGAATTGCACCAAATTTGGCAAAGAGGTAGTCTTCAGTTCAGACTCATGCCTTTTGCATAAATGGTGTAAATCTGTTCAGTAGTTCCTGAGAAAATTAGGGTAAAAAAGTTAGTGATATCTATGGCCTCGGAGGATCTGCGCACCCTACCCGCACCATAAGCGCATCCTCCCTGAACCAAGCGCGCACCCTTCTCATCACGCGCTGAATGCTAATTGGCTGTCGAGTGTCTCTCTACATTCGAAACCAGGAACTGTTGGCAGCCATTTTGTGCCTCGGTAGAAGCGAGGCTGAAGAAGTTGGGGGAATAAGTGTGTATAACATATAAAGGGGGCAGAGTGGAAATACTCTGACCCTCTAAAGCTGCTTAGGGGGTCCCAGATGGATCCCATGGGCAGGGTGCGCACATTGTACCGCGTTGGGTGCACGGTTCCTAACGCTTTGGGTGCGCGAATCCAAGGAAAAAAAATTGAAATTGATTTTTAAACATCAAGCTTAAGTGTTTTGTTGTTGAGTGGCTCTAAAAAGAGCCGTTGTGTTCATTGAGAGTTTTTGGTACTTATAAGTAAGTACCTATACAGAGTCTAAAGTTGTTGAGGAAGACTCTGTTTCCTTCATCAGTAAAGTGTACTCCATCTCTCCTATACATCTCTTGCATATGAAAGCACAGATTGTTATTGAAAATGGACCCCATTCTATAGTCTCGGAGAAAAGCAGAAACAGATGTATTCACATGTTTCCTAGCTTTCTCAATTTGTGGACAACAATGATTTGACCAGTTCCATTTCTGCCTTTGGCATATGTTAGAATACACAAACGCAGTTTTGGGGAAAAGTGAAATCAGTTCTGGAAAGGTGTCCTTCATAAGCATTTCCAGACCTACCCCAGTCAAAGTGCCTAGGTCATTGCCACCACAGTGCACTATTATGAGGTCAGGGTGTTGGATATGCATGAAGGATTTAACCAATGGCATCAATTGGTGCCACTTTAACCCTCTCTGTCCAATCCATTTGATGTCTACATTTGGCAAACCTAGGTCTTTGTGAATGCCTTTGTTTTCTGTATACCTTTGGCTCCAGAAAATATAGCTCTGTCCCACAATCCACACTGTAATCATCTTGAAGGGAGGTCTGGATGCACTCAGATGGTCTCTGTAAATGAAATGGCAGTTTGGAAAGTAAGATTTTTCTAAAATGGTGGCTAAGATGCAGTTTTGAAAAAAGACAAGAAATCATTGGTTGTTTGACAACCTTCTACACTGAAAGGTAGGGTGCATGTTTCTGTTTTTTAAACGCATGATTCTTATTGGTTAACAAAAACTGATTGAAAGGAACATTATATATGATAAGCTGATATGTTGAAAAGTCAAGCATACTTGCTGTTTTGATTAGCAACATTGTGTGCTGAACTAATGACCTGTGTGCTCAGTTCAGTGTTCCATGACCTGTTTCTATGGTAACAGGCAGAAGGTAGATTGGGGGGAGGGTTCAAATGTATGTATTTGGAAAGGGTTGAAATGTTTAACCAATAGAAATGTGTGTTTGCTTTTGAATTTATGTGGGAAAGAATGTGATTTGATGTTTACATGTATATGTGTGGAAAATGAGAGGGAAAGTTTGCCATTCTTTGGTTTTGCTGACAGGTGCACAGTGCAGAGATTCTGTATAAGAACATTTGGTGTGTGACTGATATACTTAATCTACAAAACAACTTGAAAGGTGAGTTATTTAATTGAGAGGAGGTGTATGTGGTCTATTATGATTTTAATCATACTAATGTATTTCAGCTGCTAAAGTGCAGGGAGTATTTTTTTTTTGTCTACAATCTTATTGACAGTGTGTGTGTGCATGTAGAAATCATTTTGTGATAAGCATTTGTGTTTTTCATGTGTTTGCAGGGAGATAACTGTGCTGTTTTTATATTTTGGAACAATTAGAAATCAGTGATCCTTTATGAATTTTCAAAATGAGTCATGTTTCTACACTAAAATGTATTACTCCTTCTAGATGAAGAAATGTGTTTTGGTATAGTGGAAGGGATAGTGTTGTTTGTCTAGAATCACACTGTGAGTCTGTGTGCATTTAGAAACCACTGTGAGAGAAGCATTTGGTAACATCATGTATTTGCTGACAGATAACTCTTTTAAAACCTGTCATGTTTTCAAGTTTTAGTAGCATTAGAAATAAGCCTGGGCGTTGAACTACGCTCCGTTCGCGGAGCTTGCGAAGTTTAGGCAACTTCGCGATTCGCACAGAGCGCGAAGTTGCAGATTGCTACGCAATCTAGCGCGTAGCGTAGTGGTTTAGCTTCCTCGCGCGCTCAATATTCATTCTCGTGCGCGCGGTAACGTCTTACCGTGATTCTGCGATCGCCAACTTGCTTTTCTGTCCGTTCGCGAGCGCCACAAGATTTGTAATATGGCTGCCCAAGCCCGCGAGAGTGTGCGAACGCGAACATGTCATTCGGGCGCGCGAGCTGACTTCCGGCGAAGAATATCTCGCGATCTTCATAAAACCTTCTCTAAAATGATCATTTTGCTCAGAAAAACTCCTCAGATTGTGATTTTGCTGTAGTCTTTTGTGTAAGGAGGAGTCCTTTAATTTTTTTAACTCTTTTTTTCAAGAGGAAGGAAGTGCCCCTGAGTCTACAACTTCCTGTTCCTGTCCAGCAGGCTCCTCCCAGTGCTTTGTGCATGTGCTGTTCACTTTCATTTGGATTTGGAGCTGGAAGGATCACTTTTTGTGTCTGTCTGCTGCATCATACCATTGGATTGGATTTATTTGAGGACTTTTTGATTTGAGATTTAATTTACTACAAGTAAGTTGGAGAATTGGTGTGTTTGTTTCATTGGGGCTTGTATTACCTACATTTTTCTGGGTTTTTCATTGTTTTTTAAAATTATTGTTGTGGCGGGTGGCCTGTGCTTTCAATAGGGGCCTAGTTGTTTTTCTCTGCAATTTCAGCCAGTAGGGTACCCATGGGTCCATGTTTTGTGGTGTCTGTAGAATTTTCAACATCATGTAGGGCATGGATGGCATAGGATTATTTGAAATGCTAAATGTGGCTGTGGTGTATTTCACTGTTGGTGTGTGTGTGTGAAATACCTTTGTTGGATGTGTGTGGTTGATGTGTAACTTCTTTCCAATCCTTTCGTAGCCCTGTTGATTTTCATTTTTGTATTAAAGCTGTGTTGTTTAGCAGGCCTCCTTTGTCCGGTCATATATCATAGGCCTGCTTCAGTTCATTGTTTTCCATGGCCTGTTGTGACTGTGAGTGTCCATGTGGCTTGTGGCAATTTTGTGGTGGTAGTTTAGTAGTCTGTGCTTCTTTTTCCATAAAGGCCTGCATTTCTTTTCTTTGTTCCCCTTGGCTTATGCTTGTTGTTGTTGTGTCCTCCTGGCCATGTGTGTGGCGGCCATTTTGTGAAGGCAGGCATTGTGCTTTTGCCATAGGCTTAGATTGACTGTTCCAAGCTTGTGGCCTAGTCTGCCAGTAGGCCCAGAGGTAGTCATCCTCAAATCTTTGGTGCGTTATTTAAATTTACAGTTTGTGTTGTCTGTTGATTTTTTTCTTTTACACCATGGATGGCTTTGGAGTTTATTGCAAAAGGTGTTTTTTTGGGGTGGAATAGCATTTTTTGGGTGTGTGTTAAATAAATAGGGCTTTTTAGCCAGTAGGTAACCCTAGGGATTCAGCTTGCGTACTTTTGGTAACTCTGCACAGCGCGATAACGTGGACTTACAGTTTTCGTCATGTTCGCGCTCTCAATATGCGTGTTCGCGCTCGCGATAAAGCCTTTTTGTACAGTTCGCGATCCCGAACACGCAGCATTTGCAATCTCGCAAACAATATCTCGCGAGCAACATATATCCTTCTCGAAAACGCTGCAAAAAGAAACTACTCAGGTTGTCTTTCAGCTGTAGTTTTGGAGCACGGAGAAGCTTTTATTTTTTTTTAAATAATTTTGAGAGAGGAAGTAAGTCCCACAGACACTACAACTTCCTGTTTCTGTCCTTTGTAATCACTTTTTGGTTATTTGTGGTGGGTGGCAGGCATTGTGCTTTTTGCATAGGCCTCCAAGCTTGTGGCCTAGTCGTACAGTAGGCCCAGGGGTACTACTCATCAATCATCACGGGTGCATGGAATTTAAACAACAGTTTTTGTGTTGTGTGTTAAATTTCAACATCATGTATGGCTTTGGATTGAATTGTAAAATGTGGCCTTTACTTTTTTACGGGGGTAGATTTCACTTTTTGGGTATTGTAAATAAATGCTTTTAGTTTTTGTGTATATGTTTGATGTTGTTGCTCCCTGATGCTGCATCCATCCCATAAGACGCACACATTTTTATTTAGGGCAAACAGGCTAGACTACATTTATGTTTTTGTTCTTTGCTATTCTTCTTCCTGAGTGTGCACAGTACAAATACAACAGGATCCCTGGCCTTGTCAGTCTCTTAATGGCTGGCTATACTGTTGTTGTTCACTGACTTCATAAAATTTAATAATTGTGACAACCCACCAGACAATAATAAGTTATATATTATATTATGGATCTTTGGACTGATGTTCTTCTGGCTTTTTTCCTTTTAGGTGCACAAAAGACAGAGGAGGTGTGTCATCATCATCCACCGTTGTGGTGCCAGACCGACGTCCTGCTGCTGTACACAACGTGACGTGTCAGTGACCTGACCAGGCATCTCTGCAACTTGTGCAACTGAGTGCTGTTTTGACATCTGTTGAAGATGCCCCCAAAGAAAGCAGGTAGCAGGTCCTTCGGTACCAAGAAAGTTGCCATGAAGAAGAAGGAAGTGTTACTTAAGTCTGGTGTGCCTCCCAAAACCTTTTTTGGTACACCAAAAATGATGCCTGCAGCAGCGGTGTCGGGGGGCCAAGCTGGGGGCAGCACCTCCACATCAGTGGGCCCAACCCACCAACCCAGGCCCAAGCAGATGAGTGTGGAAGAGGTAGCCAGCCTTATGGTGGAAAGCAGTGATGCTGAGCCTGAACTAAACATATCGCTATCTCAAAGTAGTACACAATCAACGCAGGAGGGAACACAGCAGATAAGTGGTCAACAGCCGCAGCCACCGCCCGCAATATTAGCTGTTGTTCCTCCCGAAGTAGGGGCAGTTCAGGAAATTGAGCCTCGTGCAGAGGAAGAAGAGGAAGCCACTCCTTTAGAAGTTCCTTTGGCTTCCAAATCCCCAGCAAGTAAAAAAGGAGGGTTAGTACATCAAGTTCTTCACCAAGCCCCCCTTCTGATGATCTAGATGCCACTTGGAAGCCACAAACTGAGTCTGAGAGGGAAACACATCACAAGAGCAGGCATGGGAAAAGGAAGGTTCCAGAAAGCCTTACACTTATGGATGTTGATGTAGAAGAGCAGGATGATGATGATGATGAGGAGCCAGTCATCACAAACATCACTCCCGGGCCTGAGGAGATGGAGACCAACATTTTTACACTATCCAAAATGGCTGCGAGGGATGTAGCACGCATACCTCCAACACAGGTAACACCAACACGACCTCCAGCTTCCATATTTACATTAGCAAAGGGCCGGCAGCGTCCTACATCCAGCACAAGCACCACCTCAGCAGAAGTAGGTAGAGGTACTGCACAGAGTCAAATTCAACACACACCCTCCAGTTCATCCGGCATTGGAAGTGGGAGTGGCACCTCCAGCAGGAAACAAAAGTTAAGCTCCCCAGTGTGGGACTTGCTATATGCTCCGTTTGTCATACCTCTGTTAGTCGTGGTAAGCTTGGTACAAACTATGGTACCGGAGGCCAAATGACCCATCTGAAAAAACACCACGCAATCCAGTGGGAGGAGCACCTCAGTCTTATCAAAAGTGGAACCATTGCTGTTGGGCATACACTAGTAGAAAGTCAGCTCACGGTGGAACAGGAAGAAGAGGGAGACATTCTCTGTGGTAGTGGTGCACAAAGTAGCCCTGTCCCCAGCACTGCAGTGGTAACGCCCACATCCTCAGCCACATCTCATTGGCACAAGAGTAAGAGTCAGCCTGAGACACCAAGGAGTACTGCTGGCCAAAAAAGTGCGACGTTGACCACAGGAAGGAATACCATGCAGCCTACCATTCTTAGCATGGTTAGTAGGCCGGAGGGGCAGTACGAACGAAACCACCCGATAGCACGTTTGTACAATGCAAAGCTGGCTAAAATGTTAGCACTGGACCTTCTCCCTTTTTCTTTTGTTGAAGGGGTGGGTTTTCTTGAATTTGTGACCACCATCTGCCCAAAATGGAAAGTTCCCAGCCGCTACTATTTCGCAAGAGCTGCTGTTCCAGCACTACATCACGACGTGCTGGAATTGCTTAGAAAAGCCTTAAAACAGAGTGCTGTTCAGAGTATACACCTGAAACAGACATGTGGACCAGTTGCCAAGCCACTGATTACATGTGCATCACTGCACACTGGGTCTCTTTTTCTGGTGTTAAAGATAAGATATCTGACGGTGTTGTTGACACCGCTGAGATTTTTAAAGACACTCGCAAACATGCAACTGTAGCCATGATTGCTATGGAGAAATCTCATACTGCTGCAAACATTTTGGATGAGTTTAACAGCAAGGTGTTTGAGTGGCTGCGACCAAGAGGGCTTACCATTGGTTTTGTTACCACGGACAATGGCAGTAATGTAGTTAGGGTCATGAAAGATGGTGGCTATTTCAGGGTGCCATGTTTGGCACACTGCATTAACATTGGTGTTCAGGACTTTCTGAAAAATGAAAGCAAAGTCAGCAGCTTACTGACCACCTGCAGAAGAATATGCACACATTTCAACCATTCTTTTAAAGCCCGGAAGCAGCTGAGGGTCATTCAACGTGAGCATAAAATGCCAGTCAAAGCACTCATCCAGGAGGTGCCAACACGTTGGAACCCAACGTATTACATGCTTGAGTGTCTGTTTGAGCAGTACATACCACTTAATGCTTATGTCATGAAAAGGTCAGGGGATCCTACTGTGAAAGGCATGAGAGTTGAGATGGCCCAATGGGACCTCGTCAAATGCCTGACAGAGATGCTACTTCCTTTTGAGGTCTTCACACGTGAAGTGAGCAGGGAGGACTGTACTATGGGCCAAGCTATCCCATTTTTGTACATGGTAGAGAAAGACCGGAAGGAGGTGTTAGAAATGTACGCAGGTGGGGATGACAAAGTAGATGCACATTATTTGGCAGACACTTTAGTCGCTCGCTTATCTGACAATACAAGGATTCAAAATAACATTGTGTCACATCCACATTACATTACTGCCTCAATTTTGGATCCACGTTACAAATTATTTCTGCGCAGTAATGAAGTAATTCCTTTTTCAGAAGTGGATGTTGCCCAGTACAAAACTTTGATAGCTGAGGAAGCCACTGACTTTGAAAACGAAAGGATCTTAATTAGAGGCCCGCCCCCCCAGGGCAGAAAAAGTACTGCAGGGCACCCAGAGTCAAGTTCTACTTCAGAGTCCAAGAGCAGTGCGTTTGCCTCCCAGCAGTCAACAACACTGCCAGCAATAACATCAACAGCACCAACAGGATCATCAGGCACATTTAAAAAAACGGCAGGTGATTGGTTTCTACGGAAAGGGTATTGTACGTCCATGACTGATGCAAAGGCAAAAGAGGCCCAGGAAATCGGAGCACCCCTGAACATTGAGCGGATGGTTCAGGCCTATCTAGCTGACACAACAGAGGTCTTCATGGAGCAAAGCCCATTGGTGTATTGGTATGGGAAAAGAAGCCAATGGCCAGTGCTCAGCTGGCTGGTGATAAAGTATGTGGCTTGCCCTGTTGCAAGTGTCTCTTCAGAGCGTGTTTTCAGTGCTGCTGGTGCCATTGCTACTGTCAAAAGGACCAGTCTCTCGCCCAAAAGCGTTGAGAGGTTAACCATGATCAAAATGAATCAACACTTTATACCACCTGAGTTCAAAATACGTGAATCACAGCAGAAAGAGGAGAGCGACTTTGATGACATAAGTAGTGGGTTGTTAGACGTACTTCTGTCCGAACCACCAGAGTTTGAGGACGAGCTCCTCTTCCCTGACAACTAGGCTTTCAAATTGTTCTCCCTTTCTTTATTTGTGTGTGACTGTGTATCTGTTTTTCTGGTTCAACATCTAATCACAACAAATCCATCAACAGTCTCCTCTTTTTATTTCCCTATTGGAGTTGCACGTCTGTGCATAACTGTCCACTCCACTCCTCAGGGTCCTGCTCCATCTTCCTTACTCTCCCTAAGTACACTTCAAGCAAGCCAGACATTGGATGGAGATGGAGAATAGTACAATACATGTTGCCTCTAACAGTCCCTCCATAAGAAGTGAAACGTGACTCCAGCTATATTCCATTTTGTTTCCAAGCCGAAAGAAACTCATCACTGACTGCCAGAAGGCTAGGCAGGCATCAGATCAGACAGCCAAAGAGAACACCAAAACAGGTAATGAGTCATTGTGTGAATGATGGTGGCATGCATTGGGTGTGGTGACAGTTAATGTTTCCTTGTTGTTTAATAATAACCACATTGTACTCCTACCACTACAGGTGCCGGCCAATATCCGTTGCAATTTTGTAATATGGAATATATTATAAACTTAATCAGTCACTACAGACTGAGTTGGTGTTGGAGAATACGTACCACACGGTCATCATCATGATGCTGCTGAGCATACTATCTTTGCACACAGTCAGTTGGATCGGAGAAAATTGATGGAATAACTGCGTTTCATGGCCTGACTTAAAAGGTAAACAGTTTGAACAAGAACCACAGCAGAACTAGGCTAGATGTGCATGTAGTGGTGTGGACTGCAGTAGAGTGTAGTGGTATGAGGGACAGTGGCGCATTGATTTAGTCACTTCATTTGGACAATGCTAGGTTGCTGCAGTGCATATGACATTTCTCTGGCTCGGTCAAAATGTAAGTACGGGGTAGGGTGCCTGGCCTGTGCCGCGGTTCTCCTGTTCTGTGGCTGTGCTGGCTCCTGAGTCCTGTCCCGTTGTTGTTGTACCTTAATGCTGTAGAGTAGAGACTATGTATCCTATCCAAGCTGCCTCAGTCTGAAAGTGTTCTCTCCAGAGTGTTGTCGTCTCATCTTGCACTCCACTGTAATTGAGTTAATTGTTTTAAATGCAGTAATTTTTCAATACCCTGTTTGTTTTTCCGTCTACACTTACAGGCCGGCCTTTAACCTGTGCTATAGTGGGAGAAACGACTCACACTTACCTTACCAATCCGCATCAGGCAGGCAGTGGTATCCAAGATTGATGTGCGGAGTGTCCATGGAAGGGAGGACCAAGAGGAATGACGAGAATGATGCAACTCCACATTTGGACCAGGATAATACAGTAACTTTAGTATCATTCATCATTCGTCTTTAAATTTATTTGATTGCTTTTTTCTCTTCAATCATTATGACTGTGTGTTGTGGTTTGTTTGGTAATTGATCCCTACAACTATTTTTTAATTTCCTTTGCTAGCTTGAAAAATAAAAGTAAGCCTGGTACAGCCTGTAATTGGGTTCGGTCTGAGCTCTGAGGGCGGCAGACAGGCAAGACAAATTTCAATTTCTTCCATGACTGTACTGTCTCATTGGGTAATAGTAGTTATTGTAAGTACACCTCATTATCATTAACCATCAAGTTCTATTCCTCAGCATGCATGCATTTGATTTTTCTCACTTTATACTTTGATTTATTTGATAATGGATCATGGTCGTCTTACAAGATTGTGTTTTACTTTTGCTGTGTCCATGCATACTGTCTGTTTTTCTTTCTCAAACCTTTCCCAAAACCCCACTTCCCATCCATTCATCAATCCCTAACCCTCTTCCCCCGGGCTGTGTGATTTATATTGAGGTGTGATGTCATGCTAAATGTACACCAATTGATCACACGCTTGCTGGGGCAGATGTGGTGAAAGCAACACTAATTGAATTTCAACTAAGGCAGGGCAAGGATCTTCTTCTGCTTGCCCACCCATGCTGTAGTTTACTTTGTGTTCTGTTCTACTACTCCTCCCACAGTCTCTCAGTCAAGTGACTTTCTATTTCTTTTTTCAAATGCTATTGCCAGGGTCTACTACTACCACCACAATAATGGCATCTTGTCCGTTAATTTGGGAAACCAACCATGAAGCCATCAGTGTGCCGAGCTTCATCATCAATCACAGGTAAGGTAAGTTTGGTGGGAGGTATGGACTAGGAGGAGAGACTGACAGTACTATTATGACAATTAAAAATAAGTCAGTGAGGGGTACTGCATCTATCGGTTTGTGTGTTACAAAATCGGCAGATCTTTTAAATCAAACACTGGCTGTGGACATGCAGCAGCACGGAAACAAAGTAACAAACCATGTAACTTAGATTGAATTCTGATAACTGTAACCCACCACAAAACATTAACATCGTATAAGTAAATAGAATAAAATGTAATCTCCCCTAACAAAAATAAACTATCCCACTCTGACCTAACCCACCCCCCTCCCTAACCCCAACCAATGTCCAAAACGAAACGAAACCGAAAGTTGAATAGTCCCAAATGTCCAAAAGAATCCCCAACGCCCAAAAACCCACCCACCAACAAAAGGAATTAAAAAAGGGGAAAATGACGAGGTCCTCTATTGTCGGCGGGCCTTAAGGTGTTTGTCGACCAGGATCTTTACCCGCTCCTCCATGTTCTCCTCTAAGCGGGCCATCCGGCGGAGCAGCTGGCGGCAAAATGCCCTGCAGTTACATGCAGGGTGGGGGGCAGCAATGTCCAAAACGAAACGAAACCGAAAGTTGAATAGTCCCAAATGTCCAAAAGAATACCCAACGCCCAAAAACCCACCCACCAACAAAAGGAATTAAAAAAGGGGAAATGACGAGGTCCTCTATTGTCGGCGGGCCTTAAGGTGTTTGTCGACCAGGATCTTTACCCGCTCCTCCATGTTCTCCTCTAAGCGGGCCATCCGGCGGAGCAGCTGGCGGCAAAATGCCCTGCAGTTACATGCAGGGTGGGGGGCAGCAGTGCTTGAGATCGAGGCGCGGCGGCAGGCGGATGCCGGACCACGGTGCCGTGAAAGTGGAGGCAGGGCCTGACTGGGGCCCGGGGCATTGGAGGAGGCTGCAGCTGCAGCCGCCTCCTCCTCCTCCTCCGCCTGAGCCACCAGCCGGCGATAATGTTCGCAGATGGCCTCCAGTTTCCGGCGCCGGGCCCTAGCGGCCAACTCCTTCCTTGATGGTTTAGTGGATGTGGAAGGAGTATCTATATCAAGAAAGAAAAAAAACATGTTGTAGCCAATACTCTTAGCAAAACAGAAACACTAAAATCATTCAACACATAGTGTCACAGTATCACTAGCAAGCACAGTTCATAACATTTGTGATTTGGTGGTAAGTATCTCTACTCCTACTTCCTTGGACTCTAACATTTGTGGGAGTTTCCGACATTATAAATATAATCGTACTATGTACTCCGGTACACCAGTCGTGTTGTTCTTATCTGTAGTTTAGCCCAATTACATAACCTTGTTGTAGCCGGCATGCCAGCTCAGTCAGCTAAGCTTGCACCCAAGAGAAACAGATATGAGCCACATGATGCAGACTCACGTTAGTTTTATTTACTACTACTGTCTGCAGGTGGGGAAGCTCATATTTTTGTATGCCGTCTTACGGCCGTTGGCACTGGCCATACTCTGTTACATGAGGGCAAATGGCATGCACAATTTCACTTACACCCTGCCATGGGTACTACAAAAAGGCTGATTATTTATCTGATCCAATGATCATTGCTTATATATTCAGATTATAGATGCTAATACGATACGACATCAGGTCAGTAGCGGTCGGTGGTGGGAGTGCTGCCGGGCGGTGAGTCGGTGACGTGGGAAGGTGCAGGGTGGGGATAGTAATTGTAAACTATGGATTAAGGACAATCACAGGTAATTAAACAATACATGAAAAAAAAAATTGTTGCACGCACTGCATCGCATTCGGCGGTGCAGTGCGCACATTGAAAATAATTTTCTTTATTTTTATGTTGATTATTACCTGTATTTGGCCGTAATACACAGTTTACTCGCCAGTGCCACCCACCAGTCCCCTCCCCATGTCACCGCCCGCCAACACTCCCACCACCAACCGCTACTGCAGAGGGTACTTTGCTTTCATTGATTGTGTAACGAATAACCATAAACAACAGATAGCCCACCCTTTGCAGGCTGGCTGCCCCAATCGAACATACATTAATAATAATAGGTAGGGAATGGTCCCCAGAGTGGGAGGAAAGGGCTTCCGCTTGATAATAGATATATATATATATATGAATATATATGACGTGCTTGCAAACTACTGCAAATGTACTGTATTCTGATAAATACTACCTATATTCCCCTAGGCTTTGCTACTGTCGCGCAGTTTCTTTTACATTTTCTTCAAAGTAAGAATCTCCAGTGACACTTTCCATCTATACTGTCTATATTGATGATAGTACATCTAGGCATACATCCATTAAAGTAAACGTTTATCCTTCTTTTTTATATCTCTCTTACTTAGTTGGTTTCACCAACAACCACCCATGCTTCCGCTCCTTCCTTGCTTGCCTTGGCTTTGAATTTGAACCAAACAACGCTGATTTTTGCTATCTAGCACTATCCTCCCATACTGTGTCTCCCACCCAGGCAGGCATTCTTTCACCTTCCACCCATCCTTCATCAACCCATGCATCTGATCTGATTACTATCAGCCACCTATGCATGCTTCCAACAACATATCCTTCTCTGCCAGTTAGTCATCTTATTTATCTCGCCCGTCCTTCCACCCTTAGTTCTTTACCTCTTTGTTCAACACATCCATCAAGGTCATTTGATCTGAGTTTGTCTTCTCCATAAAACCTTCACAGCTGATTTTGGAGTCAAATAGAAGAGGCCATTGGCTACCCTACTCACGCTGCTAATGCTAAGTAAAGGGTGTCTTCTTCAACCGTTGTATAATAATAAGTCGCACAGTACAGTGAAATAGTGAACACACTTCCATCCAGTAGTAATGTCAAGAAGTAATGAATATAACTTACCGCCGCCGTCCACTGCTGCTGGATCCCTCCCTGTCTCTCCTGCAGGTGCCACCAGTTCACCTGCCCCCTCCGGAATGGCCGCATCGCTGGCCCGACGGCACTGGTGGATGGTAGTGTGCCTAGAAAAAAACATCACAAATTTTTAGATGCCTGGAAACCTCCCCCTATTTTAAGTGTTCACGTGGAACATTAAAAAAAAGGTTAATACAACATACATCAGAGCTAGACAGTAAGTACAGTCAGTAGACAGACACTAGTAGTAGTGATATGGTTCCACTACCTAGGGTCATCTAGTCCTACTCTACTCTTTTGAAAGTTAGCCTGAGCCATGTGTAACCCTTTTAGATTCATCATGTCGACTACTACTCTTTTTGCGCATATTTAATTATACCTGCCAGCTTATTGACATGTGCAGTAGATACCTTTGAGGCCACTTGACTGTTGCGTACAAGTGAAGAGGTCGGAAAAAAAACACTTATTGAGTTTGTTTAGTTCATATTGCTTAGCCATAACATACATGTTACACTTTTTGCCATGACTGCAAAATGCTAGCATTCACCAGTATACTATCTAACGGCTAACTCGCAGCATTTTTCTCATATAATAGGCCGAAGATTCCCTTCTACAAACCAGAGATATACAGAACATGTTATGATGCAAGATGATGTAACCAGTATTTCTACGTTCTACGGTGAGGGGTCATCCAGAATTCTAAAGATCTTGGCTCTTGTTCTTGTTGTCATGCAATGTTTACTGTTTTAATCTTTGGCTTTTTGCTGGCTTATTGACTATGGCTGTAGTAAATTAAATTTCATATTAACGATGTACAGAGTTTGATACTTGTTTAAAATAAACCTTTTGAACTTACACATAGACTCTGTGGTATTTGGTGTGGTGGGGTGGACTTACACAAGTGAGTGAGCAAAATGGTGTTATTATGTTCTGGGTTGTCTGTCTCAGTCATCATCAACATTGTGTAACTTCTTCGTGGGGGGGTCGGGAGTGGGACCCTAATGTGAGACACTCACACTATAGCTAGTCGGTCAGGGGCTCCTGGGATCTTCGGACTGAGGTGTGATCAGTAAGGTCCAACCTCCCATCAGCAACATCCTATTTTGTTGTGCACAGTTCTGTATGCGGCTCTGCAGAATCACTAGACAAGAGTAGGATCATGTACTATCCGATCAAAAATACTAGTCAAATATCTGGTTGGCTATTTTGTTTGTGGTAATTGTCAAAGCCTCAACATTGAGAAGACTTGAAGAGGACAACCCAAAGGACAGGACACAGTGACTAGAGCTATTGGTCAATCAGAGTTTTATTATTCCAAAAAAAACCTTCTATAAAGAGTGGGCAACTGTGCAAGCTTCGCTACAGACAGAGTAATATAATAGTAGTAGTAGTAGTAGTAGTAGTAGTACAGAGAGTCATAGCAGAGGCAGTTAGAAGCAACTTAGTTAGAGGCAGGGATAAACAGAATTTGGAAACAGATAGTCAAGGTCAAAGAAGTAAGCTTTTGTAAAAAATAGAATTAGAAAGTGGAACCATAATATATAGTTCGGAAAAAAAAGATGCAGTAAAAGTTAGGGAAATATAAATGTCAATATAACCACTGGAGGACTTACTGGGGCCAGCAGCAGGAGCCTCGGTAGAGGAGCGGTCCTCTGGTTCCCCCGCCGACTCCGACCCCGTCTTCTTGCCCCTGGGTGGTGCTGATGATCATGTAAAATATAATAAAGAAAGAGACAAACACTAAAGAGTGCTGTGAAAGAAATAATAATAAATCATTTGGAAAAATAAGTCAAACAACATTTTAGGAAACAACAATTGCAATAAAATTGACCTATCTAATCAGATGGATCGACTACTGACTTCTTCCTGCATTCACGGATCATCTACTTATTTGGGAACACTCCAGTGTTCCATAATCATTCTGATTACAAATACTAACGAAGCATAGTAAGTACCACCTGACCTACACCACCTATTCCAGACGGGCCAATTGTTCACTAAGTCTGCATTTCCTTTTTTATTTCAGCCATCAAATGCATAGATGAGATGGAGGACACATGCATACATTAGTGCATACATACATACAACAAATTGTGGGTTGGTTGCATGATTCTGATCTAGTTCTGCTACTGACTGACCATGCTGCTAAGCCTACCACTCACTAAACAAAGTACAAAAGGTTCGACGGAGGACTGGGGTAAGCAGCACTCAGTGACAGAGGAGGCGTCACACAGACCGCATAAAACAATTATTAACTAATACTAACAAACTAAACCTAGTATCCAATATCCATCCACCACTTTTTCACAGTAGGACAATGGAAGGACTAGAGTCTCTCTAGCAAATCGCATTACCTAACTTCAGTTCTGTAAAATAAACTCTTATATAATCAGCATCAGCACAAGCTAGCGCAAACTAAGTTGCAAACAAGTAAGAGTACCACCGAGCACCTGGGTCCTAGTTAAATAAAAGAACCTTTTGCTTTTTGGAACTTAATTTACCAGCAACGCTTGGCACGCAGCAGTAATCTTGTTCATCAAATTTACTAATAATATACACAATAAGTTACTCACCAAGCCCGACAACCTCGACACCTAGCAGGTCCAACAGGTCCTGCTCCCAGTCCAGGATGTCGGACCACCGGTGGGCTAGTTGATTGTGGGTGCGCCGGACCCCAGAGCACCGGAACACGGCCCGGAGCACCTTCGCCCACCGACGGTGCCGCTCCTGGGTAGCGTACCCGGAGCCAGGCCTGCCGCCTGCTGCCAAGGTCAAGGGGAGGTGGCGCTGGATGAAAAAAACGAAGGCGGCCACCTCCTCCTCCCCAAACAGTTGCCAGGCCTGCACCCCTGCAGGATGCATTCTGCCGCAAGGCAGGCGACCCTTCTCTGCTCCTGCAGGTCCCTTGCCCTTGCCACTCGGTCTGCCCTTGGCCATGGTTCTGGGGTGGGTGGGAGGCGGAAAAGAAAAGTTAGAAGGGGAAAAAAGTTAGGGGGAAGAAGATAGAAAGAACTTTATAAAAGTAACAAAAGCACAGTAAAAGTAGAAATAAAATGCAAAATATAAACTTAGGCAAAGAGAGAGATAGATAATAACTAAAAAAAGTCAGAATAAATGTTTTAAAGACAAAGGATTGAACAGATGAAGGGAGGATACAAAAGTAGGCCCAGAACCATAGAATAGAGTGAAAAACAAGATGGCCGCGCCCATTCGCGACCGCGTGGGTAAGTTTGCGCGATATTTTTCGCAAACATGTACTATTCATTGCGAACAAGTAAAATGCGCTCCCGAACACGCCAATGCACATCGCGAACACGCTATTCGCGACCTGGAACAGGAAATAAGGCATCGCGAGCGGGCGGGACAATAGAAAAACAAGATGGCCGCGCCCGTTGGCGACCGCATGGGTAAGATCGTGAGATATATCCCCCGAGCATGCAAACAGCTCCCCGAACACGCTCACCGCGCTCCCGAACAAGAAAAAGCCATCGCGAATGGGCGCACCAAGCAACTACGCAACCTCGCGAAGCTACGTGAAGGTCGCGTAGTGCAAGTACATGTTTGCGAAGCTTCGCGAAGCGCGGCTACGCGAACTACGCCCAGGGTTAATTAGAAGCCAGTCTTTGCTTATGCATTGATAAAATGAGTCAGGCTTTGACACTAAAGTGCAGTACTGAAATATGTAGATTGTGTGCAGTCCCCTTACCCCTTCCACAATAGTGAATGAGTTTTGGTAAACTGCTAGGGATAGTGTTGCTTGTCTAGAATCACACTGTGAGTCTGTGTGCATTTGGGTAAGCATTGTGAGAGAAGCATTTGGTAACATCATGTATTTGCTGACAGATAACTGTTTTAAAACCTGTCACGTTGTCAAGTTTTAGTAGAACTAGAAGCCATTTTTTGTTATGCATTGATAAAAGGAGTCAGGCTTTGACACTAAAGTGCAGTACTGAAATATATAGTTTGTGTGCAGTCCCCTTACCCCTTCCACAATAGTGAATGAGTTTTGGTAAACTCCTAGGGATAGTGTTGCTTGTCTAGAATCACACAGTGAGTCTGTGTGCATTTTGGTAACCATTGTGAGAGAAGCATTTGGTAACATCATGTAGTTGCTGACGGATAACTCTTTTGAAACCTTTCATGTTGTCAAGTTTTAGTAGCATTACAAGCCAGTCTTTGCTTATGCATTGATAAAATGAGTCATGCTTTGACACTAATGCGCAGTGCTTTAATATGTACATGGTGTGCAGGCCCCTTACCCCTTCCACAGTAGTGAATGAGTTTTGGTAAGCTGCTAGGGGTAGAGTTGCTTGTCTAGAATCAAACTATGAGTCTGTGTGCATTCGGGTAAGGATTGTGAGAGAAGCATTCGGTAACATTGTGTATTGGCTGACAGATAACTGTTCTAAAACCTGTCTTGTTGTCAAGTTTTAGTAGCATTAGAAGGCAGTTTATGCTTATGCTTTGATTAAATGAGTCAGGCTTTGACACTAAAGTGCAGTCCTGAAATATGTAGATTGTGTGCAGTCCCCTTACCCCTTCCACAGTAGTGAATGAGTTTTGGTAAACTCCTAGAGATAGTGCTGCTTGTCTAGAATCACACTGTGAGTCTGTGAGCATTTGAGTAACTATTGTGAGAGAAGCATTTGGTATTTGCTGACAGAGAACTCTTTTGAAACCTGTCATGTTGTCAAGTTTTAGTAGCATTACAAGCCAGTCTTTGCTTAGGCATTGATAAAGTGAGTCAGGCTTTGACACTAAAGTGCAGTACTGAAATATGTAGATTGTGTGCAGTCCCTTTACCCCTTCCACAGTAGTGAATGAGTTTTGGTAAACTCCTAGGGATAGTGTTGCTTGGCTAGAAGCACACTGTGAGTCTGTGTGCATATGGGTAACCATTGTGAGAGAAGCATTTGAACCAGGCACTCTCCTTGCAGTACTCTAATCATTCATTCAGTACCCAAGTACTCATGCACTGTGCCAGGCCTTAGCACATGGACTGCTTCAAACGCCTATACACTATGCATGCAGTCCTCTAACCACCTACACACTTGTCTTTCACAACTTCAATGCCCAGTCAGTATACATACACTTCCAGCAAACACTCTGTGTCTCCCCTTGCACTCTTCTAGTGACCCATTCAGCACCATGTACTAATCCATTCACTGCCCCAAAACCCAAACACCTATAAATTCACCCAGGCACTCTCTTTGCAGTACTTTAATCATTCAGTCAGTATCCAAGTACTCATGGTGCGAGCCAGGCCTTACAATATGGACAGCTTTAAATCCCTTTACAGTATGCATACAGGCTTCTAGTCACCTACACACTTGTCTTTCAGTTTTTTAATTAACTAGTCAGTATCTATATATTTGAATAAACATCCTGTCACTCATCTTTCACTCATCCAGGGACTGATTCAGTACCATGTACTATTCTCTTCACTGTGCCAAAACTGAAAATTTAAAAGTTTTACCCAGGCACTCTCCTAGCAGTAGTCTAATGATTTAGTCAGTTTCCAGGTACTCATGTTGTGAACCATGCATTACCACATAGACTGCTTCAAATGTCTGTGCAGCATGCATGCAGTCTTCTAACATACTATTCACTTTTCTTTAACAGCTTTACTTCCCCAGTCAGTATCCATGTACTTCCAGCAAACATTCTGTCACTCCCCTTGCACTGTTCCAGTGACTTATTCAGCACCATGTAGTAATGCATTCACTGTGCCAAAACTGAAACACCTATAAATGTATCCAAGTACGCTTCTTGCAATAGTCTAATCATTCAGTCAGTACCTATGTAGTAATGGAGTGACGCAGGCCTTAGCACATGGACTGTTTCAAACACCTATGCACTATGCATGCAGTCCTCTAACCACCAACACAGTTGTCTTTCACACCTTCAATTCCCCAGTCAGTATACTTACACTCTAGCAAACACCTTATCACTCCCCATGCACTCCTCTAGTGACCCATTCAGCACCATGTACTAATCCATTCACTGCGCCAAAACCTAACCACTTATAGATTCACCCAGGCACTCTCCTTGCAGTACTATAACCATTTAGTCAGTACCCAAGTACTCATGCAGTGATCCAGGCCTTACCACATCAACAGCTTCAGATGCCTATACACTATGCATGGAGTCCTCTAACCACCTACACACTTGTCTTTCACACCTTCATTTCCCCAGTCAGTATGCATACACTCCAGCAAACACCTTATCACTCCCCTTGCACTCCTCCAGTGACTCATTCAGCACCATGTACTAATGTAGTTCCTGCACCAAAAGCCAACCACTTATAAATTCACCCAGGCACTCTCCTTGCAATACTCTAATCATTCAGTCAGTACCCAAGTACTCATGCAGTGAGTCAGGCCTTTGCACATGGAGTGCTTCAAACGCCTATTCACTATGCATGCAGTCCTCTAACCACCTACATACTTGTTTTTCACACCTTCAATTCCCCAGTCAGTATTCATGCACTTCCACATAGTTTTGGAGTGATACAAGTATTACTCAATGGACTGTTTCAAATGTCTATCCAGTATGCATGTAGGTCTCTAGCCACCTACACACTTGTCTTTCAAAGCTTCAAAAACCCAGATAGCATTCATACAGTTCCCGCAAACACCCTGTCACTCCCCTTATACTTCTCCAGTGACTTATTCACCACTATGTACTAATGTATTTACTGCACAAAAATAAAAATACTTATACATTCATCCTGGTACTCTCCTTGCAATACTCAAAACATTCAGTCATTATCCAAGTACTATTGAACTGAGACAGGCCTTAACATATGGATGGATTCAAACACATGTCCACTATGCATGTAGGTCTCTAATCACCTACACACTTGTGTTTCACACCATCAATATCCATGTCAGTATTCATACACTTCTAGCAAACACCCTGTCACTCACCCAGTGTGTCTCCTTATAGTACTGTAATCCTTCAGTCAGTTAGCATGTAGTCTTTTAGTGAGGTAGGCTTTAGGGCATGAACTGCTTCAAAGTAGTATGCACTTTGTATGTAGTTTCTTAACCATTGTTACAATTGTGCTTCAGGGCTATAGTTTCTTAGTCATTTTGTATAGAAAATGTGTTTCTCAAGTAATAGAGTAGTATAAATTTGTAAGTTATTAATATACACTTTTCTGTGATTCTTATTTACAGATAATGTTTTTCAACGTTAAAATAGAAAAATCATGCCAGAAAGAAAAAGAAAAAGAAAAGAACAGAGACAGGAGGATTACTTGAAGAAACATCAATCACAAGTATTGAATGTACAAGATAATGTGGCTAAAAGGAAAAAATCTTCTGGTAAGATCACAAAGCAATTTATTAAAAATGTTTGTAGGACCAAACAGAATGTACAGAACGCTGGAACTACTGAGAATGCTTCAACTAAGAAAAAAATTCAAAATAAGAGGAAAAGCAAAAAAGCAGATGGTCAGTCAAAGGAGACAAAGTATGGTAAAGGAAGGCAAAATCAGTATAAGGAATTACGCAAAAAAATATTTTACAAGAGAGTAGTGCATAATTTGCTGAAAGATGTGAAGAAATATAAAAAGAGATCTCTATTTTATAAAAAGAAGAAGCATATTGAAAACATTGTTGAAAAGGCTTTTGAAGTAAAAAGGAAACTATTCATTTTAGTATTAAACAGAATTTGATCACTAGATAAACCAATCCATGTAATGAAGGTCAAAAGTAGGAGGAAAAGAGTAATTAAAAAAAAAATTGTGAGTTTTTTTGGGAGAATGGAAACACAGTTCCAGTTCAGAGCCTTTTTTTAATGAAGAGAGTTATTTACAGAGTGAAAAGTTATTGTATGCGGTTGACACCACTGGTAGAGGTTATGAGGTTAGAGATGGTTGTCCGTTTGAGAAAGAGAAAATGGTTGAAAGAAATGCAGAAGAAGTGATAGCTGATGAAGTTCTAGGGAGACGTCCTAAACACCCTGTGTACACTTGGGATTGCAGTAGTATTTGCAGTGTACGACAGGAATCTATTGAAAAATTATGTAGTTTTTTACAAGCATATACTGAAAAAAGTGTTAAACAAAAGATTAAGGTGTTGCAAGGACTAGACCCTTGCAGAGTGAGAAAAAATACTGGCTTGCAAGGTCATTCTCTGGCTTGTCTTTCTAGGAAAGTTTGTCAAAGTGTTTTTCACCATTTCAGGATGCTGGCAGTACATCATACTCAAATGCGGAAGGTAGTGAGAAGATTGTATTATGCAAAAAGTCCAGCACTAAAGTTAAATGAGTTGAACAGTGCTCTTCTGCGTGGGTCAGTATCAGATGTGAAGAAGGTTTGTGATGATATTGAGTTTTGTTACTGAGGTCCTCAGCAAGAGAGTGCAGAAACTGACACATTAGTAGAACACAATGTTGAAGACAATATAGAACCCGTAAATACAAAAAAATTTGAGGATGAAATCACAAAGTTTAAGGTAATTTCAGGTGAAAGACCAAATGTTTCTTGTATTTGTTGTCGGCGAAGTCACTATAAAAATCAGACTAGGGGTGTCAATCTGTATTTAAAAAGTGAAATAGAAGATACTGATAAGTGGATGGAATTTACAACTTATTTGTTGGTAGAGGATTGTTTTGATTTGGGATCTGAGCAGCATATTTGCAAATATTGTTATAACAAATTAGATGAGAATAAAATGCCTGCTAGAGCTGTTCATAATAATCTAGAGTTGGTTGCTATTCCTCCAGAGCTGATAGATTTAAATATGTATGAGTCTATTCTCATTCAGTGTGTTCATCCATTTCAGGCTATTGTTCGTATGGAGCCTAAAACAGGTAAATTACCTCCATCATAGTTGCAAAGAGGATTGAAAGGAAGAGTTGTGCATTTACCGTTAGATTTAACGAAAAATATTGAAACTATTGGTGTAGACCATGCAGAAAATGAGCCACTAGTCATTCTAGTTAATGGTGTTCCTACTAAGAATAAGAAAATCTGGCAAGAGTTAGTGGATGTTAGAAAAGTGCAAAAGGCGTCATTGTATCTGTTAAAAAATAATGAGTACTATAGAAATGTGTTTGTTGGAGAAGAGGACATAGATTTAGCAGAAGATACTGAAACATTAAGTGGACAAATAGAAAAAGTGGACATGTCCAGACGTGAAGAAATCTATGAACATTACAGTGTACATCCACTTCATTCCAAAGAAGTGATGGGGAATACGATCGAGTTGTTTCAAATTAAAAAAGCAACAGGAAGTCCCATGAGTGTATGGGAAGAGAGCTTGGAAGCTCGTTGTTTCCCGCAGTTGTTTCCAACAGAAAAAGGTGGACGATATGATGAACGTCCTGTGCAGATTCCTGCATCTGAATATCGGACAACAAGATTATATGCAGAAGATCCAAGATTTCGACAATGTATTCCTTATATGTTTCATCTTCTGTTTGAAAGTGACTTGTCTGGACTTTCATATGCAGTAAATCACATTTTAAAAACTGGAATGCATCTTCAAAATGTAACTGCAAAGGATTTTATGGATAAAGTGCATCAGAGAGATGATCATTTAGAATCTCAGTTGATTAATCTGATGGCATGTCAGTGTGGGACTAATGAATATTGGTACCGTCGACATGGAGAACTGAAATGTATGCTACGGAAATTGGGATCTCCTACATGGTTTGTTACACTAAGCTGTGCTCAGTATGCTTGGGATGATTTACTTGAATTTCTTCGAGAGGCAAATTCCAATATAAAAAATATTTAATACAAGACACCTGGAGAATTGTGCTCTTTGGATCCTGTCAATGTATGCAGATATTTCAATCATGGATTTGAAGCTATGATGTCTTTCATTTGCAATAAAAAGAATCCTCCTCTTGGCGAAGTTATTGATTTCTATTGGAGAAAGGAGTATCAAGCAAGAGGTGCTCCTCATATACATATGTTGTTATGGATCAAGGACGCCCCCAAATTTGGAACAGATTCAGATGAAACTGTATTGTCTTTCATTGAAGATTATGCTACATGTGCTGTACCCAATAGCAGAGAAGATAAAAACTTAAAACAACAAGTCTTACGATTCCAAAGCCACAGGTGTGGAAAATACTGTCGACGAAAGTACAAGTCAAAGGATAAGTTCTATATTAAATGTCGTTTTGGATTTCCACGTCCTGTATTATCCAAAGGAAGAGTGAACAGTTTTATGTCAGCTATGCGACATACCATCACAAGAAAAATACCTCCAACTTAAGAAGAAGCGAAGAATTGAAATACATAAATGACTACAATCCAGTTATTTTATCCATGTGGATATTCAGTATGTTGCGGACAATTCCATTGCTGTTGCTCGATATGTAAGGTCCTACATTACTAAATCAGAAAAGACTGAATTGAAAGAAATGTGGGAAGAGATTTCTCACGAGAAGACTCTAAGTAAGAAATTATAGAGCTTCAGTTTGAAGATGTTATCGCATCGTGAAATTGGAGCATATGAATGTTCAGATCGGTTATCATCTGCAAGTCTATATTCCAAAAGTAGAAGAATCATTTGGGTGAGTCTAGGTCTTGCAGGAATGCGAAATCGGGTACTGAAATCTGTTCAAGAAATTGAATATTTAGCAGAAAAAGAACCAGAATGTACAGATATTTTGAAAACGAATATGTTGGACACATACTACCCAAATAGAAGTCATCATCTTGAGAACATGTGTCTCTATGAAGTGCTACAAAACTACACTTTTAAACGGAATACTGCAGAGAACATCAACGATGGAAAATATGCAGTGATTGGTTCCGAAGGATGTCTGGTGAAACAAAGGAAAGGAAATTTAATTAATCACAGGAAACTGAGTTGCGACACTGCTGACAAAAGGGAATTTTACTATTTACCCCTTTTGCAAATGTTCAAACCATGGTGTTCAGAACTGGAATTACTTGGAGATTTTCACAGCTATGAAGATTCATTTAATGCTTCTAAAGATAGCCTACAATGTAGTGCTTTTGCAAATTATGTGAAAATGTTGAATGAAGAAATTGATCAAGAAGCTACAATTGCAGCTGAGATTGCTAGAGACAGTTCTCAAGACAGTCAAAGTTCTCCTGCACTGAGTCAAGATCCACTAGGACAACCAATTGTTGAAAATTAAGCAGCAATTGCAATGAATGAGGTGGAAACAGCAATGTATCAAGCTCAAGAAGATGTAATACAGTTAGGAAACTTGGAAGAACAACTAAATGTTGAACAGAAACAAATATATCAGCAAGTGAAAGAGCAGATTGACCATGGATTACTTCATGAAAAGAGAGGGTGCTCCTGTACATCATTTCAACCTATTCGAATGTATGTGAGTGGTCAAGCTGGAACAGGAAAAAGTTTCTTAATTAAAGTAATTACAAGTTATCTGCAGAAAACAACTGATTCGCATTTGTCTTGTGTTGTCACTGCTCCAACTGGGTTGGCAGCACATAACATTAAAGGAATTACTTTACATCGTTTACTAATGCTGCCAGTAGAGCATGAGAACAAATTGGAATACCACAAGCTATCTGGAGAATCTTGTTGTGAAGTTTCAAGAGTCCTGAAGAAAATGAAACTTCTCATTATTGATGAGGTGAGCATGGTTTCAAACTTGATGCTTGCCTTTGTGCATTTAAGAATGCAACAAATTCTTAAAACAGAGTATGACGTGTTATTTGGAGGAAAACACGTCATAGTTTTTGGAGATCTACTGCAACTGACTCCGGTAAAAGGACAACTGGTAATTAAAACACTAGCCCATGAAGATACCAGAAAGTCTCTTGGCAGTGTTAGTAATGTGAACATTTGGAGTAATTTTGAATACAAAGAACTGACAACAAATATGCGACAGGCAAATGATGCTGAATATGGAAGTATTCTTCAAGATATAAGAATTGGAATTCTTTCAAAACAAAGCAAACAAGCTTTGGAGAGCCGATTACTTTGCAATGTATTTCCAAATGAAAATGCAGTTCCTGCAAAAGTGTACATGAAAATTGCTCAAAATAAATCAGTGTTTGCTTAATGCCAACACTGCGCGAGTGTACCATATTCAACGAAGAACTATTGAAACTGGAAAATGAAGAAATTGCAAAAATGGAAGCCATCGATAAAATACAGCATGAAGGAATCACTATTATTTAGATGGAAAAATTGAAAAAAAAAACTGGATTGTTTAGAAAAGAAAATATCTAAAACAGCTGGTTTGGAAAAGACACTATATGCATGTGTAAACTGTTGGGTAATTTTAAGGCGTAATTTGGATGTAGAGAAAGGTTTAGTTAATGGCGCAATGGGTAAAGTGGTGGATTTTGTTAATTATCAGAAAAAAGAAGGAATTGAACTTTAAAAAATTAAATTTGATCAGATTGAAGAAGTTAAAGAAATTGGTTGTTGTTCAGTTCGTTTTTTGCTTGCTAAAGATGTATATGTCCGTAGGAAACAATTTCCATTTTCTCTGGCATATGCAGTGACTATTCATAAATCTCAAGGATTAAGTGTAGACAGTGCTTTGGTGAACATTGGATCTACTGTATTTAAAGAGGGTATGGCATATGTTGCTTTGTCGCGAGTCAGAACATTATCTGGTTTGTTTTTGATTGATTTTGATGAGACAAAGGTTACTGCAGATGCAAACTGTGTAAAAGAGTATAATAGGTTAAGAAGGGTGTATGCTCCAAATTTAGGTCAATATCCTGTATTTGAAAAGCGTGTGGTTGGTCGAAAAAGAAGGTTTGAGAATATCTGTTCTGAAGGTTTCGAGAAGGGAAAAGAACAAGATAATGTTGTGATTGCAAGTAAAAAGAAATTGGACACTGTTGAAGAGATTGTTGGTTATCAGTTTGAAAATAGTTCAGGTGTCAACTGCTATGCTAATGTAGTGGTCAACGTTGTTTTTTATCTTGAAGGTTTGCAAGAACAAATTGTGCAGAATCGGCAAAAAAGATTTTGTTCTCTGTTGCATTCTGTTTATGAAAAGTTGACAACAGATACAATCTGTTTCAAATGTTCGTAATCTTTTGGATGTGTGTTCTGGTTCTACACAATGTTCACAAAATATCCAACAAGATGCTCAGGAATTTTTAATGTATATGCTTACCATTTTTGAAAATGAAGATGTAGAAATAGAAAATATTTTTGGCCTTTTTTACAAATGGGAATATTATTGTGAAAATTACATGCATACATGTAGCACCAATGTAGACACTGAGAGATTTCTGTATTTAACATTTACCAGACTGTAAATCAGTGTCTTTCAATAAATTAGTTAAAGGTGCAAATCAAAACATGGAGTGTAGCCAATGTAAATCAGAAATGTTATCCACATTATTTTTAACAAAATACGGCAAATACATAAGTTTAATGATGCAACGTTGTACAGCTGAAGGAAGAAAATTGGATACTTTAATAAAGCAATTTGTAGCAGCACAACTATCAATATCAGGAAGGACTTTTGTAGCAATTGCTATAATTTTCCATGATGGTCCTTCCACCACATCTGGACATTACACTGCCTATCTAAAATGTGACAAAGGCTGGACACTGTGTAATGATTCCCAGTTGGTTTTCAAACAACGTTTGCCTAGGGAATTACAAAATTCCTACCTAATATTTTTAAAGTCAAAGTTTTAGGAAGATAATTCATTCTCTGAGGAATTTATTATAATAATTTAATAGGACTACCATTGGACAATTTACATAAAAAAGGAGTGCAAAAATACCATTTGGCTTCAAGGAAAGGTATATGTTTGAATTATGGACTTTTTGGTGGTCATTGATTCGGTGAATATTTTAAAGCGGCAACATTTACAGTTTTTAGAAGTTAAAGTTTTGTTAGTCGTAAGCATTTCATATATGTGTGATTTGTATTTTCTGGTATTTTACTGAGAATAGCATGTTGGGGTTTTTTTAACAATCTTTCTGATTGTTTTTTTTTTGCCCGCTGTTAAGTGATGAGTACGATTGAAATCACTATTTCTAGTGAAATTCAATATATTCTGAGAACAGCAAAAAAGGCAAACAAATTACTTTGTGGAAATTATGCTGTGTTGTAAAAACTGTATTATTACATGTGATAACTATTTTTTTCTTTTCTTTCATAGATCCTAATTTAAAAATAAGCAATTTACATCAAATCTGAAAAAAATGTATACCATTTCTTATTTCTATTACTGTGAAGGTAAGTTTAACTAAGTATCAATATGCAGACTGGAGAGATCTGCAAGAAGCTACAAAGTTTAAACACGTTTTTAAAAACACTCTGTTTATACCTATGTAGTTTTGAAATATGACCGTAATCGGATATCATGTGACCTGCAAAAAAAGAGATTTGAGGGGTTCATAATATTTCCCATTGTACCTATTGAAGGACCGCAATCATTTCAATCATTCTTCTTTGAACATCTTTGCAGACAAAACTCTGTGCTTACCTTATATCATTCGCAAGCAATTTTAAAAACAGAAATATGTCACTTTTTGTTACATAGTTATTGCGCAAGACACTCTTTCATATTTACAAAGAAAGGAAAAGGCACTCTGTGCACTTTTTCTATTTCATGTAAATACAACCTCATCATACACACCACTTTGCGTTGAAAGGGTGTTCTATAAGTGTGTTGTGCATGATTGCACTGAATACTCATAGAACAAGACACATCTCTAGAATTATCATAAATCATAAATCTCGATATGTGTGTGAATGCTGCACCATTCTAAAATTGGTGTAGGAAAGCACAACAAGGAGAATTGTTTTCATTTCTCCACATTTTTATATCTTCAATGCATGCTAAAATGTTCAGCATACATTGAAGGAGAAAAATGCGTTTTCTCATTGTTTTTGTGAAGGATGGTGTGTCTTCCTGCACAAAAACAAACAGCACATGACATAGATATCTTTGCACTATGGTGCAAGGGTGCCTGTGTCGCTACATGGTTGCAGTTTAAGCAGCCGTGCAGAGAGAAGCATAGATTTGCAACATATTTATGTACATATGTTGCATCCCTGTGCTTCGGAAGTACTACAGCACACTGCAGTTAAAGAGGTTACTGTGTGATGCTGCAGCGCTTTCTCATAGTTCTGCACTTATACATTCACCATACACTAATAATGCATTCATTCAGTCAATTACGTACTACACATACATTCATCTAAACTTTCACACACTAACAAAGAAATGTATCTCTTTTTTTAAACCAGGAAAGTTAGTTCTTAGAAGAACTTTTTTTGTTCTTCTTTCTTCTATTTTATTTTGAGTTTTCTGAGCAATTTTTAATTTTTTCTGTTTTTTCTGGAAAAAAAGGAAAAAAACAGAACAGGAGGAACAAAACAATGAACTTCAGGGAAAAAATAAAAAAACAAAAACTAGCAATGGTGACTTTCTTGCCTACGGCAGATCAGATCGATAGACTGCTCCCCGTAGCATAAAGTCGCATTGCATTTAACACAGAGTACTTTCAAAAATTGAAATTGTGGACGGATGTCCAAATTTTGTGCAGAAGGATGCACTCTTGAAGTGCTCGGCTGCGATGAGTCGGAAGGAGCAGGAGCGACTCTCATCCTTCGGCATTCCTCCAGAGCAAGATTTACCGGATGAAGGGTCCTTAGATGTTTCATCATACTAGCTGTTCCGCATGAGTACTTTTTGTTAGGATCCCCTCGAGACAGCACTCTATGGCAGATCTTGCACGTCACCAAGGTGGCATTGGTCTTTGTTTGCCCCTCAGGATAGGTAAAAAATGTCCACACCACAGTTGAAAAACGTGGTGTGCGTGGTGGCTCTTCCAAAAAATCATCCTCAGATGTATGACGAGCTGCCCTGAAGCCATTGTTTGTTCCGAAAAAAGTTTGAGCTAAGTAAAAAGAGCTAAGTAAAAACTTAGTCAAAAAAGCTTAATCTCTGCAAAGAGATGCTCTTCCAAAGAAGGTCAAAGACGAATGATTGAAATGGGTGGGGTCTTTCAATAGTTAGATCAGGAAGTGTAATGAACTAATCAAATCTCTTTTTTTGCACGTCACATGGGATCCGCGCACCCTGCCCTTATGCAGCACGCACGCAGCGCGCATCCGCGAAATTGAATTTAAAAGGTATATAGGATTAGATGTAAAAATATATTAATTTTAAGAGTAGTTTAGAGTTTGTCTTCAATTAATATTCACATGAAATACATATATATATATGTTTTTTTAAATGTTAAATATTTCGCGGGATCCGCGCACCCACCGCGTCATACACGCATATGACGCATCGCGGAAGCGCGGAAGCCTCGCGTAACGTAATCGTACGTGTCGCGTATAGGCTTGGAGTCGCGTACCGGTCGCATTGGAATCGCGCATCAAACACGTATCCAACACATACCGTGCGTGGATGCTTTCGCGTAGGGATCGAGAACGGTGCGCATAGGGTGCGCGGATCCCAAAAAAATAGAGAAAAAAAAAAGGTTTTGAAAATACAGTTTAAAAAATATTTTTAAAAATATAAAAAAATATTTTTAAAAAACCCAATAAAAACAAATAATTTTTTTTAATTTTTAAAAGAATTAATTGAAAAAATAAGTTTAAAAAAAGGTGATAAAAAAGTATTTTAAAAAAAGATAATTAATGAAATTGACACACTGAAATTGAAAAATATAGAAAACCAACGCAAATCATTAAACGTGATATCTTTAGAGATAAGTCATAGATAGGATTGAGCATTTACAAAACCTTTGAAATTCACTGAAAAACTATAGGTTTCATGCACGTTATGGTTAGGAATTGGCATTTAAAAAACCTTTGAAATTCACTGAAAAAAACATAGGTTTCAGGGGCATTATAGTTAGGAATTGGCATTTAAAAAACCTTAGAAATTCACTAAAAAAACCATAGGGCTGGGGCGCTATAGTTAGCTGGACATTTCCCTCAGACAAAACCCTAGAAATTCCCCCGTTATAGTTAGTTCAGCTAACTATAACTCGCGCCCCCGCAATGCACTGCTGATGACGTCACATATTACATCACTCATGACATGGTCAGTGACATCACTGATGACATCACTGATGACATCTCAAATGACATCACTGATGACATCACTGATGATGTCATCCATGTGATAAATTAGTGCATCTTCTCACACCCTTTGATATACCCAATGAAAATTTCAGATGTACATTCTCAAAACCATAGATACTCCAATACCAATAACTACATACCCACTCATTGACTCTTAGGTCTACACACACATCCAATTACTCACCTGTACAGTCACTCATACTTACAGTCACTCAGTACAGGACTATCATATGCATTTATACACCTATATAGACACTCACACACCACCAATCATCCATAGAGGTACTCACACACCTAGTCAGGCATGCATATAATTAATCACACTCCCATTTACTCATCTATCCAGTTATGCTCACACAAGTTCACTTACTCATAAAAATACTACCACATTCTTACGCTCTTATACAATTACTGATAGAAGCACACACTCATCCATACAGCTCTCACAATCACATACTCTCACATATAGCCAGTTATATACTCTTACACACATATATACTGCCCTTCACATATGTAGTTAATCACACATGTACCACTGAGATATATATTCAATCACTAACACACCCATACATACACTCACCCAACTATACAGTCCATCCCAGATGCACTATTAAAACCATGCACCCATAGAATCACCCACTCACACATCTATGCACAGAGTCACACACACCCCACCCACACAAACACTCAGGCACCCATACAGATACTCAGACAACCAATCAATAACCCATATAGACACTCATATAGCTACTCACAAAACCATGCAACCACTTATACACCAACAGACAGACAGATACAGACATTCACACAGTTTAGTCAAAAGTCTGCAGTAAGATACGTTTAATGACTCACTTATAGAGTCAGTCACGCACCTACTAAATCATCCATTCACACACTTATACACCCACTCATTCTTCCATAGGCCTTTCCCTATATATATTAAACATATTTAAACTTTACAGAAGCAAAGACTCACTGGATGACGTCATCAGTGATGTAATTTGAGATGTCATCAGTGATGTCATTAGTGATGTCACTGACCATGTCATGAGTGATGTAATATGTGACGTCATCAGCAGTGCATTGCGGGGGCGCGAGTTATAGTTAGCTGAACTAACTATAACGGCGGAACTTCTAGGGTTTTGTACGAGGGAAATGTCCAGGGAAATGTCCAGCTAACTATAACGATTGAATGGCACAGCGCTATCCCATACATATTACAATCTGGGATCCATATCTTTGTCACAGTGCATATGCAACGTTACACTCCCCAGCACATATTTTATATTACAACTTTAGAGACTAGTTAGGTTACACAACACTGCCCTGTGCATATTACACTCCAAGGCGCATATCGCATAGCACGCGCTAGTGCCTGTGCTATCTTGCGCTCTCCAATGAGTCTGTCATTGCGCACAATGTATTGCATATTATATTCCACGCCCTTGTTCATCTTATATCACACTTTTTGGTGCATAGTTTATACCATATACAATATCTAGTTTTCATTTTCAATCGTGCTCTCAGGACTATGTTCTATATAACACTGCGTCCACCTACCCTTTTCATGGGCATTAAATTTTGCGATGGGGGGTGGAGGGTCAGGGGGTGTTTCTGCCAAATGAGCCCGGAGTCACAGTCACAAACGTCCTATTCTCCCTGAATAAAAGTGAGATTATGCTGCATACTTCTTCATATTTTAAGTAGTTGACACAGACACCCATTTAAAAAAAAAATAAAGTTCCTAATACCCACCTTCTCTGAACAGTTAGCTTGCTGCCACATCCACCTCCTCCCTATCCTCTGTTTTTCTGAATCCATGGACTAGCCTCCTCCCTCCTGCCATGCATGGTCTGATGTGCTGCCACTGCCCTCCATTTAGCATGATGTACAAGTCCACTCCTCCTGCCCTCCATTGCCCAATTCTATGGCCCATCATTGACCTCCTGCTTAGCCTCTGTGCTTAGCTTGCTGCCCCTATTCTCCTTCCCCCTGCCCTCCAATGTCTTTGTGCATGCCCCTGCTCCATCCTTTTTGCCCACCATGTTCCATGGACCTGCCACTCCTATCTACTCTGAGTGTTCTGTTGAGCTGCCACTCCCCTCCCACCTGCCTAGCATTGTCAGATGACTGTAACCTGTCCCTGCCACCTCCACCCTGCCTGTCCACATGCCATGCCCCTATCCCCTTCCTCCTGTCCTCCATGGTCCATTTTACTGCCACACCCTTCTGCCCTCCCTGGTCTGTTGTGCTGCAACTGCTCCTCCTGCCTGCCCCACGCGGTCTGTTGTGAGGACCCTTCCCCTGAACTCTCTTGTCTGTGTCCAGGTCCTGACCCTCCCTTCTATCCTCCATGGTCCTTTGTGCATGCCCCTGCACCCTCCTTCTTGCTCATCATAGCCATTGTGCTGCCACTAACCCTCCTGCTTGCCATGCATGGTCTTCTGTGCTGCCATGGCCCCTCCCACCTTCCCTGTGTGGTCAGCTAGCTGCCACTGACCCCCTCCCACCTTCCCTCCATGGTCTGTGTGTATGCCATCATAGTCTCATTGTTGCTCTCCATGGTGTGTCTTGTTTCTAGTGCCCATCCTGCCTGACCTCCATGGTCATCTTGCTGCTCCTGCCCTGACCCCTTGCCCCCAGCCCTCTGTTTCCATGTGCAGATCCCTATTCTCTCCCTCCTGGCTTGTCTGTTCCATTGTAATGCCCCTGATCCGTCCCTCCTGCCCTTTATGGTCTGTTATGCTGCAGCTTTCTCTCCTGTCTGTCCATTATGGTCAGCTAGCTACCATTGCCTCTTTCCGCTCTGTTCTCTGTTGTCCATGTGCATGGTCCTGTCTCCTCCCTATTGCTTTCTATGGATTGTTGTGCTGCACTCCCGTCCCGCATGCCCTGTGTGGAGTATTGTGCTACTGCAAACCCTGATGCCTGCCCTGTAGGGTCAGTTTGGTGCACCTCTCCATGTCCCTCCTGTCCTCTGTTATCCGAGTCCATGTCCCTACCCCAATTCCTCCTGCCTACCATGATCCAATGTACCATACTTGCGAACATTTTGAACTTGGTAAGTGGGACATTTTGAAAAAAAAACTGGGGTATTGATTTTCCCCTGTGAGTTACATTGAAAAAGAGGCGTTAGTAGACAGGAGGCAGATTAAATAAAGCCCATTTGAGCTTAAAAACATTGGACGTTTCCTGGCTGAAACGGGTCTGTTGGCATGTATGGTTGTACTACCACTGCCTCTTCCTTCTGCCCACAATGGTCTATTATATTGCCACAGCCTCTCTTGCCAGACCTGTATTGTTGGTTTGTTGCCCCTGCCCCCCTTTCCACTGCCCTCCATAGTCTGTTGTGCTGCCACTGCCCTTCCTGCATGCCCAGTGTGGTCAAATTGTTGCCTCTGCACCCTCCTAACTGCCTTCAATTTTCAGAGTCAGTGCCCCTGGCCTCTGCCTCTCAACAGTATCCCAATGAACAACTAGATTGCTAACATTCTATATTTATTACAAAAGTGTGGAACGCCTGACGTCATCTTGATGTAATCAAAACTGTAATACCCAGAGCATTTCCTTTAGAAATTACATATATGAGAGGGTCTTATTTGCATCAAAATTATGGTTAGTGCTCTAAAAACACTAAAATTAGGACATATTTTCTGAGTTTTCAAATAGCGACAAAGAACTTTTAAATTATTTGTAATCTTTATGTTTTTTTATCCATTTGACCACTTGATTAAATGTTGCTCCTAGGGTAGAGGATGTGGTGTTACTTCAAGAGCTGCAGACTTTGCAACTGGGGAACCAGGTTGGAGTTTCTGCTTCAGCTCAACATTCTGTGATTCTGGTCAAATCACTTAATCTCCCCATGTCTACAACCAAAATGAATTTGATCTTGTGTGATGTAACCAATGCTCATGTAAAGCACTCCAATACCTGACAAGTCTGCACTATATAAAACTGCAAATACACAAAAAATAAGTGTTTTGCACACTTCTGTCATTGAGCTACATGTGGGCTACATCTGGGTGACATTTGTGCTGCATTGGGGCTCTTTTGTCTCTGGTGGCCATCTTGAGAGATTTATTTGTTATGAAGTTTCCTAATTTCATCATTTACTGCAGTCTCCTCAGTAGGAAATGCTTTCAGTTTTTTACTTTGATTCCATCAAGAAGGTATTCAGATATGTCACACATTTGCCATAAATTCTGAATGTTAGCACTCTAGTTGCTCATTAGATCACTGTAGTAAAGCTACTGGTCACCACAGAAGTCTGCTGCTGGTATTAAAAGGGCATGTTTCAGTCTGCAAGTCAGAATGTTTTAATGAAATAGAAGAGGATTTGAGAAGTCACTCAAAATGTGCCCTAATTTTTCATTCTGCAGCACTAATCATACTTTCTATGGCAAAATGAACCCCCTCATTTTGTTCCTTTTTAAATGAAATGTTTTAAGAGTTACCACTTTATTCCAATCAAGATGGCTTCAGGTGTTCAATACGTTTGTCATAAGTAGGACTGTTAGCACTCTAGTTGTTCTTTAGAACACTCTGGGAAGCTGCAGTAGAAAACAAAGGAATCAACTGACAGTCTCTGCCCTTGTTGGATGTACATGTTTTACTGAGAATGTCAGACTTCATTCTCACATGACTGAGAAAGATAATGTGAATTTACAGAAAATATGCTCTCAGTTTAGCTTATAGATCACCTTCCAAACCTCTGTGGGAAAAGCATGAGAAAATAGTTTTCTCTCAAACATGATTCATGATATCACAGCAGAAGGATTTTTCACATGGTAAAATCACCTTAGAACACACCACAATTCCTAAAATGAGTATTGTACCATCAACAAATGATTTATAATGTAACTAAAGTATTAAAACCTTCTATTAACTGCAATGCTTTTTAATGAGGTGCTATCATGTATATTGGTCCCAAGATGGCTGCCAACACTTCTTGGATGAAGTACTGACAGCCAATCAGATCTCACGATGAGATGTGTGGTTAGGCTCCGCCCAGATATATCTATCTTTTTAACTCTAATTTTCTCAGGAACTACTGAACGGATTTACACCATTTAAGCAAAAGGCACGAGTCTGAACTGAGGACTACCTCTTTGCCAAATTTGGTGTAATTCCGTTCAGCAGTTCGGGTTGTAGCTGCGTCACCAGATCCTATGGGAAAATGCATGGGGAAAACATGTTTTGGGACCCCCCTTTTTCCTCGGCCCCCGCTTGATGAATCACCGTGAAATTTTCAGAATAGGAGCGGACCGGAGCTGGCCAAAAATGTGGAAACTTTCGCGAAGATTTGTCAATCGGCGCCAACGTTATTCCAAATAGAATGTTGCGGATTTCCTATGGAAAATAGGTCCTAACTATAACTACCTACTGGCGACTGCCAGTAGGTAATCTATATATCTATATATATCTATATATATATTCAGTGAAAAAACCATAGGTTTCACACACGTTATAGTTAGGAATTAGCATTTAAAAAACCTTAGAAATTCAGTGAAAAAACCATAGGTTTCACACATGTTATAGTTAGCTGGACATTTTACTCGTAAAAAACCAATGAAATTGCCCCGTTATAGTTAGTTCAGCTAACTATAACTCGCGCGCCCGCAATGCACTGCTGATGACGTCACATATTACATCACTCATGACATGGTCAGTGACATCACTCATGACATCACTGATGACATCTCAAATGACATCACTGATGACATCACTGATGACATCATCCTTGTGATAGAGTGGCAGACCTCCTCTCACCTTAATATAAGCTTTGATACACACATTCAAAAATAGAGACTAAAAATTTCAAAACAATGGACATACCAATACCAGTTACAACAACCTCTTCAGTAATTCTAAGATCCACATACACATCCACTCATTCACCAACAGTCCTATACAGTCACTCATACATGTACTCACTCATCATATGTACTCATACATCTATACATCCTGTTACACAATGCCACTCATCCATAGAGTTACTCACACACATAGTCACTCATGCTAATAAAGAATAAAACATACATTTACTTGCATATACAGTAATACACACACCACCATACTTACTTCTACGGAAACTTACACATACTTAGTCTTTTAAACAATCACTTATAGAAACACATACTTATTCATACAGGAACTCTTTCAATCTCTCCCTCTCATATATACTCACATATATACACCAATACTCACATATACTAGTTTAAAACATATGTAGTTACTCCTGAAGACACTATTGAGACAGTCATTCACTCACTAACACACCCATACACACACTCATCCACCCATACAGTCCTGCACACATGCTGTCTTCAACACATACAAACACTGAGTCACTCATTCATGCATCTATGCACTACGTAATACCCCCCACCGTACCATACAGACACTCAGACTGATACTCAAAAAAACAACTAATAACCTATATAGACACCCATGTAGCTACTCACCAACCCATGCAGCCACTTATACACAAAGTGAGAGATACACTTAATCAGTCAGTTACACAATCAATTTTTCAAAAACAAATCATCCATTTAGACACTTATATACCCATTTATTCTTCCATCGACCTTGAGATATACATATATAAAACATATTTAATTTTCAGAATAACACACATTCACTGGATGATGTCATCAGTGATGTCATCAGTGATGTCATTTGAGATGTCATCAGTGATGTCATGAGTGATGTCACTGACCATGTCATGAGTGATGTAATATGTGACGTCATCAGCAGTGCATTGCGGGCGCGCGAGTTATAGTTAGCTGAACTAACTATAACGGGGCAATTTCATTGGTTTTTTACGAGTAAAATGTCCAGCTAACTATAACATGTGTGAAACCTATGGTTTTTTCACTGAATTTCTAAGGTTTTTTAAATGCTAATTCCTAACTATAACGTGTGTGAAACCTATGGTTTTTTCACTGAATTTCTAAGGTTTTTTAAATGCTAATTCCTAACTATAACGTGTGTGAAACCTATGGTTTTTTCAGTGAATTTCTAAGGTTTTTTAAATGCTAATTCCTAACTATAACGTGTGTGAAACCCATGTTTTTTTCAGTGAATTTGCAAGGTTTTTTAAATGCTATTTTTTTTTTTTTTTCTTCATTTTTTTCAAACATATTTTTAATTTAATTTTTTACCTTTTATAAAGACTATGCTTAATTTTTTAAAATCATTAAATATTTATTTTATATAATTTTTTTAAAATAAACAAGTAAAATTTATTTCCAGTTTTTTTTTTTTTTTTTTTTTTTTATAGTACGCGTACCGTAAGCTCACGGTAAGCGTACGGTTTACGCAACGTCCGTAATCTATCTACGCTGCTTGCGTATAGTTACGTACTTTGCGTAGCGCGCGTACTGCGCGTGGGACGCGTGCGCGCTTACGCAACACGCGCACGTTACGCGGAAGTGCCGGGAAATGACTGTTATGCGCATGCGCGCAAGCGCGTGTCTTTTTTACGCGCACGCGTACTTTTTGCCGTAAGCGTACCGTAAGCGTACCGTATGCGTACGGTAGGTCATGTGATCTTGAAACACAACTTTTGATTGGTTGAAACTACTTTCAGTTCTAGAACTCTCCTACACCACACCCATTCCCCTCATTTCTGCTTGTGATCCCTTGGGAGAAGGAGCTGGTTTGTCTTTGGGATACGATGGCAGAACAGCAGAGCTCTTCTGAGAGTGAGGCTAGCACCAGCAGCACTGTCTTGAGGCAGAGAGCGAGGAAAGTAAAACCTTCTTATGTTTGGGATTATTTTACTTTTCCAGAAGGCCAGCAAAAGGTGAATGCACCCTTAATTACTTGCAAGCTGTGTCAGCGTGTACTTTCTAGAGGTAATCCTGACAGGAAGTATTCCTTTGGGAATCACACCATGATGAGGCACCTCAAGGATGTACACAAAAGGACACATGCTCAACTTTTTGGAGGTAACTCTTCAGAAAGACGAGCCAGTACATCCACAGCAGCTCAGCCTGGACCATCACCTGCAGAGCTTACTCCTTCTTCTGCAGCTCAGGTGAGCCCTTCATCTGTGGGGGGAGAATCTCCTTTTGCTGGCCCTCTGGAAATGAACCCTCGATTTCGGAAGGTTGATATTCATTGCACATTTTGTAAAGCTCTAATTTGTTATAGGGAGACCAGTGTTTCCCTAGTGAATAACAAAATAGATCAGCACATTTGTAGCTTTGAATGATTTTCCCATGGTTCCTTTCCTCTGTCCCTGCATGAACACAACGGTTCTTTTAAGAGCCAACCTTATCTTTCATCTTTTTTTTACATTTTTTTTAAAAAACTTTTTTTTTTTTTTTTACCGTACGCGTACGGTAAGCGTACCTTTTTTTTTTTTTTTTTAAAAAAACACTAAAAATCATTTTTCACATTACAAGGTCCTTGAGAGACTACAATTATTACTATTGACTTACCATACTCACTGAAAAAAATATTTTTTCATTTGTTTTTTTAAAAAATAGTTTTTAAAATGGTTGTAGTTTACGAAAATTTTCTATATCGATCTGAAAAAAAAGAAAAAAGTATTAATATCTTTAAACCATTTTATAATACAGTACACATATTTACATTTTTTACCAAAAAATATTTTTGCCTTATTTTTGCTGTTTTCAGAATATATTGCATTTCACTATAAATTGTGAAAGCAATTGCATTCATCATTTTACAGCGGGCAAAAAAAAATAACAATCTCAAAGATTGTATTAAAAAAGCCCAGAATCTCTTCTCACTTAAACTTATCATTACAGAAATGCATATTATTCTAAAAAAATATCATCTAAAAACAATACTTTTTTCTTTAAAACACCGTCTGATATTTTTGTTTCAGGAGTATAATCACAATATTATATCTCAAATAACTCCAAAATACATCTGATTTTATTTCCTTTAGGCCAAATTGTATTTTTTTTTTCCCCCTGGAATAAATTTCCAAGGGAAAACCATTAAAATTCTAAAGTTTAATCTGTCCAGATCTCACCGATTCTCTGTAACATTTTGGTTCACAAAAATTTTTTGAATATTTTATTTAGTCCACAATAGAATTGCTTACTTTTCCACATGGCCAAATAGTAATTTTTTAAATCATTTTTGTAAAAATTTCCAATGGCAGTCCAATAGCATTCCAAAATTTAAAATGTGCAGAAGTTACCGATTATCTCTAAATTATTGGTTTTTCAAAATTGCATTAAAAATTTAAAAAGTCCACATTACAATTGGTTATCTTTCCTTTAGGCCAAATGATAATTTTAAAAAATATTTTTTCTACAAAATTGCAATGGTAATCCAGTAAAATGGTAAAATTATTTTGTCCACATCTTGCCAAGTCTCTCTAAAATTTAGGTTTCAGAAAGATTAGATAGGAATTTGCTAAATCAAAAGGCAAACGTTGTTTGAAAATCAATTGGGAATCATTACACAGTGTCCAGCCTTTTTCACATTTAAGATAAACTGTGTAATGTCCAGAAGTAACAGTAGGTCCATCATGGAAAATTATTGCAACAGTTACAAAAGTTTTTCCTGAAATTGATAATTGCTGTCCTGTAAACTTCTTTATTAAAGTATCCAATTTTGAACCATCAGCTCTACATCGTTGCATCATTAAAATTACATACTGTCCGTATTCCCTTAAAATTAATGTTGAAAACATGTCAGAATTACACTCACCACATTTCATGCTATGATTAGCATCTTTAACTAATTTTGCAAAAGTGACTGTTTTACTCTCTGGCAATGTCAAATAAATAAACCTTTCATTATCAACAATAGAGCCACATATATTATAACAATTTTCACAACTATGTTCCCATTGATAAGAGAGACCAAAAAAAATGTCAATGGGAACTCCTTCTTCTTCCACTACCTGAAGAAAAAACAACAAGAATTCCTGTGCGTCTTGCTGTACATTTTGAGAAAACTGTGTTCGTCCTGAACATACATCTAAAAGTTTTCTAATGTCAGTAGCACTTTCTATTTGAGTTTTATCTTTACTCAGCTTTTGAAAAAGGAGACTGAGCTCTGAACAGAATCTTTTTCCCTGATTTACTATTATCTGCTCTTGCAAACTTTCCAGATAAAATACAACATTCAGCACTACATTAGCGTAGCAGTTGACACCAGAGCTATTTTCAAAATGACATCCTACAACCTGTTCTTCATTTTCCTTATTCTTTTTGCTTGCAATTACATCACTCCTCTTTTTTTTCCTCTTCTCTACATCTTCATTACAGATATTCTCATTTCTCCTTTTACGAGAAACTACACGTTTCTCCAACACAGGATA
Source organism: Triturus cristatus (assembly GCF_964204655.1). Classification (NCBI taxonomy): domain Eukaryota; kingdom Metazoa; phylum Chordata; class Amphibia; order Caudata; family Salamandridae; genus Triturus; species Triturus cristatus. The sequence continues at coordinate 87,960,207 of NC_140588.1, forward strand.
CTGACCTAAATGAGGAGCATAGGTTCTTCTTAATCTATTATACTCCTTTACACAGTTTGTATCAGCACTAACTTTTGAATCATCAAAGTCAATCATGAATAAACCTGATAATGTTTTGACTCGTGACAAAGCTACATATGCCATACCTTCTTTGAACACAGTTGAACCAATGTTCACAAATGCACAATCTACAGTCAATCCTTGAGACTTGTGGATAGTTACAGCATATGCTAGTGAAAACGGAAACTGCTTCCTACGTACATATAAGTCTTTCACAAGCATGAAACGAACTGAACAACGACAAATGTCTTTAACTTCCTCTATCTGATCAAATTTTATTTTTAAACATTCAATTCCATCTTTTTTCTGATAATTATTAAAACCCACAACTCTTCCCATCGCTCCATTCACTAAGCCTTTTTCAACATCCAAATTTCTCCTTAAAAACACTCTACAGTTCATGCAAACATATAGATTTTTTTCTAATCCTGCTGTTTTGGAGATATTCTTCTCTAGTGAGTCCAATTTATTTTTCAGTTTGCCTGTTACTGTGACAGTAATTCTTCCATCCTCAATTTTGTCCACTGCTTCCAATTTCATGATGTCTTCATTTTCCAATTTCAAAAGCTCCTCATTAAATATTGAGCATTCACGTAGAGTTGGCATTAAGCAGATGACACTTTTGTTTTCTGCAATATTCTTGTATATTTTCTCTGCAACTATTTCTTCCTTTGGAAATAAGTTATGTAGCAGCCGACTCTGTAATGCTTTTTTGCCAACTTCTGTGAGTAGTCCAATTCTGATATCTTTCAGAATACTTCCATATTCTTCATCGTTTGCTTGCCTCATATTAGTTGTAAGTTCCTTGTACTCAAAGAAGGACCAAATATTTGTATTTCCAATGCTTCCCAATGACTTCTTCGTGTCTTCATGTGTCACAGTATTAAACACTGGTTGTCCTTTAACTGGAGTAAGTTGCAAAAGATCCCCAAAAACTATGACGTGTGTTCCACCAAATAACACGTCATAGTCTGTCTTCAAAATTTGCTGCATTCTTAAATGCACAAAGGCAAGCATTAAGTTTGATACCATGCTCACCTCATCAATAATGAGAACTTGCATCTTCTTCAATACTCTTGACACTTCTAAGGATGCTTCTCCAGTTAGCTTGTTGAATTGTATTTTGTTCTCATGCTCCACTGGTAACATTAGCAAACGATGTAAGGTGATTCCTTTTATGTTATATGCTGCTAACCCAGTTGGAGCAGTAACCACACAAGACAAAGTAGAATCCGTTTTTTGCTTTAGGTAGCTTCTGATGACTTTAATTAGGAAACTTTTTCCAGTGCCAGCTTGTCCGCTTACATACATCCTGATTGGATGAAATGATGTGCATGAGCACTCTTTTTTGATATGTAGAAATCCGTGATCAATTTTGTTTTTGATCTCTTCATAAATTTGTTGCTGCTCTTGATTCAGTTGTCTTTCCAAATTTTCTAAGTCTATAAATTCTTCTTGAGCTTGATTCATAGCCGTTTCCACTTCATTCATGGCTATTGATGCTTCATTTTCAACGATTGGTTGTCCTAGGGGATCTTGACTGTATGTTCCTGAACTTTGGCTGTCCTGAGAACTGTCTCTAGCTATTTCTGCTGCAATTGTAGTTTCCTGTTTAATTTCTTCATTTAACATTTGCAGATAAGTTGAGAATGTACTGCATTGTATGCTGTCTTTGCAAGCATTAAAAGAATCTTCATAGCTCTGGAATTCTCCCAGTAGTTCATCCTCTGTACGCCATGGTTTAAACAACTGTAAAAGAGCCAAGTAGTAAAATTCTTTCTTGTCGGTAGTGTCGCAACTCAGCTTCCGGTGATTTATCAAACTTCCTTTGGTTTGCTTCACCAAACATCCTTCTTCACCAACAACTTTATATTTTCCACTGTTGATGTCTTCTGCAGCTTTCCGTGAATAAATGTAGTTCTGCAGCACTTCATAGAGACACATGTTCTCCAGATGATGACTTCTCTTGGGATAATATGTGTCCAACATGTTTGTTTTCAATATGTCTGTACTTTCTGGGTCATTCTCAGCCAAATATTCAATTTCTCCAACAGATTTCAGTACCCGATTTCTCATTGCTGCAAGGCCTAAACTTGCCCAAATTATTCTTCTTGACTTCGAGTAGAGACTTGCAGAAGATAACCTATCTGAACATTCGTAGGATCCAATTTCTCGATGCGATAACATCTTCAAACTAAAACTGTACAGCTTCTTACTGACAGTCTTCTCGTGAGAAATCTCTTCCCACATTTCCTTCAATTCTGTTTTTTCTGATTTCGTAATGTAAGACGTTACATATCGAGCAACAGCAATGGAATTGTCAGCAACATACTGTATATCCATGTTAGCGTTCCACATGGATAAAATGACTGGGTTGTAGTCATTTATATTTTTTGATTCTTCTTTTCTTTTAAGGTTGTAGGTATTCTTAGGTGATTTTCTTGTGATAGTATGTCTCACAGCTGACATAAAACTGTTGACTCTTCCATTTGTAAGAACAGGTCTAGGAAATCCAAATCGACATTTAGTGTAGTATTTTTCTTTGCTCTTGTATTTCCGTCGACAGTATTTTCCACACCGATGACTTTGGAAACGTAGAACTTGCTCTTTTAACTTGTTCTCTTCTGTGTTTTTAGGTATAGCACATGTTGCATATTCTTCAATGTAAGATAACACTGCTTCATCAGTATCTGTTCCAAACTTTGGGGCATCCTTGATCCACAGCAGCATATGAATATGAGGAGCACCTCTTGCCTGGTACTCTTTTCTCCAAAAGAAATCCACTACTTCTCCAAGGGGTGGATTTTTTTTATTGCAGATGAAGGACATCATAGCCTCAAATCTATGATTGAAATATCTGCAAACATTAACCGGATCCAATGAGCACAGTTCTCCTGCTGTCTTGTATTCGATGTTTTCAATGTTTGAATTGGCCTCTCGTAGAAAATCCAGTAAATCATCCCAAGCGTACTCGGCGCAGCTTAGGGTAAGGAACCATGTTGGTGTTCCTAAGTTGCGTAACATGCATTTTAGTTCACCATGGCGTCGGTACCAATATTCATTTGTCCCACGCTGACAAGCCATCAGATTGATCAGTTGTGTTTCCAAATGATCATCTCGGTGCTGCACTTTCTCCATAAAATCCTTAGCAGACACATTTTGTAAATGTACTCCACTTTTTAAAATGTGATTTACTGCATAAGACAGTGCAGACAAGTCGCTTTCAAATAAAAGATGGAACAAATAAGGGATACTTTGTCGAAATCTGGGATCTTCAGCATATAGTCTTGTAGTCCGATACTCAGAAGCTGGAATCTGTTCCGGACGTTCATCGTATCGTCCTCCTTTTCCTTTAGGAAACAGCTGGGGAAAACATCGAGCTTCCAAGCTCTCCTCCCATACACTCACGGGATTTCCTTTTGCTTTCTTCATCTGAAAGAGATCAATATTGTCTCCCATAACTTCTTTCGAATGGAGAGGATGTATGCTAAAATGTTCATAAATTTCTTCTTCCTTTGACTTGTCCACTTTTTCAATTTGTCCAGTTGGTGTTTCTGTGTCTCCTTGTAAATCTTCTTCTTCTTCTTCTTCTTCTATATAAATTGATTCATACCATTTGTTATTTTTTTTCAAATACAAATTTGCTCTTTGTACTTTCCGCACATCTACCAGCTCCTGCCAAATCTTCTTATTCTTTGTAGGGACACCATTAACCAGAATAATTAATGGTTCAGTTTCCAAAGTATCTGCATCAATAGTTTCCATATTTTTTTTCAAATCCAAGGGCAAATACACCACTCTACCTTTTAAACCTCTCAGTAAATCTGAAGGAGGTAATTTACCAGTTTTGGGCTCCATACGTACTATGGTCTGGAACGGATGAACACATTGAATGAGTATAGACTCATATGTATTTAATTCAGAAAGTTCAGCAGGAATAGCATCCAATTCTAAATTATTATGTACAGCTCTGGTCGGCATTCTATTTTCCTCTAACTTGTTGTAGCAGTATTTACAAATACGCTGATCTTCACCCAATTCAAAACAATTTTCAAGAAATATATATGTGGCAAAATCCATCCACTTATAATTATCTTCATTTTCACTCTTTCTGTAGAGATCAACATTCCTAGTTTGTTTTCTATAATGAGTTCTGCGGCAACAAATACAAGTAACATTTGGTCTTTCATTAGAGACTATTGCAAATTTTGTTATGTGATCATTAAATGTGTTACTTACAGAGGGTTCTACATTCTCTTCCACTTCTGCCTCATTTACTGTGTCCTTCTCTGCACTGTTTTGTTCAGGACCAAAGTAACAAAACTGAATTTCATCAACAACCTTCTCTACATCTGATACCGTTCCTCGGAACAGAGCCCTATTCAATTCATTTAACTTTATTGCTGGACTTTTGGCAAAATACAACCGTCTCACAAACTTTCTCATTTCAGTATGATGAACAGCCAGCATCCTAAAATGATGGAAAACACTATTGCACACTTTTCTAGATAGACAAGCAAGAGAATGACCCTGCAAACCAGTATTCTCTCTCACTCTGCATGGATCCAGACTTTGAAGCACCTTAATCTTTTGTTTTACACTTTTTTTACTATATTCTCTTAGAAACTCTCGAAATCTGTCAATAGATTCCTGACGCACAGTGCAAATACTACTACAATTCCAAGTGTACACTGGGGCTTTAGGACGTCTCCCCATTGCCTCATCTGCCATCACTTGTACCTCATCTCTTGGAACCATTATCTCCTTCTCCATTATGCAACCATTTTTTACTTCGTATGAACGACCTCTGGTGTCAACTGCATGCAGCAAACTATTACTTTGAAAATAGCTTTCTTCATTAAAAAAAGGTTCACTACTTGAACTATGCATCCACTTTCCTAAAAACACTTTACAAAAGTTTGTTCTGTTCACTACTCTTTTGCTTTTGCTTTGTGATTTCAGTACATTAACCATTTTATCTAATGTACGCATCCTATTCAAAATTAATATGAATAGTTTCCTTTTTAATTCTAATGCTTTTGCTGCAATGGCTTCAATTTCTTTTTTTCTCTTATAAAATTTAGCCTTTTGCTTATATTTCTTTATATCCTTTATCAAATTGGACATAACTCTTCTCTGAAACATTTTTCTACGTATCTCTTTAAATGCTGTTTTTCTGTTTATGTTAAACTTTTCAATTGCAGAAGGTATATTTGCATTAACTAAATCCTCAATTTTTTGCTGTTCTGTAGGTTTTGTTACATTTTTCCGAGAACAGACATTTTGTACATTTTTGTTTGTTTTCAATATTTTGTTTAGGAATTGTTTTTTTTGCTTACCAGAAGATTTTTTCTTTTTCCCAACATCAGCATCTTCTACTAACTTTGGTCCTCCAGTTGTCCTCAAATATAGTTTTTTTTTTAGCGTTTTTTGAACTCGAGATTTTGTAGGCATCTTAAATTTTGTTCACTGTTCTTCAGCAATACCTGAAAAAAACTAAAAAAAAAATCCTTTATTGTATTTAAATATATTACTACATTTCTTTTCACAATAGTCACAAAACGAAATTTCTTTGCCATTTTGAATGCACACAAACTGCTCTTTTTTTAAAATTTATTTAAATGCACATGTCCAAGCTTTTTTTTTTTTTCAGATCACCACCGTGTGTATTCTCTGTGACTGCCTACACTCCAGCAGGGGCAACCAGCCTTAGTGATGCTGAATATATTTGCATTACAGACTTAAACCTGAAAACCCCACTCGCTTCTAATTACTGTGCATGACTATACATGGCAAGCACATGGGTGTGTGCTAAGCCTCTGCTTCTTCCCCCAAAAATTCGCTCCTCTTTTCCATCTAATGCAACTGTGAAATCACCAGAGGAAGACGCAATAAATTTCTGCCTATAATTCTTCTATGCACACAGAGTCATGTTATCACATTAGTGCCAAAACGAAATTTCTTTGCCAATTTGAAAGCACACTTACTGCACTTTTTTTTTCGGGCCAAGTGAAAATCTCTTTTTACACTTTGAAATCACTTTTACAGACTGACACATTCTGAAACCTTTTTTTTAAATTTATTTAAATGCACATGTCCAACCTGTTTTTTTTTTTCATTCCACCACCGTGTGTATTCTCTGTGACTGCCTACACTCCAGCAGGGGCAACCAGCCTTAGTGATGCTGAATGTATTTGCATTACAGACTTAAACCTGAAAACCCCACTCGCTTCTAATTACTGTGCATGACTATACATGGCAAGCACATGGGTGTGTGCTAAGCCTCTGCTTCTTCCCCCAAAAATTCGCTCCTCTTTTCCATCTACTGCAACTGTGAAATCACCAGAGCAAGACGCAATAAATTTCTGCCTATAATTCTTCTATGCACACAGAGTCATGTTTTCACATTAGTGCCAAAACGAAATTTCTTTGCCAATTTGAAAGCACACTTACTGCTCTTTTTTTTTTGGGCCAAGTGAAAATCTCTTTTTACACTTTGAAATCACTTTTACAGACTGACACATTCTGAAACCTTTTTTTTAAATTTATTTAAATGCACATGTCCAAGCTGTTTTTTTTTCAGACCACCACCGTGTGTATTCTCTGTGACTGCCTACACTCCAGCAGGGGCAACCAGCCTTAGTGATGCTGAATGTATTTGCATTACAGACTTAAACCTGAAAACCCCACTCGCTTCTAATTACTGTGCATGACTATACATGGCAAGCACATGGGTGTGTGCTAAGCCTCTGCTTCTTCCCCCAAAAATTCGCTCCTCTTTTCCATCTAATGCAACTGTGAAATCACCAGAGGAAGACGCAATAAATTTCTGCCTATAATTCTTCTATGCACACAGAGTCATGTTATCACATTAGTGCCAAAACGAAATTTCTTTGCCAATTTGAAAGCACACTTACTGCACTTTTTTTTTCGGGCCAAGTGAAAATCTCTTTTTACACTTTGAAATCACTTTTACAGACTGACACATTCTGAAACCTTTTTTTTAAATTTATTTAAATGCACATGTCCAACCTTTTTTTTTTTTTCATTCCACCATCGTGTGTATTCTCTGTGACTGCCTACACTCCAGCAGGGGCAACCAGCCTTAGTGATGCTGAATGTATTTGCATTACAGACTTAAACCTGAAAACCCCACTCGCTTCTAATTACTGTGCATGACTATACATGGCAAGCACATGGGTGTGTGCTAAGCCTCTGCTTCTTCCCCCAAAAATTCGCTCCTCTTTTCCATCTACTGCAACTGTGAAATCACCAGAGCAAGACGCAATAAATTTCTGCCTATAATTCTTCTATGCACACAGAGTCATGTTTTCACATTAGTGCCAAAACGAAATTTCTTTGCCAATTTGAAAGCACACTTACTGCTCTTTTTTTTTTGGGCCAAGTGAAAATCTCTTTTTACACTTTGAAATCACATTTACAGACTGACACATTCTGAAACCTTTTTTTTAAATTTATTTAAATGCACATGTCCAAGCTGTTTTTTTTTCAGACCACCACCGTGTGTATTCTCTGTGACTGCCTACACTCCAGCAGGGGCAACCAGCCTTAGTGATGCTGAATGTATTTGCATTACAGACTTAAACCTGAAAACCCCACTCGCTTCTAATTACTGTGCATGACTATACATGGCAAGCACATGGGTGTGTGCTAAGCCTCTGCTTCTTCCCCCAAATATTCGCTCCTCTTTTCCATCTACTGCAACTGTGAAATCACCAGAGCAAGACGCAATAAATCTCTGCCTATAATTCTTCTATGCACACAGAGTCATGTTTTCACATTAGTGCCAAAACGAAATTTCTTTGCCAATTTGAAAGCACACTTACTGCTCTTTTTTTTTCGGGCCAAGTGAAAATCTCTTTTTACACTTTGAAATCACTTTTACAGACTGACACATTCTGAAACCTTTTTTTTAAATTTATTTAAATGCACATGTCCAAGCTGTTTTTTTTTTCAGACCACCACCGTGTGTATTCTCTGTGACTGCCTACACTCCAGCAGGGGCAACCAGCCTTAGTGATGCTGAATGTATTTGCATTACAGACTTAAACCTGAAAACCCCACTCGCTTCTAATTACTGTGCATGACTATACATGGCAAGCACATGGGTGTGTGCTAAGCCTCTGCTTCTTCCCCCAAAAATTCGCTCCTCTTTTCCATCTACTGCAACTGTGAAATCACCAGAGCAAGACGCAATAAATTTCTGCCTATAATTCTTCTATGCACACAGAGTCATGTTTTCACATTAGTGCCAAAACGAAATTTCTTTGCCAATTTGAAAGCACACTTACTGCTCTTTTTTTTTTGGGCCAAGTGAAAATCTCTTTTACAGACTGACACATTATGAATCCACCATGTGTAACTACAACAAAAACAATTCCCATTTCTATTATTCATTTCTTAAGTTACCACATACATCCCCTCTCAAACTGTAAACTCACCTTTAAATTTAGTTAGTTGTGAAAGAAATGTGTCACTCAAACAGCAGATTATCAGAGCCAGGATCTCTGTTCTGTACACCTCTCTCCTCTCAGCAGAACCAGATAATGGCAAACTTTCCCTCTATTTTTCCACACATATACATGTAAGTTTCAAATCTCAGTGCTTCCCCCTTTTTTTCAAATGTAATGACACATTTCTATTGGTTGAAAACCAACCCTTTTCCAAAAGTACCCTGCCCCCAACTTGACTTCTGCCTAGTACCCTTCCCCCAACTTGACTTCTGCCTGCTACCATAGCAACAGCTCATGGAACACTGCTGTGTGCAGTTAGGTCAGAAGTTCGACACACAATGTTTCAATTCCACAGAGCAAGAGTGCTTGACTTTTCAATCCTAACTGCAAATCCATAGTACTGTTCTTTGGTTACACATTTTTTTGTACCAATACAAAACATGCTTCTATTAATTTTCACATACAGCCTAGTTTTTTTTCTAGAATGGTATGAAACAGCCAATCAGTTCTTTTTGTTTTGTAAAAAATATGTATGCCTCCATTTCCAAACTGTCTTTCTTTTCATATTGCCATTCTACTGAAAGACACCTCCTGAGTGCATCCAGTTCTCCTTTGAAGATGTTCACAGTGTGGATTGTAGGGCACAGCTATGTCTTCTGGAGTGAAAAGTTTGCAGAGAAAACAGATATGGTGAGAGACCTTGCTTTGCCAAATGTAGACATTAAATGGATTGGTCAGAGAGGGTTAAAGTGGCACCAATTGATGCCATTGGTGAAATCCTTCATGCAAATCCAACACCCTGACCTCATAATAGTGCACTGTGGTGGCAATGACCTAGGCACTTTGACTGGGGTAGGTCTGGAAATGCTTATGAAGGACACCTTTGCACAACTGTTTACACTTTTCCCTAAAACTGCCTTTGTGTTTTCCAACATATGCCAAAGGCAAAAATGGAACTGGTCCAATCATTTCTGTCCACAGATTGACAAAGCAAGAAAGCACGTCAACAAATCTGTTTCTGCTTTCCTCCGTGACTATGGTATGGGTGCCATTTACCACAACAACTTGCGTTACGACATGCAAGACATTTATAGAGGAGATGGTGTGCACTTCAATGATGAAGGGAACAGAGTCTTCCTCTTGAACCTTAGACTCTGCATCGGTACTTACTTGTAGGTACCACTAAAAAAATGACTCCATAAACACAACAGCTCTTTTTAGAGCTCCCTAATTTCTAAACTCTTAAATCTGATTTTCATTTATTTATTTTTATTTTTTTTACCGTACGCTTACCGTGAGCTTACCGTACGCGTACCCCGTGATTTTTTTTAAAATCAATAAATGTTTTTTTTGTACTTTTCTGTCCTTCTTTGACCCCCTTACAATTGTTAGGGGGTCTGTAACTCTCCTCATTGCCCCCTTTCTTTGTTTTCACTCTTTTTTTTCAGAGTGAAATACACAAAATGGCGGCCGCCGCTTCCTGGTTTCGGCCGATTCGAATGTTTACTAAGATCTAAGAGCCAATCAGAATCGCGCTCCCGCACGCCACCGTACGCTTACCGTAAGCGTACGGTAAGCGTACCGTAAGCTGGCTCAGATATATATATTGATTTAAAGGCTATTTTCTCAGAATCTACTGAACTGATTTACACCAAACCTACAAAAGGCACTTCCTTGACCTAGGGACTACCTCTCTGCCAAATTTCTAGTAATTCTGTTCAGCCGTTCGGGCTGTAGGTCGTTCTAAAGGTCCTATGGAAAAATGCATGGGAAAAACGCGTTTTGGGACCCCCCTTTTATCTCAGCCCCCGCTTGACGGATCCCCCCGAGACTTTCAGGGTAGGAGCGGAGCGTAGCGCCCCACCTATTTTGAGAAATTCGCGAGGATTCGTCGACCGGCGCCAAAGTTATTCAAAATAGAATGTTGCGGATTTCCTATGGAAACGTGGTCCTAACTATAACTACCTACTGGCGACCGCCAGTAGGTAATATCTATATCTAGATATAAAACAAAAAGTGTAAGGACAAAGAGACCTGGTGTGCTGCTGCTATTCTCAGGATCAGGACGATGCTAGTAATGGTCCACTTCTCAATAGCTTAGAGTCTGAAATGCTATTCTAGCACAGACATTTGAAGTGATTAAGCTGGGGAAGGAAAGGTAGGAAACAGCAGGGAGGGAGACCTGTGGGAAAAAAGCAAATGCACTTAATTCACTAACCTCTTTGTTCCATATTGCATTCAAATATCACATGTATATATTGAAGTACCTGTAAAGTAAATTAATCAGGCTCCACCTTTTAGGCAGAATCATACTGAGGACACTTTGTTGGTTGGTGTGAGAATAGTTTATGCTGCAATGGAGGAAAAGATGATTATCAACTTCATCAGATCTTAACCTTTCTACTCAATATCTATTTTTGTGTTCCTGTGCTTTTCGTACATACCTCCTTATACTGATATGTCTTGAATCACAGGGGAGGAGGAGAATCCTTCATCATGGAACTCGTACACAGTCTCCTGTTAATAGGCAAAAATAAAGACAAACGCAAAGTACCAATTAAATCCTCAGTGGCTTAAGGTATTATTCATTCATAATATTGTTCCTTAAATATATTCCACGTTCCAACAATGATGAGCAGTCATTAATTATTGAATCAGATTGTCAAATCACAAAAGTATAAGGAAAGCAAAACGCTTTTCAAGAAACCGGGAAGTTGTCAGTTACTCCTGTTTATCACTTTATTTCTGTTCCCAATGTTTGTATGGAAACAGTCTTGTATCTGTTTACAAACAAAACAAATATATATATCTCCCTTCAACAATGAGTTAAGTCTTAGACTCGAAAACGGAGGTGACCGGAAATTGTTTTAGAACAGATATTCTCTCCTGCATGAGTTTCAGAAGTGCAAATCGACAACGGGAGATATTCTAAACGGAAGGCTGCGGGCCAGGGATTTCACTATCCGCAGCGTTCCTCAACAGAGAGAGAATGAGGAAAGCTCACTTGTTCGTACAGAAGAGCAAATACCAACTGAGAAGGTGCTACGTTCACCCTTACCGGACCGGACCTTGGGGCTCTTTTCCAGTACATGGAGAATCCAGAATAATCGGCCACGTCTGTTAATGCGGAAGTTCATATAAAGGTAACCTGGTTAGCGGAAGTGAATATAAAGGCAACCTGGTTAACACACATATGCGTGCATGTCTCTCCCAGTTGTAAGTCCTTCTTTGATTTGTTGTCCTTTCATACCTCTCATCAGCCAAACAATTATTATTTTACTTCACTTATTTGACTGATGTATTTTCTGCATATTGTCAGTGTTCAAGCGTTTTGGGGCACAAACCGCTAATGTATTTTGACAGCCTGGCTGCAATCTGAAGGAAAAGTTGCAGCCACCATCTTTGGACTCAGGGACTTGGTTACCGAGTCCTACAAAATAAAACAACATAATATATAAGGGGGTAAGATAGGGGAACACTGGACCCCTGGGTCTGTCGGGGGGTCCTGGAGGGACACCCACCAGGGGTCAAATAAAAAAATGTGGGTACATTGATCCACAGATCCATCACAATGCCCAGCGTGGCACCCCTTGGACTTTGCAGCGCATCCATGGATCTGGAGTGAGTCTCTAGTGGTGTGGCACTGAACGTCACATTGGAACTGTCCATGGAACCCTCCGCCCAAAAAAGTAAAAGGGGGCTGTGCACTCAACCTCATGCCTTACATGGGGCATGGACTTGGGGACAAGTGGGTGTTTGGCTGCAGGGCCTTGTCGCAGATCAGGCTCTGTGCCCACCCCCATGCTGCACACAGCATATGACCATGCATGGTGGGGAGATGCATTCCCAACCCCATGCTGCGCATGGTGATGGACATCTTACTTTACATAAAAAAGCCTAGAAATTCACTGAACATATCATGGGTTAAAGAGGCATTAGAATTATATACAAATGCAGTTAAAACATACCATTGTAAACAAACAAAACCACTGAAAATCACCAGTTATAGGTATAACTATTAGTCGTGCCCTAAACAAACTATAACTTGTGCCCCTGCCATGCACTGCTTATGACTACACAAATTACAATACTCATGGCATAGGATTACTGCAAAATCTGAATGGACATCATATGTACATACTCGCAACTGGTTAGTTATAGTTAGGAACGTGTTTCCTTAGGAAATTTATTTTTTGTGTTGCTAATGACTTTGGCGCCGTTTGAGGAATCTCCATGAAACTTTTCAAAGAAGTGTTACTGTTTGACTAGGTTAAGCATGAAAAGTTTTGGAGTGATCCGTCAAGCGGGGATTGAAAAAAAAGGGGTTCCAAAGCATGTTTTCCTCATTCAATTTTCCATATGAACATTAGACACTGTTACAGACTCCATTGCTGAAAGGATTTACACCAAATTTGAAAGAGAGCTAGACCTTGGTCCAGAAGGAGAGCTTTTAGTGTTTTGCTGTATACCTGTTCAGTAGTTTTGTGCAATTAATGCTCAAAATGATTATATATCTAGAGGCACAGAGCCTCCGTGGATCCTGACAGATCTCAAGCTGAGATCTCATTGGCTGCCACCACCTCAACCAGGAAGTGGTGGCAGCCATCTTAGGACTTGGGACTCAGCCAAAGGCCATGTGCAGAGGAGGGTTGAGTTTAGGTATAGTAATTAAATATTACTTTAGGTTAAAAAAAAAACTTGAAATTCACTGAAAATCTAAAGTTGAAAGTTGTGTTATATTTTGATGAAATATTCAGTAGCCATGTAACATTTTGAATTCTAAAAACCACTCAAATTCACCAGTTATGGTTACATCTAAGGTCTCCTAAGGTAACTACAGTTCGCACCCTCGCCATGCACTGCTGATTACCCCACATATTTAATCACTCATGACATCATTGATAATATTACTGCAACATTTTTTTAAATTTTTTATTGAGCAGAGCATTCAGTTCTTACAATATATAGTATATTTAGAATCATCATAAAAAAACAGTTAATACAGAAACTGAAGCGACAGCCTCTCAATACACAATAAGGAGCAGCTAATCATATACTCATTCACAAGTTAACAATGTGCAATTTTATCTTAAAGAGCAGCAGTATTGAAAAAAGTTTCTCGTGCATCTAAAGTGCAATACCTATAAAGTGCGAGTGCCGTCTTATCATCAAAAAGCCGTCATAACTACAACATTTTATTAAAAAGAAGAAACTATGACTATAACGACTGATAACATCGTTGGCTAATAAAACAGAATACAGAATGCATCATTCTATAAAGTGCAATGACTAACAAAGTATTAGTGCTTCTAAAGTGCCATGAAGAAAGTGCTAATGCCTTATAGTGAAAGCTGCTACATTCATTTACCGACCTAGTGTTAAGATCCCTCTTTAAGCTTTTCTAATTCACTAAAAAACTTCTAATCTTTTTCAAATTTCCTAGTGGCCCCCACTCGTCTAGCGTAAACTTCTTTGAATTTTTGGGTTCTTTTCATTTTATTGAACCATTTCAAGTGAGAGGGAGCTTCACTAGATTTCCAATTTTGTAGAATTAGAGAGCGAGCTACCATACAAGAAATAAATACAAAGGCTTTTTCGGCCTCGGATAGGATCGTTCCTTCTCTGCAAAATCCAAACATGGCTGCCTCAGCCTCGAACAAGACATTCTTTCCAATTGCATGCCTAATATCAAAAAAGACTGCGTCCCAAAAGAGCCTCAGCCCTGGACATGCATAAAAAGTATGGAGCCATCCACCTTCCCCATCTGTCTGACAGCGAAAGCACTTGTTCTCTACTCTCTGGAATCTTTTTTTTAAAGTAGCCGGAGTTAAATAAGAGAGCCATCGCGATAGGAAGGCCATCCTTTTAAAGTTTGCGGCACGTAAAGATTTACTTCCTAGATAACAGATGGCCTCCCACTCCTTTAAAACCAGCCTGCATCCTGTCTCCCGGGTTATTTTGTCCAAGTGGCTCTCTATCATAGGAGCTTGACCCAGTTTATGTAGCAACCTATACCAGTTTCCCACCCCTTAAACATTGGCCCCATAAAGGACTATCACAAGTTGGTTAGGGGCGTCCAATACACCACTGGTGTTTTTTAGCAGATTAACAACTCGTAAATATTCAAAAAAGGCCGGTTTCTGATGGCTCTCCGCCCCTGCCATTACTTCTTGACAGGAGATCGGCCTATTTTGAATTATAAAATGTCGTAGCTCGGAAAATCCACAACCTTCCCAGAGGTTTACATGTCTTGATTGCAGCTGGAAACCGAGATTAGTACATTCGCTCAATTTTAGGTACTGAAGGCCCGAAGAGCCTGTCTTTTTAAAAAAGGGCTGAAGTCTAGAAAAGTAGTGTTTTAACGTCTTGTATCATGTTTTTATTTGGGAGTTTGGAAGTTTTTAAAAACACTTATGTTAGTGATCCAACTTCTTGCGTCATTATGTCTATAAAAAAGCTGTCGCTGGTACATTTAGATCCCATCAAGCCAGACACCAAATCTAAAAAAGCGGCCTCATAATATATTCTCAAATGCGGCAACACCATACCCCTTGTTCTATAGGCAGTTGCACCACAGGCAATTTGACCCTAGGGGCTTTCTTACCCCAAACGAATCCCTTAAGTAGGGTGTTGATCTCCCTAAAATAAGACTGATTTATCTTGATGGGGACATTAGTGAACAAAAAGATAAGCAATGGTAGTATGATAGTATGGACATTTTAATCAATGAAACTCTACCCACTATCTATAAGTGGAGTAATATCCATTGTTCCAAGAGCTTCTTAATCTTGTTCCTCATTTGTAAATAATTCAGTTCAAAAAGCTGTTGGTACTGGTTGGATACAAATATCCCAAGATATCTTATGGGGTCAGACTTAGTCGCTTGTGTCTTCAAGCAAGATGGAAAAGAATTCAGATCTGCGTTAAGGGCCAGAACCTCAGTTTTATTGCCATTTATTTTATGCCCACCTATTCATTCGAAGTTCAAGAATTCCCTCAAAACTATTTCGAAATTCTCTTTATCGGGAGTCAGGTATAAAATAATGTCATCAGCAAATAATTTTAGTTTTGCCATGCCAGGGATCGGTGATTGAATAGCAGCATTGTTTTCCAATTTACGAGGTTGAAAGCTTTCTCTGCATCGACCATTACAATACTTCCCGGAATTAAATTTGTGTTAAAATAATCCATGGCATGTATTAAAAACTGAGTATTAGCCGCCATAGATCTACCTGCTATAAAGCCGGTCTGATCTCTATGAATTGTCTCTTGAGCGGCAAATAAAAAACGCTCTGCCCATACTTTCATCAGAATTTTATAGTCTGAATTCAAAAGACTAATAGGTCTGTAAGAGTTTACATCTACCGGATTGTTATCTTTTTTAACAAAGGAGATGATTATTGCTTCTTTATATTCAACTGGAACAGCACCACCATTTTTAATAAAGTTAAATACATTTTTAAGGGGGATAATTAATTTCTTTGCAGTGAAATTATTGATGAGAAAACTGTGCATGGCATAAGCGCAAGTTATAGTTACTTTAGCGTATGAGTCATAGTTACCTGAGATAACTATAAACTGGCGAATTCCACTGGTTTTTAGAGTTTAAAATGTTACCATGTTACTGGCAGTTTCACCTAACTGTAACATTAATTTAACATTTTCTTTTTTCAGTGAAAAACAAATCTATATATATATATATATATATATATATATATATATATATATATATATATATATATATATATATATATATATATATATATTATCTACTGGCGGTCGCCAGTAGATAGTTATAGTTAGGACCTATTTTCCATAGGAAATCCACAACATTCTATTGGGAATATCTTTGGCGCCAGGTTGATGAATCTTCGCGAAATTTTCCAAACTTTTGGCCAGCTCTGCTCCGCTCCTGCCCTGAAAGTTTCGTGGTGATTCGTCAAGCGGGGGCCGAGAAAAAAGGGGGGTCCCAAAACGCGTTTTCCCCGTGCAATTTCCCATAGGACCTGTTGTCGCAGCTACAGCCCGAACTGCTGAACGGAATTACACCACATTTGGCAAGGAGGTAGTCCTCAATTCAGACTCGTGACTTTTGCTTAAATGGTGTAAATCCGTTCAGTAGTTCTTGAGAAAATTAGAGTTAAAAGTTAGTGATATCTATGGCCGGGGAGGATCCGTGGATCCTCCCCGCACCCTCCCCGAACCCTCCCGAGCACGAGCTGAATGCTAATTGGCTGCCAACACTCTGAATCAGGAAGTGTTGGCGGCCATCTTGTGCCTCGGTAGAACCGAGGCACAAGAAAGCACAAAAACAAAGGTGCAAAACGCGACAAGGGGGCAGGGTAGAAACACCCTGACCCCCTAGGCCTGCTCAGGGGGTCCCACAAGGACCCCCAGGGCCCAAAAAAGTTTTTTTTTTTTAAATCAGCCAGATTCGCGCACCCAGCACAAAATTCGGCCGAAAAAAAAAAAAAGAAGCGTGGGGCTCCCGCGCTTCTTTGGTAATTGGCCCCCGGGGGGCCAAATCCCGGGGGCAGAAATAAAAAAGTGTGGGGGGGTCCCAATCCCCCCCACACTGCCCCGGGACTGCCACCCCCCGGGGCTCAGAGATACTATATGGGGGGCTCAAGGCTCATGGCCCCCCCAGCCCCGGGGACCACCACCCCCCGGGGCTTATAGAAAATGGGTGGGGGGGCTCGCAGCCCCCCCAGCCCTGGGGACCGCCACCCTCCGGGGCTTGAAAGCATTTGCGATGGGGGGCTCTCAGGCCCTGCCACCCCCCGGGGCAACTTGTCCGTGTGCAAGGGGGGGCCACGCGGTCCCCCTCCTGGAGCCAATGATGGCCCTGGGGACCGCCACCCCCCTGGGCCGGCTCCTGCAGTGTCCCGGGGTGCCCACCCCGGGACACTGCTGTTTGCAATGACAGGGCGGGAGCCTCGCGGCTCCCACCCTGTCATTGCAAACTGCTTTGCTTCATTGAAGTGAGAGCAGGGAAACCTGCTCTCGCTTCAATGAAGCAAAGCTGAATGCTTTTCCACATGGGGAGCAGCATGTTAGCTGCTCCCCATGTCGAAAAGCAATGTCGGCAGAAAAGATCGGGATTGGGCCGGTGGCCACGCCCCCTCCTTACACCACTCTGCAAACGCGCCCCCTGGCGCGTTTGCAGAGGGGGAACTAATTCCCCTTAAAAACTGGGGGTCCCTGGGGGCCAACTAGTCCACCAGGAACCTCCAGTATGCGCCAGGGGGCTTTGTTGCAGAGAGGTGTAATGAGGCCACACCCCTTTTTACACCTCTCTGCAACGCAGCTCCGTGGCGCGTACTGGAGGTACCTGGTGGAAATTCACTGAAAAAACCATAGGTTTCAGGCCTGATATAGTTAGGAATTAGCATTTAAAAAACCTTTGAAATTCACTGAAAAAACCATAGGTTTCAGGGCCGTTATAGTTAGGAATTGGCATTTAAAAAACCTTAGATTGTGGGCCCGCTCCATGCTTATTGCCCTTAGTAACGATATGACAGGCAACCTGGTTGTCTCACTGGCATTGTGCCTAAAGAGTTGTGGGCTTTGTTTTATATGTTTGAGTTAAATCAATAAACAGATTTAAAACCATAAAAAATCTTAGAAATTCACTGAAAAAACCATAGGTGTCAGGGGCGTTATAGTTAGCTGGACATTTCCCTCGTACAAAACCCTAGAAATTTCCCCGTTATAGTTAGTTCAGCTAACTATAACTCGCGCCCCCACAATGAACTGCTGATGACGTCACATATTACATCACTCATGACATGGTCAGTGGCATCACTGATGACATCACTGATGACATCTGAAATGACATCACTGATGACATCACTGATGACGTCATCCAGTGAGTGTGTGTTTCTGTAAATTTTAAATATGTTTAATATATATATATATAGGGAAAAACCTATGGAAGAATGAGTGGGTGTATAAGTGTGTGAATGGATGATTTAGTAGGTGCGTGACTGACTCTATAAGTGAGTCATTAAACGTATCTTACTCCAGACTAGTGACTAAACTGTGTGAATGTCTGTATCTGTCTGTCTGTTGGTGTATAAGCGGCTGCGTGGTTTTGTGAATAGGTATATGAGAGTTTCTATGGGTTATTGATTGGTTGTCTGAGTATCTGTTTGGGTGCCTGAGTGTTTGTGTGGGTGGGGTGTGTGTGACTCTGTGCATACATGTGTGAGTGGGTGATTCTATGGGTGCATGGTTTTAAGAGTGCATCTGTGATGGATTGTATGGTTGGGTGAGTGTATGTATGGGTGTGTTAGTGATTCAATGTATATCTCAGTGGTACAGGTGTGAGTAACTACATATGTGAAAGGCAGTATATATGTGTGTAAGAGTATATAAGAGGGTATATGTGAGTGTTTGTGATTGTTAGAGTGGCTGTATGGATGAGTGTGTGCTTGTATCAGTGATTGTATAAGAGCGTAAGAATGTGGTACTATTTTTATGAGTAAGTGTTCTTGTGTGTGTATAACTGCATAGGTGAGTAAATGGGAGTGTGATTAATTATTTGCATGTCTGACTAGGTGTGAGAGTACCTATATGGATGATTGGTGGTGTGTGAGTGTCTATGTAGGTGTATAAATGCATATGATAGTCCTGTACTGAGTGACTAAGTATGAGTGACTGTACAGGTGAGTGAGCGGATGTGTGTGTAGATCTAAGAGTCAATGAGTGGGTATGTAGTTATTGGTATTGGAGTATCTATGGTTTTGAGAATGGACGTCTGAAATGTTGATTGAGTATATCAAAGGGTGTGAGAAGATGCACTAATTTATCACATGGATGACGTCATCAGTGATGTCATTTCAGATGTCATCAGTGATGTCATCAGTGATGTCCCTGACCATGTCATGAGTGATGCAATATGTGACGTCATCAGCAGTGCATTGCGGGGGCGTGAGTTATAGTTAGCTGAACTAACTATAACGGGGGAATTTCTAGGGTTTTGTCCGAGGGAAATGTCCAGCTAACTATAACGCCCCTGAAACCTATGGTTTTTTCAGTGAATATATATATATACATAGACACACACATCATTATAATCTTTATATTTTGAAAAACAATATTATTTACCCCAGAATATTTTAACTATTTTAACATTGCATTACTAGTATGTATATATGTACGTTTTTCTGTATATGTATATATATGTGTATGTATGTATATATATATATTTTTTCCCACAGAAAAATAGATATATTTTATGTCACTGACTATGTTGACCATGTCATAAGTGATGTAAAATGTGAGGTCAAAATCAGTGCATTGCGAGGGCATAAGTTATAGTTAGCTAAGGTAACTTTAACTGCTGAATTTTATTGGTTTTGTATGAGTGAAATCTGAGTGTAACTATAATGTCCCTGTAACCTTTATTTTTTCAGTAGTAGGCAAGTGGGTGAGACGTGCTGTGAGTGGATGTGTTCGTGGCTTTTTGGGTCTCTGAGTCGGTGTACGAGTACCTGTGTGGGTCTGTAAGTGGTGTGTGAGAACCTATGTGAGTCTGTGAATGGAGGTCTGAGTGGCGCTATGGGTCTGCGAGTGGGTGTGTGAGTGCCTGTGTGGGTCTTTGAGTGTGTGTGAGAGAGTCTTTGTGGGACTGTGGGTAGGTCTGTTAGTGGTGCTATGGGTCTGTGAGTAGGTGTGTAGGTGTCTGGCTGGGTGTGTAAGTGAGTGTGTGTGAGTGGTGTTGGGGTCTTTGAATAGATGTGTAAGTGAGTGTGTGAGAGTAAGTGTGTAGGTCACTGTGTGGGTCTGTGGGTGGATGTGACAGTGGTCAAATGTGTGAATGAGTGTGGGAGTGTCAACATGTCTGTGTGCCAGCAGCTTTGCGAGTGACTGGGCCAGAATGGGACTTCACCTGTCCCTTTATCCAATAAGAATGCACAGTTCTGTTTCCTAACTATATCTTGTCTTTACTGTAGCATTTTGTTGCAAAGGTGGAATGATGCAAAATGGTTTAATGAGGAGTTTATTTTAGTGATTTGACGATTGCTGTTTTTTTATCATTCGCAAATTCATCCTGAACTGCCACATTACGTGTATTGTGGTGACGCGGTTAATTGTGATATTGTTGTGTTTTCTAAAAAGTGTAATACACATATTCACCAATATTTAAGTGAATGATTGACATCACCAGTTTCCTAACATAACATTTTAACTTGTATTAATGTAGGTCATTTTTGGGAAAAACACTTTTAAATTCTATTTGCAATTTTCGTTACAACGTCATCCTACGCAATGTCGTCGGGTATTGCGATATATAGTTAAGGTTGATCTTGTTAATTGAGACTTTGCCATGTTGCCTAAAAACTCTAATACACATATATAAAGATGTTTTAATTAATCAAGTTCAAAGAGACTTTATTCGGATACCGTCATATCCATAAAAACACAACAAACATACCAATTTAAAATTGCAGAAATAGGAAATCGCAATAAAATCCATTGGTAATATACATAAGTACATATAATAAAAATATATCAGGTTTATACAAAAGTCATGTGCAGACAGCATGTGGTCTCAGGGATTGGACATCATCTGGCGTGCTCACACGGCAATTCACAAAAAAATGCCTGTGCGGAAAACCAGCTCTGTGTCAGCCAGGGTAAGTAACCTTGCATAAGCATTTTCCAGACTAATTGGTGCGAGTTTTTAAAAAAATGGAATGCAAAGCTACTTGGTATACATTAAATAATATTTACAAGAAAACAAAAAATGTAAAATGGTTTCACCACTCTTACCATCGCACGTACAAGGTGAGTAGTCTAGATATGCATGGTAGCCAAGGGGGAAAGCACAATGCGATTTTTACAGTGCCTGCCCTGAGGCGAAAGAGAAGACTCCTCTCCCAATGGCTTATAGACAGGGTAAGATAACTGGCGAAGGGATGAACAAACTGTTTGATGGTCACGTATCTACCGGCAGAGGATTTCTTAGATTCCCTTTCAAACCTTTCCGTGAATAGAGTGCATTCCTAAGAGCATTTTTTATGCACAGTCTCAGCTGTGCTAGGATTTAAGAAAAGACTTCCTTTGTTGACACTACATAAGCTACAGTACAGTCCTGACAGCCATGGGATATCCTTCCCTTTCTCACACCCAATACAATCCCCAATGATCTCTCTCATTAGAGATGCAGCCGGGTTTTTCCATAGGGACAGCCAGAAAAGGGCAGGGTGAGCCCTGATAAAGTCCTCTTTGAAATTTAAATTAAGTTCCTTGTGGCAAATGTATTGGGCTGTAGAAATTGGTGTGCCTCATAGCTTCCTGCAAAATCTATTCTCTTCTTGTTGAATACAGTGGCTATTAGCGATACTCCAAACCTCAGCGCCATACGTGGCTGTTAGCACATGCTTTGATTTTAAAAAAAATGTAAATGGCTAAAATAGCACCTGTTCTCTTTGGGCGGGGGAGACTGAGGATCGAGTTAGAGGCCTTTTTTTGAACTTGCTCCTGGCGTGGGCCATATGTTCAGTCCAGAAGCCGTTCGCAGCAAAGACCAACCCAAGGTAGGGAAAACTGCTAGGGCGTGTCAATTTCTGGTCTCCCACGGATTTAAAATTAAGAAGACGTTTAATGGGTCCACACAACATTGTATAAGATTTTTTTAAATTAGTTCATAGATCCAGGCTATCCATGTAATCAACAAACCCTGCACCAAGATGCGTAAAGAATTAGGGGTGTGGCCCATAAGGACCGCGTCATCCACATAAAGTAGTACAGGAAGTGTTTACCATTTATTTTAGAAACGTCATGAGTCAATGGTTTGAGTGCTTTGTGCAGTCCGTTGATATAGATAATGGAAAGGAGGGGATCTAGAACACAGCCCTGTCTGACCCCTCTGCCTACTTTAATTGCTTTGGTGACCTTGCCCCCACTGCTGATCCTGACCCGGGCCTTAAGATCTTTGTGGAGGTGCTCTAGAAAATAAACCAGGGGCTCATCCAGTCCATAGGCCAGAAGGATAGACCAAAGCTTTGACCTATTCACAAGGTCGAAAGCAGAGGTCAAATCCATAAATGCCAAATAGACTGGTGAAGCCCGTACTATGGTGTATTTGCCGATAATTAGGTTAAGGTTTAGGCATTGTTCGTTGGTGCGTACTTTACTTCAGAAGCCCAATTGACAGGGCTCTAGAATGCCGCTTTCCTCAGACCACTCTAATATCTTATTGTATAAGACTCGGCCCAACATTTTTAGAGTGTTGTCTTTTAAGGAGATCGGCCTAAAGCAATTGGGTTGGGAGCGGTCACCCTTTTTAAAAATCAAGACAATAATACTTGTGGACCCGATGCTAGGGAGCAGGCGTACATTAAATTGTTAAAAACATTTAAAAGAAGGGGTGCCCAGAAGTCTGGTTTACACTTAAAAAGGTCAATAGGTAGCCCATCTGGGCCCAGGACTTTATTGCCCATGCTCTGTTGAATGGCCTCCTCCACCTCAGACAGAGTTCTCTGTATTCTAGTTGATGGCCCAGGCTCAGGATAGTCTGTCTCTTGTGCAGGAGCAGCATAAATCTTTGCAAAGTGGTTTTCCCATGACTCGCTCGTAATGGTACAGTCAATGGGAGTTAGTAGCTGCCCTATGGCTCTCAGGTCATTCACAGCTGTCCAGCATGTGTTGCCCTTTTTTGTACTAGCGGCTATGGATAGGGCTTCCCAACAGTCTTTAAGGATTTCCCCTTTCCTGCTAGTGGTCGCAGTTTTATACCTCTGCCTGGCCAGTTTCACATCTGAATTGCACCTTGGGTTGGATGACAAGCTTCTACGCAATAGTCTATTTGCCTCGGAGCACTCGTGGTCAAACCATCTGGGTCCATGTGTCACCTGAGGGATTGGCTTTGATAGTATTATTTTAATTTCTTAGCAAAGTTTGATGAACAGCCTCAGGATGTGGATCCTGGACTGATAAACATGAGTTTATAAGGTGCATATTGGTCTTTGCCAGTGTCTGAAACAATTTGTTATTGTTGATACCCCGCCAAAACAATCTTAAAATATCGGTGGAGGGTGTCAAATTCCTGGCCCCACATTCAGAAATAAACTAGGGTCGGGGGCTAGACTCAACACTGTTTTAATTGGGGTATGATCCCCTGGCTCGTGGCGATGACTTCTGCTCATGATAGATAATCTACGAGAAGAGGAGAGGTAAAAGCAAAATCTATGGTGGAAGAACATCCCCTCCCTCTAAATGTAGGTTCAGGATGGTTATTAGTGTGTGTTACTCCCACAGTTTCCATGACATTGGTGAGGTTTTGTGTGTTAAAAAATGCAGCCAAATGTGCACCTCTGAGGCAAGCTGGGTCAAAATTGCAGAGCCCTGTACTACGTGGTGTGTCTGTTAGTTTCACATTAAAATCGCCACCCAAAAACAAACCAATGGTTTTAACTGATTCTTGCTGGAAATCTAAATTAGAAAAAAAATCAAAGAGCTTAATAAAATTCCCACTGGGCATTGAATAAAAGTAATTGTTATAAAATTGATCAGGTAAAAAGAAACGCTCTTTTTATAGAGCAAGGCTTGTAAATTACAATTATAGGTTGGAATAACCTTGATGCTGCCACCAGCGGCCATGTTAATCCAAATAGATAGGCCCCCCGAGGGGTGGCCAAGCTTAGGGTTGGGAGCTACAATATTGTGACATTGGAACCCATTGATGCGCAGTTCCTGGCTAGCCCAGATCTCTTGGAACATGACTATGTCCTGTTCATTTACTAGGCGTAACCAATCTGGATCCCCCAGCCTCGACTGAAGGCCTGCCACATTCCAATTCAGAATACTTAACTCTGTGTTGGCCTGGGCCTTGGTTAATACCAGCTGATCATCTAGCTTATCAACAAGGGGGAGGGATGCGGGGACCTGGGGGTTGTCCAGAAAAGATTGTTGATGTATCTAATTCCGATAGGACCTGAAACCTGTTAGATAAAGAGGGGAGGGCAAACTCATTTGTGGTAGGTCTCAATGTTGGTTTGTAAAAATAACCCAAAGGTAGCACACAGATACTAGTGCTTTGGTTAGATGTTTGCTCGCAAGGTCTCAGAAGGCAACGCACCATGTGGGGCTTGCAAAAATTAATTATGATACAGTCGCCAACTATGTCCTTAGGGTATGGGCCTTAACACCCAACTCTACGGACCATGATGATCTCATTCATGTTGGATGGGTGAAACCGTTTGAACTTATTTAGCCAATCCACACTCTTGTTGGGTAAGTCAGCCCAAGACTCCCTCTGGTCCCCTATAAGGGTGGGGACACCGGCAGGACAAATACATATGGGCAGGTGGCCGGGTACAAGTTCAAAACATCTGTATTAGGTCTCAGATGGTTATTCCTTAGACTATCTGTTGCACTCCTATTTGGGTTACTTTGCGTGGTGCCGATATGTCAGCGTTCGGGGTAGGTGCTACATATTCCTGGGACCTCCGTATTGGGCTCCCGGGATGCAATCCGTGTTACCCTGCTCAGAACCAAATTTCGGCATGAAAAGTTATTTTGCTTTACTGTATATAGTGCATGGGTTAACGGGAAAAGGCTCTTTAAGAAAAATGGGAGTTAAGATTGATGTGTTAAGACTCGGGTTGACATCTGTTAGAGTTGGCAAGCCCTCCTCCACAGTAGCATCCACAATTGCATCAGATTGAGAAGTCACATTTCTACCATTCTCAAAGAAGGATAAAGTTCTTGTCTATTGACTCCTTAATGTGGGCTAATACGATTTCCAAGACAGACTCCACGGCAGTGACAAGAGCTGCGTCCCCTGTAATGCCACGATTTAAGGTAGAAAATACAGCATCAGTCCGCGTGCTAACAGAGTTAGTTTGTGTTGCTTCAGAAATAGCAAATCTGGGCCCCTTTGTAACTTTAGATGTTTGAGTGCCTGCACCCCTCCTTCGCTTCACTGGTGGCTCTCTCACCTTATTCTCAATTAGAACTTTGGTGACCAGTGACCTTGTTGCTGTTCTTGACCCATTAGGAACAACCGTAGGGAGAGCATTCGAGGTTGGTGCAGGGGAGGGGGGTCAAAGACAGACGTTGGGGCATAGTTGGCTGGCCTATTAAAGGAGCGTCACCCAAATTGGAGCTACCTACTGACAAGCATCTCTGTGATATTAAAGGGTATAATGAGAGTCGCCGCTCCCTCATTTCGATCTTGTGGCTGAGCAGTGACTCAGCCCTAACGATGAATGCATCCAGAGTGACCACAACTCCTTTACGTTTGCTCATTGTGGGACTTAAAGATGAAAACAATCAATAGGTCGAACACAGTGGTGGGATGCTAATAAACAAAATAGGGTTAGACGCAACAGTAGCTGGGAAGCGTAGACAAAGTCCATTAGCCAAGTGTCAGAGGGAGGCCCAGCCCAGCCTCTTTTGAGCTCCGACGGGCGTGGACGGACCCGCCCTAGGCCCAGGCATGCCCACGCTCATCCCGCACTGCGGGAACCCTGGCCGGAACTTGAGCGCCTCCTGGAACAAGAGACTACGTCAGCAGCGTGCGCTCCGCTTGGAGGCTTGGGAAATGTAGATTTCACCCTCACGGTGTCTGGCTGGCAAGAGGATTAGCCGGTGGCAAGTCCGGTAGCAGCGGGCAGCCACAAGGGTCCAAGCAAAACAAGCTCCCATGCTGCGGGAGCCCTGGCCGCTACTTGAGCTCCTCATGGCGCCTCCTGGCACAAGAGACTACGTTGTTAGCATTTGTGCCGCTTGGGAAATGTAATTTTCACCCTCACAGTATCTGGCTGGCAAGAGAAATGGCCGGTGGCAGGTCCGGTAGAAGCAGGTAGCGGGCGGCAACAAGGGACCAAGCAAAATGAGCTCTAATTAATCGGTTACATTCATAGTTTCACAACCAAATTTTCATGATGACGTTGCATTTTGCAACAACGCCAGCATTTGCAAAAAATTACATAGCTACATCACAATATTGAGAGTACTCACCAAGGTTTCTATTTTTCAATGTTCCAGCAAAGGCATTGAATGTTTTTTCCAATCTGTCTTATACTGAAACTGCAAAAAAAAACTTTTTCTTTTTTGTTGTTTCGTTAATTATAAAATTGCTTCTGGGCGGAATGAAAAAGTAGAGCCACACCCTGAAGAAGGAGAGTCTGATGAAGAAGAACCTGCCCAAAGTACCAGTCGGCGGCATAGAATCATTTCACACTCCGACCAGGCGAAAAGAAATCTATTGCCCAATTTCTTTAGTGCACCCTGTGTGAGAAAACCATTTCTAGGGGCACTGCAAAAAATACTCATGCAGACCAACGAGCATGTTATACCAGTTGAAAACCTACCACAACTGACAATTGCTGATTGCTCAGAAGCACAGAACAGGTTGTGAGACTTCAACATCATCTGCTCTATTACCTACTCCAGGAGATACAATTCCTGATGCAGTTGAACAACATCTGCCTGAAATTTCTCCTAAGTTAAGGAGAGTAGCAAGCTTTAGTCTAGACTGCCACAAGATGTTGACTGCTGGCGAACAGCCTGTTGCTGTTCTTTTGAAAACAGCTTGAAATCATAAGTGCTTTTTTATAGCACTTGTAACAGATTTGTACTTCATGAAGACAATTTTTTTGTTCTAGTTGCCATTTTATTGACAAAAGAACATGAAAAATACAAAAGGATACAAAAAGAATATTAAATAGTTCCAGAAACAATAGGAAAAAAAGGTTATCTTTAGAACCCCCTTTCATGGTTAAAAAATAGATAAACAGTATGTTTATGTATATGTAAGAAAGGCTGGTGTAGAAGTGAGTGATTGAGTGTGTGAGTTGCTGCATGATTGGTATGTGTGTTAGTAAGTGAGGGCATATGTGTATGTGTGTGTAAGGGTAAGAAAGTTAGTGCATAAGTCCATGTGTGGGTGAGTAAGTAAATCTATGAGTAATATATGGGTGATTGAGTGTATGAGTACGTGTATGGGTGATTGAGTGAGTGTATGTGTGGTGTATGGGTGACTGAATGAATATATTAGTGAGTGCATGGGTAATTGACTAGGTATATGAGTACATGTATGGGTGAGTGAGTATATGAATGGTATGTAGGTGATTGGATGAGTGCATCAGTATGTACAATGTTGTTTTACTTAGTGTATATGTGCATGCATGGGTGATTGATTTAGGATATGTATGGGTGAGTGAGTTAAAGAGTGGTATATGAGTGGCTGAATGAGCATATCAGTACATACATTGGTGATTGGCTAACTGCATGAGTTTGTGTTTGGGTGAGTGACTGTATGAGCGGTATATGAGTGAATCAATGAGTACATCAGTGGTATATGGGTGATTGACTGAGTGCATGAGTATGTGTATGGGTGACTAAGTGAGTGTATGAGTGGTATATGGGTGACTAAATGAGTGCATTGGTATGTGCATGGGTGATTGAGTGCATCAGTGAAAGTATGGGTGACTGAGTGAATGTATGAGCAGTATATGAGTCAGTGTCTGAGTGCATGTGTGAGTGGGTGTTTAAGTGCTTATGTGGATCTGTGAGTGGGTGTGTGAGTGTTTGAATGGGTCTCTGAATGGGTGCGTGAGTGTCTGAGTGGATCAATGACTGTGTGTGTGAGTGTCCGAGTGGGTTTGTGAGTGGGTGCATGAGTCTCTGAGTGGGTCTATGGGTGGGTGCCTGAGTTTCTGAGTGGGTCTGGGAGTGAGTACATGAGTCTCCGAGTAGGTCTGTGAGTGAATGCATGCATCTCCAATCGGATCTCTGAGTGGGTGAATGAGCATCTGAATTGGTCTGTGACTGTGT
Source organism: Triturus cristatus (assembly GCF_964204655.1). Taxonomy (NCBI): domain Eukaryota; kingdom Metazoa; phylum Chordata; class Amphibia; order Caudata; family Salamandridae; genus Triturus; species Triturus cristatus. Next base: position 87,988,532 of record NC_140588.1, read on the forward strand.
GCGCCTGTCTCTGAGTTGATATGTGAGTCTCTGAGTGTCTCTGTAAGTGGCTGCATGAGTGTCTGAGTTGGTCTTTGAGTAGGTGCATGACTCTCTGAGTAGGTCTGTGAGTGGGTACATAAGTCTCTGAGTGGGTCTGTGAGTGGGTGCATAAATATATGAGTATATCTCTCAGTGGTCATGTTGTGAGTGGGTGCATGAGTCCCTGAGCGGGCCTGTGAGTGGGTTCATCAGATTCTGAGTGGGTCTGTGAGTCAGTGTTTCAGTCTCTAACAGGTCTGTGAGTGGACATATGAGTGTCTCAGTGGCTCTCTGAGGGAGTGTAGGAGTTTTGAGTAACCCTGGGCGGTGAACTATGCTCCGCTTGCGGAGTTTGCATAGTTTCGGTAACTTCACGGTTTCCATAGAATGCGTAGTTACCTTATACTACGCAATCTGCAATGTAACGTAGCTGTTTTTCTTCTTTGTGCGTTCAATATGTGTTCTCGCACGCGCGTTAACAACTTACCATGATTCTGCGTTCACCGACTCGATTTTTTATCCATTCGCATGCGCCACAAGATTTGGAACCCGGACGCACGATCCCGTGAGAGTGTGCGAACACGAACACGTCATTCGGATGCACAATCTGACTTTCGGTGGCAGTGTTGGTAAGATCGCGATCCAAGCACGCAGAAACTACAATCTGGTGAAGAATATCTCTCGAGCATCATAAAACGTTCTCGAAAATGATCATTTTGCTCAAAAAACTCCTCAGATTGTGATTTGGCTGTAGTTTTTTGTGCAAGGAGTCCTTTTACTTTTTTTACTTTTTTTTTCAAGAGGAAGGAAGTGCCCCTGAGTCTCCAACTTCCTGTTCCTGTCCAGCAGGCTCCTCCCAGTGCTTTGTCCATGTGCTGTTCACTTTCATTTGAATTTGGAGCTCGAAGGATCACTTTTTGTGTCTGTCTGCTGCGTCATATTATTGGATTGGATTTGAGGACTTTTGGATTTGAGATTTTACAAGTAAGTTGTAGAATTGGTGTACTTGTTTGTTTGATTGGAGCTTGTTTGTACCTACATTTTTGGGGATTTTCATTGTTTTTAAAATGTATTGTTGTGGGTGGCCTGTAGTTTCAGTAGGGGCCTAGTTGTTTTTCTTTGAAATTTCGGACTGTAGGCCCAGAGGTACCCATGGGTGCATGTTTCTATGGTGTCTGTTGAATTTTTTTTTAAACATCATGTAGGGCATGGATGGCATTGGATTGAAATGCTGAATGTGGTTGGAGTGTATTTCACTTTTTGGGTGTGTGTGTTAATAAATACCTTTGTTGGATGTGTGTGTGTGTGCTTGCTGTGTAAACTTCCAACCTTTCGAAGCCCTGTTGTTTTTCGTTTTTGCCTTTTTGTATTAAAGTTGTGTTGTTTAGCAGGCCTCCTTTTTCTGGTCATATAGGCCTGCTTGAGTTCATTGTTTTCCATGGCATGTTGTGACTGTGAGTGACCATGTGGCTTGGGGCCATTTCGTAGTGATAGTTTAGTAGTGTGCTGCTTTTTCCATCTAGGCCTGCATGTATTTTCTTTGTTCCCCTTGGCTTATGCTTGTTGTTGTCATGGCCTGGCCATGTGGGTGGTGGCCATTTTGTGAAAGCAGGCAGTGTGCTTTTGCCATAGGCTTGCATTGTCTGTCTTCCATTAATTTTCGTTGTGGGTGGCTACTGGCTAGTGGCCATTTTGTGGAGCCATCCAGGCTGTGCACTGCTTTTGCCATAGGCCTGCATTCATTGTCTGTCTTCACTTTCTTGTTATTGTGGGTGGCCTGACCATGTGGGTGGCAGACATTTTGTGGAGTTAGGCAGTGTGCTTGCTTTTGCCATAGGCTTCAGTTCCAAGCTTGTGGCCTAATCTGCCAGTAGGCCTAGTGGTAGTTATCATGGGTGCATAAAAGCTGTTTCTGTGTTGGCTGTTGAATTTTAACATCATTTATGGCATGGATGGCATTGGATTGAATTGCAAAATGTGGTTTTTGGGGAGGAATTTCAGTTTTTTGTTGTGTGTTAAATAAATAGGCCTTTTCAGCCAAAAGGTAACGCTAGGTGTTCAGCTCACGCAGTTTTGGCAACTCCGCACTGCGCGACAATGCGGACTTACACTTTTTGTCTTCTTCGCGCACTCAATATGCGTGTTCGCGCATGCGATAATGACTTTTTGTAAAGATCGCGATGCCGAACATGCAGAATTTGCAATCTGGTGAAGAATATCTCTCGAGCAGCATAAAACCTTCTCAAAAATGATGATTTTGTTCATTTTGCTAAAAAAACTCCTCAGGTTGTCTTACTGCTTCCGAATCCATCCCCATTGCCAGCTGCAGCTCCCTGATGCTGCATCCATCCCATGTGATGCACAAATTTAGGCCAAACAGGCTCCACTGCATTTTTGTTTTTGTTCTTTGCTATTCTTATTCTTCCTGAGTGTACACAGTACACCAGGAAAGCCCTGGCCTTGTTGTCAAAGTCTCATAAATGGCTACACTTTGGTTGTTCACTGAGTTACTAAAATGTAATAATTGCAACCACCACACACTAAGAAGTTATATATTATATTTGTTTGATTGTACTATCTTTTGACTGATGTTCTTCTGGCAGTTTTGCTTTTAGGTGCACAAAAGACTGAGGAGGAGGTGTGTCATCATCGCCCGTTGTGCTGCCAGACAGACGTCCTGCTGATGTACATGACGTGACGTGTGAGTGACCTGACCAGACATCTCTGCAACTTGTGCAACTGAGGGCTGCTGACATCTGAAGAAGATGGCCCCAAAGAAAGCAGGTACCAGGTCCTACAGTACCAGGAAAGTTGCTATTGAGAAGAAGGAACAGAAGAAGGAAGTGACACTTAAGTCTGGTGTGCTGCCCAAAACCTTTTTTGAGAAACCAAAAATGATGCCTGCAGCAGCGGTTTCTGGGGGGCAAGCTGGGGACAGCACCTCCACATCAGTGGGCCCAACCCACCAACCCAGGCCCAAGCACATGAGTGTGGAAGAAGTAGCCAGCCTAAAGGTGGAAACCAGTGATGCTGAGCCTGAGCTAAACTTATCGCTATCTCAAAGTAGTACCCAATCAACGCAGGAGATAACACAGCAGATAAGTGGTCAACAACAACAGCCGCACCCACCGCCCGCAATAGTAGTTGTTGTTCCTCCCAAAGTAGGGGCAGTTCAGGAAATTGAGCCTCATGCAGAGTAAGAAGAAGAGGAAGCCACTCATTCAGAAGATCCATTGTCTTCCAAATCCCCAGCAAGGAAAAGGAGGGTTAGTCCATCATGTTCTTCGCCAAGCCCCCTTTCTGATGATCTAGATGCCACTTGGAAGCCATAAACTGAGTCTGAGAGGGAGACACGTCCCAAGATCAGGCTAGGGAAAAGGAAGGTTCCAGAAAGCCTTACACTTATGGAGGTTGATGTAGAACAGCAGGATGATGATGATGAGCCAGTCATCATGAACATCACTCTCGGCCCTGAGGAGATGGAGACCAACATTATTACCCTATCCAAACTCACTGCGAGGGATGTAGCACACATACCTCCAACACAGGTAACACCAACACGACCTACAGCTTCCATATTTGCATTAGCAAAGTCCCGGCAGCGACCTACATCCAGCACAATCACCACCTCAGTAGAAGTAGGTAGTGGTACAGCACAGCGTCAAATTCAACGCACACCCTCCAGTTCATCCGGCATTGGAAGTGGCACCTCCAGCAGGAGGCAAAAGTTAAGCTCCACAGTTTGGGACTTCTTTACGGTTAGCAAAAAGGAGGAGAACATTGCTATATGCTCCATTTGTAATACCTCTGTTAGTCGGGGTAAGCTTGGTACAAACTTTGGTACCGGAGGCCAAATAACTAATCTGAAAAACACCACTTGATCAACTGGGAGGACCACCTTTGTGGCATAAATCTGCAATCATTGGTATTGGTGGGGATAAATGAGTAGAAGAAGAAGATCCGATCACGGTGGGAGAGGAAGGACAGGGAGACATTCTATCTGGTAGTGGTACACAAAGTAGCCCTGTCCCAGCAGTGCAGTGTTATCGTCGGCCACATCTTAAGCAACTTCTCAGTGGCACAAGAGTAAGAGTCAGCCTGAGACAGCAAGGAGTACCGCAGTGAAAAAAAGTGCGTCTTTGAGCCTAAGAGAAAGGAAAACCATGCAGCCTACCATTATCAGCATGTTTAGGGGGGAGGGGCAGTACAAACGCAACCACCCAATAGCATGTTTGTACAATGCGAAGTTGGCTAAAATGTTAGCACTGGACCTTCTCCCTTTTTCTTTTGTTGAAGGGGTGGGTTTTCTGGAATTTGTGACAGCCATCTGCCCAAAATGGCAGGTTCCCAGCTGCTACTATTTTGCCAGAGTTGCTGTTCCAGCACTACATCACGACGTGCTGGAATTGCTTGGAAAAGCCTTGAAGCAGAGTGCTGTTCAGAGTATCCACCTGACAACAGACATGTGGACCAGTTGCCAAGCCACTGATTACATGTGCATCACTGCACACTGGATCTCTTTTGTGGGGGTTAGAGAACAGATATCTGCTGGTGTTGACGCTGCTTAGATTTTTCATGCCACTCGCAAACATGCAACTGTAGCCATGTTTGCCATGGAGAAATCTCATACTGCTGCAAACATGTTGGATTAGTTTAACAGCAAGGTCTTTGAGTGGCTGCACCCAAGATGGCTTAAGATTGGTTTTGTTGCCACAGACAATGGCAGTAATGTAGTTAGGACCATGAAAGATGGTGGCTATTTCAGGGTCCCGTGTTTGGCAAACTGCATTCACATTGTTGTTCAAGACTTTCTGAAAATTGAATACAAAGTCAGCAACATACTGGCCACCTGCAGACACATATGCACACATTTCAGCCATTCTTTTAAAGCTTGGAAGCAGCTGAGGGTCATTCAACGTGAGCATAAAATGCCATTCAAAGCACTCATCCAGGAGGTGCCAACACCTTGGAACTCAACTTATTACATGCTTGATCGTCTGTTTGAGCAGTACATACCACTCAATGCTTATGTCATGCAAAGATTAGGGGATCCTACTGTGAGAGGCATGACCATTGAGATGGGCCAATGGGACCTCGTTAAATGTCTGACAGAGATGCTATTTCCTTTTGAGGTCTTCACACGTGAAGTCAGCAGGGAGGACTGTATTATGGGCCAAGCTACCCCATTGTTGCACATGCTAGAGCAACAGCTGAAGGAGGTGTCTGAAACGTACGCAGGTGTGGATGACAAACAAGACACCCATTATTTGGCAGACTCCTTAGCCGTTCGCTTATCTTAAAATACAAGGATTCAAAATAACATTGTGGCACATCCACATTACATTACCGCCACAATTTTGGATCCACGGTACAAAGTATTTCTGAACAGTAAGGCAGTAATTCCTTTTTCAGAAGTGGATGTTGCCAAGTACAAATCTTTGATAGCTGAGCAAGCCATTGACTTTGAAAATGAACAGCTGGTAATTAAAGGCCCCCGCCCCAGGCCAGAACAAGTACTACAGGGCAGATTCCAGAGTCAAGTTCTACTTCAGAGCCTGAGGGCAGTGTGTTTGCCTCCCAGCAGTCACCGACACCGACACCAACACTACCAATAACATCAACAACAGCAAGAACAGGATCATCCACACTACAATCGGCAACTGATTGGTTTCTACTGCAGGGTTATGGTAAGTCCAGTGCTGATGCAAAGCCAAAAGAGGCCAAGAACATTGGAGCACCCCTGAGCATTGAGTGGATGGTCCAGGCCTATCTGGATGACCCAACAGAGGTCTTCATGGATCGAAACCCATTGGTGTATTGGTATGGGAAAAGAAGCCAATGGACATTACTCAGCAGGCTGGCGATAAAGTATCTGGCTTCCCCTGCCGCAAGTGTCTCTTCTGAGCGTGTTTTCAGTCCTGCTGGTGCCATTGTAACTTTGAAAAGGACCAGTCTCTCGCCCAAAAGCTTGGAGAGGTTAACCATGATCAAAATGAATCAGCACTTCATACCACCGGAGTACAAAATACGTAAATCACAGCAGGAAGAGGAGAGCGACTTCGATGACTTAAGTAGTGGGTTACATGACCTACTTCTGTCCGACCCACCAGAGTTTGAGGACAAGCTCCTCTTCCCTGACAACTAGGCTTTCAAATTGTTACTTTCTATCTTCCTTTATTTGTGTGTGTATCTGTCTTTTTCTGGTTCAAATCAAATCACAACAAATCCATCACCACCGTCGTCTCTTTTTATTTTCCTATTGGAGTTGCACGTCTGTGCATTTAACTGTCCACTCCTCAGAGTCCTGCTCCATCTTCCTGACTCACCCTAAATACATTCTCATCAAGCCAGACATTGGATGGAGAATAGTACAAGAAATGTTGCTTCTAACAGTCCCTCCATAAGAAGTGAAACGTGACTATAGCCATCCTCCGTTTTGTTTCAGAGCCGAAAATCATCACTGTCCGAAGGCTACCGCCTCTGCATAGGCATCCACAACTCTTCACTGTCAGAACTTGGGCAGGCATCCAAAGGTAAACTCATCACTGTCAGAAGGCTACAGCCTCAGCAGGCATCCAAAGCTCATCACTGGCAGGACAGTAGGTACTTGGTAGAGAAAGACAAGACTCTTCGAAGAAACTTGCTGACATTTCTGCAAACTCATTTGACCAATGACCGCTGCCCAGGCCACGGCCCATCACAGCGCTGACCATGTGAACCAACTTCATCTGAGTCAAAGTGCCACAGATGAATAAGAAGAAAACCAAAACCAACTAACATCACTCAAAATCAATGTGGAGTACTGAGGCGACCGCCTCTTTAAAAAAGAAAAAACACACACCTGTCAGAACTAGGCATCTGATCTGACAGCCATAGAGAAGAACAAGACAGGTAATGATGGCATGCATTGGATGCTTGCTGACTCTGAGCGATTTCTGTTGTTTGTTGTGTTGATATTGTGCATGAAGTCGAACTCTACTAGTTAATCTACATAGTAAAAGTGACTCAAGTGACAGTCAATGTTTCCCTTTTTGTTGTTTAATAAACAAATTGTACTCCTACTACTACTGCAGGTGCGGGCCAATATCCGTTGCAATTTTTTAATATGGAATATGGACTTAATCGGAGTCACTACAGACTGAGTTGGAGTTTGGACAACACAACACGTACCACACCATGATGATGACCATACTATCTTTGCACGCAGTCAGTCAGTTGGATCGGAGATGATTGATGGAATAACTGCGTTTCATGAAGTGGCATAAAAGGTAAACACATAAATTCAACAAGAACCACAGCAGACCTAGGCTACATGTCAGTGTAGTGGTGGAGTCGAGTGTAGTGGTATGACTGACAGCGGCGCATTGATTTAGTCACTTGATTTGGAAAATACTAGTTTGCTGTATATGCCTTTTGTCTGGCTCTGTCAAAATTTAAGGTAAATGGAGGCTGGGTCACGGCCCTGTGCCGTGTGCCTGTTCTGTCCTGACTCCTGTCCTGTTGTTGTTGTAGCTTAATGCTGTAAACAGAGTAGGCACGATGTATCCAAGCCGCCTCAGTCTGAAAGTGTTCTCTCAAGAGTCTTATCTTCTTACACTCCACCGTAATTGATGCTTTTTTAAATTCATTTATTTTTCAATACCCCTTTTGTTTTTCCATCTACACTTACAGACCGGACTTTACCCTGTGCTATACTGGGAGAAATAGCTCACACTTACCTTACTAATCCACATCAGGCCGGCAGTGGCACCCAAGATTGATGTGCGGAGCGTCCATGGAAGGGAGGACCAAAAGGAATGACGAGATGCAACTCCACAATTGGACCAGGATAATACAGTAACTTTAGTATCATTCATCATTCGTCTTTTAGTTAATTTGATTCCTTTTTTCTCTTAAATCATTACGACTGTGTGTTGTGTTGCTAATTGATCCCTGAAACTACTTTTTTAATTTTCTTTGCTAGCTTTAAAAGTAAGCCCGGTACAACATGTAATTTGGGTCTCTCTGAGGGCATTCAGGTAAGGCAAATTGCTTATTAATATACTGCTGCCCTGTACTGTCTAATTGTGTAGTAGTAGTTAATAAGTACTACTCATTAAACATCAAGATATCTTCATCATCATGCATGCATTTCCTTTTTCTCCCTCTATAGATTTATTGGATAAGATCATGGTCGTCTTCCAAGATTGTGTTTTGCTCTTGTTGTGTCCATGTGTACTGTTTTTCTTTGTCAAACCTTTCCCCAAACCCCCCTTCCCATCCATTCATCAAACCCTAACCCTCTTCCCCCGGGCTGTGTGATTTATATTGAGGTGTGATGTGACTACATTAAATGTACATCAACAATTGATCACACGCTTCAATTTCAAGGCAGGGCGAGGATCTTCTTCTGCTTGCCCACCCATGCTCAGTCTATGTGCAAGCTGATTTTTTTTCCAAAGGGACCCACCTAATACATCATAATTAATTGCCCGCATTGATTGGACTCATCATCAACATCCTACCACACAGCAGTAAAGGTTACGAATTACGATTGTGTTAAGTGACTCACTCAACACAACTACAGTTTGTAACTTATTGTACTAGGCTGTCCCCACCACCATTATGTTTTATTTTACTTTAGAAGTTGCAATATTGTTTGTTTGGCAGTCTTCTTCTGTACTGCACATTACTTCGTTCTACTACTCCTCCCACAGTCTCTCTCAGGCAAGTAACTGTCTCTTTTTTTTTGTTTGCAAATGCTACTGACAGTCTCTACTACTACCACCACAACCATGGCATCTTCTCCATTCTCTTGGGAAACCAAGCAGCCATCGCTGTGCCGAACTTAATCATCATCAATCACAGGTAAGATAAGTTTGGTGGGAGGTATAATGGACTAGGAGGAGAGACTGACAGTACTAGTAGGACAAATAACTCAGTGAGGGGTACCGCATCTATCTGTTTGTGTGTTACAAAATCAGCAGATATTTTAAATCAAACACTGGCTGCGGGCCTGCAGCAGCAAGGAAACCATGTGACATAAATTCGTAAAACAGTAACCCCCCACCAAACATTAACATCGTATGTTTAAGTATAAATATAATTTATTACCATAACAAAAATAAACTATCCCACTGTGACCTGACCCACCCCTCTCCCTAACCCCAACCATTGTCCAAAACATTCAAAAGGGGCAATTCAACGTGGTCCTAAATTCAGCAGGCTTTAAGGTGTTTATCCATGAGGATCTTGACCCGCTCCTCTAGGTGCTCCTCTAAGCGTGCCATCCAGAGGAGCATCTGGCGGCGAAATGCCCTGCAGTTGCATCCAGGGAGGGGGGCAGCAGTGCTAGATGTTATAGAAGTGTGGCGGTGGGCGGCTGCCTGACCGTGGTTCCGTACCACTGGGGCCCAGGGCATTGGAGGAGGCTGTAGCTGCCGCCGCCTCCTCCTCCTCCTCCGCCTGAGCCACCAGCCGCCGGTACTCTTTGCAGATGGCCTCCAGTTTCCGGCACCGGGCCCTGGCTGCCAACTCCTTCCATGTTGGTCTTTCTTGGGAAGGAGGATCTATATCAAGAAAGAAAAAGAATATTGTAACCAATACTCTTAGCAAAACAGTAACACAAATTTAATTCAACACATAGTGGCACAGTAGCACTAGCAAGTACAGGACATAACATTAGTGGTAAGTATCTATCCTCCCACTTCTTCGGCCTCTAACATTTGTGGGACTTTCAGGCATTATACTAGCACTATGGACTCCAGTACACACCAGTCGTCTTCTTCTTCTCTTTAGCGAAATTACATAACCTTGTTGTAGCCGGCATGCCAGCTCAGTCAGCTAAGCTTGCACCCAAGACAAACATACGAGTCATGATGCAGACTCATGTTAGTTTTATTTGGTGGTGCAGTACGCACAATGAAATTAGTTTTATTTATTTTTATGTTTACTTACCTGTATTTGGCCGTAATCCATAGTTTACTATCCCCCACCCTGCCCCTCCCCCTCCCCATATCACCGCCCGGCAGCATTCCCACCACCGACCGCTACTGCATAAGGTACTTTGTTTTGATCGATTGTGTAACCAACAGATAGGCCACCCTTTGTAGGCTGGCTGACACAGTCGAAAAGTTAATTAACATAGGTAGGGAGTGGTCCTCAGAGTCGGAGAAAGGCGTTTGATAAATAAACTATACACAATATATATATATGATGTGCTTGCAAACTACTGTGAGTCAACTGTATTCTGAAAATGCAAGTTATTATATTCCCCTCGGTTTTGCAACTCTGGCGTGGTTTCTATTACGTTCTCATCAAACTAAGACTCTGCATCCAGTGACAGTCTCCACCTATGCTGTCTAAAATGAATACATCTAGGCATCCATCCATTCAAAGTAAATGTCTATCATTCATCTTAATCTCTCAACAAACCTTAGTTTGTTTCATCAACAACCACCCATGTGTCCACTCCTTCCTTGCTTGCCTTGGCTTTGAGTTTGACCCAAACACCGCTGATGATTTCCAGTATCCACCCATACTGTGTTGCCCACCCAGACAGGCATCTTTTTTCACCTTCCACCCATCCTTCAATAACCCATGCATCTGATTCCTATCAGCCACCTATGCATGCTGCTTCCAACGTATCCTTCTCTGCCAGTCGTATAACATCTCGCCCGTCCTTCCTCCTTCCACCCTTCTTTCCCTTTTTGTTCAACACATCCATCAAGGTCCTCTGATCTGATCTGACTTTTAGTCTTCTGCATAAAACTTTCACAGCTGAGTTGGAGTCAGGCAGAAGAGGCCATTGATTACTCAACTCACGCTGCTAATGCCATTGCTAAGTAAAGGGTGTCTTCTTCAACCGTTGTCTAATGTTCACTACAACTTCACAATTACTAAGTCTCAACTGTACAGTGAGTGTACAGTACACCCTTCCCGCTAGTGTAATGTCAATAAGTAAGGAATATAACTTACCACCACCCACCGCTGCTGCTGCTGGCTCACCCCCTGTAGTAGCTCCTGCAGGTGCTGCTGCTGCATCTCCTGCCCCCAACGGAATGGCTGCATCGCCATCGCCGCTGGCCCCGCCGGCACTGGTGGTCGGTAGTACGCCTAGAAAAAGCATTACACATTTTTAGAAGCCTGTACACCTCCCCCTATTTATTCGTTTTCACTAGCAAGATTGAAAAAAAAGTTAATACATATATGTTCAACATACATCACTTGTCCAAATCGGGTACTAGAGTAGGGTCAGTAGAGACTGGTAGTGTTATGGTCCCTAGGGTCATTATAGTCTACTCTACTCTTTGCAAAGTTAGCCTGAGACATGCAACCATTTCAGCTTCATGTATTTTGCGCATGTTACCTCACAGCTTGTTGTGCAGTAGACGCCTTTGAGCCCACATGAGCTCATACAGCTACTGTCTGAGCGTTGCGTTACAAGAGGTCGAAAAACAAGCCACTTTGTTATGGAGTTCGGTTAGTACGTATTGCTTAGCCATAACATGTAGATGTTACACTTTTTAGCATGACTGAGAAATGCTTGCATTATACTATCTAACGCACACCATTTTTCTCATAACAGGCGGAATATTCCCTTCTACGAACCAGAGATTTGGAGAGTTTATGATGCATATAACCAGTACTTCTCTGTTCTACGGTGAGGGTTCTCCCAGAATTCGCACAGATTTTTTGTCTTCTAGTTCTTCTATCATGCACTTGTATTAATGTTTATTGTTTTAATCTATCTAATACATTTTGCTGTTGGAGCTGACTGTAGAACACTGAATTTTATAGAACAACGTACAGAGCTTGTTAGTTGAAAATAAACCTTTTGAACTTACACATAGACTCTGTGGTATTTGGTGTGGTGGTGAATGAATGAATATAAAATGTATAAAACGCTAACTTTGCCCAAGGGCGTCAAGGCGCTAACAGCAGAATAACATGCAAGCAGAAGAGGCACACTCAGACCAACATCTAAGGGAACAGCCAGATCTTTAACACCTTTAGAAAAAGAGTGCGTGATCGTTGTCCAGCAATTTCGTCAGGGAGAGAGTTCCACAATTTGGCTGCAGCAATTGAAAAGGATCTCCCGCCCCATCTCATCCTTTTAAACCTATCAACCGTAAGAAGATGCTTACTTGTTGACCTGAGATTCCTAGTAGGGACATAGTGATGACATAGGGCTTTAATGTCATCACGCACAGGTCATAATAAGCATTATGAGTGAGGCAGAGGATTTTGAACATGATCCTGCGATCCATCAGGAGCCAGTGCAGAGAAAGAAGAGAGGCCGAGACTGAATGATGTTTGGGCAAGTCAATCACCAGCCTGGCAGCAGCATTTTGCACCAGCTGCAGGCACCACAGCTGTCCCTTGTTAATGCCGAGATAAAGGGCATTACAATAATCCAATCTGGACAGTATTAGAGCAATGACAACTTGTTTGCGTGCCGCGAGTGAAAGAAACTGCAAGATCTTCCTTATAAGCCTTATTAGCCGAAACAGGTAGCCACCGTCTTGCTAATCTGTAGATTCAGGGACAGAGAATTGTACACCAAGACTCCCAAATTTTTTCCCTGGGAGACGGGGCTTGGGCAAGTGCCCAGAGAGTCGGGCCACCACTCCCCGGACCAGATGTCCACCTTGCCCCAAAAATAAGAACCTCTGTCTTCTCACCATTCAGTTTCAGATAGTTTTGAACTATCCAAGATGACACTGCTTGCATACAGTTTTTTGAATGGCAGGCAGCGTCACTGATGTTATGAGTGATGGACACCATGATCTGCCTGTCATCCGCATATACCAACACATCCAGACCAAAATATTTTACCATCTTTGCTAGCAGGGCAACATAGATATTAAACAACTTGGGGCTCAAGGAAGAGCCCTGAGGCACACCGCATAAAAGGGGGGTTGGATCCGAATAAAAATTGCCCAATTTCACTGTTTGGGTCCGCTCACTAAGGAAAGAGGCGAGAAGTCCTAGAGCCGACCCCCCAACACCTATCTCCCAGAGCCATTCCACAAGTCTCAGTGGGGATAGGGTATCAAAAGCTGCGGTGAGATTGAGTAAGATTAGCAAGGTGGTATGACCTGCATCAACCTGTATGCGGATGCTATCAAACACCACAGTAAGCGCAGTTTCAGTGCTATGACTGCTTCTGAACCCGTGTTGAGAACCGTCAAGAATTTGGTGGTCCCTCAAGTAGGCACTCAGATGGGAATTCAAATGAGATTCTAAAATCTTTGCTGGAACTGGCAGAAGGGAGATGGCACAATACTTTTTCAGTTCCATCGGGTCCAAAGAGGGCTTTTTTAAGAGTGGCCTAATTACTGCCGCCTTCCAGGCCAGGGTAAAATGCCCCTCCGAGATGGCTAAGTTAAGGACAGTGGTAAGATGCTTTAAAATGGCACCTTTTCACCTTTTTAGGACTTTCAGGGGGCAAGAGTCCATTGGAGACCCAGACTTAATTCCTTCTAATAAGTGGTCTGTAATCTCTGGTGACAAACTCGGAAAGGAGAGTAAACTGGGGGTCGCATTATTGCTGGAGCTTTCCCCAGGATGGATTTCAGACTGTGCATCTAGGTCCTTATTAAGGTTTAAGGCTTCCAGCTGGGCATATATGTCTAAAATCTTAGTATAAAAGAAAGCTGAAAGCCTGTCGCATAGCTCCTGTGAAGCCTCCACAGGATCAATAATTGAAGGAGAGATAACTTGTACTTGGTGGACTTACACGAGTGAGTGAGCAAACGGGTGTTATGTTCTGGGTTGTGTAATCATTGGGTATCTTCGGGTGGGGGTTCGGGGACCTAATGAGACACTATAGCTAGTCGGTCAGGGGATTGTGGGTTCTGACTGAGGTGTGAGGAAGGTCCAACCTCCCATCACCAACATCCTATTTTCTTGTGCATAGTTCTGTATCTGGCTGTGCAGAATCCCCACAACAGTAGTAGTATGTACTATATCCTATCAAAAATAGTCCAATATCTGGTTGGGCATTTTGTTGGTGGGAATTGTCAATGCCTCAAGATTAAGAAGACTAGAAGAGGACAACCCAAAGGACTGGACTCAGTGGCTAGAGGTATTGGTCAATCTGAGTTTTATTCAAAACCTTAATCCTTTCGATGCGCATGACGGAACGGTTCCGTCATGCGCATCGGTCGCGCTGTGCGGACGACGGAACCGCTCCGTCACGGCCCCGCCCGCGCAACGAACCTTCAGCACTGCGCAGTAATCCGCGCCACGCTGAAGGGGTTAAATAAAGAGTGGCCAACTGGGCAAGCTTAGCTACAGACAGACTAATAGTAGTGGTACAGAGAGTCATAGCAGAGGCAGTTAGAACTTAGAGAGGCAGGGATAACCAGAATTTAGAAACAGATAGTCAAGAAGATCAAAGAAGCTTTTGTAAAAAATAGAATTAAGAAGTGGAACCAGAATTAATAGTTCGTAAAAAATAAGGTGCAGTAAAAGTTAGGGAAATATAATTGTTAATATTATATTAACCACTGGAGGACTTACTGGGGCCAGCAGCAGGGCCCTCGGTAGAGGAGCGGTCCTCTGGTTGTTCCGCCGACTCAGACCCCGTCTTCTTGCCCCTGCGTGCTGCTCATGTAAGATATAATAAAGAAAGAGACAAACATTAATGATTGCTGTGATTGTGAAACAAATAAACTATTTTAAAAAATGCTCAAAAAACATTTTAGGAAACAACAATTGCAATAAAATTGACTTATCTAATCAGATCGACTACTGGCTTGCGGGATTCATGGACCGTCTACTTTTTTATGAACACTAATCCAGTGTTCCATTCTGATTCCAGAATACTAACTACGCCTAAAGTGCCACCTGACCTAGCCCACCTATTCCAGAAGGGCCAATTGTTCACTAAGTCTGCATTTCCATTTTTTTTAGCCCCAAAAATGCATACATGAGATGGAGGACAAATGCATATGCATAATTTGTGCATACACCAAATAGTTGGTTGGTTGCGTCTGAAGTTCTGCTACTAACTGACACTGCTAAGCCTATCACTCACTAAACAAACTACAAAAGGTTCTACTAAGGACTGGGGTAAGCAGCACTCAGTGACAGAGGATGCGTCACACAGACTGCTAAAAAATGATCAACTAATACTAACTAAACCTAGTATCAATACATCCACCACTATTTTACAGGAAGACAAAGGAAGGACTAGAGAGTCTCTCTAGCAATAGCATTACCTAACTTAAGTTCTCTAAAGTAAACTCTTACATAATAATCAGCCCAAGCGAGCGCAAAGTTGCAAACAAGTAAGAGCAGCGCCAAGCACCTGTGTCCTACAATCACAGAAGATTTTGAAACGTAATTTACCTGCAATGTAAGCAGCAGTATTCTTGTTATTCGTAAAAAAATGATACACAATACTTATACTACTATATATTAGCTCCTGGGTAGGGAACCCGGAGCCTGGCCTGCCGCCTGCTGCCAAGGCCATGGGGAGGCGGTGCTGCACAAAAAAAAAAAAAAAGGGCCTCCGCCTCGCAAAAAAGCTGCCAGGCCTGAACCCTGCAGGGCGCCGTCTGCCACAAGGCAGGCGGCTCTTGGGCACAGGCGTCTTGGCCTTGGAGCCGCCGCTAGTGCTGCTGCTACCCTTCGCCATGGTTCTGGGGTGTGTGGGAGGCGGAAAAGAAAAGTTGGAAGGAAAAAATAAAGTTAGGGGAAGAAGTAGGAGCTTAAAGATAGAAGCAATATAAAACAGTAGAAAAGTAAAAACAAAACAGTAAAAGTAGAAATAAAATGCAAAATATAGACTTAGGGACAGAGAGAGATAGATAATAAATAAAAAAAATCTGAAAAACAGTGTAAAACACTAAGGATTGCAAAGATTGAGGGAGGATAGAAAAGCAGGCCATAGCATAGAGTGAAAAACAAGATAGACGTGCCCATCGCGACCGCTTGGGTAAATTCACGCGATATTTTCCCCCGAGCACGCAAAAAGCATCGCAAACAAGTAAAACGCGTTCCCGAACATGAAATGCGCATCGCGAACACGCTATACGCGACACCGAACAGGAAATAAGGCATCGCGAATGGGCGGGACAATTGAAAAACAAGATGGCCGCGCCCATAGGCTACCGCATGGGCAAGTTCGCGAGGTACTATCCCCCGAGTATGCAAACAGCGTCCCGAACATGCACAACGCGTTCCCAAACAAAAAAAACTCATCGCGAACGGGTGCGACAAGCAACTACGCACGCTTGCGTAGCTATGCGTAGCTCACGTAGTGTGGTAACAACTTTGCGTAGCTACGCCTAGCGCGACTACGCAAACTATGCCCAGGGTTAGTTTTGAGTGGGTCTATGAGTGGATGCATGCGTCTCCAATTGGGTCCGTGAGTAGGAGCATGAGTCTCTGAGAGAGTCTGTGAGTGGGTGCATGAAAGACAGAGTGGGTCTGTGTAGGAAAGTGCCTCTTCTGGCATGGTTAACTACCACCTTTTTGCCAGAACATGATGTGATTTCCAATTAAAGGGCACTGGGTCCCTGCTAACCAGGTTCCCAGTACCATAGCTCTTTCCAAAAACAGCACCATGATTGGCATACATTTAGCAACCCCCTGTAAATGCCTAGTAAATGGTACTCCTGGTACCTAGGGAATTGGAACTGAAGAGGGTATACTAGGGCTGCAGCACGAATTGTGCCACCTTAGGGACCCCTCAACAAGACCATGCAAATTGCCATTGCAGGCTGCATGTCTTGGTGCAGAGTAATTCATTACAGTGCATTCCTGTTCTTCACCCCTGCACTTGTGCACAATTGGCAGCCTAGCACCAACAGAGGAACCTTTGCACCATGGTGGAACGGTGTCTCTTGTGCAGGTAGAATTTTCTTTGTGCAGGAAGGCCCACCTTCCTGTACAAAAACAATCCAGAGAGGCCTTTTCCTCTTTCTATGCCGAATGCAGCACACATTAAAAGAGGAAAAAACAAGGAGAAATACAAATATATCTCCTTGTTACATCTGGTCTGAGGAGTACAGTTTTGGCACTGCCCCAGCTTTATGTGATTAATTAAATCTGAGGCAGTGCCGAAATCCATGGGTGTTGTGTGGGAAAACTCACTGCAACGCCCATGGAATGACTCCTTGGTGCATGCAGTAACTTGCACTCCTTTGTCTTACAATTGGCATTTTTAATTTACTTAAAGTCCCTAAGGAAGTGAACTACCTTTGCCCAGGGCCTGTAATTTACATGCCACTAGTGGACCACTTTTAGAAAGATGAGATTTTTGTTTTATTTTTTAAATCTTTTTATTAACTTTGCTCATGGTCTCATACAGAACATATCCAAATTCACAAGACATAGGGGGTAACACCCCTGCATGGGATATGCACAATTCATCATACTGGGACAACGCTATACTCACACTTGGGCCCCCTCCCCTCCACTCCATGACACCTGATATCTCCGCCACGGCCCCCACACCTTTTTAAATTTTTTCACACAACCCCTAGACTTATAAATGACTTCCTCTGCCCTCTGGCACCAATCCAGATCCCTGTACCATTGAGCCCACCACGGGGGCGCCTGCGTCCCCCAACAACTGGCATTATTGCACTTCACCACGCCCGCTGCCAATGCCAGCCAGATCTCGTGGTACCTGGACCAGTCCATGGGTCCTTTGATCATGAGGAGAAGCCATTTGGGCTCCACTGGAACCGGGGAGCCCACCACCTTCGTCATTGTGCGTTCTACTTGCGTCCAAAAGGGTACTATGTTCGGGCATTCCCAGAGGATATGATAGAATGTCCCCTCCCCCGATATCCCTGCGCACATAATGGAGACAGGCTCCTGCCCCATGGGAAAAGATGGGTTTGCGAGTAGTACACCTGGTGCAGAATTTATAGCTGTACGAGGCGGAACCTAATCCGAATGGCAACTTCGCGGGGACTTTGCAAGGCGTCCTGCCAATCTTCATCTTCAAGGTGACCGATATCTCCTTCCCATCTCTCCCGTAGGGACACCAATGGGTCAGGCATATTGTTTATGTGTTTGCGGAAAATAGTGGATGTTGGGCTACCAAGGATGGGGTCTAGAAGAAGCCTGTCCTCCATGGGAGAATAATCTGGAATGGAAGTGTCGGGGCGCACATGGGAACGCAGGGCGTGCATAAGGCAAAGGTAATGAAACCGCTGAGAGTCATGCAATTGGTATTCCAGTTGAAGGTATTCAAAGGATCTCGGGGTGTCTCTTTTCCACACATCACCCAGGTATTCTATTCCAATTAATTTCCAGCCCCTGAAGCCCACGAGCCCCTTAACTACAACCAAGTGATCCCCCACCCATAGAGGGGTCCTACCTGTCAATGTGCCAGCCCAACCCAGAAATTGATTAACTTCTCGCCAACATTAAAGGACCACCCCCCTGTGCGAGGGCAGATCCCCTCGCAACCGCCGTGAGTAGAGGAGTGGCTCGCAAGCACCTCCCGGCATGGCATACCTGTCCACCCGATAGGCAGGCTCCGAGCCCGGCGCGTAGACCCAGTCATTGATTACTTGTAGTTGGGAAGCCCAGTAATACAACTGGATGTCCAAGAGGGCCAGCCCCCCGTCGTACACCCCTCTCGTGAGTTTTCGCCGCGCTATCCTCGGGCTTCCACCCTCCCACAGCAGCGTTTGTACCAACTGCGATATGCGCCTAAACACCCCACTCAGGACCGGGTATGGTGTATTCTGCAAGATGTACAGCAGTCGCGGCAGAGCCAACATCTTGAACAGGGCAGCACGCCCAACTAGGGAGAGGAGTAAGGACCTCCAATGGGACACATCAGTTGCCAGCCTCGCCAACTGGGGTTCAAGATTTTTGGTAAAGAACTCAGCCCTATCCCTGGTGACATACACCCCCAAATATTTGAAGCTGTATGTCACTATCGATGCCGAGTAACCCCTCGGGATCCTTGGTGGCGGGCCTGAGAGGGGATAAATGAGGGATTTGGTCCAGTTAATCGTGAAGCCTGAGTAGCTCCCAAAGAACTCAAGGAGGTGGAGCGCCTGCGCAATTGAATGATATGGTCGGGCCATATAGAGGACGATATCATCTGCGTATAAAGATATGCGCTCTTCCCATGCGTCGTTGAGCGCCAGGCCCCAGAAGGACCTGTCCTGCCTGATCCAGTGCTCCAGTGGCTCGAGAGCCAGGGAAAAAAGAAGCAGGGACAGGGGACACCCCTGTCTGGTTCCCCTGCGCAGGGGGAATGGTCAGGGCATCGCTTCGTTTACCCAGACTCGTGCTAATGGCTGCTCATACAACAGTCGCACCCAACTACAGAAAACCGGGCCGAAACCTAGCCTTTGGAGAACCTTGAATAAATACGGCCACTTGATACTATCGAAGGCCATAGATGCGTCTAATTCCATTAGAGCCGTTTGAGCGTCACCCACCGCCTCAGTCATATTCAATACCCCATATAACCTTCTCAAATTATGGCGAGTGCTCCTATGGGGCATGAAGCCTGACTGGTCCACGTGGATCAGGTCCGGCATGACTGATAGCAACCTCATTGCCAGGGTTTTGGCCAAGACCTTGGCCTCCACATTTAGCAGCGAGATGGGCCGGTATGAGGAGCACAGGTCAGCCGGTTTCACGGCTTTATGGATGACAACTATCGTAGCTTCTCGCTGGTCTGGCAGGAGTTTCCCCGCCTCCCGGGCCTCCAGGAACATTTGCCGCAGTGGGTCGATAATCACGTTAGCTTGACTCTCATATAGTTCAACAGGGAGCCCGTTGGGACCCTGCGCTTTCCCTGCCTGGAGAAAGTTGAGGGCTTCTCTGAGCTCCGCCCCGGTTAGATCTGATTCCAAACGGCCTGTTTACTCCTGAGATAATGTGGGAAGCGTGAAATCGCGCAGGAACTCCTCGCAATCCAGCTCAGTCGTGGTGCAAACCGGGGAGTAAACCCCCTCGTAGTAGGATGCAAAGGCCTCCGCAATGGCCACACCTGTAGTCACCAAGGACCCCGACCCATCCCTCACTTCCACCACCCAGGATCGTGCCCGATCTCTGCGTTCGAGCCAAGCTAGCAATTTCATGCCCTTGTCTCCCGCATCGTAAATCCGACGTTGCGTGGCAAGGGAGTAGGCTCGGGCCTCACCCTCCGCCAACGAACGAAGCTCCTTCTGCTTGAGAGCTAGAGTGTGGGCGAGGTCTGGCGAGGGAACCCCACAGGCCCTTCGCTCCATGTCTTCAATTTCCTGTTCCAATTGCCAAATCTGCAGCGCTTCCTCCTTCTTCTGGGCTCCAATCAGCACTTGGGCCTTGCCCCTCAGGACCGTTTTATACGCTTCCCACAAAGTGAGCTGGGAGTCAACCGAGCCCCGGTTCTCAGCAAAGTATTGTTGGGAACATTCCCGTAGCTTACTCGTTATGGAGTCATCCTTGAGTCGCCATGGGTCTAGTCTAGGGAAGGCTGCCCTGTTAGTTACTGCCCCCCTCAGGACCACACCCACCGGGGAATGATCCGAGTTTCCCCTGGCCATAATGCAGGGTTCCGCAAAGTCCCCCAGCCGGTCCTCCCACGTAAAAATGTGATCTAATCTGGAAAAGGATCCATGTCTGGCTGAATAGAATGTGTATTGCCTCTGGGAGGGGTAGTGCGCGCGCCATAGGTCACTAAGGCCCATAGCTGTAACGAAGCCCCTAAGGCCCATTTCCCCTCTATTGCCCTGCCTCACCCCAGAGCGATCATATTCGGCATCCATGACCGCATTTGTGTCCCCGCCTAGCACGAGCGTTCCCTGTGGGAGGCCCGTCAAGTGCGAACCCAGCTTCTTAAGTGTCGAGGCATGCAGGCCAGGTGGGACGTGACACGAGCTAAGAACTGTTAGCCTCCCCTCCCATCGAGCTGCCACTGATGCCATATACCCCGAGTCCTCCATCCAGGTGCTGGTGATGACCACAGGCAGGGTGTTTCAGACAAGGATCCCCACTCCCCTGGATCCTGACGTGAACCCCGAGTGAGCTACCATCTTGTATCCAAAGCGGTCTAAGGCCCTGCACTTGTTCCCCCGAAGGTGCGTCTCCTGGAGGAGCACTATATCTGGGGAGTGGCGCTTCACATGCTGTAGCACAAGCGTCCTTTTAATCTTATTGCCCAAACCATTGATGTTCCATGTCCAGATCCTTATCTGCGCCTGATCACCCATGTCCATACAAGGTCCCATGGTACATCGGATCTATCCACCTTCCATGCCTGCCCTCCTGATGCCCCACCCTAACATTTGGATATGAGCCACCATGAACTAACCATAAACTGCCCCACAACGCTCACCCTCCCGCCCCAAATCAAACCCCCCTCCCTGCCTCCCTGCTAAGTGGGCCCCCAACCACCCACCCATGAAACTCGCAGAGTGCCTGTCACCCCATCTACCCGGAATCAACCAAACTTGGAAACCTGAACCTGCAGTCCGCAGAAAAAGTCATACTTAATTGCCGAATGGCACACCCCAGTTTCGAACAGTGTAAAGGACCCCACCTCACCCCCCCTGGCCCCTACCTCCCTCCCATCCCTGGACATAAGAACCTCCCGCCAGCATAGGTAAAAACTATTAGAACTCAACCTTGCATCTTTAACCAAATGACAAACCAACCGCTGCAGATCGACCCGCCTGACAACCAAGAAAATGTCCAGATCTAGGCAGTATAGCACCCTACCCTTCACTAAGCCCACAGCCCTTGCGGCCCTGAGCCACTACAGTCACTTTATAGGAGTCTGCTCACTCTCCCTGAGCTCCTGTGGCGGCATGCGTTTAGCGTGAACCTCCTGACCACCGCGACCGGCAGCCGATCGACGCGGGCCACTCTGACGGCCCACTGTTCGCCAGCCCTCCATCCAATCGTTTGCCTCCGCCGGAGAGTCAAAGAAGTATGCCTTCTCGCCGTCCATAACTTTGAGTCTCGCCGGAAATAGCATCATATATTTCACACCGTGGTCACGCAGGGCACTCTTGACCCCCTCAAAGGATCTGCGCAGCGGCTGGACGTGCAACGTGAAGTCAGGGAAAAACTGAATGGTGGCATTCTCCAGCTTCAGATCTCCGGACACGCGCGATGCCTGTAGAATTGCATCTCGATCTCTATAGTTCAGGATCCGGGCAATAATAGTGCGCGTAGGCCTCCCCCCCCAACGCACGGTGAGCCCTTTCCACTGAGAAAAAATTGGAGAGGCATTTCGGCTTGAGGTGATTGAGAATCAAATCCTCCATGGAGCAATCCACGGACGGGCCCTCCAATCCCTCCGGCACCCCCACGATGCGGAGGTTATTGCATCGTGCCCGACCTTCCTGGTCCTCCAGACGAGCCACAATGTTCGTTTGGTTTTTGGTGAGTGAAGCGACCTGCTCCTCCAGCCTCTTCATCTTGGCCTGCGGACCTCCAATACCGCTCTCTGCCACCACCACTTTTTCTGAGAACTTGCGGAAGTCTGCTCAGAGCAAATTGACTTCTTCTGTGACCGAGTCTAATTTGGGCTCCATAGTGCCGCGCATGTCCTTAATTGCCAGCATGATGTCTCGCAGCGAAGGGTCAGGTCTGTCATCCTCTGCGCCGCTGTGCTGACTCGCTCCATGATGGCCCTCCTCTTTGCCCATTACCACTGTGTATTTATCAATTTGATTGGTTTGAGCTTGCGGTGTCAGCCTGTTGCGGCCCATGACTGAAACTCTACCAGATTAAACCAGGCGGTACACCAGACACCTGGGCCACCCGGGTTCTCCCTCCGCCCAGAGTCTGCAGCAACCACTTGCCGTAGGACTGGCGCCCCGGTTTCGTCAATTATCTAAGTTAGGAATAGACCCCCCAAGTCGGCCACAGGCCCCAAGGTCAGGCAACGCCCAAGCCGCCCGCAGCGCCGTCCAGGCTGCGCCCTAGGCTCCACTCGCACCTTCCGTTGACAGAATGGCCCGTCCGGCCCAGTCACCTCCGGGGCCCCCCGGCACCCCAATGAGCACTGCAAGCCGGGCTCCTCTTTCAACTAAGTCCCCCAGTGACAGTATTGTTCGGTGCCTGGACCATCAGCGCATTTGCAGGCAGGACTTAAATGGGCCGTAGGGGGACCCAGGGACGCCCACACAATAGGCCTCAGCGCACTCTAGGGTATTCCAGGGGCGCCCGTCTCGACTCCACTGCTCCGTCTGGGCGTACCCCCAAGCGAGGCGAGGCGCAAGGCAACACAACTCCAGTATGCGCCCCAGGCTATGGGCACACACCTTTGGCCTCACAGCCCCCGTGACTGATGACGAGGAGGCCACGGCGGGGCCCGTTAGTCTGGACCCCTCTCCAGCTGGTGCCAGTCTCAGTCTCCGCCTTGCTGCAGTCTCCGCCGGCCCCACTTCTTGTCAGGCCACGAATTCAAGAGGCCAGCCCTGGTGCCTCAGCCTTGTTGCCCCTGTTGCCGCTGTTGCTGCACACTCCTGGCCCCAGAAGCACCGGCAAGCACCCGTCCCTCGGCCGTCCGCCACCGTCAGGACCGCCGAGATCTCACCTCCACGGGGCTCTCCTCAGGGCACGCCTAAGCTCTCAACGGCGCTGCTCTTTGACCGGCGTATCGCTCCGCAGCCGCCCGCAAACAGCTTACCGGGCCCGCTGCAGTTCGCGGTCTCCGCTGCCAGCTCCGCAGCAGTGGGCGCCATTTTCTGTTCGTCATCGCCTCGGCCAAGGCAGCCCGCCTGAGTGTCCTTCACCGCTCGCACTCCACTGCCAGTCGCAGCCCTCGGTGAGCGCCCACGCTCCCGCGCCACCGGAGTCAAAAGCTGCAGTCACACTCCACAGCGGCCCAGCAGGTACATCTTCACCACCAACCCCGCTCACTCAGAGACAGCGGGCACCATATTCTCGCTACAGCGAGCTTCGTCCAGGCCACAGCACCCCCGCAGCCAGACGGTCATGAGCCACTTCAAACAGCTCCGATTGCTGCCTGCCGCTCCTTTGCGACTTAGCGTGCTGTTGGGTAACCTTGGGTCGATGGATAATGCCGGATTTTGGGTGATTTGCAACGCAGCTCTCTCAGTGTGTGGCCATCTTCCTTGGCTGCAGGCCACGCCCCCCGAAAGATGGCATTTTTCTGCTCCTAGACCTGTGTGTCTGCAGCTTGTCTCCAATACACATCTGGGGTGAGTGACGTGGACTGTGTGCATTTCCTCAAAACAGCCTCACACAAAGGGAGCTTAGGTGTGACTGAGTCACCACCCACATCCTGATGGGTCATCCTGGGCAGGGTGGGAGGGAGGATCTGACACACCTGAATAGGCTTTGTCCTGTCCCCACACAAAGGGCTGCATACCCCCCTGGCGTGAGTCTGGAGCCCGAGCTGGGAGGTAGGACTTCTATGCACTTCAAAGCCCCGCTTTGAAGTCACCCCCACTGCAAAGGCACAACAGAGTATAATTAATGGGTCTCTGACCCCACCAAATCAGACACTACTGAACCAGTGAAGAACTCTGCCAGGAGGATGGATTGCTGTGCTGCGACAAAGACTGCCATTCTGCTGGACTGCTGCTCTGGAAGAACTGCTTTTCTGCTGGGCTGCTTTGCTGCCTGCAACCTTCAGGTCTGCTGAGGAAGAACTAGAATAACTATTTGAACCTAGATTGTTTTCCAAGAGCATGTTGGCTTGCCTTCTGTTTTGAGACTCAGGGATATCAAAGTTGTACCTCCTGCTCCTGTGTCTGGTCCATTGGGAGGGGATCCAGGTGCTTGCTCCAGTGAAACCGATGCATCCTATGCTGTGTGAGCAGAATCTACACATAGCCGCTGTTGCGGGAACAGTATCTGTGCATCACACTTGGAACCAGCACATCACCACATGAATCAACACATCAGAACCACTGCATTGCCAACAAACAGAGAGACAATCGAAGCATCCCCTCAACTTCACGAAGAAACCCAGCAGATCAGCTTTGGAAATAACGCATCTCGGAACCGGCACTTTGTCTTCGGAACCCGTGCATCGCCATTGTTGTGTGAAGAAAATCGTCAAATCAACGCGACTGCAGGATTGACACTGGCCTATCACTTGGCACTTCGCTGTTGCAACCAGGATCAAGGAACTTTAGTTCAGCAAGCCTTGCGTGGCCCTGTATCCTGCCCATGCTGCTTCACAGTTGGCCAGAACTCTTGACTTTACCCTGTTCAAGCGCAAGAAGATAACCCCATAGGCGTTTGCTAGACCTTGCATGCTTGGCATGGTTTCCCCTGACTTTTTGCCTTTAGACTCCCTGTTTTTACTGTTATTGCTGACTTTGTTTTTGCTGAGTTTAGGAATCTGGGCACTTTACAACTACTAACCAGTGCTAAAGTGCATGTGCTCCATACTGAAAACATGGTAACATTGGCTTATCCAAAATTGGAATATTTAATTTACTTAGAAGTCCTTAGTAATGTGCACTACACGTGCCCAGTGCCTGTAAATTAAATGCTACTAGTGGACATGTAGGACTGATTGTGCCACCCACATAAGTAGCCATTTAAACATGTCTTAGGCCTGCTACTGCAGGGCCTGTGTGTGCAATTTTAAACTGCTATGTCGACCTGGCAAGTTAACCCATTTGCCAGGTCCAAACCTTCCTTTTAACTACATATACTTCACCCATAAGATAGGCTTTGGACCACCCATGGACAGGGCAGGGTATAGTGCATTTAGAAAAGTAGGGCATGTACTGTTTAAGTTTTACATGCCCTGGTTGTTAATACTCTAAAATTTGTTTTTCACTACTGCAAAGGGCTATCTCTCCCATAAGATAACATTGGGATTGCTTTATTACATTATTTAAAAATAATTTCCAATTGGGAAGAGATGGGACCTCCCACATTTGTGTCTCTGGAATCACAATTTAAAAACACAACCTTTGGTGAAGTTGGATTTCAAATCGCAATTTTGAAAAAGCCACTTTAAGAGAGTTGGCATTTTCTTACTGTAACCATTTGGTGCCTTCTGCTTGTTTCTGAATACATATCTGGGGTGGGTGACAGCTGGGTTTGTGCATCTCCCCTAGACAGCCACACCCAGAGAGAGCCTAGGTGTGACTGATGGGCCAATCGCATCCTGATGGGCCATTCTGAGCAGGATGGAAGGGAGGAGCTGACACTTACACCTGAAAAGGCTGTGGCCTGTCCCAACACAAAGGGCTGCATACTCCCCCTTGTAATGAGTTTGGATCTTGGGCATGAATGGCAGGGACTTGTGCACTTCAAAGGCATGTATTTGAAGTCCCACCCACTTCAAACACCAACTGGGTATATGTACATTTAATCTTTAAAAATTAATATCTCGACTTCGACTGATTGAATTTTTGTCTTTTTGGTCTTGCTTTAATTATAAAATCATAATGGATTTTGCCAAACCGGTTTGGAGTCTTTTTGTGGGGTTTTCATTGTGTAACTGTTTAAAGTGTTGCACAAACACTTTACACATTGCCTCTTAAGTTAAGCCTGCTAGCTCTGTGCCACGATACGAGAGGGTGAGAACAGGTTAATGTATGATATGTATCTGACATACCCTGCCTAGGACTGTGGTTTGTGCTTGGGCATGGTGCATACCTCTGTCAACCAGAAAACCAATTTCTAACAGTCCCAAATAAAGATATGCACATTTTTATAGATTCATAATAGATCCATTTAGGGCCACTAATAGCTAAATGTTGCAGAATATCAAGAAGATTAGACACATTTTAATTGCAATTACTTTATCCAACAGTGAGAGTCCCAATTTGTCTCATCTATAAATGTATTTCCTAGCCCTGAACAGTACCAAATATATATTAGATGGTGCAAGGCTTCCTACTTTAACCCCTTCTGCGTCTATGACGAGTCCAGCTCGTCATGAGGCATTCTCTAGGGAATCCCTCTGGTGCGGGCACCAGAGGGATTCCCTTTAAACCAAAATAGCCTCGGGAGCTGGGGAAGAGCTTCCCCAGCTCCCGAGGCCCCCCCCCCCCCTTTCACTGTAATGACGATCGGCGCGCACGTCGCGCCAACGTCATTACAGTGAAATTTAAACTGAAATGAGCCAAGAGGCTCATTTCAGGTTTCACTTTGTACGTGCTCAGGGGGCTATCTCAGCCCCCTGAGCACGTAGAAAGACGGGAGAGGTATCGTTAGAAAGGGGAGAATCTCCCCTTTCCAATGCTACCCCTCCCCAGTGGATCCCTGCTTGGGGATCACCACAGGAGGGCGATCCCCAAGCAGGGATCCACCCACTAGACACCAGGGAGGGGGGAGCGGCCCCTTGGGCAAGGGGCTTTGCTCCCCCCAAAATATTTTGGGCACATTTAGTCTTTTTGCCCCCCTGGGGGGCAGATGGGGGCGGTAGCCCCCAATCTGCCCCCCCGGGGGCACAGAAATGTGTGAAAAAGGGGATTTTTTCAGCTAAATTTGAGGTTTGCAGGGCATTCTGGGTAAGGAAACATTGGGGGATCCATGCAAGCCATACCTCCCTGGAATCCACGGGTGTCTAGTTTTCAGAAATGTGTGGGTTTGGTAGGTTCCCCTAGGTGGCCGCCGAGCACCGGGCCAAAAACCCAGGTGACCCCCTTGCAAAACCAAGTCGTTTTGAGGTAGGCAATTTTCATGTCGCCTCACTACGTTGTGGGTCCTTGCCTGTCGCGGGTACTTGGGCCTCCCACACGAGTGTGGCACCGTTTTTATCGGGAGACCCGGGGGAATGCTGGGTGGTAGGAAATTTGTGTCAGCCCGCTGATGCCACAACTTTCCCACACAAAAATGTGTGAAAAACGTGATTTTTTCAGCTAAATTTGAGGTTTGCAGGGCATTCTGGGTAGGGAAACGTTGGAGGATCCATGCAAGCCATACCACCCTTGAATCCCCCGGGTGTGTAGTTTTCAGAAATGTGTGGGTTTGGTAGGTTCCCCTAGGTGGCCACCGAGCACCGGGCCTAAAACCCAGGTGACCCCCCGTGCAAAACCAGGTCGTTTTGAGGTAGGCAATTTTCATGTCGCCTCACTACGTTGTGGGCCCTTGCCTGTCGCGGGTACTTGGGCCTCCCACACGAGTGAGGCACCATTTTTATCGGGAGACCCGGGGGAACGCTGGGTGGTAGGAAATTTGTGTCAGCCCGGTGATGCCACAACTTTCCCACACAATAATGTGTGAAAAAGGTGATTTTTACAGCTAAATTTGAGGTTTGCAGGGCATTCTGGGTAACACGAGTGAGGCACCGTTTTTATCGGGAGACCCGGGGGAACGCTGGGTGGTAGGAAATTTGTGTCAGCCCACTGATGCCACAACTTTCCCACACAAAAATGTGTGAAAAAGGTGAATTTTTTCATCTAAATTTGAGGTTTGCAGGGCATTCTGGGTAAGGAAACGTTGGGGGATCCACGCAAGCCATACCTCCCTGGAATCCCCCGGGTGTCTAGTTTTCAGAAATGTGTGGGTTTGGTAGGTTCCCCTAGGTGGCCGCCGAGCACCGGGCCAAAAACCCAGGTGACCCCCCGTGCAAAACCAAGTTGTTTTGATGTAGGCAATTTTCATGTCGCCTCAATACGTTTTGGGCCCTTGCCTGTCGCGGGTACTTGGGCCTCCCACACGAGTGAGGCACCGTTTTTATCGAGAGACCGGGAGGAACGCTGGGTGGTAGGAAATTTGTGTCAGGCCGGTGATGCCACAACTCTCCCACACAAAAATGTGTGAAAAAGGTGATTTTTCCAGCTAAATTTGAGGTTTGCAGGGCATTCTGGGTAAGGAAACGTTGGGGGATCCACGCAAGCCATACCTCCATGGAATCCCCCGGGTGTCTAGTTTTCAGAAATGTTTGGGTTTGGTAGGTTTCCCTAGGTGCTGGCAGAGCTAGGGTTAAAAAACTACAGCTAGGCACTTTGCCAAAAAAGGTTCATTTTTCAATGCGAAATTGAGGTGTGTCCACGATGTGTTTTGCGCCGTTTCCTGTCACGGGCACTAGGCCGACCCACACAAGTGAGGTACCATTTTTATCGGAAGACTTTGGGGAACGCGGGGTGGGTGGAAATTTGTGGATCCACGCAGATTCCAGAACTTTCCACCAGAGAAATGTGGAGAAAATTTGTTTTTTTTGGCAATTTTTTAGGTTTACAAGGGATTCTGGGTAACAGAACCTGGTGGGCGGCAGTCAAGTCACCCCATCCTGGATTCCCCTGGGTGTCTAGTTTTCAAAAATGTATAGGTTTTCTAGGTTTCCCTAGGTGACGGCAGAGCTATGGTTAAAAAACTACAGCTAGGCACTTTGCCAAAAAAGGGTCATTTTTCGTTGTGAAATTGAGGTGTGTCCATGTTACTTTTTGAGCCGTTTCCTGTCGCGGGTACTAGGCTGACCCACACAAGTGAGGTACCATTTTTCTCGGAAGACTTTGGGGAACGCGGGGTGGGAGGAAATTTGTGGATCCACGCAGATTCCAGAACTTTCCACCAGAGAAATGTGGGGAAAATGCGTTTTTTTTGGCAATTGTTTAGGTTTGCAAGGGATTCTGGGTAACAGAACCTGGTGGGAGGCAGTCAAGTCACCCCATCCTGGATTCCCCTGGGTGTCTAGTTTTCAAAAATGTATAGGTTTGCTAGGTTTCCTTAGGTGCCGGCAGAGCTATGGTTCAAAAACTACAGCTAGGTACTTTGCCTAAAAAGGGTCATTTTTGGCTACAAAATTGAGGTGTGTCCACGTTACGTTTTGCACCGTTTCCTGTCGCGGGCACTAGGCTGACCCACACAAGTGAGGTACCATTTTTCTCGGAAGACTTTGGGGAACGCGGGGTGGGAGGAAATTTGTGGATCCACGCAGATTCCAGAACTTTCCACCAGGGAAATGTGGGGAAAATGCGTTTTTTTGGCAATTGTTTAGGTTTGCAAGGGATTCTGGGTAACAGAACCTGGTGGGAGGCAGTCAAGTCACCCCATCCTGGATTCCCCTGGGTGTCTAGTTTTCAAAAATGTATAGGTTTGCTAGGTTTCCCTAGGTGCCGGCAGAGCTATGGTTCAAAAACTACAGCTAGGCACTTTGCCAAAAAAGGGTCATTTTTCACAGCGAAATTGAGGTGTGTCCCCGTTGCGTTTTGCGCCGTTTCCTGTCGCGGGCACTAGGCTGACCCACACAAGTGAGGTACCATTTTTCTCAGAAGACTTTGGGGAACGCGGGATGGGAGGAAAGTTGTGGATCCACGCAGATTCCAGAACTTTCCACCAGAGAAATGTGGGGAAAAAGTCTTTTTTTTGGCAATTTTTTAGGTTTGCAAGGGATTCTGGGTAAGAGAACCTGGTAGGAGGCAGTCAAGTCACCCCATCCTGGATTCCCCTGGGTGTCTAGTTTTCAAAAATGTATAGGTTTGCTAGGTTTCCTTAGGTGCCGGCAGAGCTATGGTTCAAAAACTACAGCTAGGTACTTTGCCTAAAAAGGGTCATTTTTGGCTACAAAATTGAGGTGTGTCCACGTTACGTTTTGCACCGTTTCCTGTCGCGGGCACTAGGCTGACCCACACAAGTGAGGTACCATTTTTCTCGGAAGACTTTGGGGAACGCGGGGTGGGAGGAAATTTGTGGATCCACGCAGATTCCAGAACTTTCCACCAGGGAAATGTGGGGAAAATGCGTTTTTTTGGCAATTGTTTAGGTTTGCAAGGGATTCTGGGTAACAGAACCTGGTGGGAGGCAGTCAAGTCACCCCATCCTGGATTCCCCTGGGTGTCTAGTTTTCAAAAATGTATAGGTTTGCTAGGTTTCCCTAGGTGCCGTCAGAGCTATGGTTCAAAAACTACAGCTAGGCACTTTGCCAAAAAAGGGTCATTTTTCACAGCGAAATTGAGGTGTGTCCCCGTTGCGTTTTGCGCCGTTTCCTGTCACGGGCACTAGGCTGACCCACACAAGTGAGGTACCATTTTTCTCAGAAGACTTTGGGGAACGCGGGGTGGGTAGAAATTTGTGGATCCACGCAGATTCCAGAACTTTCCACCAGAGAAATGTGGGGAAAAAGTCTTTTTTTTGGCAATTTTTTAGGTTTGCAAGGGATTCTGGGTAACAGAACCTGGTGGGAGGCAGTCAAGTCACCCCATCCTGGATTCCCCTGGGTGTCTAGTTTTCAAAAATGTATAGGTTTGCTAGGTTTCCTTAGGTGCCGGCAGAGCTATGGTTCAAAAACTACAGCTAGGTACTTTGCCTAAAAAGGGTCATTTTTGGCTACAAAATCGAGGTGTGTCCACGTTACGTTTTGCACCGTTTCCTGTCGCGGGCACTAGGCTGACCCACACAAGTGAGGTACCATTTTTCTCAGAAGACTTTGAGGAATGCGGGGTGGGTGGAAATTTGTGGATCCACGCAGATTCCAGAACTTTCCACCAGGGAAATGTGGGGAAAATGTGTTTTTTTGGCAATTGTTTAGGTTTGCAAGGGATTCTGGGTAACAGAACCTGATGGAAGGCAGTCAAGTCACCCCATCCTGGATTCAGCTGGGTGTCTAGTTTTCAAAAATGTATAGGTTTGCTAGGTTTCCCTAGGTGCCGGCAGAGCTATGGTTCAAAAACTACAGCTAGGCACTTTGCCAAAAAAGGGTCATTTTTCACAGCGAAATTGAGGTGTGTCCCCGTTGCGTTTTGCGCCATTTCCTGTCGCGGGCACTAGGCTGACCCACACAAGTGAGGTACCATTTTTCTCGGAAGACTTTGGGGAACGCGGGGTGGGTAGAAATTTGTGGATCCATGCAGATTACAGAACTTTCCACCAAAGAAATGTGGGGAAAAAGTGTTTTTTTGGGCAATTTTTTAGGTTTGCAAGGGATTCTGGGTAACAGAACGTGGTGGAAGGCAGTCAAGTCACCCCATCCTGGATTCCCCTGGGTGTCTAGTTTTCAAAAATGTATAGGTTTGCTAGGTTTCCCTAGGTGCCGGCAGAGCTAGGGTTAAAAAACTACAGCTAGGCACTTTGCTAAAAAAGGGTAATTTTGCATTGTGAAAATGTGGTGTGTTCACGTTGGGTTTTGAGCCATTTCCTGTCGTGGGCACTATGCCTACCCCTACAAGTCAGGTACCATTTTTATAGGGAGACTTAGGGTAATTCAGATTTGTAAAGGAACTGTTATTACCTATTGACTTTCGATGCATTTCTGCCTTCCAAATGAAAGACATTGTGTAAAAAAGAAGTCATTCTAAAAAATGACTGATAATTCTCATGCTAGTATGAGTATTCCCAATTTCGGAAATGTGCAAATATCTACTGTTTCTAAACTCTATATTTTGTTCCCATTTCAGAAATACATAGGTGTCTTTCATACCGATTTTTCCATGTACACATTTTTACAGAAAAATTACTATATACCCGGTACTTTATAAAAAACCATTGCAAGTTGCTGCTCAGTTTTTGGCTCTGGGTTCGTCGGGTTCTTGGTGAACCTACAAGTCCTATATATCCCCACAACCAGAAATGTCCAGCGGATGTAACGGTATATTGCTTTCAAAGAGCTATCAAAATTAGAAGAAGTTACAGGTGAAAACGTTGACACAAAAGGTGCTTTTTTTCCACAAATTTTCAATTTATCCTATATTTAACTGTTGCTGAATTCAGAATTTTGTCTACTTCTCCAAAATGTATACCTTTCCAAGATCCATTATTGCTTTTGTACCCATTTCTACCATTAACTGGAAGGAGGTTGTTAGACCTGGCGGG
The DNA here is from genome assembly GCF_964204655.1 of Triturus cristatus. NCBI lineage: Eukaryota > Metazoa > Chordata > Amphibia > Caudata > Salamandridae > Triturus > Triturus cristatus. Next base: position 88,021,205 of record NC_140588.1, read on the forward strand.
TTCGGGTCGGCTAAGGCTTGCGCCAAAGCCAGGCAGAAACCACCAGTCTAGTCAGGGCAAGGGAGTTACACGCCAAAGATAACCCCTGCTCACCCCCTTGGTAGCTTGGCACGAGCAGACAGGCTTATCCCTGAGGCAATGTGTAAAGCGTTTGCGCGCGCACCCAGCAACAACACCCAAGGCCCACCACAAAGGAAACTCCACACAAGGTATTCTATAAAAATAACCTTTGTATTATACACAACACATTAGATAAGAACACACACTTTACAATGTGCCAACAGGCACGGGCAGAATTTACAAGGGATTATAAATATACAGGGGACAGGGCCACATGGACCACTGTCCAGAATTAGCACGTTTTGATATTCAGCACTTAGCACCAAATATAAAATCACTGTAGCACAAAAAATAATATTCAGATAGCACACAACCAGTACTTACTGGTAACAAGACAGTACCACCTACGCAACCCTAACCACTTTAGGAGACTATCACGCAGGGACTCAGAACCTCCCTAGTACCACCGGTACCAGGGGAACACTACCACTTAGGTATCACAATACCTGTATGGGAAAACACATATTACACATGATGCATAAAACATTCAGAGGTGCAGAACATGGTGAACACATGATGCATGAAACATTCAGCGGTGCTCTGAAAGAACCTTAGCATGAAAACTCACATGAGCCACCACCTGTGGCAGTCCCTAGGCCAACTGGCCTTGTCCAAGCTAGGACACTCTGTCTACGGTCAAGCTGCGCCAGCTGCGCAAGCTGAAGAGTAATTATCCTCAACCTAAACGTTGCAGCTGCCCACTAAGTGCTGGGCAGCTGGGAAACTGAGCATGGACACCACCGAGGTGCCCTGGGACACGTAGGAGCGGCCCGCTGCCTTCCGGGGCCGCTCTTCTCACTTCGAAATGCCCCGTAACGTTGGAGCGTCAGCGCTCTAACTACTCAGGCCCCCTAGAGCCTCGCAGGCTCTAACTAACGTTGGAGCCTCACTGGGCTCGGAACTACAATGCCCCTCCGTTTTAGCTACGGGGCTCAGGAACCCATGCGCCCCGTTTGGAGCCTCTCGAAGAATCAGCCGGTCTGGGACCGGCACCCACAGGCACACGCACGGAGTCCCCCAGCCCTCCTCACTTACCGGGCTGCTCTCAGGGGACTCCCGCGCCGTCTCCGCTTCCCGTCGTCTGCTTTCAGTCACGCGGAGGGGCAGGCACCGACAATGTGCCTCGCGCCCCCTCCGCACCAGCTCGACTCGCACTCCTTTCCTCCGTCCAGCGCGGGGTAGGCTCCCGCCTGGATCTTCGCTGCACAGGAGCGCGGGGTAGGCTCCCGTCCGCTTCCTGCTTCCAAGACGAGGCTTCCGTCCCGCGGCACACCCCCCAGGCCTGCCTGACTTCCGGTTATGAACCGGGCTGCAGCGGTGATTCCCTCGGCAATGAGAGGGGTAGTCTCCCTCGCCAACGAGTATAACGGCGGGGTGGGCACCCGCCGAACTGGGCAAAATAACGGCAAAATCGCGGGGTGGGCACCCGCCAGCGAGATCAAAGCGCACACAGCGCTACAAGGTCACGCACAGCGCTCCCAGCGCTGGAAAGCCCCACAAGCGCTCCCAGGCGCTACAAAGAGAGCAAGTCCAGGAAAACAGCGCGCACAGCGCTACAAAGTCTAGGAAGCGCTCCCAGGCGCTATGGATCACCAAACAGGTCCAGCAAAGAGTCCTCAAAGAACAGGGGGCACAGGCTGGGCCCAGAGCCAGCACACAGGGCCCTCCAGCAGGGAGGCAGTCCCCAGTGGCGGTCTCTCCTGGCGCCCAGCAGCAGCAGGCCCCCCCTCAGATGATCCTGCAAGAGAACACCCTCTGTGGGGACACAGCCCCATTTTTATACAGTCAAATCCTTTGTCTAAGGTGCAGGGAAGGGGCGAACCAGTTCCAACAGGTTCCTGAGCACTTTGTTTTGCTCAGCCCCTCTCCCTATTCACTGGCAGGGCTAGGGTCATTAGACGCACCACAGGGGCCGGCGCCAGCATTGTGTGGGGGAATCCCTGTCCTATTCAGGACCCAGGTACACTCCTCCCCAGCCATCTACATGCTAACTCCCCATTCACCACTGGGTGACTCCTCCTGACTCTGGGGAATTCCCTAGTCCGTCACCTGACCTCACCAGCCAATCACCAGACAAGCCACACATTTCAGGCTGCACACTGAAGTGCCCACTTCTAGAAGTGGCACTTCCACACCAGGTACATGCACGCCGCACACATCAACGCGCAGCATTCACTCCCACGAGTCCGCACATACCAAACACGGGCCTGCACACCCCACGCATCAGGAACTACCAGGACACATACGTTCCCCCATGCATTCCTATGGGAGGGCAGGCCAACCTCACAACATGCACGCACTTTACCCTGGAACACAGCGGTAAAGTGCGCAGAAATCCAAAAATCACCAAACCAAGTCATCAATAAAAAGCGAAAAGTCTCGGGGGTGAACCTGCCAAAAGGGCCGGGTCCAACACAACCCCCTTCCAGCCAAAACGCAGGGTAGACCAATCACCACCGTGAAGGTCTTCCCTGCTTTGGGCGACAAAACACGGACACAGGCCCGCAACGGCAGGGACACTCTCCGGTTTTACGCCACTCTAAACCCCTGGAGTTCCTTCTAAAAGAACTCGGCGGACCAACTGGGCTACCCCACTGGTACTCCTCAGCTGTCCGCGGCCAGGACCAGGCCCTAGGCCATCTAGGCGCCACTGGTCCTTGCCTAACCACAGAGTGGGGGGTAGTAACCCCTGGCACGTAGTGACCATTTTCCACTCTTCCCCTCATCAGGGCTGTTCTAAACATCCACTGATCTTCCAGCCCAGGGTCTGAACCCTCAAGCTGACCAACAGTCACGGGTGAGGCTCTCCTCCCCCTACCTCTCCTTCTAGGGTTCCGTCCTCTCCTCCTCTGAGAGGCACCCTCAGAAATCAAATTTCCCACCAGCTCAGGACACCTCCCTGAGAACTGGTCTCCCAACCTAGGGTTTAACCCCTCAGGTTGCACCGGGGTCAGAGGCGGGCTCTCCCACCCTCTGCACCCCCTTCTAGAGTCCTGCTCCCCACCAACTGGGGCGGTACCTCTGGAAGAAGCACTGGTCAGGACACTGGTTACAGTAGTCCTACCCTTCAGGTCAGGCTGACCCTGAACCTGGCCTCCCAACCTCTGGTCTAAAACCTTCGGTTGCATACTTGCCTGGCACTCCAGGACTTCTGGGGACTCACACAGTATCCCCCCAAGAGTAACATATTCCTCATATGTTGCAGGACAGTCTGCCTGGCGCAGATCTCCCGCCACCTGTCCACCTGACAGTGCGCGAAGATCCCCCAGGACAGACGTGCAGTCGCCATGGTCACCTCTAGGAGACTCAGCCCTACCGGCTGGTCCCTGACCCACTGGCTCCTCCACCGGGGAACACAGCCCCATGCCACTCCTCTCGCCGGACTTCTGTACCCTCCCTACCGGAGCGGTACTGCCTGACACCAGAACCACTGGAGCTCCATTTACAGAGACTCCAGGTTCTCCATACCCTAGGCGAGCTTCCTCAAGTGACCTAACAGGACAGCCTAGGCCCCCAACCTGGTGTTCCCTTAAGAAACCATCCAGGTTCTGAGACTGGGTTTCGGGCCTCTGGGGACTCAAAGTCACCCACTCACTCCTACTCCACTGAGATAGGCCGTGAGCCCCTACACCCCTCTCACTACTCTGAGACCTAGCTGGGCTACTCTGAGCCTCCACCCCCATCCAAGACGGGAAGATCCCTGAGCCACTACTATTGGAAGTACTCTCCCATACCTCATCAGAACCTTGGGCACCCTCCCAACGGTCTGCTTCCGCTGCCAGCTCCCATGGGCAAAAAGAGCCATACCTCAACAGGTGTTGGCGCAGCCCGGGACAACAACTACCAAGCAGCTGCTCCTTGACAACCAGAGCATACAGTCCGTCAAAAGCCCGTTCCGTGTGTACCCTTAACCAATCATCCAGTGCATCCTCACATTCACCCACAAACGTGTCCCATGACTGGTGAGACAGCTTCCTCCTGCCCCTAAACTTCAACCTACATTCCTCCTCTAGGAAAACAGGTACCAGACTCTGGGAATGGGGAATGGGACTCTCTGCACTGGGCTCTCTATCGCTGCCACCACTGGACTCCACCCTCCCTGGGGAATCCAGAAAACCACAACTGCGCTCTGGGGACAACCTACCCTCCAGAGCTAATCTCTCCCTGGCGAAGGACCTCTCTGCCTCCGCCATCCTCTCCTCCACACCCAGCTGCGCCATCTCCTTGGCCAGCTGATGCTCCCTCTCCTCCCTCCTATCTATCCACTCCTCTGGGGACAGGTAAAGGGATGGGGTGCTGCTCCTGACACTGGACCCAGCAAGGGACTCCCTATCTATGGGGTCTTCGCTTTCTACTGGCGTCCCTGTCAGGTAACCTTCCTCCTCTTCTGAATCTTCAGGGCTCCCCACAGACCCACCACCCTCTCGGCGTGCGGCCCGGGCCCTATCTTCCTCGCTGCGCTCTCGCTCCCACTCAACCTGTTGCCAAGTGATCAGGTTGTCCCTCAGTTTGGACTGGGTATCTAACTCACCCACCTCTATGTCCCTCTCCTCACAGAACCTTACCAGCTCCAACCTACTGTACCTAAACAGACTACAGAAGTTAAAAGCAGGCTCCATTTTGGCGGACGTTCCTGAGAAGAGTATAACACAAGGAACCTGAGTGTCTGAGCTAACACAGGAGTACATGATTCAAAAGGGACACCTTTGGGAGACGAAATAATGGAACTAAAAAAAACAAAGACAATAATCCCTAAAATGTGATTTATCTAATGCAGAGTTTTGTGGTGTAGCCAGTCGCTGCTGCGGTACAGCGCAAACGCACGTCCAAATCCCACCGCTGATCACCAATGTTAGACCTGGCGGGTTCGGGTCGGCTAAGGCTTGCGCCAAAGCCAGGCAGAAACCACCAGTCTAGTCAGGGCAAGGGAGTTACACGCCAAAGATAACCCCTGCTCACCCCCTTGGTAGCTTGGCACGAGCAGACAGGCTTATCCCTGAGGCAATGTGTAAAGCGTTTGCGCGCGCACCCAGCAACAACACCCAAGGCCCACCACAAAGGAAACTCCACACAAGGTATTCTATAAAAATAACCTTTGTATTATACACAACACATTAGATAAGAACACACACTTTACAATGTGCCAACAGGCACGGGCAGAATTTACAAGGGATTATAAATATACAGGGGACAGGGCCACATGGACCACTGTCCAGAATTAGCACGTTTTGATATTCAGCACTTAGCACCAAATATAAAATCACTGTAGCACAAAAAATAATATTCAGATAGCACACAACCAGTACTTACTGGTAACAAGACAGTACCACCTACGCAACCCTAACCACTTTAGGAGACTATCACGCAGGGACTCAGAACCTCCCTAGTACCACCGGTACCAGGGGAACACTACCACTTAGGTATCACAATACCTGTATGGGAAAACACATATTACACATGATGCATAAAACATTCAGAGGTGCAGAACATGGTGAACACATGATGCATGAAACATTCAGCGGTGCTCTGAAAGAACCTTAGCGTGAAAACTCACATGAGCCACCACCTGTGGCAGTCCCTAGGCCAACTGGCCTTGTCCAAGCTAGGACACTCTGTCTACGGTCAAGCTGCGCCAGCTGCGCAAGCTGAAGAGTAATTATCCTCAACCTAAACGTTGCAGCTGCCCACTAAGTGCTGGGCAGCTGGGAAACTGAGCATGGACACCACCGAGGTGCCCTGGGACACGTAGGAGCGGCCCGCTGCCTTCCGGGGCCGCTCTTCTCACTTCGAAATGCCCCGTAACGTTGGAGCGTCAGCGCTCTAACTACTCAGGCCCCCTAGAGCCTCGCAGGCTCTAACTAACGTTGGAGCCTCACTGGGCTCGGAACTACAATGCCCCTCCGTTTTAGCTACGGGGCTCAGGAACCCATGCGCCCCGTTTGGAGCCTCTCGAAGAATCAGCCGGTCTGGGACCGGCACCCACAGGCACACGCACGGAGTCCCCCAGCCCTCCTCACTTACCGGGCTGCTCTCAGGGGACTCCCGCGCCGTCTCCGCTTCCCGTCGTCTGCTTTCAGTCACGCGGAGGGGCAGGCACCGACAATGTGCCTCGCGCCCCCTCCGCACCAGCTCGACTCGCACTCCTTTCCTCCGTCCAGCGCGGGGTAGGCTCCCGCCTGGATCTTCGCTGCACAGGAGCGCGGGGTAGGCTCCCGTCCGCTTCCTGCTTCCAAGACGAGGCTTCCGTCCCGCGGCACGCCCCCCAGGCCTGCCTGACTTCCGGTTATGAACCGGGCTGCAGCGGTGATTCCCTCGGCAATGAGAGGGGTAGGCTCCCTCGCCAACGAGTATAACGGCGGGGTGGGCACCCGCCGAACTGGGCAAAATAACGGCAAAATCGCGGGGTGGGCACCCGCCAGCGAGATCAAAGCGCACACAGCGCTACAAGGTCACGCACAGCGCTCCCAGCGCTGGAAAGCCCCACAAGCGCTCCCAGGCGCTACAAAGAGAGCAAGTCCAGGAAAACAGCGCGCACAGCGCTACAAAGTCTAGGAAGCGCTCCCAGGCGCTATGGATCACCAAACAGGTCCAGCAAAGAGTCCTCAAAGAACAGGGGGCACAGGCTGGGCCCAGAGCCAGCACACAGGGCCCTCCAGCAGGGAGGCAGTCCCCAGTGGCGGTCTCTCCTGGCGCCCAGCAGCAGCAGGCCCCCCCTCAGATGATCCTGCAAGAGAACACCCTCTGTGGGGACACAGCCCCATTTTTATACAGTCAAATCCTTTGTCTAAGGTGCAGGGAAGGGGCGAACCAGTTCCAACAGGTTCCTGAGCACTTTGTTTTGCTCAGCCCCTCTCCCTATTCACTGGCAGGGCTAGGGTCATTAGACGCACCACAGGGGCCGGCGCCAGCATTGTGTGGGGGAATCCCTGTCCTATTCAGGACCCAGGTACACTCCTCCCCAGCCATCTACATGCTAACTCCCCATTCACCACTGGGTGACTCCTCCTGACTCTGGGGAATTCCCTAGTCCGTCACCTGACCTCACCAGCCAATCACCAGACAAGCCACACATTTCAGGCTGCACACTGAAGTGCCCACTTCTAGAAGTGGCACTTCCACACCAGGTACATGCACGCCGCACACATCAACGCGCAGCATTCACTCCCACGAGTCCGCACATACCAAACACGGGCCTGCACACCCCACGCATCAGGAACTACCAGGACACATACGTTCCCCCATGCATTCCTATGGGAGGGCAGGCCAACCTCACAACATGCACGCACTTTACCCTGGAACACAGCGGTAAAGTGCGCAGAAATCCAAAAATCACCAAACCAAGTCATCAATAAAAAGCGAAAAGTCTCGGGGGTGAACCTGCCAAAAGGGCCGGGTCCAACAGAGGTCGAAAGCACAAAAAATAGCAAAAATAGGCTATGTCCCAGAAAAATGCCAAAACTGTGTAAAAAATGTTGGGTTTCTGACAAAAGTCTGATATCCCCTAAAAGCTGGGAAATGGTGATTTCAGCCCCACAAACCATTTTTTGATAACACTTGCAGGGAAAAACCCAGATGCTTTCATTTGCAGCCCGTTTTTCCCATTTTCCCCCCAAAAAACTAAATTTTGCTGTATTTTGGCTCATTTCTGTGACCCCTCCAGGGGCATCCAAAACCCTGAGTACCCTCAGAATCCCCATGATGTTGGGAGAAAAGGACACAAATTTGGCGTGGATACCTTATGTGGTCAAAAAGTAACAGGGGCCTCAGCGCGCACTACCCCAAATTGCCAAAAAAGGGCGTGGCACAGGAGGGGGAAAAGGCCTGGCAGCGAAGGGGTTAATTCTAATAACAGCTATTAAATATGTAAACTGACCTTTTGCCAATAAGAAATTCCAGGCTTCAATTGAGTCCATTCAGTTTCTGCTGCGAGAGGATATACCTAAATCATATTAAGTTGTATCCTGAAAAATAACTAAATGTTTCAACCGTGTAAAGTAAATTGGGACTTTATACTCCAACGTGTACATAAACCTAACTTTGTTTCTCAATATTATAATGCTCTGTCAGGGTTCTATGAGAGTTCCAGTTCTGTAACATGTAAAAAATGAGTTTCAACTGACTTAAGTGCACTGTTTAAAAGCACAAGAAAAGGCTGCTCTTTATCCCCACCACTATTTATCAAAGCATGATATCCAACAGCATTAGAAAACAGACATGAAGTGAGCATTGAAGGTTTGCAGGGACGCAAGATAAACAAAAACACTAATATTATTCACAAATAACTTGCTGCTATCACTAATCCAGCATAGATGTTCAATTCCAAATTAATGTTCCAAAACGCCTTCAAAGTGTCTATGCCCTGCATGATAATCTACGCTGGTATAATTACCTACTTACAAAATTAGTTGTCTACATTTTTTATCACATAAATTCTTCCACTTAAGAAATCTATTTTGTGTATTTGGGCATTCTTCTAAATAAAAAGTTGAGGACTATCAGACCATGTTTTTGTCAGGACCTTTTTTTTCCAATTAATGAATGGGCCTAGAACCTGGAGACTTTAGGAGGGCTTTGCCTTCTCTTCATTTGAGATGATGTTTGATTACCATTTTTTGTGGGAGAACATTTTATTCCAAATATTGACCCTAAAGGAAAGGGAGCTCCTTTGTATAAACAAAAACAGTTGTGTTGTCCTCTGTAAATGACTCTTTTTCAGCAGAGAGAAGTGTAACAACTTTCATAACTTATGTTCTTGTGATAAATGATTTAATATACTTGTGTTACTGCTGTGATAGCTTTAGCAGTTTTAAGGTATCACACAAGCTTTGTTCTTGACAAGGAAAGTTGATGGGTCCCTTAACACATTCTAATAGCTGAAAAGGTAGATCAAGTCTCTTTATCTTTAACATTAAATAGATTACTTTGTAGGTACATAGGTGTTGCAATTTCTGAATAAATAGTTCAAGAGCAAAAGCTTTCTTTCTATGGGTTATGTGAATATCTCCATGATGGGTCATTTGATTGGGAAGATTGGCTCACTTTCAGTTCAGTTTGTCAGGAAATGGGACTGGAGGTACTTATTTGAAGAAATGCAGTACTCCAAATGTACACATGATAGGTTTGTTTTAGCAAAGGGAAGGCTGATGGTGATCACTGTGTGCTGTTGCTGCCTGTAATAGAGCTGCAAAGGCTTAGAGGAGGTGCCCTGCAGACGTGTGCTAGCAGTTAACTATAACAACCCACAGGCCATAAACTCTTGTGTGTTCTAGCAAGTAGGCGAATCAACAAGGAGGGACTGGGGGCTTTTTTAGAAGGTCCAATATTTGTGCCCCAACTATAGTCAATACAAAGGGTATGCAGTTCCTAGCTGTTTGTAGGGAGACAGGGGGGATTTTGTGGTCATGTGTTGAAGGGGGAATGGGGGTTCTTCCTGTTGGAATTAGGGCCCTCACACACCCGGCTGGGTGTCATGCTTCATCATAGGGCTTGCTCCTTGTCAGGTCGGCGCTGCAATATCTGATGGGCACCCTTTGAGGGGCTCTTTGGCGGAGATCTTTTACTCCAATTAGCCATATGGTGCCATGGGGGTAAGGGGCCTAAAGGTGTAGATGGAGTGAGTGGAGGTTAGTGTTCCAAAAGGAAATAAAACAGGAGCTGAAAGTACCAAAGAGAACAATTTTAATCAATAGGCCTTCCAACCTGATTAAAAACTGGGTGGCGCACTACTGAGGTAATGTCTCAGACTTGGAGCTCTGTTATAAGGTCAACATGTTTCTCACCTATCAGTCGTGCGATCTAGTGGCGATTCATCAGGACCAATGAAACAATTCCAGCCACACAAGGGTGGTTGTCTGGTGATATTTCCCTGATAAACCTACCTAAACAAACTCACAGTGTAGTACCTGTGAAAACATGACCAAGCCTCATTGGGTTGACAATTTACAACATCGAGACTCGGCAGGTATGACACATGGAATTTCCTTGTGTTGTTTGGTTCATCGCAACACATTCAGAAGACATCCCCACTCGCTGCCGTGAACCACAAAAGCCCCCCTGTCTCTCTACAAACAGTTAGGAACTGCATGGCCTTTGTATTGTCTAGCAAGAAGGCAGACATTGATGGCCATCTTGGATGACTGGGGATAACTTCCCATGTGGTATACAGCGTCCTTTGCTAAGCGCTGCTGCTGCAATGCTGCTGGAGCTAGGATCTCGAATATCCCTTGCTATGTCCTGCTGTTTCCTAAAAGATTGTTTAAAGGATGATTGTAAAACGAGAAATATCCTAAAAGTCGCGATGTTGATTAAATCATATTTTAAAATTGTCCTTTAACATTATGCTGAACTCTTAAGACTGTGAATGTGCATTTTACTAAGGTACGCCTGTAAAGAATTAGGAATGGTTCTTTTAGTGGACTGAATATTTGAATGTCATGTACACATTTTCCAGAAGTCAAGTAGAAAATATAACTCATCATCCACGAGAGTGGGCAGTGGAAAAGCTTGGGTTTTCAGCACTTAACAGCTTCATATAAACTGCGGAGTTGGTTACACAGTGACATTGCTAAGAGGTCCACTACATTCTGCAGACCTCCTACACCAACAAAAGTGATGAGGCAGATTGGTGGAGTTCTATGTCTCTTTTTTCTCTCACTTCTTTCCCACTTCTAACACCGGTTCTCATATCGCTGTGCATTTGGTCACCTGTGAAGGTGGTGGGACATGGACAAGAGCATCCTTCTGTTGGATGCCACACCCAAAGTTAGGGCAACCTGGCACTGGTTCTTTTTGTTTTCATTCTATCAATAGCATGTCGTTTTTGTCTTCTTTCTTTTTATGGGATGTGAACAAGACTATAGTTCCTCTAATGTTTGGTTTTACTCTTCTAGATTTACATGGGAAACATTATTTAGATTAAGTGTTATTCCTACTATCCTTCCTTTTCTGTATTTAGGTGTGTCTTTTACCGAAAATGAATAACATGTTCAGGTCAGAATTGTGTCTGTCCTTATTTAGAATGTACCCACAAGGTAATTTGGACTGGGGCTTGATCTGATATACAAGCATAGCCAGTATAAATGTGTAACATTGACGTGGAGATAGAGTAACAACCAGAAAATAGTTAGAAAAGGACATGGGCTAGGTTCAACTATGGCTACATTTTCTGTTTTTTGGGTGTAAATGTCCCCACCTCTTTGCAAGGCCTAGGTCACTCTTACATTTGTCCAGGGCCACTCACATGTCTACTCTCTTGTCATAGTTGTACCATTTCTAATATATAGTCTGGTGTTAAATTCAAGTATCGCAGGTAATAACTTTAATTCGATCGTGAGACCATAAAAGTGCAAGTGTGCAGAATAAATGATAAATACATTTTACCACAAATCAGCCGTAACCTATACAATACATATTACAAAAGTTTGAATACTAAAAGGAGACTAAGTTTTACATTTGCACAGGATCAAATAAAATCAGCAAAAGCCTCAAAATCCATGGAAGGCGATAGGGCATGCTATGCTGTCTAAGAGGTCCTGTATGTAGCTAATACTCAGTGGAAAAAGTATTCAAGTATCCTCCTACTATCAGATCAGTATACTGGTAGGTAAGAGTCTCTATGTAAATCTTCATTGATGTGGATTTTAAGATCTGATGGGGTAAATATACATTGACAGTCAAAAAGTCAATGTCTTTTCAAAACTCTTATTAACACTTTTGTTTTTTGAAGAGTTAAAGCCATGCTTTTCTGTCCCGCCAGTCTTTGTTAAGTTTCACTTCGCTTATTGATAGACATTGGTTTCTTGTCTAAGTGCTGTGTCAGTACTGGTTAGCTTCAAAGTTGAAAGATCACTCTTATTTTTGATTGTGTTGTTGAAACATTTTACATTCCATTAGATTATATGGATAATGAACCCCAATATTGAAAAACAGGGGACAACACCTCTATAAAGCTGTAATAGTCTTTGAATTTGCATATTCAAAGTGTTGCTAACTGTCTTTGTGCATATGCAATTTGTGCAGTAAGGTTTTATTACAGTGTATCAACTGCTATTCACATTAGAAAAATCTCAATGAGCTCTAAAACCTAGGGGTAATTACTGTTTAAAAGAAGTTTTGAAAAGTTTCAATGAGTACCGAGAAGCCTGTATCTTCATCTTAATATATACATAGACACTTTGTATCATATTATTATGTATATTGGATTTATATCACATATCAGTGAATTATATGAATAATGTAAAAGCTACAGACTATGACCACGATTTACTACCAGTTTATGCAGCACAGCAAGTCAAGTTGCTAAGCTGCGTTTCGCGAATGGCAGAAAGGTGAAGTATGCTGTTTTACAAAGGTATGGTGCTGTTCTGCTGTCTTCCTGTGCTGGTGCACTTGTTGTTGCCTTGTGACAACGCAGGCATCCTTTTCCCATGGTGCAAGGGTGCCCGTGGACAGGATAGTTTTCTGCAAGAAGGTCTACCTTCCTTAACAGAAACTATCCTTAGAGGTGTATTCCTCTTAGTATGTGTACTGCAGAATGCAGTACACATGCAAAGAGCTAGTAACAAGGAGAAATAAAGATATTTTTTCTCATTAAACCAGCTTTCAGGTAGGCGTACCATTCTGGTGCAAAAAAAGGTTTACAGACTTTAGTAAATCTAGGTAATGTCAAAATACGTGCGTGGATGCACGGGAAAGTCCATGATCCACCGATGTAATTCATCCATGACGCGAAGTTGTGCAAGGCAGTGCTTTGAGTTGAGTTCAGTTACTTTTACAAAGCCATGCAATTCGGACTTTGTGTTGCTTTGTAAATCACAAAATACATCTTACATTGTGGCTGTGACAGACACGCACCCACTACACAAAATGTTTGCAAATCAAGACCCATATGTTTATATCATTTATCACTGACTCACTGCTGAAGCTCTGTATACTTCTGAAGAACGGAGAACCCAAAAACAAAAAGCCAGCACATCGAACTACAATAACTGTAGGACACTATATCTGTCATTTGGTAAGCATAGTGGTAAGCCAGCATATACATACTGTTTATTAATTATGGCGGGGATGGAAGAGCATTATCATGTGGTAAACACTAAGTGAAATACTTCACATTCAAACTTGGGAGATAAAGTCAGTGCCTCATTTTTAAATGTGGAAAGATCATTTTCGCTATATCAGCAAGGTCACGCTATCACGTGAAACCTTGCCTTAGCGCCTGAATTCCTGACGCCCATCTTTGCATCGCTAATGAGATGCAAAGTGGGCGTTCCTCCCCAGGCTAACGGGAGAAATGTCGCTAAGCGACATTTCTCATATTATCAAGCCTCACGCAAAGCAGCATAGCGACAAGAAAGCTACTTTCCTTACGCCTGCTTTGAAACTGACTTAGCCATGATATCCTATGGAAGGTGGATATCATGGCTAAGTATGTGAGGCCCTATCAGCAAGCTATCGCCAAACTTCGTGGGATTATCGCTGGGTTTCCAGCGATAATCTCACGTTTGGCAGTTAGCGCTAGGATTTTTATCGCTTTTGAGATAAGCGTTGCTAATAGTACGCTATCTCAGCGATAAAAATCCACGCTAGCCGGCGATAATTATCCTAGCGCTAAGTGCGCTTAGCGATACTTATCGACGGTTGTTGCTGATATGCCCCGGTGTTTGTTTAAGCTCAATAAGGTTGGTTATGGATTTAAAAAAAAAATCGTTAAGCCCTTTAGAGTACGATGTTTAAGAGATGAATATATCTTAACATTTTATTACCCATTTGGGGTCCCGCCCACTTCAGACCCACTTTCCTGACATTATAAAAGATCCCACAAATCTTTATCCTACATCGAGCTGTTGGCACTTCTAATTTTTCCCCTGGTCTCAAGCTGAAGGGTCTGCACCGCAATGAGTGTGCTGCTGTGCTTCGTTATTTGTACCACTCTATTCTATTCCGTGCTGGATAGATGTCCATCATTTCTCACATCACCCGTTGTCTTTTTAGTCAGATCTGTATTCCATGCTCAATCCTGAAGAGAGAGTATCTGAAATAGTGCGTGCCCAGAGGGAGGTAGGCGAGTAGCATATACATCTCTGCAGAAAACCATACCCCTAAAGGACCTCCAGCTTCTGTGGTTGATGAACCTTGTAAAGTCCCTTGTAATGCTCTCGACGTGCCACCACAGAGAAGTGTGGCTCAATGATTAGAGCGGCAGACCCTGATGCAGAGGTATAGCCTGGGACCAAGGTTCAATTCCCCGCCTTGGCGGGTCTTGGGCTCAAAAATTCCATGGACCTGATAATTCTCACCTCGGTGCCTATTCCAATCATGGAGTCCCACTCTGCAACTCTGGGCAATAGCTTGCTTAATCTCCACAACGGCCCCCACAACGCTAAGGATGCCTGGCCTCCACCTTGGGGGTGCCCAGGAGTGGACGCCTCACTGGGAAAGCCAGGATGGGTTCCACAGCGGTATTTGTACAAGCGCCTTGAGACCCTTGCGGGTGAGTAGTGCGCTATACAAGTATCAAATTTACATTTACATTTACCCAAGGCAATGAGAAGTACTTACTTTCTTGCCCATCCAGCTTTATTACCGGTCTCACATGTGTACCACCATTGTGCTGAGCATCCACAACCACATTTCCCAGAAGCCTCTCAGGCTGGAGGGGTCAAAGGATGCATTCGGGTGCCAATTCTTCATGAATCCAGCTACTTTCCGTCAGCTGTAGCCCCACTTCTCTGTTTTCCCTCAGCCACAAGTCTACAGCTCAAACTGCGTGTCTGTGTGCTGCAGGGACATCCTCCGTCTGCTGCATCAACCGGACCCAGCAGGGCGATGTTGAGGGAAAGTTCCCGAAGCTCACATGCTTCCTCTCGTTATTATTTTGTAACTCAGTTTCAGTCACCGGACCCGAACAAAGTCAAGCCAATTAATGACCTCTCTGGAATGGAGTGAGGGGCAATGCCCGACTGACCAGTTTCTCACAATACACCAATGCAGAAGGGTTAGTTGGGTAGAGAAAAGGATGTCGAATATGAACGGAGTAATGGCAATAAAAGAATATGGTCAGAGCAAATATTTTGTTGCTCATCGAGTTATTTTGTTCCCAAAGTACTAGGGGGCATATGTCTCATCATCTCCATTTGCGATTCTCAAATAGCGATTTTTTGAGAATCGCTATTTGAGAATTGCAAAACGGGATGTATTTAAAAAATCGCACAAATGTTGTGATTTCGTAAAATTCCTTAATTGTGATTAGCAAATTGCGAAATCGCAATTAAGGAATACCTTCCCATTCATTCCTATGGGCCAGGAGGCCCAGAGCAATGAATTAGAAGTCCTTCTCAATTTGTGAATCGCTATTTGCTAATCGCAAATTGAGAATATTTTCAAAGGTGCAAGGGTGTCATGATGACACCCTGATGCACCCCTGAAATCAGCATGTGTGCACATATGCGCACATACATGCCCTAAGGGCATGTATGTGCACCACATGGCACTTTGAAATATGCAAAAAAGGGCATATTTCAAAGAAATCGCAACTTACCACCAACTTGAAGTTGGTGGTAATTTGCGATTTCTTAAGGAGAAATCGCACAACTTGGGTGTGTGTTACATTGCATTTAAGAAATCGCTATTTGCGATTTCTTAAATGCTTACGCAAACTTAAGAAATCGCAAATTTAGCGATTCCTTAAGATTGTGAGGCTGAAATGCCTCATACATCTCCTTTTGCGATTTTGTATTCGCAAACGCTGTTTTTTTGCGATTCGCAGCGTTTGCGAATACAAAATCCTTTGATACATATGCCCCTAGGTCCCAAGCCTACAATGACAAAGAGACTTAATAGGTTTGTGCTTTGCTTAACCTTCAGCCTTTGCCTTGATTAAATGAAGAGAAGTTATTTTAAGTGGATTTATAACCTGTTCCTATGGGATAATAATCATCGTTTGTCCAATGTGGCGAATCGCAATAAAACATGATAAGTTTCTTCAGGTCCCCACAAGAATATGGAAATTGTCATAGAAATGCCCATAACTCACAATGCAAGCTACTTGACCAATGCAGAGTTTCGCTTTATTCCATCACAAGAGGTTTGCTAATGCTAGAGACCTGGCGATGCACCTTGTGCTTCAGGTCAAAAGCACCACGTAATGCCTTCTTTGAGACACACCCTTAATTAAAGCTAATGAGACAGGAGGTGAGTCATCGTAGTCAGGGAGAGAGTATATTTAATGAGCTGAAGAGCAGAGCAGGAAAATAATCCATTGAGAGCCCCTTCACTGTGAGGCCTCCACATATGGGAAAACAAGAAAAGTGCAAAGGAGACCTTTGCTGGAAACTAGTGTAATTAGATACATGACAGAAATTGCAACATTGCTAGAAGCACTGTGAATATATAGTATGCAAAAAGCATTGCTTTATTACCTTAGGCTGACTTAAGCAGTGTGCAACACTGCCAAGGTGACATCAGGAGCACACAGGAGTGCTCCCTAGATGAAGTAGCAGTACAATCTAATTATACCTGCAGAGCTTCAGAGATTTGGCTCCTCGTGGGAGGAAGTTTGATGGTATAAGCTCTTGCACAAATCTGCCAATAATTGACTTTCTGTGTAGTAATTGACACTGCAGCAGCTGCATTCAACTTACTTAAAAAATATAAAAGTCTGGACCTATTTATCTTAGATCTGGCCCAGACACAGCTCATTTACATTTATTACACAGAGGTGGTTTGGGTCAGCCTTCTTCATCCACTGGTTTATACAACTGTCATTCAAATTTTGTTTCCACGAGACAGCACACAGCAAGGGGCATGGGGTCAGCCCACTTTAAACATTTGCACCCCTGCACTGTTATTGACACTATTTTTTCATGCTCACATGGACGCATCTAGCTAAAAAAGAAATGCACTTGGACAATAGTTTGCTTTGCCAAGGTGTTTGTTTTCTTTTAGTTCTAAATGCTTCTCATATTTCGTAGTCATCCTTGTGTGTTTTAGCTATACCTGCAGGTTACAGTAATTCAAAACCACAGCTATACTTTCTTTCTGCCAATTAGAACAATACTCTCCCGTGATATTCACCTAAATTAAAAATAGATTATGTACCTTTTCTAAATGCATCTATCTGCTAGGCGGTGAATGCATGGCTGTCTTATTGAAATCAATGGAAAAAGGACCAAGACATGTATTGCTCTCGATCCACCGTTGAGTGGAGGGACACCCCTGAAATACATATGTGTGTCACATTGGACAGTTCACTGCACTTTCACTTTTGAGCACTGCACTGTCTCCACTAGTGTTGATTTGTTCTTTGCCCCGGGGCGAATAAGAATATAATTTATTTGCTCACAAAATGGTCTTCTGTGTATTGCTTTGTATTTACAATTGTGTTTGGGAAGTTAAACACATGTATCAGACCTGTTTAAAATGAGACCTAGCGAATGGTTATGTTATAAAACTTATAAAGCGCTCCTATACCCTAGGGTGTCTTGGCACTAGCCCCTCAAGATACACAAACTGAGACTCCCCTAATTACGAAAAAGGCAAATCTTAAGTTCCTTCCTGAAGCTCAAAAAGGTAGGAATGCTCCTGATATAGAGAGGCAGGAGATTCCATAGCTTGGCTGTGCCGGTAAAAAAGCTCCTACCGCCCCAGGTAGATTTCTGGAATCTAGACACTGTAATGGTACTAGTACCCCCGGAGCGGAGATCTTTGTTGGGGATACACCATTCAAATTACTGTTTGATTGATTCAGGGCCAGAGTCATGCAGTGCCTTGTGTGCTATGCAGAGGGCCTTACATTTGATATGGCTCCTTCTGGGAGCCAGTGGAGATTTTGAAAGCCAGGGGAGATGGAATGGAATTTTGGGGGTCCTAACACCTTTCTAGCTGCAGCATTTTGTATTAGCTGCAATTTGTTGATATAAAGGCTGTTGCAATCGTCTAGCTTAGATAGCACTAAGGTGATAATGACTAGTTTTTTTAGAATTGGCTGAAATAAAAGGTTGGATTTTCCTATGTGGCAATGACGGCAGCGACCTGCTCACCATAGTCCAGTCTGTTATTGATAATTATGTCTAGGGTTTTTGCCTTAGGCATTGAGACGGGAGGGGGTCCTAGGTCATCAAGCCTCCAGGAGGGGGACCAAAGCAGTGAAAGCTTGCTGAAAAGTATGACCTCTGTTTTTCCTGTGTTTTGTTTCAGATTGTGGCTATTCATCCAGGAGCGGACTGCTCTCGCGCAGTACTGCAAATGAGAGGACCGCTCAGGGTCGTATGTTCAGGCTGACACCACAATTTGATTGTCATCTGCATAGGAGGTGATCGAGAAGTTGAATGTTTTGATTATTGTAGCTAGTCTGAAGACATAGATAATGAATAAAATGGGGCTAAGCAAGGATCCCTAACGGACCCGGCACAGGAGTGAAAAACACGAGGACTCAAATTTGCACAGTGCTACAAGTTGTTAGCTATTGGAGAGAAAGTTTGTTCAGTATTTCATGTACAGGGCCACTGGAACTATCTGATTGTGCAGCCATGGAGATTTTCACATTATTATTGATTTGAAGAATTTGCCACATAATTCATCATCTGCTACATTGTGAGAAATTGAGTTCTCTAATTGGCAGTGGCAAGCACCCTGTCCAAGTAGGGACCCTTCCTTCTAATCAGGGTAATGGAGTTAAACACACAAGAAAACCTCTGATCACCCCCTTAGTAGCTTGACACGAGCAGTTAGGCCTATCTCAGAGGCAATGTGTAAAGTATTTTACATAACACACAGAGTAACACAGTGAAAGCACTACAAATGGACACCACACCAGTTAGTTTAGAAAAATAAACAATATTTATCTAAACCAAACAAGACCAAAACAACAAAAATCCAAAATACATAACTCAAAATATCACTTTTAAATGTTTTAAGCAATTCAGTCCATAGAATTCTATGGATGTGTTGATTTTAGCACAAAGTACCTTTGATGCGTCAAAAACCAATTACAAAAAAAGCCACAAAAGAGGAAAACATCAGAAAGCACAGCGATGCGCCAGTTCTTGAGTCCCAAGGGAATGGATGCATCAGTTCTGCTGCATGCAGGAGAAGTGTTGCATCAGTTCCTTACTGCGAGGAGAAGCAATACGTTATTCCCGGAGGCAACTTCTTTCAGCGGGGTGATGTGTTTGAAACTTAGCGTATAAGTGCGATGCATGAGAAAATCCAGGCACTTGGTGCCGATGGGGTGGCGAAACAGGTGCTGTCTCAATTTCCGATCCAGCTGACAGGTGATGCTTTGGTTCCTCCAGATGCACAGCAGGGTCTGCATCAAAGTCAGAACGAGGTCTCGGATGTCGGAGACTTGGTGCTCTGGATCCAGTCTAAAGCGGTTCTTCGGGCCACGAACAGGCACCGTATCGATTTTTCAGCCGCTCCTCAGTGCTGCATTGGTTTTTAGCTGCACGGCAAGATTGCAGTGGAAACACGGTGCTGGATGAGTGGATTTTCTAGTTATGAAGCAGCAGAACCACCTCCGAGGACCTAGAACTGGAATTGGCACCACTTGCCAGGTCAGAACTCCCAGCAGTGGAGTTCATAAATGCTGTAGATGACATTTTAATGGCTCTGGGACTTAAACAGGAGTCAAGCACACACTAGCCCTTGCAGAACCTTGGAAAAACAGGATACAAGAATACAAAGTCAAGTCCTTTCGATCTCCAAAACAGAAGCAGAAACTGCAGCCCAACCCAGCAAAGCAACACAGCAAAGGGGCAGTACTCGTCCTGACGGCTCTCCAGCTCCTCTTCTTGGCCAAACCTCCTCTTAGTACAGAAGTGTCCAATACATATACCCCTTTTGGTCTTTGAAATAAGTATACTTTAAAGGAAAGTCTTTGTTGTTTACAAGATCCTGCCTTGCCCTGCCTGGGCTCCAGACACACTACAGCAAGACAAAGACATCCTTATGAGAAGCCAGGTACAGTCCTATTCAGTTGTAAGTGACAACTCCTCCCGTCAGGATATGCAGGACACACCTCAGCACCCTTTGTGTGACAGTCTAGAGTGAATGCAAAAATAACCCAGCTGTCATTCTAAATGAGACATTGATTCCACAGGCAGGCAGAGACACAGAATGGTAAAGCAAGAAGATGCAAACTTTTTAAAAGTGGCATTTTCAAACACACAATTTAAAAACCACCTTCACTAAAATTATGTATTTTTAAATTCTGAGCTCAGAGAGCCCAAGCTCCAAATCTCTAGCTGTTCCCAATTGAAAGTTATACTTGAAATATGTTGCAAAGCAGCTCTAATAATAGCCTATGGGAGAGCTAGTCCTTGCAATAGTGAAAAACGAAATTGGCAGTATTTCACTATCAGGATATGTAAAACACACCAGTACATGTCCTACCTTTCACATACAATGCACCATGCCCATGGGGCTACCTTGGGCCTACCGTAGTGGTACCTTACATGTAGAAAAGGGAAGGTTTGGGGCCTAACAAGTGGGTGCACTTGCCAGGTCGATATGAAAATTTAAAAACTGCGGTCACAGACACTGCAATAGCAGGCCTGAGACTTGTTTACAGAGCTACTCATGTGGGGGGCACAATCAGTGCTGCAAGCCCACTAGTAGCATTTGACTTAAAGGCCCTGGGCACACACAGTGCACTTTACTAGGGACTTACCAGTAAATCAAATATGCCAATCATGGATAAACCAATCACCAATATAATTTACAGAAAGAGCATATGCACTTTAGCACTGATTGGCTGTGGTGAAGTGCCCAGAGTCTTAACGTGTCAGAAAAGTTAGGAAGAAAAGACTAAGGTGCCGATTCCGATCCGGGTCGGAAAGCACTCCGACCGAGCCGGATCCGGAGTGTTTTCCTGCAGTCCGACTGAGCGAGTACGATGCGGCCGTATGCTACCGGACTCGGTTCGGTCGGACTCCCATAGAAGTCAATGGGAGCCGGTCGTACGACGCGTACATGGCCTCCCATTAACTGAATGGGTACGTCTCGCGCAAGGGCGCCCCCTACGGTGGGTACGCGTCATGCCGTCTGCACCGTACATGCCTGTGTTGGGGGGACCCTTGGGTCTCCCCCTGTGTATGAGCCGTAGGGCTGCGGGTGACAGGGTGTCCGACGTGGACCCCCAAAGGCAACCACCCGGACGATTTGCGAGCCGGACACTACGGAGCAGTCCGTACCCGGAAACGACTCGGTCGGTGAATTTCATGTAGCTCGCATTGTACTTCCTCGCTCGTACAGCTGTACGAGTCGGGCGGAAAACACGCGTACGGCTCGTAGTTTTTCCGGCCAGATCGCATTTGGTGCCCTTCCATCCCGGATCGGAATCGGCCCCTTCACGTTTGGGGAAGAACCCTGCAAAAAGGGCCAATTTAAACACGCATAACCTTCAGATTTTAACAACAACAAAAATTCTAGCTCAAACAGTTCAAAAGTTACTAAAAATGTGACAGCACATGTTGCGGTGCAGGGGAAGGCCCTTTACAAAACTGGAATGGTCAACTTTATGTTGCATATTGATATATTTGGGTGTTAAACTGGTACTAATAGGGTGTAACCAATGCCCAGAGAGTATTGGCAAGTTTAAAAATTATGAAATAATGAAGTAATACTATTACAATATGTGCCACATTATGCCGCATAATTTGCCTTTCCTTGCTGCATAATTTACTCAAAACTGCTGCATAATTTGGTACTTTCCTACTGCATAATTCCAGTGGCCCTGTTCACATTAGACTCTGGTTTTGTTTTCAAGCATAAAGCGTTTGTCCTGTTTCATATTCTCTACCTTCTAGGAAGCACCAAAGATTTTCTATTAAAAATGTATGCAATAAGTATAGTTTTATTTATTTTAAATGTTGTATCTCAAGCAAATAGCTGTAGTATTTAGGTGGCGGCAGATTCCCTTTTATTCTCTTCTTTGCATTAAAAAATTTTAAAAAAATAATTGGTCAGGCTTGGCAGGGCTTGACCTATTGATTTCGACATTGCTTGCTTTAATTCGGATACAATGAATATTGTGTATTGTGAAGTGTATTGGTAAGTGCTGTGGTGACAGAAGAAACTCCAGATATAAATTGGGGTTGCTGCCTGTTTATTTAGTTCACAGCCCCACCAAAGTGTATTGACATCTAGCATTACAAGCACTGAGTGATGGCTTTTGGTAAAACATTATTGTTGGGGAAGCTTCCAGGCTTTCGTCAATCTAAAAAAACAATTGTCTAAAGGCAAAACTATTTTTTGCTCTAAAAAAACAGACATTATCATAGTAGTCCTGAACTACTGGGAACTGAAACTGAAAGAGCTGAAATAAAGTACTTTGTTGTGATTGTGTGCTCCAAGAGAAAAGGCATAATGCTGTAATTTACAGTAAAATAAGTCAACGAGTGAAGTGGACTGACCCATGATGTACCCTGAAGTGCGTGGAGGAAAAATGTGAATGACACAACAACAGACTGATGGATGAAGTCTATCTGAAAACTCCTAAAAGTAACTTTGTTGTAATTGTATTTTTTTGTAATATCAAACCGAAAAACTTGGCTAGTAGCAGACCTAAAAAGGCCAATTTTTCTGATGCTGGCTGGCAGGCTCTTGCTTTTCTTAACAAATCTTAATGAAAAATAGATAGGGAGGGTTGAAAAGATGGATAGATAAAGAGAGATTCTGAAAAGACATATAGATAGTGTTGGGTTACAAGTATAATTGTAGACCTCAACTAAAACACATACCAGCATGACTTATAGAAGCAGATGGATGAATAAACATCCTTGTGTGCATATTAAAAAGAGTGTAACTTCATAAGGAACAGCTTCAAATTGACATAATCTTGCATGCTGTGAATTAGTAGCAGTCAGATAATAAAAGACTACTCCAAAAGGAATTTACAACCGCATTAGCAGGTAACAGGAAATGAAAAAAAGGCAAAATACCCTGTGCTCAATGAAGAACTGGTAGAAAGTGTCCTCCTGTCACAAAGAAAACACTGAATTACTACACACTGATATTGAAAGTATCTAATTTTTGTGGTGGCATGCTCCTTGTGAGCTAAATGTAACTCAAAGTAAAGTCAGCTGTTTGTGAAAAAGGCTGACTCACTGTCTCTTGATGTACGCTGTAGTGGGAGGAAGCAAAATGAGAATGCCACAACAGCAAACCAATGGACGAAGAGAGCTGGCAGAAATATTATTTTAAAAATGTAGTAAAATCAAAAAGCCTTGGCTAACACATGACCAAAAACTGCCCTCTCACATTGTAGTCCAGGTGAATTTCTAAATTCCTCAAGAAATGTGGTGCATGAGAATTACACAAATATACTTACAAAGATCACAGAAGATAACAAAAAGCAATAGTTTAGACATGGTGTAATTGAGCAGTCCTGATCATGAGGCAGTGCATAAAGGAAGAGCTAAAGTTCACAGCTTACCAAAATATCAGTAAAACCATTTTTCAAGGAGAGCACTGATGTCCTGCCTCATTAGCAGTCTCTCAGCAGGAGCACATGTGTCATATAATGTACGAGCCATGCCGCTAAATCCCAAACAGTTTCTAACAGCTGCAAAGAATATAATCCACAATATTAATGTTGATGTCACCAATGTCAGTCACAAATACCATCTCTTTTTAATCCCACTGTCAACCCACCAAAAGTGGTTGCCAAAGCTGCTGGGAAAGAAAATGGAGTGCTTCAGCAGTACGAAGGAGTTCAAAGTAGTCAGAGAATGCCTTATCTATTTCAGCTGTCTGGTGTGGGGAAAACATTTGAGAAGGGTGAAATGTGAAAGGAAATGCTGCAGCTTCTGTACCTGTTATTCAAACATATAATCACCCTGAATATAGTATCAATAGATTTCTTTATATTCCAACCCCTCTCACACATTGCTAGAAATGAGATTGATGGTTGTCAGAGTATGACCACTGTACAAGCAGGAATCACCACTCTAGTGAAGTGTAAGCTAGATACACACCAAAGAAAACCTGTGTGTAGTATTCTCATGATGTGTTATTATATACTGTGTTATCTTGTTCCTAGCTGCTCAGCCAGTATGAATATTCTGTGTGGAATGTTGGTGTGTGGGCCATTAGTGAAATGCTTGAGTGACTGGGTATGAGTGGTGACAGTTGGTGGAAGCAAGCTGCTCCTGGTGGGGCTGCTGTGCAGGATCTGACCTACTTGTTATCTTCCTAAATAAACCTACTTGAACCTCATCATACAGCATGGACTACATTACTAAATTTATTTTGGCGATGAGTTGGAGACCTTCCCATGGTTTAAAGTTGGTCTGAGGCTACCTGCAGATGTCCAAGCGTCAATGTGTACAAGATCAGACAACCCAAGGAGAAATTCAAACAAAGTCTGAATCAGATGAGGCAACACGGAAACAAAAGAAGCCTCAAAGGAATCAAAAGAAACTGGAACAGGTCACCTTGCAGCCCCACCAGTGTCCATTACAGCAGACAGCCCCAACTCAAGCGTGCTGTACTCTTTTCATCTGGCACATTTTGACAAG
The DNA here is from genome assembly GCF_964204655.1 of Triturus cristatus. NCBI lineage: Eukaryota > Metazoa > Chordata > Amphibia > Caudata > Salamandridae > Triturus > Triturus cristatus. The sequence goes on from NC_140588.1 coordinate 88,045,843, forward strand.
AACTGCAACTTCATGGGAAGTAAGCATTATCAATTTAGACTTACTTCATGTCATCTGTATTATGAACGCTGCGCAGATTCAGATGTTTAAGTACATTTAGAGTTACACTTTGGGACATGGTGTGTTTTGCCTACAACAAGTATTGGCATTAATTTATTCTTCTCCAAATCAGTTAGTCAATTTTGATTTGGACTTGTCAGCAATTGATTGCAGGTGAAGGGGTGCACTTTCTCAACAGCTTAGCAAAAATTGACGTTCACATGAACTACTCAAAGTCCTGAAGTGTTTTAGTGTTTATTTAAGACACATCAGGTGAAGAGCATCGGCATTTCTGTGTTTATAAGGTCAGAGACTTCCTATCTTAATGCAGATGCTTCCGTTTTAGAAGGTCAGAAACTCTATTTTTTGACTGCGTGTTCAGGATAGTTAAAAGTGTCACTAGTGTTCCTGAATGGTAAACCGTCAGTGGCTAATTTAAAAGAGGTTGGCTTAGCATGTCTTGGCTAATTTAAATTCAAGGCACGGGGTTTGCTTGGCACGTCTTGCTATATGGAGCATGGTGAAAAATTGCCCCGGTGCCGGCACATTCACGGGGACATGCGTAGTGAGACTCTCAAAGTCACAATCAGCATGCGCACACCTACCTGCGTCCTGTTGTCCTGGAATGCCTGCCATGGTTACTCTGTGATGTATCCTCTTCTACTCAGCATAGACAGTTGCTGTTCAACGTTTGGGAGCACGCTGTGACCGAAAGCCACCCGACGCGGTCGTAACAGCATACCGTCATTTTGAGTTTTGCTCCTATTAACATGGATCTGAGGCTTGGTGCAATTATTCTTCATAAGCATTTGCCAACCACGCTGTGTCCGTTGTCAATGTGGAGTTTTTGTGTCTGGATCTAGATGAGGAATCGTCAATGTTAGATCGTTTTACTAAATTAGAACGAGATTGTACTAGACTCCCGTTTTTACAGGCTTTATTTTTTTGTTTTGCTTCGTGTGCTCCTCCTCAAAATTATGTTTGCACACAGTCCAGGAGCAAGTGTGACAGTCTTTTGGAAGCAAGGTGATTTACCACAGCCTTTCGCGCAAGAACCACACTCCACGCTGTTACTTGAAGTGTAAAAGGCCATTTTATTAGGACATGGTTGCAATCATTTAGACTTTATTCGACAGTACATAAATGCAATAAATATACTTTCCCCAACCCATACCGACTCATTCTCCTTTCATCCATTCTCAAAACCATCTCACCTGTTAGACTCTTCCCCCATTCACTCGGTGACCTCCTTCCTCTCCCCATCACTTGCCCTCCAAGCATCCTCAGTGTAATTTCCTTCATTGGTCATTGCTTCCCGCGCCCGCTATCAGTCACCTGTGTACCGTTCTCCCCTCCCGAGGGGTGGATCTGCCCGTATGTGACTACCCACCCCTCCAAAGTACCGTGACGCCTCTACTCTGCAACCCTGCCCTAAACTGGCACGCTCAGCCCCAAAATCTATCCCAACCCTTCGCTTAATGTCTGTAGGGTGGGTGGGCGGACAAACTTTTCTCTCTCCCTCCCGGTGGTGCTCAGGTGTCAGGAAGAGGCCGGATCCTCCTCTCCTGACACCTATATACCCTCCCAACTCCCGCCCCTCTCCTTCCTATGATCCCACCCCCACCATGTCCTTCCGGTCGTTGCGCGAATTCCCCGGGGGAAGACTGGTCTGCGACCTTCACTTCCCCCGGGGCCCGCCTCGCGCAAGAACCACACTCCACGCTGTTACTTGAAGTGTAAAAGGCCATTTTATTAGGACATGGTTGCAATCATTTAGACTTTATTCGACAGTACATAAATGCAATAAATATACTTTCCCCAACCCATACCGACTCATTCTCCTTTCATCCATTCTCAAAACCATCTCACCTGTTAGACTCTTCCCCCATTCACTCGGTGACCTCCTTCCTCTCCCCATCACTTGCCCTCCAAGCATCCTCAGTGTAATTTCCTTCATTGGTCATTGCTTCCCGCGCCCGCTATCAGTCACCTGTGTACCGTTCTCCCCTCCCGAGGGGTGGATCCGCCCGTATGTGACTACCCACCCCTCCAAAGTACCGCCAACCAGGGAAACCCCCGGAGGGCGGTTCCCTGCCCCACCCCCAGGACTAGTGCGCCTTTCGCCTCTATCCAGTCTACCTTGCGGCACCCTGTGGATGACCCCCCATCCCCTAAAACCTACATCTCGTACAACTTCCTCTCTCGCCGGGACACCCCAGACTGCGAAAGGCGCACCTATTCTAAGTAGGACCACCGGTCCCCCCAGGTTGCCACCCTACCGCTCCAGGCACCCGGTGGATGACCATCCACCCCTGAGAACTATGTCCTGCGGCAACAAGCCTCGTTTCCCACACGAAACCCCGTCCGCTTCTTATCAAGGCCCCGTCGGTGGATGCCAATCCACCCGCACCGCCAGTATCCGTTGAAATCCCGTAAACTTCCAGCCCAATCCCCCATCCCTGAAGAGCGTCCCAGCCCCCAACAAGAACGCCTGTGCCTCTTCCAAAAGTCCCATTACCTGCGGGCCTGTCCCCCGTAAGCATGTCCGACAGCCCCCAAAATCCATCCTCTGCAAGGCACCATCGGTGGCCTACCATCCACCCATAAAGCCAGCGTACTTTTCCAACAATGTGCATATGCAGGGCAATCCAGCCATGAAAAGTGCTCCATCCCAACCAACCGTCCCCCAGACAGTACCCCCTACCTGTGGGCTATTAGCTATAAAGCATGTTTAACCGCCCCCAAAAAGGTCCTCCTCTGCAATGCACCATCGGTGGATGCCCATCCACCCTTACTCCAGTGACCCTTGTAACCAAGAAACAGGTCCAGGAGCCTCCCCATCCATGAAAGCGCCCCCCTCCCCAACCAGGCCACCAGCGTCCCCCAAACAGCCTCATTCGCTGCAGCCTGACTCCTGGTAAGCATGCTAAACGTCCCCCAGAGCCCTTCATTGCAATGCGCAGCGCTTCTCCCTAACCCGCTTCCCAAGTTCCTTGTCATTGAAACATATCCCTTGCCAAGCCTCTTGGAGTAAACCAGACCTGCCCTGTTCCGAAGAACCTCCTCTCCAATGCCTTTGCTTGTAGTGGAGCCAGTTCCCATATCTCACTACACAGTCACACCCACTGGCCGCCAAGCTCACCTTGAGTCACTTCCACCGTTCCCCCCACAATCATCAAACATCCCAAATGACTGCGTTCTCCCGCCAGAGGACCGCCGTACACCCGCTATGTCGCTGCTGTTGCTGCCCAACGCTCGGGAGAGTGTCCGCCTGTCCATGCGACCACACTGGATCCCAGGCCACTCCCCCTACCTGCAGTAGAAAAAGAATGATTAGTCCCGTAAGTATTATGTCCCTGTCCCTTCCATCCCCAATCTCTCCAAAACCCCCCCAAACCCTTCTGTGTCCTATAACGGCCCCACACCCCCCCCTATACTGCCCTCTCCCCCACCTCCGATTTCCCCCCCCCCACCCCTGAACAGTCTTCCAGATGTGACACCTCTGTGCCCTCCCTCAGGCGTAAGGTTCGTGCCGCTCCTTAAAGGAGCCACTGCCCGTCGGCCCCAGTCCTTGAACGAAACCGAAATAGTCTGTAGCGCCGTTAAAACTACCTTCCACATTTGGCAACCCCAAGTCCCCAGTCATAGGCCTCCCTTTGCGTACCCCCAAGCACTGGTGCCTCAATCCCCCCCCGCGCACCCCCTCACCACAGCCACTGCGCCCACGTCCGCTGCTCCACCGGTCCCACTTCATCTCGTCTCCTGTGTCCCGCACTACCATACTCCCAGATGCCCCCGACGAAATCGCCATATTGCCAGTAGCGTTACGACACGACCACCGTGTGTTGGCTCCTCGCCCCCGACCCGGAACGCCTCTCCCCGATGTTTAAAGAAGAGTGTGACATTTACCACCTTACGAACTCCAAACCCTTGTCATGCGAGATCCTTCACCATTGTAGGCACAAGACTCACCATGGAGACCTAGGTCCCGGCACCCCTACCTAAACTGCGCCCTGCAAGCCCGAATCCCTGCTGCCAACTAATTGCCAGCTACAAACCCCGTGACGATCCCCAAGCGCCATGTGCAGTGCCCGAAAAAACCCTCAACCCCATCTGGTTCCCTCAAGCAGCGGCCCAGGCCTTCTCCGTCTCCTCCGCTAACCCCACCGGCGCACCCCCGCAGACCCCTGTACTGCTACGCCGAGAGGTGAATATCTTATCAAGTGGCCCACAAACTACCTCTACCAGTCCCACACCCCATGCAAGTCCCTACTTGCAGCACACTGCCCTCGTCACGCCTCGCGACCCTCGCGCTCCCGATACTGAGGCCCCCCAGGCCCCTGCATGTATCACCACTGAACTCCCTTGCTGCCACCTTACTGAAGGACTACCCTGGCATACACCGAGGAAGGAGAACCCGGTGCCAACCAGGGCGTGAAACCTAAGCTTCCAAGTACAACTCCGAGACATTAACTTCCCCATTCAGTTACCTGCGCGTCCGCCCAGGACCTCCTCTTCCAGACCGGAGCTGCCATCCCCTGGAACTCCTTGTCCCCTGCTCCGTCTGCAGCAGCACTCGCCTGAAACAACAACAAAATGGACTGGTTACCTGCACCCCCCCCCCCCCTCCAGGGCAATCCCCCACTTCAAGGCCCCATTGGCGACCTACCAATCCTGGCATGTAGCACCACCGAACTCCCTGCTGACCAGCAGTGCGTCATGTGGGCCCTGGGTTCCCCAGGCCTCCAGCATCGTCCCAACCTTATTGAAGGAAATACCATTGCACACACGTAGAAAATGAGCACCCGGTGACAACCAGGGCGCGGACACGGTATCGGCAACGTACGACACCATACCAGTGCATACACGTAGAAAATGAGCACCCGGTGACAACCAGGGCGTGGACACGGTATCGACAACGCACGACACCAAGACTTACACCCCCCCGGTCCTTTACCTGAGCGTCCATCCAGGACCTCCACTTCCAGCCCGGAGCTCCTTGCCCCTGCTCCGTCTGAGGCAGCACTCGCCTGAAACAAACAACAGAATGGACTGGTTACCTGCACGCCCCCCCCCCTCCAGTGCAACCCCTACTCCAAGGCCCCATTGGCGACGTAGCACTCCTGGCATATATCACCACCGAACTCCCCCGCTGACCAGATATGCGTCATGTGGGCCCTGGGATCCCCAGGCCTCCAGCATCGTCCCAACCTCATTGAAGGAAAGACCATTGCATAACCGAGAAATTGAGCACCCGGTGACAACCAGGGCGTGGACACGGTATCGGCAAAGCACGATCAAGACATAAACCACCCCAGTCCTTTACCTGAGCGTCCGTCCAGGACCTTCTCTTCCAGACCGGAGCACTTTGCCCCTGCGCCGTCTGAAGCCGCACTCGCCTGCAACACATAACGAAATGTACTGGTTACTAGCACTCCCCCCCCCTCCCCTTCCAGGGCAAACCCCCACTCCAAGGCCCCATCGGCGACGTACCACTCCTGGCATGTATCACCACCAAACTCCCCCGCTGACCAGTTGCGCGTCATGTGGGCCCTGGGTCCCCCAGGCCTCCAGCATTGTCCCATCTTATTGAAGGAAATACCAGTGCCTCCCGACAGAAATGGAGCACCCGGTGGCAACCAGGGCGTGAACACGGTATCGGCAAAGTACGACACCAAAACTTAAAAACTCCCCCCCCCCCCCAGTCAGTTACCTGAGCGTCCGTCCAGGACCACCTCTTCCAGCCCGGAACTCCTTGCCCCTGCGCCGTCTGAGGCCGCCCTCGCCTGAAACAAATAACACAATGGACTGGTTACCTGCACTCCCCCCCCCGCCCCAGGCAATCCCCCTCTCCTAGGCCCCCATCGGAGACGCCTGTCGCTCCTTGCACCGACCTAGACAGTCGCACCCGGTGCCAACCAGGGCGTGAACACCTAATCCGCACAGTAGAACGCCAAGCCATCGAACATCACGCCACTCGCACTGTACCCAACACACCAACTCCACTTCCGTCGCACCGTCACAGACTTCCATCCGCACCCCCCAACCCCAGCCATACCACCCATCACACCGCACATACTCTGAACTCAGTAGGATTCACAAGTTTGCGTTGCTCAATGCGCGAATCCCTCGAAGGAGGGCAGGCCGCCGCGGATCCCCCTACTGCTTCTGGCCAGCGTCTCAGAGCCGTTGTGCGCCCTGCTGGCCCCACCCCCTATCTGCCGGCCTTATGCGCCGGTCACGGATCCCCCCCCCACCGGGTCGCCGCAACCAGGTGGGCCCAAGCACCACCGGGCCTCGTGCCGCACTGGCAGTCCCTCACCCCTGTCCTAGCCCCCCTCGCAGCACGACTGACACGGACAACAACCCGTCACCTGCCCCCCCCCTCCTCTGCCGAACCCCCGGGTGGCCCCCAGTGCACCATAAACAAAGTAAATGCTGAAGGACCAAGAATTAAGGAGCCCATACCTGCACCCTGCCGAGTGCAAACGCCACTCGAAAGTATTGGAGCGCTTCACATAGCACCTTGTTGTACATTACACATTCAGGTAATGGGGGGTGAAATACTTTGCCCAGAATCCCAACATGCGACCTGCGCGCGAACTCGACCCGAAGGCATTGGAGCGCTTTACCGAGCTCCGTATATACGTCACACCTCCATGCATAGGGGGGGTTAAGTGATCCTTGTTCACACTACACAGTCTGGCAATGTGGAGTGAACTAATTTGCCCAGAAGCACCGCATGCGAACTTGAGCGCGCACTCGACCCAAAGGCATTGGAGCGCTTTACTGAGCTCCGTATATACGTTACACCGTCATGCATGGGGGGGTTAAGTGATAAGCCCAGAATCGTGAGACGAGGGCGCGGCCTCAAGGCTCGAACCCTGATACCCTGCACCGAAGCGGCAGCGCAGCCGATCCCGCCGTCCCTGCCTCAAAAAACCCGCCCGCCGCCACTACGGGGCCCACAGCAGACGCGCGCACTGTCTCCCAGCTCCCCCCCCCCCCAGCAGGCGAAGGCAGCGTTACCCAACCCCCGCCGACGAGCACGCGGCAGGGCTCCCGCTCCCCCTCCCGCTCAGAATGCCCCCCCCCCTACCTGCCGCTTCCACGTTGCCGGTGCTGGCCGCAGCTAGCTATACCTCGCATGTGCACACCCCCCAGCCACGACACTCCAGGCCTGTGCCTGCAGGACACGCCCGGCCGCAAACGCCGCGCCCGGCCGATCGGACTCGCGGTCACCTTACCACGGTCCAGCCAGCCGCCGCGCCGCATATTCTCATAGGGGGGCCTCGCAAACTGAGACGCTCTCCCTAGCCCAGCCCGGACATCTCGTGAATCCTCCGACCATCAGCCGATCGACAAATTGGCCTCCGCTACACTTCCTCACACAAACTTTTCTCTCTCCCTCCCGGTGGTGCTCAGGTGTCAGGAAGAGGCCGGATCCTCCTCTCCTGACACCTATATACCCTCCCAACTCCCGCCCCTCTCCTTCCTATGATCCCACCCCCACCATGTCCTTCCGGTCGTTGCGCGAATTCCCCGGGGGAAGACTGGTCTGCGACCTTCACTTCCCCCGGGGCCCGCCTTGTTGACTGATATGTGTATTCATCAGACTATTTTTATTGAGGCATATTACGGCAGTGCTCTTTGTGAGCCGGGAAGCCACATCTCTGCTCCATTTCAGTGTGAATCAGACTATTTCTTTGGGGCATATTGCATGAACCTTTACCTGATACCATGTGGACGTGGTCATGTTTTTATCCACTACATGTTAATGTTTCATATTTTATTATTGGGTAACATGTTACAGTCAAGTTAAAACATATAATAGTCACAACTTGTGAAGCACTTTCAACCTTACATATGTGTAGTACCATGTTTTCCTCAATTTGGGTCTTTACTGTTATGCATGTTACGGTTTGGTTCCCTCATGCAAGGGTGTTTTTGGGTATAGGGTTTGTTTCATTATCATGGAGGAATGGGTTTTAGTCCCATTTCCTCACTGTGAGCCATGGTACCCTTGCATGAGGGTTGGCTTAATTGGTTTTCATCACAATGTATGTAGTTTACATTCAATTTGGTTGCAAGGGTTCTACACCTTGTGTGCGTAAACCACCATGCGCCTCATGTTCAATTTTGGTTGCAAGGGTTCTACACCCTCTGTGTGTAAGCCACCTTGTGCTGCACGTACTGTTTTGGCTACAGGGTTTGGTTCCCTGTGTGTGTATGACACCATGTGCCGCACAATCAATTTTTCTGTTGCAAGGTTTGGTTCCTTGTTTGACTCCTCACATGGAGAGCATATACGGAGAGCATACGTTGTCCCTGGTTTAAGGATAGGGCACAAATCTGTGTTTCAGTCCTTTTTTTCCACATTACTTTTCTCTTCACACGTTGTCCCTTGTTTGAGAGGGGCAGGAATTTGGGTTATTGTCCCTTTTTCCACATTTTCACATTTTAACTTGGTCTTTCTCCCTACATGGGAGTGTACATGTTTTTTCTCCATAAATAGGTAATTTACACATTATATTTATTAAAGTAGGAGGATGGGTATTTTGTATGTATCTTTCCTCCTTGTGTCGTTTTTTCCCTCTCGTGATGCAGTTTCTACTGTTCATCCCTGGGTTATGAACCATTGACTTATGTTGTACATTGTTGTTTATAGTTTTTTAATTTGGTTTCATTGTTTTTCTGTTTTATAGGAAAGAGATAATGTAGTATTCTCATGTTGTGTTATTATATACTATGTTATCTTGTTCCTAGCTGCTCAGCCAGTGTGAATCTTCTGTGTGGAATGTTGGTGTGTGGGTCATTAGTGGAATGCTTGAGTGACTGGTTATGATTGGTGACAGTTGGTGGAAGGGCTGAGCAGCTAGCAGACTGTTCCTGGTGGGGCTGCTGTACAGGATCTAACCTGCTTGTTTATCTACCTGAATAAACCTACTTGAACCTCATTATACAGCGTGGACTACATTACTACACTGTGATCACCCTCTGGTAGCGTGTAACAGAGCAGTCAGGAATATCTAAAGAGGCAATGTGTAAAGTATTTGTGCAACATACACACATTATTATGAGTAAAACAAGACCAATACAACAAAAGTCCACTAAGTAGAACAAAAGTTATGATTTTTTAAAGAATAAATCAAAATGTAGTGCTTAGACACAAATAGCGTTCAGAGGATACTTGAGGTCACGCTAGATTGAGGTGAATCCAAATTTCAGCCTGACCACGATGGAGGACAGGCAGGCTACAGGACTCACACAGGTCCCTCAGAAAATGTACCTTGGATTTAGGAAGTGCCGACGTCAAAGACTCGATGCATAAGTTTCAATCTGTGCAGGCGATGAAGGCTTCATCGACTAACCCCTTTATGATTCAGGCAATGTGCAATCGTCAAGCCACACTGTCCATCATCATCGAGCCACTAGCCCGTTGAAGCGATGTTGATTAGCTCCTGTTTCCGTGTTGAATGGCAATGCATCTGTTCCGATTGGTGCAAAGTTCTCACTGATTCAATTTTGATCACGCTGCACAGCAAAAGCTCACTTTCAAGGGCCCAAGAATAAATTATCTTCAGTTGGCAGGGTAGGACTCACAGATGGCAGAATCCAGGTGCTGCAGCAGGGTTTTCTGTTATTTTTTTGTCCTCATTGTGCAATAAGCGACCAAAGAAAGTTAGCCGGGTTCCTCTTTGTCAAGCTTTTTCAAGCTGCTCCCAACCGTAAGTGTAGTGAAGATTGCTATCTATATACGCACAATGCTAAGTTAGCACAACCGCGTTAGATATTAGAAAGCCATCTTGCCGCTTTTGCTGCTTTTGCACACGACACTGTAGTCACATGGTATTAATCGAGAAAATGCTTGCTCGACTTTGCTTCACATGAGAACTGTCTGTTGTTCACATCCCGAACAGTGAGCAGCAACCTTGGTCTGTACATCGTGTAAAGAAACAGTCTGGGTCGCTAGACGGTGCATGTTGTTGGGTTCAGGTTGATCGGCCCACTATTTAGCCATAACACGCATGCAGGTGCAAATACCTGAAAGTCCGGTGGTTTTAATATTGCAGTGTTACATGTTTTTCAACACATTCGGAAGAAGAGCTTTCCCAGGAGCAGAGCCTAGCTGATCCTGTGATGTGATCTCACTGAGGTGATCTTTACGGTATGGGGTTCCTCATTCAAGCCTAGAGACCTTTTACTAGTCTAATAATAATAATATTAGTTTGCTAGGGAAAGGAAGGTGGCTGAGATCCACTGTCATTTTAGTATGATTACTCCTTTCATTTTCTATGGTATTGTAACTATGCTGATGGTTTTGATATTAACCATTTGTCTGCTTATGTTAGCCAAAGTACTGCATCTTAGGACACGAGGTTTATAAAATAAACTCTTTAAACTTTACCGTGTCTCTGTTTATTCTGTTGTGGACTGATATGAGAATAATTACGAACAGGTATTTCTGATTCCCACCATTCCTGAGAATACCCGAAGTCGCTTGTTCTGGGTTGTCTATACATTGGGACCGCCGAGATAAACCTCGGATAACGAATGGGACACTGATGCTGGTCGGATAAGGGGTTCTGGGGTCTGAGGTGAGTTTTTGGTACACCACAATTCACTGAGGTCCTGGTTTCCTGTGCATAGTTCTGTGCATAAGCAGAATCCCTGCAACATGGCGCACCTAACGTTTGGTCTATTGATTTGAAACGCCTTAGTAGTGCTTATATTAGTCCACAAAACCCTCACTCTAGTTTCCGGTTGACGGGAGTGACGGTTTAACCTACCTGTGTTTCGACTAATAGGTTCCTTCAAGCTTGATCATTAAAAAGGTTATTTTTACTGAACCCCAGTGCTACTGTTAATATCGTTGATACTCTTTAGTGTGTCCTGATGGCGGTTGAGATAGCCGCGCATAGTCGTGCAGCTCTACGCCGCATTTAACGACGTATGGGGTGCCGGATGATGGGATGGCTAATATTTTTGTGGTGAGCGCTGATGCGTCTTACCCGTATTAGTTGTTTTACTCTTGGGTGACTTTTACGGCGGTGGATGACGATGATACGTTTCATTCCTTTACTCCCACACAGCTACCTCCGGTCTATACCCCGTATAGGACACAAGAAATTCCAATCTCTGCCTGGCAGCATACCATTTGGTTTACTGGCGCCCTTCCCCATTCAGTTGCACTGGCAAGAATGGGCCCTTTGTCTATTGCAGGGGCCACATGGCCAGTGCTGGCCGGCTTTACGCCTCATCCCCGTTATCTCACGGTGGCGGTGGCTGAGTTGCGGGTGTTGCACACAGCCCTGATTACAGTTCATAGGGCTTTAGTGCAGTACGTGTCACGCAACGTGCAGGTGGGGACACCTGCAGTTGCGGGACAACCAACGGACCACCACGCGGTGGTTATTATTCCTGTTATGGTTAATTCGGTAGTCGGCAAGCGCCCACAGAGTAAGGAGGAATTTCCTTACTGGCTTGATGAGAAATTTGACCAACTGGAGGTGGTTTTTCCGCATATCACTCCTGTGGAGAAACACAGGATACTCACAATTAGTTTGCCGAAAGACTTAGTCCCAGATATGGCTGATTGCACAAACTGGGGCAAGGTCTTTGCCGCGACCTACTCGAAGTGCTATGGCACTCCGTCTATGTCTGTACTACCCTCCGTCATCAAAAAGGTTCAAGAGAATCACGGTGCGGAGGCTGCTATTGAATTGGGAATGAGGCTTGTCGACAGCTTCGATGTGGTATGTTCCAAGGTGATGGGCAACCTCAAAGGAGATGCCATGCAGTTCCAAGTTGCTAATATGATGGACCGCGTGGATGAACTCGACAAGCCCAAGGAGTTCGCTAAAATAGCATACAGGACCGTGGGCCGTAGTGCTTTGGGTGTAAAACCAACTGTAATCATTCCTGATTTAGTACAACAAACTAAGGTGAGCTCGTCTACTAAGGACGAACGCCCCAATTTTCCTAAACAAAGTTGGAGAGCGAAGAAACAGGGGAAGCAGCAACAGAAACAGGGGTCTCGTCCTGCCTCACCCGTCCAGTCGTCCATTGAACGCACATATGATCTGCGCGATCGATCACGTATTAAGTCACCTGATAGATTTCAGGTCTCTGAACAACGCTCTCCTCGTTCTTCACAGGAAACATCGGCTTCACAATCCGGTGGCGGAGACCGTGGGAAAGGAAGGAGTGCCCAAGGTCGTGAGCAACCCCGACAGACTGACGGCAAAGGCAAGCAGGACGAGTCTGCACGACAAAGACCCCCGTTTCAGAAGAAGAAAGTTGCTGCACTAACAGCGAGGTATGCCACAGATAGTGCGGACGCAGCTTCAGAACCTGACATGGGCACTAACGCTGCTCGACAGCGCGGCGAAAGTTACAGTAGTGCGACAAGCACTGCGTCCATATCTGGTGGCGACAGCAACTGATACATTCGTGAATATTGAAACTGCTGACACTCGCGTGGCTCCCCCTGATAGACTGTATAATATAGTCCTCTTAATTGAAGGTGACATACAACGTACAATTCAAGGTTTTTTTTGGGATAATCTGACCACTTCCTATGATATTCTATTGGCGGAGGCAGATTGGCCCCCGGCTTTCGTTTTGGATGCTCCTAGAGGAGAGGAGATGATCCTCCCGTCCTTTGCGCACACAGTGCCGAAGGACCAAGCTAAAAAGTACGCCGAGGAGTGGGCTCAGGTGCTCGCACCTGCTTTATATCGTAATCAGGTTGGCTGGGATTAATTGTCTCCCAGCCATGAGATTCCGTTGCGAACCACGCCCCAGCCACAACCCCAATACCCCATGCGTCACGAAGCAAGACCTCACGTCGCGTCTATCCTTGAACAATTGGAATATCAAGGAGTAATTGAAACATGTGTGTCACCAATGAATAATCTTTTATTCACTGTGACGAAGCCTGATGGGTCGTACCGCCTAGTTTTAGATTACCGGCATTTAAACTCTCCTTGCCGGATATGCGCAGTACAAAATACCCACAGTTCGGCTCTCGTCGATAGTCTCGTGAGAAAACGGTTTAAAACCACACTTGACATTTCCAATGGCTTTTACAGCCATAACCTGTCGTCTCTTAGTAGTGAGTGGACGGCATTTACCTCGGGTGGCAAACAAAAACATTTCAAAAGATTACCGATGGGCTATAAAAACAGCCCTGGTCTCTTCGCCGCTCACGTTGTCTCTCTGTTAGAGAGCATAGACCCTGATGCGTACTCGTATGTGGATGATATTTATCTCACAGATGACGAGTTGGAACCGCATCTCAGTCGCGTTGATAGCATTATTGTTTTGTTTGCAGACTTCGGTTACAAGTTCAACTTTGCGAAGTCTCACATTGCGGAATATACAGTGTTGTTCTTGGGATACGAACTCAACAATGAAGGTCGAGGATTGGCTCCGCACTTCCTAGAGAAATGCGCATGCCTACGTGCTCCTATGACACTGAAGAAATTACAATCTCTGCTGGGCTTTCTGAATTTCGGTCGAATTTACATTCCAGATTATGCCCAGCGTATCAAGCCGCTTTATGCTTGATACAACCAACTTTTTCCAAATCATGTTGGCTGCCAGAGCATTCAGCTATATTGCAATCATTGCAAGCTGATCTTTTTTTTTTTTTTTTTTGTGTCCTCATTTGCCTGCCCCACAAACTTCTAGGAAAGACGCTACTCCCCTTTGATGTCGTCTGAGAAAAATAGAAAAAACTGGCTACTATTCCAAACCAAACCCAGACGACATTCAAGCGTCAACCGGGGGGAGACGTTCTCCAAGTTAGTAATGTGGTAGGAAGGGGAAAAGAAATAAACGAGAGCTCACAACCCTTCGGTACTCCAACTTGGAATCGGCAAGGTTTTTAAGGAAACTACCAAGACACCTGGAGTATAATGGCATAATCATCGGACCCGACTAGCCGACTATTTCCACTGGACCAACAAATTCCAAAAGGAGAGGTTACAATTCTGGGACATTCTGGTCATGTCCACCTTTGAAGTTTCATATAAGGACTCCAGCCAACCTGCGTGTGATGGTGCATTCTTGTCTACCCAAAATTTGCAGATCTGGCGTCTGGCCAGCAGCAGTATTGCATAAAACAAAAAACTCTTTGCTTGACCAGTGAAATCATCGTCCACCCCAAATATGATTAGCGCCAAAGTAATAGGAGTAGACTTCTTGAGGATGGAGTCCAAAGTTATTTTAACTTCCTCCCAGAAAGTACTGATAGATGGGCATTCCATAAACATATGCACGTCGGAGGCTGCAGGAAGATTACACTTTTTACAAGCTTTTCCGGGCTGGTATCTAGATAGCTTTTGGGGGGATAAATAAGCTCGATGAAGGGTATACAGGTGATTCCGCCTCAGCCAAGCCGGCTTAACCAATTTATACAGGAGAGTGAAAGATCTTATCCATATGTCCTCACACTGTATCCCCATGAGCCCTCCCCACTGTGTATCAGGTAGAATAAACTCCCCATCCACCTCCTCCAAGATAGCCCAGTACCAGAAGGCTACCTCTTTCCCCTGTACTTGTCTCTCTACCAGCTGTTCTTCTAGAAGGCATCTTCTCCCCAGATGTGACTTATTCCTAAACAGTTCCCGGGACCAGCTGACCAACTGTATATATTTAAATCTGGATAGTGTTGGGCCAACCTTCTCATATAACTCCTCCCAACCCACCAATGCCCCCTCCACTAACAGCTGACCCCACCTTACTATCCCTGCCCTTCTAAGGGGTGTTGCAAGACCGTCCTTAAGGCACGGAGGAAGCCCCGGCGAGTCCCAAATTGGGGCTAGCCGAGAATAGTAAGGCAGCCCCACCCTATCTCTGATCATTTTCCAAACGTTGGCCATTGATGATAGGATCTTTAGCCTCACCTTTTTGAAGAATTTCCGGTCTCCAAATTTAAAAAGAAAGCCATCTGGTGGCAAGTCAGCCCCATTTAACATGGCCTTAAACATTTTACCAATCGATGTACTTGATGGGGTCTTTAACAACATCCTGGAGTATGATAGCTGAAATGCCCAGGCGTAATATTGTAGGTCAGGGAGTGTGAGCCCCCCCTTCTCCCTCCCCCTTCTCAGTTTTTTCCAGGCTAGTCTGGTAGCTTTATAATTCCACACAAAAGGAGATTCAATATAGGAGATAATTTCCGTCATGCCATCTCGCTTCTGTATAAAGACCCAAGGGCCAGACTTTTGGTAAATGGAGTACACACCGAACAGGTTAAAATCACTAGGGGTACCAGACAGGGTTGTCCGCTCTCCCCCCTTTTATTTAACATGTATATAGAACCTTTAGCTCAAATTCTGAGAGATGAAAATGACATCCCTTCTTTCGAGTTTGGAGGCTGGGTTAAGCGGATAGGACTCTATGCGGACGATATAATAGTGTATACATCGGATCCTGTGCAGGCCTTTCCCGCCATTATTAAGAGAGCTAGGGAATTTGGGCAGATCTCAGGATATGAAATAAATGAAGGGAAGACCGAGGTAATGACCTGGAATATCCAAAACCCAATGATGGCCGTTACCTCCTCCATGCGCTACCTGGGAATCAGGATCACCCAGGATTTAGATAAAATTGCTTCCACGAACTTGGAACGGGTTTCACAAGATTGTAGGGCATTATTAAGATCCTGGGCCTTTCTTCCACTGACAATCTTGGGAAGAGTCAGTCTAGTGAAAATGTCCATCCTTCCCAAGTACACGTTCATTTTTAACACCAAGCTGATCTTCTTGCTTCAAAATACTTACTGACGCGTGATAACCACAATAACCTGGTAATACGAATTGTGCCAGGCGCAGTGGGTTTCACATACTTAATGTTCAATGAGGGCGACACCGTCCCCATTGCATACAAATCACACTTGTACACTTCGGCTGAACTGCGATTTTCCGCTGTTGAGAAAGTTCTGACGGCGGTGCAGATGGCGATTCTGAAAGAACGAGCGCTGTCGCAAGGTAAACGCATGTTGGTGGTAACACCATATCCTGCCCTTGAGGCTGTGACGAAAGCAAGTGTACCAAATTCTAAAGCTTTGCATCCAAGGTGGATACAATGGGCCACTTTCTTGACATCGCCTGACATCACATACATCTTTGACGCGGCTCTACAGACTCAGGAGTTTTTACAGTATGAATTCGTTCATCCAGCTCCTCTGTCTTTGTGCCCGCTCGAGGATTACCATTGTGTCATTTACACTGACGGTTCTGCGCAACCGGCTACTGGATCGAAGCACGCCTACTCAGCTGCCTGCGCAATTGTGGTCGATACTTTCGTGAATGGTGAATTCCAATCTGATGTCGTGCATACGCAGTCTTTGGGTGATTGTACCACACAGTTGGTGGAGCTTCGTGCTCTGGTGCTTGCACTAGAGTTTGCTGATGCCCGAGTCACTACTCTTATAGTGGGTGACTAATTTTATTGTGTCCAGTCTTACAACGACAATCTACATTTTTGGTCTCAAAATGACTATCGTGATTCCAAAGGTAGCACAATTAAGCATAAAACGCTTTGGGTTAGAGTGGCAGAACGTAAAGAACATCTACCTCTCGTGAATGTTATTCACACTCTTGGTCACCAACGAGTTGGTGTCCATGCTGTCGGCAACAGCCTGGCTGACGAGGCAGCAAAAACAGCAGTGGCAACATACTTAGTAGCAGCAGTTACAAGATCCAAAAGTAAGATCGATGATGACATCTTGGCAGCTATTACTGCTACAGAGAAGGGAACGAAATTTCCTAGAGGTTTCCCTTCTCATTACCATTATCGCTTAAGTCCTGATAACGTCCCTTTAGTGAGGATTAATGACGTTGGTGACAGATTGATTCCCAACTCGGACTGCAGACCATCTTTGATACTAGAAGCTCACGAGGGCATGGCGTCCGCGCATGCCGGCGTTGCGGCTACTGTATCTCTGTTACAACAACGTTACTGGTGGTGCGGTTTATATAAACAGGCCCGGGCTTAGGTTCTTAACTGTGACATTTGCCAGCAGATAAAACCTTCAACTGCGGCGCGCCCACCACCAACTCAGTTGTACATATCCAATAAACCACTGGGTTGTGTTTATTTGGATCACTGCGGTCCATTTACCTCTGATACTGCGTACAAATACATCTTGGTTGCAGTGGATTTGTGCACACATTTTCTGTGGTTGTGGCCACAAAGGAGTGCTGATGCCCGCACTGTCATAAAGGATTTGCGTGTCTTTGTTGGAAGTTTTGCATGTGGTACCTTTCATTCTGATCAGGGCCCTGCGTTCGCCTCTAAGGCGTACAAAGATGCCATGAGAAATTTGGGGGTCCAAGTCAAATTTTCGTCTCCATACCGACCTGAGGGTGATAGTGTAGTGGAGCGGATGAACCGTGACTTAAAGCAATCTTTGACAGCCAGGGTTTTCGGTACTGGCCGGAACGGGCTAGCCCACTTATATGACGTGCAACGTGCACTTAATAATCTCCCTAGAAGAACTCTGGGTGGGCGGACCCCATACATGATGCTCTTTGGCATACGAATGTTTGTCCCGGACCTTGATGGTCTAGACATGGCGGCGTCAGCCGCACCCTTTGACGTAGATAATCACTGTGCTGTATTGCAGAATCTTCAAGAAGCCAGAGACAGTCTAACGAAGGAACACGTACCCTCCTCATCTGATGCTGTGCTTCAGATTCCGGTAGTCGGCTGGCTACCTCGAGTTGGCGATCTGGTCCGTGAGAAGGTGGAGAACAAGAAGGAGTTCGGCCCCTCTTATCGTGCACCAGTTCCAGTGCTTGGAGTACAGGGTACAAGAACAGTCATTTTACCTCCACTTCCTGGTCACAAGGATAACAGGTACATCTCCATTGACAAGCTACAGCGAGTGGCCGATTCTTCTTAGTATGACACCGGCAGTTTCTTGCCCTTCGATGCTGAGAAATTCTGTTGTGGCCCTGGCTTTTGACACCTTACCTGATGTTGCCATCGAGATGCATACAGTTACTGGTCCTTTGTTGCCACCGACATCTGGTGGTTTACCTGAAGATATTGAGTATGCTTATCCTGTGGATGTTCCATTGCCTGTTTTACAATCCACCACAGTTACCCAGTGCCGATACTTTTTTGACGATAATTCAATGACTACCATTGCCCCGTCCAAGGTTTCGATTTTTGTGGCCTGGTTCAAAAGACATTTTTTAATTCTCCCTTGGACTTACATTTGGCTGTTGCTCATATGTATTTTTTGTTTATGTCCATTGGCTTTGTGGTAGTGTTTTTTAGACTTATCAATGGACACTACCTGAAAGAACACTCTACAATTCGACTAATTGATGGAACTTTGGCCCCCCACTCCTCATCACTTATTATGAAAAGGGACCAGACTTTGGTGCACATTACTGCCTGGCCTGTACGTGATGGAATCGCTTGGGATGCTGTAAAATTTCAAATTCATGGCCCCACTGAAGTGATCAATGTGCTGAGTGTATTTCGTGTTTCTATGGGTGATGTCGCTAAGTAGAACATCCACTCGGATGACTGGGATGTTCAGGCCATAGAAGCACTGTTTTCTGATTTCAAATATTATGCTGCATTTGATGCTGAGGATTTGTATTTAGATACTGCTAATTATGATGAGCAATTCTGTTATCAACATTATCGCACACATTTCCTACACAAACCAAATTGTTGTATTCCAAGTCCTTTATGGAAGAGTTGGCAATTGGAGGATATGATCTGTGGAAAGCTACTATCGATCTTAAATCGGTTTGGGGTTCTAAACCGTGGCAGGTACAGGGAACAGAAGCTTTGCATCGTGCCTGTCTTATCCCGAATCATATGTTATTTTTAAATTCGTCAATTTTTCAGACAACCTGTTTAGGATTGGCTACTTCTAAAAAATTAAATTTTCCCTCTATGCCGGGTCTGGGTGCTTATCCAAATTGGGGTAATCATACGGATCTGTCCCTTGCTACGTTGCAGTCATACATTTCCAACACATCCTTCAATATTTCTGAATTGAATCCGGAAGGGTGGTTGGTGTGGCAAACGAGTTCGGATTCCTGTCAACATCGGTTTCTGGATTTGGCACCGGGGTATACACAAGTTCGTGTAGAACCCCGTTTTGAGTCTTCTCACACTGTAACTACCTACTCAGTAGGTAAGTTATGCCAATCCTGGCTGCAACATTCCACCTTGGCATCTGTTAAAATTCATTTAGCATGATTAAACAACAAAATAGATTTGAATGATTTTGTTAAGGGTCCTGCAGTAGTCAGGTCCAAAAGATGGGTATATGCTGTTTATAACGAAGTTTGGAAGTTGTCACAGATTGAGGCTGCATCCAGATTACGTGCTATTGATCAAGCCAATATGGAAAAGGTATTGGCTGTCATAGATAATAGCATTAACACCCTGTCTTCCAGAATTTATACCTTAGATAATATTGTTTCGTCTGTGGTAGAAATTGTGCAGGATGATTTGTCTGTGTTGTATCATGGTCAGAATCAATTGCGATCTATTATGCAGTTTGCATGGACATTGCAGACGTTAAAGGCTGGGAAAGTCCCTTGGGATTACATGAATACTTCATCGTTGTTCCTTCCTTAATTTAACCGCAAAACAACAGTTCATGTCCATGAAAGATGCGACTTATTCGTTGCTACACATTGAAAAATTAGAACCTTTACCTTTCTCTGTTGCTGAATTAAATTCCGCTGTGTGGCTTTTACACGGGTTGATCACATTACCATTCCCTCTGTTTAAGTTCAGTTTGTGCATGAAACATTATGCCCTTGGCAGATATGAAAAACTTGGTTCTGCCTTCCTGCACGAAGTTTGGTCACTCCCATTCACGTATAGATGTGTGAGAGACGGAAAAGAGGTATACTTAAAAGGTGAAGAGTGCACTTCCACTCCGGATCACTCTGTTGTGTGTAGGCACATTCAATTGCATGGTGCATGTAATGTGCACGCTCCTAATTTAGCTTGCGTCCTGAAAGGGATCCCTGTGCCAGTTATAACACCGTCTTTTACGCTGCTTGCTAACGGTAGTTATTTGCTATTAAATAATGAAGCTTGCTGTGGGATGTTAGTGAAAATTCCCTACATAGTGACTGTATCACAGAGAGTGGTTTGCTGTAATAACGTCCTTTTCCCACCCCTGCATGGACGGCTCCATGTATCCATCTGGCCTTCCATTCCAACCTTGAAAGCAGAGTTCAATAAGATGAGCAGAATAAGAGCTCTATTGTCTCAAAAAGGAGTCGCGTTGACTTCATCCCGGGAAACATTTGTCCTTCACGTAGCAAACACACGCACTGAGGTGCAGGCGCTTTTGAATACTGATCTCCCACTTCCTTTTGGGACCCTGATTCAGACTATCTTTAATGCCTCGTCAACAAGTGGCCTGGCTCATTTTTTTTTAAATTGTGGGCTCCGGCCTCGTGACCTCCTTTCAAACTATTTTTGGTGTGATCCCGGAATTGTTTCATTCTATTTTTTCCAGCGTCTTCGGAGGTCTCCCTTTGTTTCTCGCCCTCTTGGCTGGGGTACTTTTGTTGATCTGCGCACTACGCTATGGATGCACAACTTGCGTCTCACGCCAGCAGGTCCCGGCTGTTACATCTTTGTAACCGGATGCTTGAATACTGTGGCACTTTACCACTGGCGACCTTAAGCATAGCCTATGGATTGTCCTTCCGGTTTCCCTACTTTACTTGTGTACAGCCTGTCTTTCATTGCCTAGATTGTCCATTCCAATGGGCTCTGGATTTGTGTCTGTCGAACTCGGTGTCTCCTGCCTCGGATTATGATCGGCTAATGAGCCCCTTAGTGGCTCATGAGTTGGACTGTTCTGGCGTCAGGATTATGGCCTGTGGAGCAGCACATGGAGACCTTGGGAATTGGGACATCGGAACGGCTGCTAATGAATTCTTAGCGAGAAGTTATCTTGAAGAGCACGACAGTTGTCCTCGAATGGTACTGGAGGCTCCGGTTGTCGAGGAGCATGTGTGTTCCTTCCCTGTGCTGAACTGGATGGCAGATAATTTTGCAGAACGTTCCAATGATTTTCTCTTGGAAGCTGTTGCAACTTATTGTGCTTATACATTGATGGATTGACTTTTTGCACCTTCAATTCGTCCTACGTCCTTCAATGATGTTTTTTTTTTTATCCTTTAAATGTTTTTTTTTCCATTCTTATTCTTTTTTCTTTTTTTCTTCGAACTTTTTCAATTAGCTTATATGGACTTATAGTTCATGCCCTTGGTTCCGTTCTATCAAACTTGAACTCTGCGTTCTTGAAAGTGCGCCCCTACTGGTTAGTGGTCCGTACAATGCTAAGTTAGCACAACCGCGTTAGATGTTAGAAAGCCATCTTGCCGCTTTTGCTGCTTTTGCACACGACACTGTAGTCACATGTTATTAATCGAGAAAATGCTTGCTCGACTTTGCTTCACATGAGAACTATCTGTTGTTCACATCCCGAACAGTGAGCAGCGACCTTGGTCTGTACATCGTGTAAATAAACAGTCTGGGTCGCTAGACGGTGCAAGTTGTTGGGTTCAGGTTGATCGGCCCACTATTTAGCCATAACAAGCAAATAGCTGCAAATACCTGAAAGTCGGGTACTTTTAATATTGCAGTGTTACATGTTTTTCAACACATTCGGAAGAAGAGCTTTCCCAGGAGCAGAGCCTAGCTGATCCTGTGATGTGATCTCACTGAGCTGATCTTTACGGTATGGGGTTCCCCATTCAAGCCTAGAGACCTTTTACTAGTCTAATAATAATAATATTAGTTTGCTAGGGAAAGGAAGGTGGCTGAGATCCACTGTCATTTTAGTATGATTACTCCTTTCATTTTCTATGATATTGTAACTATGCTGATGGTTTTGATCTTAATCATTTGTCTGCTTATGTTAGCCAAAGTACTGCATCTTAGGACACGAGGTTTATAAAATAAACTCTTTAAACTTTACCGTGTCTCTGTTTATTCTGTTGTGGACTGATATGAGAATAATTACGAACGGGTATTTCTGATTCCCACCATTCCTGAGAATACCCTAAGTTGCTTGTTCTGGGTTGTCTATACATTGGGACCACCGAGATAAACCTCGGATAACAAATGGGACACTGATGCTGGTCTGATACGGGGTTCTGGGTTCTAAGGTGAGTTGTTGGTACACCACAATTCACTGAGGTCCTGGTTTCCTGTGCATAGTTCTGTGCATAAGCAGAATCCCTGCAACATAAGAAAGCAGAGGTGTAAAACCCACCTTCTCTGAAGGGTCCGACTCTCTTATCCCTTTTCAGTTGGAGGTTCTGTTCCAGGAGAAAACCTTAACAGCTCTCCTGTGTTATACTTTATTGCCACAGTGCATAATCATTGGATTTCCCACCCACCTTGTAACTTCTTCTTAACTAATTAGTTCCTTAACTCTATTCCAATCCAAAATATCCCAGAAGGCTGTTCTTTTACATTGCCCCCTCCTACAGTCTAAATCTTTAATCCTCTGTACTGAAAATAACCAGTCATACTGCATTGGAAGATCCTTTTGTATCCACTTAATACATATCTCCCTCCTAGAAAGCAAGACTAATACAAATACAATTCTTTTTTGTCTTTTATTTAATCGTGGTAAACTAGGTTCCAAGGTATGTTCTGAGGTGGCCCCAAAGAAGATTAATTCTCCACTTATCTTAATGTCTTGTCCCATCACTTCATTTAGGACCTTACCCACATTGGACCAGAACCGTTGAAGTTGAGGACACTGGCAGAACATATGGATGTCATCAGCTCTCTCTTCTCCACATCTGTACCTCCCCACTATTCATCTTTGATAGCTTTTTGGGAGTCCAATAAGCTCTATGTAAAGTGAAGAGATGATTCTTTTTGGGGGGTGCAAATTTTATTGTATACCATAATGTAGCGATAGAGACTTGCCATAAATGCTGTACATCCCCCGATGGCGGGTCTCTCTTCCACAGTTCCTCAGGGAGTGGAAAATCTTCTCTCCCTACTTGGATCATGGACAAGTACCACTTGGACACTTCTTTCTTTAATCAGCCACTCTGTAACTCCTAATCTAAGCTGTTGTGTTCCACCCCATCTTTCCTCAAATTTTCTACCCAGCTTATCAATTGATAATATTTAAACTTAGACAGTCTTCCCCCTCTGCTTGCTGACAGGGCTTCCAAACCTATCAAAGTTCTGCCGTTGATCAGCTGTCCCCATTCCACAATCCCTGCCTTCTTTAAGGGGGTCGATAGCTTGTCTTCTAAGCATGCTGGAGTTCCTGGGGAATCCCAAAGTGGTGCACAGGTGCTATATTAAGGGATCTCAACCAGTCTTCTAATTTGATACTAAAGCTTACATGCTGACTGCAGAGTCTTTAGCTGAATCTTTTAAAAATATTTATGGTGCCCAATTTGAAAAGGAAAGCACTTTCTGCTCTCATTGCTTGCATCAGTTGTGGATATGCACATGTTTAATAAGATGTGCCCTGATGTTTTTAAATTGGGAAGCCCGACTGTACCGTAGGAAGTCCGGACTTGCAATTTCTCATTTTTTCCAGGCTATTTTTACACCCCAGGCTGCCCAAATAAAACTGTTCAGTTCCCCCTGTAGTGTTTTAATCCAGGCCGTTTTAAATTCCAGCGGTGTGGTGTTAAAAGTATTTGTAAACTTAGGGAGTATTGTCATCTTTATCGCGTTAGATCTCCCCATAAAGGATAGTGGTAGGCTAGCCCATGTTTTTATAAGTTTTCTTGTCTCAGCCACTTTAATATTGAAATTAGCTTGGGATAACTCATCTATATTTCTTGTTACCAAGGCCCCAACTATCTTAACTTATCCTGAGATTGGGTATTATGAGATGGAAAGTTCCACTCCATTATTTACATGTTCTGATGATTTATTTGATACCCTGAGAATTCCAAAATCTTCCCAGAATATCTCTGATTTTTGGTAGTGCTGTTGTTAACCTACTTGTAAAAATCATTAAGTCATCTGCATATAATGTTACTTTTTTCTCCCAGCCTTGGGTCTGGAAAGGGATATTCTCATTGCATTTTCTAATTGTATTGGCTAATGGTTCTATATATCGGTAAAAAAGGAGCGATGAGAGTGGGCATCCTTGCCGCGTGCCTCTATTAATGTGTATCTTTTTTGTTAAATTCACATTTATCAAGATTCTTGCCTTAGGATTTTTATATATACCCGTCACTGCTTTGGAAAATCTTTTTCCTAACCTACAGTGACTGTTCGTTTTATGCAGGAAAAGTCAATGTACTCAATTGGAAGCTTCAGCTGTGTCGAAGGTAAGTATTGAAAGAGGGGTTTTCCCTTCTGTAGCTAGGTCTATTGCTTCAATGAATTCATGGGTCAACTCATGTAGGTGTCTGACTCTTACAAAATCCTTACTGATAATTATGTATCAGGGGGCTAATGACCCTAGCCAAATGTTTGGCCAGTATCTGTGTATATATTTTATAATCACTGTTTAATAGTTATATGGGCCTATAAGACTCACAGCTCTTAGGGTTTTTTCCTGTCTTTACTATTATGCTGATAATAGCTTCATTCCATGATTGTGGCAGAGCATGTCCCTCTATAAAGACCTTATTCAGAACATTTGTTAATTTAGGGTCTAGAACTTCCTTTAATGCCATATATATCTCATTCTGGAGAGCATCTGGACTCGCCGCCTTCCCTTTCTTTAAGTTCTTAATTGTCTCCAACACTTCTTCCATGGTTATCTCCACCTTAAGAGACTCTCTCTGTTCCTCTTGTAGCTTTGAAATTTCTACTTCGTTCAGATAACCATGAATTTGTTTTTGTGTAGCCTGCACTTCATCCATGTATAAGTTTTGGAAAAAGATGGTGAAAGCCCCCTTGATCTTCGGATCATCTGTAGTCACAATTGTCTGGTCCTCCTCTCGAATTGATAAAATCTTATTCCTGTTTTGTTTGATCTTTGGTTTCCAAGCTAAGAGTCTCCCGCTGCCTTCCCCATACTCATAATGCAATAGCTTACTGGCTTCCTACTTATCTCTAATTCTACTTTCCAGGATATTTTGTAAATAATTTTTCTTCTCTTTTGTACTATCTTCTATTTTTTCCGTTCTATTCCCGAGACTTTGCCCTCCAGTGAGCTATATAATTCCTGAATTTTGATCCCTAACTGATTCATTCTGTTTCTTGTACCTCTGTTCCTAGAAATAGCCAAATCAGCCAAGGTCCCTCTAATTACCACCTTGTATGCGTCCCAAACTATTTGAAACGGGGCAGCATTTTCATTTGTTGCAAAATAGTCCTCACTATCTACTCTCAGTTTCTCTGCCGTTTGTTGCTTTAAGAGGAGGGTTCGGACAGGCGTATCTGCATGTAGCAAGAGGGACAGAGCAGTATATCCAGCTTTGAAGGTGGAGGAAGAAGGGAAAACTCAAGTTGGTGGACTCCAAGGTAGGAAGACAGCTGACCGATGAGGGAAAAGTACAGAAGCAATACAGATAAGCATTTAGGAACACAGTTGGTGAAGGTGGGGACCACAAAAATCCTTGGGACCAAACCCCCAGGCAATGAGCAAGTTAGAAGTTGGCCCTAAAAAAGTACAAGTGAAGGCTCCAAGAGAGGGTAAGAAAAGATCCTTGGAGCTGTTTAAGGGAGTACCTTTGGCCTCCTCAAGACAGCAAGGCTCGCTAGGCCAAGTCCTACTGTGGAAGGCATCTTAAGTAAGTTTGGCCCCCCAGAATAAACAATTAAAGATTACCCCCTCTCCCTCAAAATACTCAAAAAAGTCCTGAATCCGGAGAGGTACTCCTGTCACCCGATACCCCCTGACTCACTCTGTGAATAATCTTGTCTCAAGGTCAGGGTCGATATCTTCCATAATGGATAAGAAGCCCAATGATGCACCGAGAGGGCACTATCAAGAAAGCAGTGTGGCTTAAGTGGATATGGCCCAAATTCCTGTGGGCCAAACTGGTATCAGTGTTTGGCAGATGTGGGAGAGCCAACAGTGGGTACAGGAACAAGGATAGAAGGGGGTGTTGAGTCTAAAACATCACCAGCATAAGTGCCTTCTAATGCATCAGCAGGCTCAGGGGAAGATGGCGGTGAATATAGCAAACAATTTACAAAAAGAGGCCTAGACTCTAAAGAAATGCACCTATCACATTGTGGGGTATATTACAGATGAGTGGAGCTCAGATCAAGGGAAAACTGCCTCCTGGATCCTCATAAGTGGATAAGATTCACAAACTAATACACCAAACAGATCAGCCCCCACTATTCATTGTTTTACCAAATATTGTTGCTTTCTAATCAGAGCAAAGGTAATCAATTGCAACTTAGAGTTTTGTGTCAATTTCCAGCCACACTTCACAGATTCATTTAAATTGGTTAAGGATTGTTGTGTGTTGAAAATTCTTTATTGAAACTATGCCAGATATTCACACCAACGTAGCCAACTGGTTTCATCCCTGATCTACATGGCGGTGAATATAGCCTGTGGGACCAAAGTGGTATCAGTGTTTGGCAGATGTGGGAGAGCCAACAGTGGGTGCAGGGCCAAGGATTGAAAAGGGTGTTGAGGCTAACACACCACCGGCATCAGTGCCTTCTAATGCATCAGCGGGATCAGGGGAAGATGGTCGTGAATATCGCTATGCTACCCCTACGGCCACTCCAAGGGGAAGATCTATCCCTCACAACCCATACCAAATTCTGCAGACTCCTCACCACAGACCAGTTCTCTAGAACCATTACTGAAGTCTCTTGCAGAGGAGGTCATTCTTTCTATTTCCCAAGCAAACCAAAAGGACATACTTTTGTGAGGGGCTTGCCAAGAAATTAGATTTTTTATCTCAAATAACCCAAGCACTGGAGTTCTCAGTGTTGGAGCTAAAAGGAAACGGAAACAACTCCCGTGAAAAGCAAGAAATAGATAGGTTGAAATGAAAATTTAAGGAAAGCAGGATAAACTAGAATCATTGGAAAATGATGCAAGGAGAAACAACATCAGATTGTTGAATGTGCCAGAGGGAAGTGAGGGAAAGGACTTTCATAGTCGATTTACTGAGAAGCAGTGGTGCACTGAAAGGCCCGGAGGAGATCTTGGTCAAGGACATTCAAAGGGTTCACCGAGACCACTTGACGAAAACTGCAAACAAAGTTAAAACATGCAGAATCCTGGTAAACTTTCTTTTATACTCTATTAAAGACAGGATTCTGAAAATGGCTTTGAAAGTGGGCTCCCTAATTGGGGAAGGCTTGTCCTGTGAGATTACATTGAATATCTCCCATGCTACCCTGAATAGACAGTGGGAACTAGGGAAAAGAATGGAAGAGTTTAAGAAGTTCAGGGGTTTGGCCCAGTTGAGATTCCTAGCTATCCCAATGGTGATGTTTAACAATAAAATGTACAACTTGAGACACTATGAAGAAACGGATATGTTGCTCGAGAAGTTTAGGTCCAATCAAGTTTGATAGAAGGGCCGGTAGAAGACATTTTCTAATAAGCTCAGGTACTTACTTTACTGCAGTGTTACCCATAAATGATTTTTTTTTTTTTTTGTACATTAGGTGCATAGGTTGCCTTCAATATTTTTACAGATTTTCTATCTTTCTTTTGAAATAGGCAAATACCCCTCTATATTCCTGGTGGTGATTCCAAACATGACTATCTTAGTCAAGCAGAGTCAGGGGTGGGTTCTCCAGGGAAGGTGTTGGTTTGGGGAGGACAGGGTGCGGAGCATAGAGGGAGAAAACAAAATAAATGTGTCCTTTAACTTTGAGTTTTGTCAAAGGAAGTACTCAATTTAGTCTTGAGCCCAGAGGTAGTCTTCAAGAGGGGGTTGGACAGTATAATCATACAAATGCTATCTTGCAATGTTAATGGGCTGCAAGTTAAGAGCAGTGGAGCAACAATCTTTCAATGTATGAGAGACACACCTGCCCAAATAATTGTTCATCAAGAATCTCACTACACCAAATCAAAGTGTTTAGATGTATTCAAGACCTGCATCAGATGGTGTGCACTGACCAATTTAGTCACACAAAAGGAGTGATTCTTTTGGCTAAAAAACAGTCAACGGTCTCTATACTGGAGTGAGAGGAGGGTAGATGGGTCATAATAACTGTGAAAATATTTTATAAAACCTACACAGTGGGATATAAAGGGCTGAATGTAACTGATGTAGAACCCCTTCAAAATATTTGTTTAGAGTTGGTAGATACTCCCCACCAGAAGAAAATGACAGGTGATTTTAACGGTTCGAAGGATAATCTCTGAGACAAATCAAGCAACAATAGAGCACGTATTTGCTCTAAAATGCACGCATATATTAAATCTATGATGAAACAACTGCATCTGTGTGAAATCTGGAGAGAGAGGAAGGGTGTAGAAAGAGGATACACATATCATAAGTGTCTAAATTTATGTACAAATTTGATGACTTGAGGCATTTCAGAAAGGTTAGACTAAAGGTCCTGAAGGCAGCTGGCCGATTGTGGGCTCAGATTCGGAGAATAACAAATCTTTCATAGTGTAGTAGATATGCCCCTTTCTAAGACTCCCCGAGCACCCCGGCTTGTTCGTAAAATAAGCCGGCTGTAGATCTAAGAGTAGCAGGTATTACAGAATGGAGCCAGATCCTTCAAGATCAGAAACTGTGCTTGTGGGTGGAGTTTAAGAGTGTAACAATGAAAGCAGTGTCAAAGTTTACATCTTACCAGCTACAAAGTTGGGCTCGGGCACTGGGGGAAGAGAAGACCTAATTGGAGGAGCTTTTGATTAACAGGCCACAACAGAAGGAGGTGGCAGCTTGGTATGGGCTGATCATGGACATCTCAAGTGAAGATCTGAGTGTGGCCAACTCCTTATGGAGAGATATAGTGCCTAATTCAAGGACCAACCAGTTATGGCAAGTATCTTTTTGTTTTCTGTATAGTGTGGCTAAACCTGCTTATCTCAGAAGAAACCATCTATTTTCCCTCCATAGGGCATTTGGGTCACCAAATAGGCTATAAAAATTGAGGAGGTCAGAAGAGGCGCATTGAAAAAAGTGCTGTCTATAGAACGCAGATGACATCCATATTTTCGTGCTCTGCCCCAATATTCAGTTGTTCTGGGGAGACTTTAGTAAGATTCTGAGTGACACCTTTCATACCTACATTCAGGTAAGCCCAGAACTAGGTAGGTTTGGGTGGCCACCAGAAGTTGGAAACCCTCAGGGCTAAGGCAGAATGCTATTCAATTTTGCTGGGCAGAAGAGAAATTTGCAAGCAGTGGATATCCCCTGTCTGCCCATCAAAGCCGAATGGCTGAACTCAGAGATATATGTCTATAAGATGGATTTTACTTGTTCCCACTCCAAAAAGGTAGCTAAAGTGTGGGCTCCTTTGACCACTTGGGCAGAAGGAGAAGACAGTGAGTAACCAAAAAGGACAAGCCAGAGGTCTCAAGAATATGTTGGGTTCTCGACCTGAACTAATAATTACTGCTGTTTGGGGTCATTACATGGTAGTCGGAACCCTCTTTCCAAGATGATATTTCTAGTCTTCCTCAAGGGTTGAACAATATGGTAACGGGAGAGCTTGGAGGTCAGCTGGAGGTGAATAAGGCAAATTAGGAGTATAAAAAAGAAATTAAAATGCAGGTGCAAACAACTGGAAAGAAAATGGTGCACCAGCAGAAACCACAATGACCAAGCAATCTTTGAATCACCCCTCAAAGACTACAACTGACAAATAAAGCCACAAAAAAAGAGGCCCTGCCCCACAAGTTTTAGACCAGTGCCAACCAAGCCAAGGAACTCATCACCATCGTCAGAGAGTTCACCTGCCCATCAACCACCAAAAACTCAATCCCCGCCTCACAGGAACTCTGCGACGCCCTCTCCGACCACTTCCACAAGATTGCAGCCATCCACAGAAACTTCGATCCCCAATCCCCGGCCTCCTCAACACCTCATCAACCACCGCCGCCAACCACCCGCTCGCTGCATGATAACAACTCAACCCACTGAACACAACCACACTAGCTTTTCAACCTCGGAAGAGACTAAATCAGCTACCAGCTCACCATCACCACCACCCTCAACACCTTGTTAACAACAGCCATCTTTCCCGATGCCTAGAAACATTCTGGGCCCGATTCACAGAACTAACTTAAGCCAAAATCCTAAACTTACTACCATTTTGGTATTCACAGAAGACACTTACTCATTTCGGTATTCACAGAAGTTAGGAGTCCTAACTGCCTTCTGTGAATACCGAAAGTCTTAAAGTTAGGATTCTTAGGAGTAGTAAAGTTAGAACTCCTAACTTTAACACTCCTAAATGCCTTCTGTGAATACTGAAAGTCTTAAAGTTAGAATTCTTCTCAGTTTAGGAGTAGTAAAGTTAGGACTCCTAACTTTAACACTCCTAAATGCCTTCTGTTGAATACCGAAAGTCTTCAAGTTAGGATTTTTCTCAGTTTAGGAGTAATAAAGTTAGGACTCCTAACTTTAGGACTCCTAAATACCTTCTGTGAATATCGAAAGTCTTAAAGTTAGGATTTTTCTCAGTTTAAGAATAGTAAAGTTAGGAGTCCTAACTTTACCACTCCTAAACTGAGAAAAATCCTAATTTTAAGACTTTCGGTCTTCACAGAAGGCATTTAGGAGTCCTAAAGTTAGGACTCCTAACTTCTGTGAATACCGAAATGAGTAAGTGCCTTCTGTGAATACCAAAATGAGTAAGTGCCTTCTGTGAATACCAAAATGTTAGTAAGTTTAGGATTTTGTCTTTAGTTAGTTCTGTGAATCAGGCCCACAGAGATCAGATCCCTCCCAAAGAAACCCTCCATAGACTCCAGCGAGCTACAGAACTGCCATCCAATCTCACTGCTCCTGTTCCCCACTAAAGTCCTGGAGAAGGCCATCAACCTCAAACTCACTGAACACCTGGAGAGTAGCTACTTACTGGACCTGTCCCATTCAGGCTTCAGAGCCAATCACATCACCGAGACAGCTCTGATTGCTGCCACAGACAGCATCCACACCCTACTCGATAAAGGAGAATCAGCTGCACCTATCCTCTCAACCTCAACGATCGACTACCCCAGATTAGAATCAAAGACGATGCCCTCAGATTAATGGCATCTTTTCTCACGGGGTGCACGCAGAAAGTTTGCCTCCCTCCCTTCACCTCACAAGCCAAGCACACCATCTGCTGCATCCCCCAAGGTTCTTACCTCAGCTCATCCCTGTTCAACATCTATACATCACCACTCGGAGACATCGTCAGATCACACAACATCCCCATCATCTCCTATACTGACGATACGAAGCTCATCCTCTCGCTCTCAGCAGACCCCACCCTGACTAAGACCAACTTCCACAACTGTATGAAGAACATAACAGCATGGATCAGGAACAATTGCCAGAAGCTCAACGCAGACAAGACTGAAGTTCTGATCATCAGAAGACACACAGCCCTCTGGAATGACTCTTGGTGGCCGTCGAAACTCAAACCAACCTCCACGCTGAAAGACCACACCCGACAGTGAACTTTCCAAGAAGCGTCACGTCAATGCTGTCTCTGCAGCGTGCTTCCACGCAGTCTGCATGCTTTGCAAAGTTTTTCAAGTGGCTCCCCATCTGCAACAGGAACACAGTCACCAGCTGACTGGACTTATGCAATGCACTCTATGCAGGCACCACCACTGAACTCATGCAGAGACTCCAGACGATCCAGAACACAGCTGCCAGACTCATCCTCAACCTGCCCAAGAGGACCCACATCACCCAGCACCTAAAGAACCTCCACTGGCTCCCAATCCAGAAGAGATGCCAGTTTAGGCAGCTGGCCCATGCCTACAAAGTCTTCCATGACCAAGGACCTACCTACATGAACCACTGCCTGCCTTTCCACCAACCTCCCTGGAACATCCGCTCCACACACCTCGCCTTCGCACAGATACCTCGCATAAGCCGCTGTCGCTCCCATCTTGCTGTCAAAGCCTGGACTGCCCTCCTCCTCCATATCTGCATAGCACCCTCACTAACCCACTTCTGGAAAAGGCTCAAGACCTGGTTCTTCAACTAAGACCAGAAGCAAGCACCTAGATACCCTCTTGGGTGACAAGCCACGCTCTACAAGTTCAAATTGATTGATTAATTGAGTGCCTGGAGAGTGTTGGTTGGCATGGAAATATCCTGATGGACAGTGTTTGTGTGATATTTTTGTGGTACTTGTCAGTAAATGCGTGCTGAGAAAGGACAAGTTCTATGCATTCTGGTGGTGTTTTTATTTTTTTTTTCCTTGTATGCTTTAGCACAGGGGTCTACTTCAGTAATGTGTGTGCTCATAACAACGTGGAGGTAACTATGACCACGCTCTCCTCTTCCTTTTTGCTGGTTATGTTCAATTGCCTTCACCCAGTCACTGTGAAAAGTGCTTCATTTGTGCAGGTTGCTGTAGGCAGGGGCACATGCACAAATATTTGGATACCATGGGTTATTTTTCATCATTAGGCTTTGACCCAGCGCAAGAGAGAGAAAAGCTGTAAAGGGTCAAAAAAGTAGATTATAAAAACATTTAAGAGGAAAAATAACATGTAAAAATGAGATAGAGACAAGACTGGTAGATTTATGAGATGGTATGTAACTTAGGCACCGACTTGTTTGTATGAAAGAACCTCAGACCCCTGGATTTTTTTGTAACATCTGTACTGACTGTGCTTGTTAAATCAGTCACATTCATTTGAAGCTATATCTATGTTGCTCAAATAAATGCTGCCTTCCAAGTTCAAAATAATATAGAGCAACATTTTTTGCTTTCCCAGATATTTACCTATAAATAAGAAGGATTCCTTTACAATAACTTTTATAATTTTGTTTCAGTCGCTTGATATAATTATGCTCTGTATTTTCCAAAAGCCAAGACATGAACAAATAGTAAGGGCAGTGAGACTCATTTTGCTGAAAATTGCTACAACTAAGTCCTTATTGAGAGTGAGTCTGCGATTTCTGGCCCCTTTGCACACCATGTTTGTCCATGGGTCAGAATTCTGAGTTAGGTGGTATTTACCACACTTGTTAATTATGGGGTGGTTTAAATACGTCACCCTTTGTTAAATGTTGGCAGGTCATACCTTCTAATATCATTATAAGTGAAGCTGATAAAGGAGGAAATATTGTCCTTATGGACTTTGTTAACTATGAAAAGGAAGCTTTCCGACAACTGAATGTAGCAACTGATTGTGCTAGATGTTCTCGTAGTGAATACACAAAAGCTTTTCAGAATTGTCAAAAGTTTTTAACCAAATGGTTTGATGATGTAGAAGAATATAGCAATTGTTTGCGCTTAAGGATCCTACTATACCCAATATCTACTTTCTGCCAAAGATATACATGGGGGCGTAGACCCTCCTTGCAGGCCAATAATATCTAGAATTGGGTCTTGTACCAAGAAGATGTTAGAGTATATTGATATTTTTATATTATCAATGGTTACTGCATTGTCCTTTTACCTTTCAGGAAAACTATCTGGAATACATTGGGAAAACTCCTATATGCTGGTATCAATGGATGTTAAGAGCCTGTATACCATCATTTCCCACATGGGTGGTTTAGGAAAGTTCCTTTTTTGGCATGGTTAGTCCTCATTTTTTGCCTGGAACATGATATGATTTCAACTGAAAGTGCACTGGGTCCCTGCTAACTATGTCACCAGTGCCAGATCTCTTTCCCTAAGCTTTACCTTTGTTCCATAATTGACACAACTTGAGCACCATTGTAAGTCCCTAGTAAATGGCACCCCTGGTACCTAGGCCACTGGAACTGAAAAGAGTCCACTAGTGCTGCAGCATATTTTGTGCCACCCTAAGGACCTCTCACCAAGATCATACACACTGCCAATGCAGAATTAGTGTCTTGGTGTAGAGAAACTGAAGAGTGGACATGGCTCACAGCCCTGTGTCCCATGCCCACAGACACTGCATGGGAAACAGGTAGACCACCCGTACAGAAGGCCTTACGGGCCTAAGGCAAGGTGTGGATACGCCCCTACAATCTCCAAGTCCAATCTTGGGAATTGTAAGTGCACAGGGAAGCCATAAATAGACTATGGGCTGGATACTTGTCAGTACACGTACCCCAGATCCATGATGGTTTCACTATACCCACAGATGTTTGGTACCAAACCTCTTTTCTTAATAAATCTTTACTGATGCCGGTGTTGAATTTATTAATAAATGCATACAGAGGACTCCTTATAGGTGTCCCCTGAAAACCTACCAACTACTAGTGGGGTTAGTGACTGGTCTCATGTACCCTGCCACCACTAGAGATGTTTCTGGCCTCCTGGTGTGGGGCTTATCTGGGGTTTCCACAGGGGTGAAGTGGAAGAAACAGATGCTAGATCCCATCTTCCCTCACCCACCTCCTTAGCCCAACAATGTCAAAGTAAAAGAGGAGGAGGTGGGAAAGAAGGGAAAACCAAACAAGAAAAGGGCGAAGGAATAGAATCCAATGATGTGTCCGGTGTGAAGTCACATGGGTTCCTAATGGGCAAAAGTACAAAAGGTAAACATGACCCTAGAACTGCGAGAGTTCTAAGATGCGTGTCGGCAAGCGGGGTGTGTGCCGGAGGCTGCGGTCGGGGTAGGGCGGTAAGCGGGGCTGCGGGTATGGCAGCCTGACACCTGGGGTGAAAGCCTTCGCTCTCAGAGGCCAGGAACAAAGAACCCCAGAGGACATCCAGACCTTCGCCAATCACTGAAGAACTCCCTTGGAGAAGATGAACTACTCCCCTGCAGACCGCAGGCTCTGAACCTACAGACTTGCTGCTCGCTGCAGTAACCAAACCAAAAGAGGAACACCAGCTCTGGAGGGTCGTTTCGTTTCAAAAACTTTATTCGATTCAAAACAAAAGAATCATAAAAGTCAGAAAAGGTAAAGGTACTGTCGAACAGTGCCTGAACCTGGCCCTGATCATAGGCAAATACATGAAGGCAAGGAAATCCTCCATCCACCTTGCCTTCATGGACCTTTCAAGTGCATTCGACACTGTGTGTCGGAGCAAGCTGTGGCAAATGATGGAGGTCATGGGTTTCGAGGAACCCTTGGTCACCTTGCTCCGTAGACTCCATGAATCCACTACTGTAGCCATAAGGTTTGGGCCAGGGGGAGAGAAAACTAAGTCTATCCTCTCAACTGAGGGCGTTCGACAAGGATGCATATTAGCTCCTTTTTTGTTTCTTGTGTACACCAATGGTCTGGAAAAATACCTGTTGGACCACTGTCATGATTTTCCAAAGGTCAACGGCAGGAAGGCTCTGGAGGGTCATTTCTATCTCTCCACCGAGTTTAAATACACAAGGATCTACGGGAGCTGTAGCAATACCCGGGGTACCAGAACCCCTGCAACCTACGCCAAAACCAAGAGTCCAATCCGAACTCCAACTGCCCAGGAAGCAAGCACCCATCGAGGGACGTTGAGACTCCTGAGACCTACTCCGTCAGTGGCCCAGCCGTCCTCTAATCATCCCTGCAACCTGCCTGCCCCTGATCATGAAGTCTGTCTTGACCAACCTGCTCTGCACCAAGACTGCCTGGCCTAGGTACCGATGAACCATGTGTGCTCCTGTGCTTCTGATGCCCTTGTTGCAACATGATCCCTCATTGGGAGTCCCTCAAACTTGCCTACAAGACCCCCTATGCAGACTGTTTTGAGGTTCCCCCCTTTCTCCGTAGTGCCTTCTACCAAAGGATCCAAAACCCGGATAGATCCTGGACTCCCTCGATGATCTGCTGGTGGAATATTGGACCTGGGCTTACAACTACCCTAAAATAAGAAGGTAAACCCTAAGAACTGCCTGTACAATTTTCTGTACATTTAGGTGTTTCTCCCATAGGAATGCATTGTGTGTAATTGCACACAACTGTGAGTTTATTTTCCGAACTTTGAAAATTCATAACAAAATAAGTACTTACCTGTGAAAAAAGTTCTTTGTCTGGAAAATGGTGTAAAATTAAGCGTTATTTTTGCCAATTGGTCTCGATTTATTCTTTGAGTGTTTGCCTCATTTATTGCCTCTGTGAGTACAACAAATGCTTTGCACTACCCTCTGATAATCCTAACTGCTCGCCCACAAAACCACAAATAGAGCATAGGTATTATGTACTTTTGCCTCTCTGTACCAATCTGGGTCTCACTGGACTCTCTACACAGTGTGCTTTGTTTTAAGGTACTATATAGAAAGTGAGCTTCCTACAGATGGACTGAAAACACTTCAGTCTTTCTTTTCATTTAAAAGTGCCAGTCGCTATAAACATATTCAGATGATTTTAGATATGACTTGTTTTGTTCTTCAGAATAACTACTTCCTGCTTCAAAAGGAATGTTTTCAACAACAGCGCAGTACAGTTGTTGGTGTCGGGTTTGCTTACTCTCATGCCAACCTTTTTATTGGCTGGTATGAAAGGGCCCGATTCACAGAACTAACTTAAGACAAAATCCTAAACGTACTACTTTTGGTATTCACAGAAGGCATTTAGTAGTAGTAAAGTTAGGATTTTATCTTAAGTCTGTCTTAAGTCTGTCTTAAATCAGTCCTAAGTTTGTCCTAAGTCTGCCTTAAGACTGCCTTAAGACTGTCTTAAGTTTGTCTTAAGTCTGTCTTGAGTCTGTCTAAAGTCTGTCCTACTACTTTTGGTATTCACAAAAGGCATTTAGTAGTAGTAAAGTTAGGATGTTGTCTTAAGTTTGACTAAAACAGACTTAAGACAGACTTAAGACAGACTTAAGACAAAATCCTAACTTTACTACTACTAAATGCCTTCTGTGAATGCCAAAAGTAGTAAGTTTAGGATTTTGTCTTAAGTTAGTTCTGTGAATCGGGCCCACAGGGAGGATGCCTGAAATGAGATTTTCAGGAGGTGCTTGCCTGGCATCACTAAATTGATGATATTCTCATCATATAGAATGGTTCAGTAGAGAGTCTTAAAGAATAACATACTTTTCTTAATTGCAATACTTTCAATGTGGAACTATCACTGGAATATGACAGAAAGACCATTATGCTCCTAGATCTT
Organism: Triturus cristatus; assembly: GCF_964204655.1. Taxonomy (NCBI): domain Eukaryota; kingdom Metazoa; phylum Chordata; class Amphibia; order Caudata; family Salamandridae; genus Triturus; species Triturus cristatus. The sequence goes on from NC_140588.1 coordinate 88,082,982, forward strand.
CAGTTATATGTCAAGAATATGACTCTACAAAGTAAAACATTTTGTAAACTAACTGCTAACAATGGAGGTCTTCATTTCAGCTTGGGGCATCCTGTGAGACAGAAAACCAATATCCCATATGATTAATTATTATGCCTTAACTGTAGTGTCCCTGATGAGTAGGAGACACAAGCACAAGAATGTATTCAGAGGCTCCATAACAGGGGTATCTGGCTAGAATGCCTACACCAGCTTTAGAAAGGGTGAGGACAGTTTCCCGTACTGACTGACCTATTCATGGTTCCAAGAGGAAACTGAAAACACAAACAGCAGACCCACAGATAAGATTTATAAAGAGGTTCTGTGCGGAGAAGCACATGATCTATAACATTTTGTCTAGACACTGGGATGTTTTGAGATTAGATCAAGAAACTAGTAGCTTGTTACTGTATCGACCACTGATAACATTTAGCAAGTATACATTTTAGATTATTCTGAGGCCCCAGTGATACCACTCGATGTCTAACTGACACTGCTAATAGATGGCTTGAAAAGAAACCCATGGGTTGTTTTTAATGTGGTGGCCGTGTTTGCTGTCAATTTGTCAAAGATGAAGCTGTACTGTGTTTTTAACTAAGACACATCCAAATGTTTTAAGATCAGAAATTTCATGAACTGTTACTCAAGCTATTATGTATATCTGATTATCTGTGTATGTGTACACCAATATGATGGCTCAACTAAGAGAATCTTGAAAGTAAGATGGAGGGAATATTTGGAGGCATTTAGGCAAGCACATTTGAGATCCCCTTTTGCTTCTCATTTTGCAAAGGACTACCTACCAGGTCAGATCTGTAAAATTTGATTAATGACTATTGCTCACATACATTCACACCATAGAGGTGGTGATAGGAATTTGAAATTATGACATAAGGATAGTTGGTGGATCAACTATCTACAAATGGTAACACATGGTCTGAATATTGATTCTGAACAGTTTACTACTTTGTAATAATTTGTTCATGAAGATGTATTTCACACCACCTGTGTAGACCAAGTGTTTACAAACAGTGAAACATGGTTTGCACAAAAATGTTTACTACTCACAGTATCACATTTCTGTCAGTTTGGGGCATCACATAAAACAGAGTAATCTCCACACCACTTTTGTATTGGTTGCGTTACATATACATCTGTAATCTAATGGAATTCCAATCTATATAACTAGACTTGTCATGCCAATACTGAAACTATGGAATCCAACTTGGTCTTAAAGAGTTTTGTTTTAGCTGGGTATTATTATTTTCATGTGCTCTATCAGGGGCTATGCTGAGTGATGCACTCTTCTATTTGTGGTAATATCTGTTTGCCAGAGCCTTAATATATTGTGGGTATTTATTTTCTTAAAGATATAGTTCCTGATGTCATAGATTTATTTTCCTACTTTGTGGCAGAACAGGTTGGTGCAGGATGCAAACATGATATTGATACTGGTATCATTTAATAGTGTATTTATATTGTATAATTCTTATTGCAATGGTTTCAAGTAACTTCGCAATTGTCTAAATAAACTTGAAACTTGATATTGGTATAGTATAACGGCATCACACTTGATGTTAATGGACTTGTCAGGGTGGAGGATTGATTTCAACCTAGCTTAGTCAGTTAGTTTTACTTTTGAGTATTCTTATTGGCCCTTTCAGATACATTTTGAAATGCAATTTAGTATTTTGGTAGTCTGTTCTATCTGTTGATGAACTAAGCATGTTAGAACTTTAAGTTATGGCTCTAGATTGGATGACAAGAAATACATCACCGTGAAGGTTTGGCATATGGACTTCTTTTTCTTTTTCCACCTCAAATTTTGCTATTGGCACATTTGAAATAAGTTAGCTGAGTTAGAGTAAGAGTTTGTGTCTTGTGAATTAGGAATGAGGAACAACCAGGGTTTGGTTACTGATCCTCTGTGACTAACATTTTCTTTTCTAGACTTTTTCCATTTGTCCTATTTCAATAAAAATATTTGTTTATTTCTTCTTTTAATAATCAGGTGCTATTGTTTCTCTTTTTTGCTCCATCTTGCCTAGTAGCCCTCATATACTTTAATACTGTGGACAGGTTTGTATTCTTTGCTTGTCAAAGTATATTTGTTATTTTGATGAAGGTCTGGGTCTGTTCATTTGTGCCTCAATTTCATTCTGTAATTTTATGGAGTGCTCAGTGTTGTATTTTGAAGCTACATTGAGGAATAGAGGATAGCGGGCGGCTCGTTCAGCTAGGAACAATGATTTCAGAGTGGGCGTACTATATAATGAGCTCTCATTCTTTGCAGAATCTTGGTTTATCTGAAGGAGGCTTATACACAAACGCGCTATATAATTGTAAGTATTTCCAGTGATTAATTTGAGCTGGTGGTTTCCAGTGCTCAGCACCGGCACTTAATTGTCAGCACCATGCTTGTTACAGTGAGTCATAAGGTGGTGCTGTCTGGCCAACTTAGAGAAGACCGCAACAACTGTTAATTAATAATTAAGTATACATTAAAATGACTATTACCTGCCACCCAAGCCATTCTTATTGGTTTGGGGGCCTGAAATACTCCAAATTGTCTCACTTGTAGTAGTGTGATGGTTAGTAGTTGTGTTGTTACTGTCAATGGCAGCATGGCAGGGCCAATGTGTGGTGTTAGCTGCAGTGGCCTCCTGACGAGAGGCCTGGCATTTTTTATTTTATTTTTACAAATTAAGCACTGAGCATTACCACATGGGGTATCCTCTTTAGCGTGGGGAACTTTAGTGATAAGTACCATTTGGATAATCAGAAACTCTGGGGCTAATTATGAGGGCAGGCGAACATCAGTCCGCCCGCCATCCTAGTGGTGCCTGGACCACCAGCTTGATGTGCGGCGGTACCACCAGCCCAATTGGGATGCACCCACCAGTCTGGCGGGCACATCCTGGTCTTTTAACATTGCAATGTTAAAATGCTACGATGTGCATTTCCATGCACAACGTGGCAGGCCCCGCGCTGTGCCTGCCACCTTTTTCATGGAAATGTAGGGGGGGTACCATGGGTACTCGCACAGTGCACAACTGGGTCCCCCACCACAGGGCATAATGGGCCCCCCAAAGCCAGCCTCCGCCAGCCTTTCCATGGTGGTGGAACCGCCATGGAAAGGCTGGCTGACGCCAGCATTGTGATCGGGCGGGCGGTGCCTGCTAGGCACCGCCACCATATCCCCAGTCTAGACCGCTCTGCCAGGCAATCGCAACAATTGCCTGTGGCGGAAGCGTGGCGGCGCTCTTTGCGCCCGCCACATTTGTGGAATGATTTCTCTCACCGTCCTAATGTGGCGGGGGAAAATGGGAGCCAGATGCCGGAGGGACTGCCACTGCTGGCCCAGCGGTGGTGGTCCCTCCGCCATCGTAATGAGCCCCTTAGTTGCCTTTTCTCTTTTTTCCCTTGGGTTTCTATTAGGCTGCATGTTGACTTGAAATGGATATGGGGTTGCTGAAATTGCATTAATGTGATGTGCACAGGTTATTTGTAAGTTTCATTACACATGATACTTTCACGGTCGGTGGAAGCTCAATGTAATGCGTAGTCTGATACTAAGTTGCTTTGTTTTCTCTCTTTCTCTCTGTTTATATAGGGAGGATAACACATGGTTTTCTATTAGTAAGTATATGCACCAGGGACTATTTTGTTTTGATTTCAGCTGTTTTAAAGCACATGGCTTATCTTTGCATTTCTACTTTTCCTTTTCACTTACAGCTGTACGATAGATTTTTTGTTGTCTAGTTTCGACTTGTGGATTATTTTTCCCATATAGCTGAGAATACTATAAATTGGCAAGGCGCTAGCAAATTTACAGTCATAGAACAAAGTGTGGGCGATTTTAGTAATTTTGCTTAATAATATGAACGACTGAGTGATCATGCAGGTATATGTATTGATATCAGTGACAACTTTTAGATATTCTTGCAGCTATTTGACTGGAGTGATGTCGATATGGGATCTCTTATCTCAAACTAACTACATTTCTATTGAATTGTATCTACAGACGTTGAGAACGACAGAATATTAAGTTCACATGATGTGTTTAAGATTTATTACTCTTTTCCCACATATGTTTTTTTAACATAAGTGAAAATTCTTACGTTATGCCATGCGATTTGTTAGGCAAGGCTACTAAGTTATGTTGATATGTTACAGAATTGGGAGTCCTGGATTGTACACCAAATGCCTTATTAGATTACTGTTTCAGTTCTTGGAGAGATAAAACTCTTTTCTTCTATATTCATACTTGGGTGTTTTTGGTTTTATTGGTCCTTTTTTCTTCTATTCATCTCTGTTTGACCTTACACCAATGGCTTTGACTTTAGCGGTATTCAACTGTTAAAGTTGACCTTGGGAACACTTATATCTTGATCTCCTTTCTTCTTTTGGGATAAAATTAGTTTCACTTTTGTCGGTATGAAATGAAATGAAATGAAAAATTATATTTATATAGCGCATAGACTACCCGGAGGCCTCGCAGCGCTTTAATTGATCACTGTGGCGGGCCGCAGGGTGAGACTAGCACGTTTTTGCAAACAGGTGGGTTTTCAAAGCTTTCCTAAAAGCCAGCCGGTTATTATTTTCTCTGAGGGCTAAGGGGTGGGAGTTCCAAAGTCTCGCAGCAGTATGGGAGAAGGAACGGCCGCCCCAACATGCTTTGTTGATTTTAGAAGTGGTAACTAGGTGCAATGATCCCGAGCGAAGGGCTCTGGATGGAGCGTAGGGCACAACTAAGGGGGACAGGATGGCAGGGCCTGTTCGATGGAAAGATTTGTGTACAATGCACATAGCCTTAAACTGTGCTCTAGCAGCCATGCTAGGCTAGGATAGGTATGTACATATATATTGCGGCATTCTGTTTGCTCTAGATGTGACAATGTGCTTGCCTCCAAATATGTTATGTTATGGTATGTTTTGTTAATGGAGCTTATAAAGAGCGGCTGTTACCCAAGGGTGTCCCAGCGCTAAGCACTGCCTAATTGGTTACCAATGAAGAAGTGGCTTTTCAGACAAGAGCTAGGTTTTCAGCCCCTTCCTACAGGAAAGGAGCTTGGTAGAATTTCTAAGATGCACTGGTAGATTGTTCCATGCCTTTGCAGCACAAGCGATGAAACTCCTGCCACCCCAGTTGGCTTTTTTGACTCAGGGGTACAGTCACTTGCTTTGCTTCCGAGGAACGCAGCATTCTTCCGGGGATGTAACATTGTAGGCGTTGTCTCAGGTAGTGAGGGCCGCTGCCCTTCAAGGACTTAAAGATCGTGCAAAGTGCTTTAAAATGTGCACATTGTTTTACTAGAAGCCAGTGAAGATGTCAAAGTCCCTTTCTCACTGAGACAAACCTAGGTATACCCGTTAATAGCCTAGCTGCAGCATTTTGCACGAGCTGGAGTCTGTTCAGATGTTTCTTTTGGATGTTCTATTGCAGTAATCCAGCCATGACAAAATGAGCGCTGTGACTGCTGTCCTAAAGCTATATCCAGGAAAAAGTAATTTTAGTTTCCTCAGGATTTTTAGGAGGAAGAAGCTGGTGGAGACAACCCCGTTGATATGATTGCCAAAGGTAAGTTTGTTGTCCATGATCACCCCGAGGGGTTCTTGGCTTTCGTAGTAGAGGCTGGAGGCGTTCCCATTTCTTTTGGCCACCAATCAGGCATCCAGAGGTTAGCATTATTGCCAAATATAATGACCTCCATTTTTCTTGCATTGAGTTTCAAGCAGTTCGAAGACATCCAGCCTGCAATGGCTTTCATGCAATCGTGGCATGTTGATCCCGTTTCCGCTTCTTTGCCTCGATGGAGGGACAGCACAATTTGTGTGTCGTCCGCATAAGATGTTAGTTGGAGTCCAAATGATCTTATCAGGGCTGCCAGCGGGGACACATACATATTAAAGAGCGTATGGCTAAAGGACGGCCCCTCTGGCACCCCACAAGGAAGGGAAAAAGGCTTAGACCTATCCCTACGCAAATCCACCGTTTGGGTTCTGTTGGCAAGAAAAGAATTTAGGAGATTCCAGGCCTTACCCTGAACCCCTGCTGTTGATAAAATCTCCATCAGAACTTCGTGATGGACCATATCGAATGCCGACCGTATCGAAGGCCGCTGAAAGATCCAGGATAATCAGGATCACAGCGCCTCCCTGGTCCAAGGCCTCTCTTACCTCCTCGTAGCTTTAATCAGGGCTAGCTCAATGCTGTGTTCAGCACGAAAGCCGTATTGCGTGGGATCTAGTAAACAGTTAGTCTGCAAGAACGTACGAAGTTGAACGTTCATGACCCTCCCGATCATTTTTGCCGGCAATGTGAGGCGTGAGATAGGTCTGTAGTTGTTCGGATCACCAGTCTGCAGCATCCATTGTGATACGCAAGAAAGTAGTTTGTAAAACATTTATCAGCCGTGCCATTGTAGCATGTAGCGCAGTATTAAACTGCCAGTTTCACCCGGCAAAATACACTTTTTGCCAGGTTGAAGCCTTCCTTTTTAATAGGTAGGTAGGCCCTGAAGGCTCATAGAGCAGGGTGCATTTTATTTAAAACTTAGGATATGTGGGTTTAGGTTTTACATGTCCTGGTGGGGCATAGAATCGTTGTTTTCTGCTGTAAGACTATCCCTCCCATAGACTAACACCGGGTTACCTTATTACACTTAAGTGCTAACTTCAATTTGAGAGCAGATAGCGACATGGTGTTTGCTCTCAAATGAATTGTAATACAAAATCCTCTTTAATGGTAAAGTATTAAAATAAACGTAAATTAAATACTAACTTTAATTTATTTAAAAAATATAATTATATGTATATTTGAACAAATACAACAAATAAACTTCCTTTTAAAAATGTAAACACACATATATAAATATATATATATTATATATATATATATATATATTACCTACTGGCGGTCGCCAGTAGGAAGTTATAGTTAGGACCACGTTTCCATAGGAAAACCTCAACATTCTATTTTGAATAACTTTGGCGCCGGTCTACGAATCCTCGCGAATTTCTCAAAATAGGTGGGGCGCTACGCTCCGCTCCTACCCTGAAAGTCTCGGGGGGATCCGTCAAGCGGGGGCTGAGATAAAAGGGGGGTCCCAAAACGCGTTTTTCCCATGCATTTTTCCATAGGACCTTTAGAACGAGCTACAGCCCGAACGGCTGAACAGAATTACTCAAAATTTGGCAGAGAGGTAGTCCCTAGGTCAAGGAAGTGCCTTTTGTAGGTTTGGTGTAAATCTGTTCAGTAGATTCTGAGAAAATAGCCTTTAAATCAATATATATCTGAGCCCGCTTACGGTACGCTTACCGTACGCTTACGGTAAGCGTACGGTGGCGTGCGCGAGCGCGATTCTGATTGGCTCTTAGATCTTAGTAAACATTCGAATCGGCCGAAACCAGGAAGCGGCGGCCGCCATTTTGTGTATTTCACTCTGAAAAAAAAGAGTGAAAAGAAGGAAAGGGGGCAATGAGGAGAGTTACAGACCCCCTAACAATTGTAAGGGGGTCAAAGAAGGACAGAAAAGTACAAAAAAAACATTTATTGATTTTAAAAAAAATCACGGGGTACGCGTACGGTAAGCTTACGGTAAGCGTACGGTAAAAAAAATAAAAATAAATAAATGAAAAGCAGATTTAAGAGTTTAGAAATTAGGGAGCTCTAAAAAGAGCTGTTGTGTTTATGAAGTCATTTTTTTAGTGGTACCTACAAGTAAGTACCGATGCAGAGTCTAAGGTTCAAGAGGAAGACTCTGTTCCCTTCATCATTGAAGTGCACACCATCTCCTCTATAAATGTTTTGCATGTCATAACGCAAGTTGTTGTGGTAAATGGCACCCATACCATAGTCACGGAGGAAAGCAGAAACAGATTTGTTGACGTGCTTTCTTGCTTTGTCAATCTGCGGACAGAAATGATTGGACCAGTTCCATTTTTGCCTTTGGCATATGTTGGAAAACACAAAGGCAGTTTTAGGGAAAAGTGTAAACAGTTGTGCAAAGGTGTCCTTCATAAGCATTTCCAGACCTACCCCAGTCAAAGTGCCTAGGTCATTGCCACCACAGTGCACTATTATGAGGTCAGGGTGTTGGATTTGAATGAAGGATTTTACCAATGGCATCAATTGGTGCCACTTTAACCCTCTCTGACCAATCCATTTAATGTCTACATTTGGCAAAGCAAGGTCTCTCACCATATCTGTTTTCTCTGCAAACTTTTCACTCCAGAAGACATAGCTGTGCCCTACAATCCACACTGTGAACATCTTCAAAGGAGAACTGGATGCACTCAGGAGGTGTCTTTCAGTAGAATGGCAATATGAAAAGAAAGACAGTTTGGAAATGGAGGCATACATATTTTTTTAAAACAAAAAGAACTGATTGGCTGTTTCATACCATTCCAGAATAAAAACTAGGCTGTATGTGAAAATTAATAGAAGCATGTTTTGTATTGGTACAAAAAAATGTGTAACCAAAGAACAGTACTATGGATTTGCTGTTAGGTTTGAAAAGTCAAGCACTCTTGCTCTGTGGAATTGAAACATTGTGTGTCGAACTTCTGACCTAACTGCACACAGCAGTGTTCCATGAGCTGTTGCTATGGTAGCAGGCAGAAGTCAAGTTGGGGGAAGGGTACTAGGCAGAAGTCAAGTTGGGGGAAGGGTACTTTTGGAAAAGGGTTCGTTTTCAACCAATAGAAATGTGTGAATACATGTGAAAAAAAGGGGGAAGCACTGAGATTTGAAACTTACATGTATATGTGTGGAAAAATAGAGGGAACGTTTGCCATTATCTGGTTCTGCTGAGAGGAGAGAGGTGAACACAACAGAGATCCTGGCTCTGATAATCTGCTGTTTGAGTGTCACATTTCTTTCACAACTAACTAATTTTAAAGGTGAGTTTACAGTTTGAGAGGGGATGTATGTGGTAACTTAAGAAATGAATAATAGAAATGGGAATTGTTTTTGTTGTAGTTACACATGGTGGTTTCATAATGTGTCAGTGTGTAAAAGTGATTTACACTTGCCCCGAAAAAAAAAAAGAGCAGTAAGTGTGCTTTCAAATTGGCAAAGAAATTTCGTTTTGGGACTAATGTGAAAACATGACTCTGTGTGCATAGAAGAATTATAGGCAGAGATTTATTGCGTCTTGCTCTGGTGATTTCACAGTTGCATTAGATGGAAAGGGGGAGCGAATTTTTGGGGGAAGAAGCAGAGGCTTAGCACACACCCATGTCCTTGCCGTGTATAGTCATGCACAGTATTTACAAGCCAGTGGGGTTTTCAGGTTTAAGTCTGTAATGCAAATACATTCAGCATCACTAAGGCTGGTTGCCCTTGCTGGAGTGTAGGCAGTCACAGAGAATGCACATGATGGTGGTCTGAAAAAAAAACAGCTTGGACACGTGCAATTAAATAAATCAAAAATAGTGGTTTCATAATGTGTCAGTCTGTAAAAGTGATTTCAAATTGTAAAAAGAGATTTTCACTTGGCCCGAAAAAAAAAGAGCAGTAAGTGTGCTTTCAAATTGGCAAAGAAATTTCGTTTTGGCACTAATGTGAAAACATGACTCTATGTGCATAGAAGAATTATAGGCAGAGATTTATTGCGTCTTGCTCTGGTGATTTCACAGTTGCATTAGATGGAAAGGGGGAGCGAATTATTGGGGGAAGAAGCAGAGGCTTAGCACACACCCATGTCCTTGCCGAGTATAGTCATGCACAGTATTTACAAGCCAGTGGGGTTTTCAGGTTTAAGTCTGTAATGCAAATACATTCAGCATCACTAAGGCTGGTTGCCCTTGGTGGAGTGTAGGCAGTCACAGAGAATGCACATGGTGGTGGTCTGAAAAAAAAGCAGCTTGGACACGTGCAATTAAATAAATCAAAAATAGTGGTTTCATAATCTGTCAGTCTGTAAAAGTGATTTCAAATTGTAAAAAGAGATTTTCACTTGGCCCGAAAAAAAAAGAGCAGTAAGTGTGCTTTCAAATTGGCAAAGAAATTTCGTTTTGGCACTAATGTGAAAACATGACTCTGTGTGCATAGAAGAATTATAGGCAGAGATTTATTGCGTCTTGCTCTGGTGATTTCACAGTTGCATTAGATGGAAAGGGGGAGTGAATTTTTGGGGGAAGAAGCAGAGGCTTAGCACACACCCATGTCCTTGCCGTGTATAGTCATGCACAGTATTTACAAGCCAGTGGGGTTTTCAGGTTTAAGTCTGTAATGCAAATACATTCAGCATCACTAAGGCTGGTTGCCCTTGGTGGAGTGTAGGCAGTCACAGAGAATGCACATGGTGGTGGTCTGAAAAAAAAACAGCTTGGACACGTGCAATTAAATAAATCAAAAAAAGTGGTTTCATAATGTGTCAGTCTGTAAAAGTGATTTTCACTTGCCCCGAAAAAAAAAAGAGCAGTAAGTGTGCTTTCAAATTGGCAAAGAAATTTCGTTGTGGGACTAATGTGAAAACATGACTCTGTGTGCATAGAAGAATTATAGGCAGAGATTTATTGCGTCTTGCTCTGGTGATTTCACAGTTGCATTAGATGGAAAGGGGGAGCGAATTATTGGGGGAAGAAGCAGAGGCTTAGCACACACCCATGTCCACACTTAGCATTTAAAAAACCTTGCAAATTCACTGAAAAAACCATAGGTTTCACACATGTTATAGTTAGCGGAAATTTTACTGATAAAAAACCAATGAAATTCCCCCGTTATAGTTAGTGCAGGCAACTATAACTCACGCGACCGCAATCTTCTGCTGATGACATATGTGTCTTTATGAAAAAAAAATATTTGTAATATATGTATAGCTAAAAATGTATGGAAGAAGACATGGGCAAATAAGTGTCTAAATACAGTATTAGCATCAGCAGAGGATTGCGGTCGCGTGAGTTATAGTTGCCTGCACTAACTATAACGGGGGAATTTCATTGGTTTTTTATCAGTAAAATTTCCGCTAACTATAACATGTGTGAAACCTATGTTTTTTTCAGTGAATATATATATATATATATATATATATATTCAGTGAAAAAACCATACGTTTCACACACGTTATAGTTAGGAATTAGCATTTAAAAAACCTTAGAAATTCAGTGAAAAAACCATAGGTTTCACACATGTTATAGTTAGCAGGACATTTTACTCGTAAAAAACCAATGAAATTCCCCCGTTATAGTTAGTTCAGCTAACTATAACTCGCGCGCCCGCAATGCACTGCTGATGACGTCACATATTACATCACTCATGACATGGTCAGTGACATCACTCATGACATCACTGATGACATCTCAAATGACATCACTGATGACCTCACTGATGACATCATCCAGTGAATGTGTATTTTTCAGAAAATTAAATATGTTTTATATATGTATATCTCAAGGTTGATGGAAGAATAAATGGGTATATTACTGTCTAAATGGATGATTTCTTTTTGAAAAATTGATTGTGTAACTGACTGATTAAGTGTATCATAGTGAATACATGGCTTAGTGAGTAATGTTTAAATATATAAATATCTGTATCATTTTTTCACTTTGTGTATAAGTGGCTGCATGGGTTGGTGAGTAGCTACATGGGTGTCTATATAGGTTATTAGTTGGTTTTTTGAGTATCAGTCTGAGTGTCTGCATGGTTCGGTGGGGGGTATGACGTAGTGCATAGGTGCATGAATGAGTGACTCACTGTTTGTATGTGTTGAACAGAGCATGTGTGCAGGACTGCATGGGTGGATGAGTGTGTGTATGGGTGTGTTAGTGAGTGAATGACTGTCTCAATAGTGTCTTTATGAGTAACTACATATGTTTAAAACTAGTATATGTGACTATTGGTTTATATATGTGAGTATATGTGAGAGTGAGAGATTGAAAGAGTTCCTGTATGAATAAGTATGTATTTCTATAAGTGATTGTTTAAAAGACTAAGTATGTGTAAGTTTCCGTAGAAGTAAGTGTGGTGGTGTGTGTATAACTGTATATGCAAGTAAATGTATGTTTGATTCTTTATTAGCATGAGTGACTATGTGTGTGAGTAGCTCTATGGATGAGTGGCATTGTGTAACAGGATGTATAGGTGTATGAGTACATATGATAAGTGAGTACATGTATGAGTGACTGTATTGGACTGTTGGTGAATGAGTGGATGTGTATGTGGATCTTAGAATTACTGAAGAGGTTGTTGTAACTGGTATTGGTATGTCCATTGTTTTGTAAATTTTAGTCTCTATTTTTGAATGTGTGTATCAAAGGTTTTATTAGGGGAAGAGGAGGTCTGCCACTCTATCACAAGGATGATGTCATCAGTGAGGTCATCAGTGATGTCATTTGAGATGTCATCAGTGATGTCATGAGTGATGTCACTGACCATGTCATGAGTGATGTAATATGTGACGTCATCAGCAGTGCATTGCGGGCGCGCGAGTTATAGTTAGCTGAACTAACTATAACGGGGGAATTTCATTGGTTTTTTACGAGTAAAATGTCCTGCTAACTATAACATGTGTGAAACCTATGGTTTTTTCACTGAATTTCTAAGGTTTTTTAAATGCTAATTCCTAACTATAACGTGTGTGAAACCTATGGTTTTTTCACTGAATTTCTAAGGTTTTTTAAATGCTAATTCCTAACTATAACGTGTGTGAAACCCATGGTTTTTTCAGTGAATTTGCAAGGTTTTTTAAATGCTAATTCCTAACTATAACGTGTGTGAAACCCATGGTTTTTTCAGTGAATTTGCAAGGTTTTTTAAATGCTAATTTTTTTTTTTTCTTCTATTTTTTCTAACATATTTTTATTTTAATTTTCTTACCTTTTATAAAGACTATGATTAAATGTTTAAAATTCTTTAATATGTTTTTTTTAATATATTTTTTAAAATAAATATGTAAAATTTATTTGCAGTACTTTTTTTCTATTTTTTTTATAATTTTTTTAGTACGCGTACCGTAAGCTCACGGTAAGCGTACGGTTTACGCAACGTCCGTAATTTTCCTACGCTGCTTGCGTATAGTTACGCAATTTGCGTAGCCGCGCGTACTCCGCGTGGGACGCGTACGCGTGTACGCTACACGCGCACGTTACGCGGAAGTGCCGGGAGTGACTGTTATGCGCATGCGCGCAAGCGCGTGTCTTTTTTACGCGCATGCGCACTTTTGCCGTAAGCGTACCGTAAGCGTACCGTAAGCGTACGGTAGGTCATGTGATCATGAAACACAACTTTTGATTGGTTGAAACTACTTTCAGTTCTAGAACTCTCCTACACCACACCCATTCCCCTCATTTCTGCTTGTGATCCCTTGGGAGAAGGAGCTGGTTTGTCTTTGGGATACGATGGCAGAACAGCAGAGCTCTTCTGAGAGTGAGGCTAGCACTAGCAGCACTGTCTTGAGGCAGAGATCGAGGAAACAAAAGCCCTCTTATGTATGGGATTATTTTACTTTTCCTGAAGGCCAGCAAAAGGTAAATGCACCCTTAGTGACTTGTAAGCTGTGTAAGCGTGTACTTTCTAGAGGTAATCCTAACAGGAAGTATTCCTTTGGGAATCACACCATGAAGAGACACCTCCAGGATGTACACAGAAGGACACATGGTCATCTTTTTGGAGGTAACTCTTCAGAAAGACAAGCCAGTACATCCACAGCAGCTCAGCCTGAACCATCATCTGCAGGGCTGACTCCTTCTTCTGCAGGTCAGGTGAGCCCTTCATCTGTGGGGGGAGAATCTCCTTTTGCTGGCCCTCTGGAAATCAACCCTCGATTTCGGAAGGTTGATATTCGATGCACATTTTGTCAAGATCTAATTTGCTATAGGGAGACCAGTGTTTCCCTAGTGAACAACAAAATAGATCAGCACATTTGTCGCTTTGAATAATTTTCCCATGCTTCCTTTCCTCTGTCCCTGCATGAACACAACGGTTCTTTTAAGAGCCAACCTTATCTTTCATCTTTTTTTTACATATGTTTTTAAAAACTTTTTTTTATTTTTTTTTTACCGTACGCGTACGGTGCGCGTACTTTTTTTTTTTTTTTTTAAAAAAACACTAAAAATCAATAAACACATTACAAGGTCCTTGAGAGACTACAATTATTATTATTGACTTACCATACTCACTGAAAAAATATTTATTCATTTGTTTTTTTTAAAAATAGTTTTAAAAATGTTTGTAGTTTTCGAAAATTTTCTATATCTATCTGGAAAAAAAGAAAAAAGTATTAATATTTTTAAAACATTTTATAATACAGTACACATATTTACATTTTTTTCCATAAAATATTTTTGCCTTATTTTTGCTGTTTTCAGAATATATTGCATTTCACTATAAATTGTGAAAGCAATTGCATTCATCATTTTACAGCGGGCAAAAAAAAATAACAATCACAAAGATTGTATTAAAAAAGCCCTGATTCTTTTTTTACTTAAACTTAACATTATAGAAATGCATAATATTCTAAAAAAATATCATCTAATACCAATACTTATTTCTTTAAAATACCGTCTGATATGTTTGTTTCAGAAGTATAATCACAATATTATATCTCAAATAACTCCAAAATACATCTGATTTCATTTCCTTTAGACCAAATAGTAATTTTAAATTTTTTTTTGGAATAAATTTCCAACGGTAATCCAATAAAATTCTAAAGTTTAATTTGTCCAGATCTCACCGATTCTCTGTAACATTTTGGTTCACGAAAATTTTTTGAATAATTTATTAAGTCCACAATAGAATTGGTTACTTTTCCGCATGGCCAAATAGTAATTTTTTAAATCATTTTTGAAAAAATTTCCAATGGCAGTCCAATAACATTCCAAAATTTAAAATGTGCAGAAGTTACCGATAATCTCTAAATTATTGGTTTTTCAAAGTTTCATTAAAAATTTAAAAAGTCCACATTACAATTGGTTATCTTTCCATTAGGCCAAATGATAATTTAAAAAATCTTTTTTCTACAAAATTGCAGTGGTAATCCAGTAAAATGGTAAAATTATTTTGTCGAGATCTTGCCAAATCTGTCTAAAATTTAGGTTTCAGGAAGATTAGATAGGAATTTGCTAAATCAAAAGGCAAACGTTGTTTGAAAATCAATTGGGAATCATTACACAGTGTCCAGCCTTTTTCACATTTAAGATAAACTGTGTAATGTCCAGAAGTAACAGTAGGTCCATCATGGAAAATTATTGCAACAGTTACAAAAGTTTTTCCTGAAATTGATAATTGCTGTCCTGTAAACTTCTTTATTAAAGTATCCAATTTTGAACCATCAGCTCTACATCGTTGCATCATTAAAATTACATACTGTCCGTATTCCTTTAAAATTAATGTTGAAAACATGTCAGAATTACACTCACTACATTTCATGCTATGATTAGCATCTTTAACTAATTTTGCAAAAGTGACTGTTTTACTCTCTGGCAATGTCAAATAAATAAATCTTTCATTATCAACAATAGAGCCACATATATTATAACAATTATCACAACTATGTTCCCATTTATAAGAGAGACCAAAAAAAATGTCAATGGGAACTCCTTCTTCTTCCACTACCTGAAGAAAATACATCAAAAATTCATGTGCATCTTGCTGTTCATTTTGAGAAAACTGTGTTCGTCCTGAACATACATCTAAAAGTTTTCTAATTTCAGTAGCACTTTCTATTTGAGTTTTATCTTTACTCAGCTTTTGAAAAAGGAGACTCAGCTCTGAACAGAATCTTTTTCCCTGATTTACTATTATCTGCTCTTGCAAACTTTTCAGATAAAATGCAACATTCAGCACTACATTTGCGTAGCAGTTGACACCAGAGCTATTTTCAAAATGACATCCTACAACCTGTTCTTCATTTTCCTTTTTCTTTTTGCTTGCAATTACATCACTCCTCTTTTTTTTCCTCTTCTCTACATCTTCATTACAGATATTCTCATTTTTTCTTTTACGAGAAACTACACGTTTCTCCAACACAGGATACTGACCTAAATGAGGAGCATAGCTTCTTCTTAATCTATTATACTCCTTTACACAGTTTGTATCAGCACTAACTTTTGAGTCATCAAAGTCTATCATGAATAAACCTGATAATGTTTTCACTCGTGACAAAGCTACATATGCCATACCTTCTTTGAACACAGTTGAACCAATGTTCACAAATGCACAATCTACAGTCAATCCTTGAGACTTGTGAATAGTTACAGCATATGCTAGAGAAAACGGAAACTGCTTCCTACGTACATATAAGTCTTTCACAAGCATAAAACGTACTGTACAACGACAAATATCTTTAACTTCTTCTATCTGATCAAATTTTATTTTTAAACATTCAACTCCTTCTTTTTTCTGGTAATTAATAAAACCCACAACTCTTCCCATCGCTCCATTAACTAAACCTTTTTCAACATCCAAATTTCTCCTTAAAAATACTCTACAGTTCATGCAAACATATAGATTTTTTTCTAATCCAGCTGTTTTGGAGATGTTCTTCTCTAGTGAGTCCAATTTATTTTTCAGTTTGCCTGTTACTGTGACACTAATTCTTCCATCCTCAATTTTGTCCACTGCTTCCAATTTCCTGATCTCTTCCTTTTCCAATTTCAAAAGCTCCTCATTGAATATTGAGCATTCACGTAGAGTTGGCATTAAGCAGATGACACTTTTGTTTTCTGCAATGTTCTTGTATATCTTCTCTGCAACTATTTCTTCCTTTGGAAATAAATTATGTAGCAGCCGACTCTGTAATTTTTTTTGCCAACTTCTGTGAGTAGTCCAATCCTGATATCTTTCAGAATACTTCCATATTCTTCATCGTTTGCTTGCCTCATATTAGTAGTAAGTTCCTTGTACTCAAAGAAGGACCAAATATTTGTATTTCCGATGCTTCCCAATGACTTCTTCGTGTCTTCATGTGTGACAGTATTAAACACTGGTTGTCCTTTAACTGGAGTAAGTTGCAAAAGATCTCCAAAAACTATGACGTGTTTTCCACCAAATAACATGTCATAGTCTGTCTTCAAAATTTGCTGCATTCTTAAATGCACAAAGGCAAGCATTAAGTTTGATACCATGCTCACCTCATCAATAATGAGAACTTGCATCTTCTTCAATACTCTTGAAACTTCCAAGGATGCTTCTCCAGTTAGCTTGTTGAATTGTATTTTGTTCTCATGCTCCACTGGTAACATTAGCAAACGATGTAAAGTGATTCCTTTTATGTTATATGCTGCTAACCCAGTTGGAGCAGTAACCACACAAGACAAAGTAGAATCCGTTTTTTGCTTTAGGTAGCTTCTGATGACTTTTATTAGGAAACTTTTTCCAGTTCCAGCTTGTCCGCTTACATACATCCTGATTGGATGAAATGATGTGCATGAGCACTCTTTTTTTTCATGTAGAAATCCGTGATCAATTTTGTTTTTGATCTCTTCATAAATTTGTTGCTGCTCTTGATTCAGTTGTCTTTCCAAATTTTCTAAGTCTATAAATTCTTCTTGAGCTTCATTCATAGCCGTTTCCACTTCATTCATGGCTATTGATGCTTCATTTTCAATGATTGGTTGTCCTAGTGGATATTGACTGAGTGTTCCTGAACTTTGGCTGTCCTGAGAACTATCTCTAGCGATTTCTGCTGCAATTGTAGTTTCCTGATCAATTTCTTCATTTAACATTTGCAGATAAGTTGAGAATGTACTGCATTGTATGCTGTCTTTGCAAGCATTAAAAGAATCTTCATAGCTCTGGAATTCTCCCAGTAGTTCATCCTCTGTACGCCATGGTTTAAACAACTGTAAAAGAGCCAAGTAGTAAAATTCCTTCTTGTCAGTAGTGTCGCAACTCAGCTTCCGGTGATTTATCAAACTTCCTTTTGTTTGCTTCACCAAACATCCTTCTTCACCAACGACTTTATATTTTCCATTATTGATGTCTTCTGTGGCTTTCCGTGAATAAATGTAGTTCTGCAGCACTTCATAGAGACACATGTTCTCCAGATGTTGACTTCTCTTGGGATAATATGTGTCCAACATGTTTGTTTTCAAAATATCTGTACTTTCTGGGTCATTCTCGGCCAAATATTCAATTTCTCCTACAGATTTCAGTACCCGATTTCTCATTGCTGCAAGGCCTAAACTTGCCCAAATTATTCTTCTTGACTTTGAGTAGAGACTTGCAGAAGATAACCTATCTGAACATTCGTAGGATCCAATTTCTCGATGCGATAACATCTTCAAACTGAAACTGTACAGCTTTTTACTGACAGTCTTCTCGTGAGAAATCTCTTCCCACATTTCCTTCAATTCTGTTTTTTCTGATTTCGTAATGTAAGACGTTACATATCGAGCAACAGCAATGGAATTGTCAGCTACATACTGTATATCCATGTTAGCGTTCCACATGGATAAAATGACTGGGTTGTAGTCATTTATATTTTTTGATTCTTCTTTTCTTTTTAGGTTGTAGGTATTCTTAGGTGATTTTCTTGTGATAGTATGTCTCACAGCTGACATAAAACTGTTGACTCTTCCATTTGAAAGAACAGGTCTAGGAAATCCAAATCGACATTTAGTGTAGTATTTTTCTTTGCTCTTGTATTTCCGTCGACAGTATTTTCCACACCGATGACTTTGGAAACGTAAAACTTGCTCCTTTAACTTGTTCTCTTCTGTGCTTTTTGGTATAGCACATGTTGCATATTCTTCAATGTAAGATAACACTGCTTCATCAGCATCTGTTCCAAACTTTGGGGCATCCTTGATCCACAACAGCATATGAATATGAGGAGCACCTCTTGCCTGGTACTCTTTTCTCCAAAAGAAATCCACTACTTCTCCAAGGGGTGGATTTTTTTTATTGCAGATGAAGGACATCATAGCCTCAAATCTATGATTGAAATATCTGCAAACATTAACCGGATCCAATGAGCACAGTTCTCCTGCTGTCTTGTATTCGATGTTTTTAATGTTTGAATTGGCCTCTCGTAGAAAATCCAGTAAATCATCCCAAGCGTACTCGGCACAGCTTAGGGTAAGGAACCATGTTGGTGTTCCTAAATTCCGTAACATGCATTTTAGTTCACCATGGCGTCGGTACCAATATTCATTTGTCCCACGCTGACAAGCCATCAGATTGATCAGTTGTGTTTCCAAATGATCATCTCGGTGCTGCACTTTCTCCATAAAATCCTTAGCAGACACATTTTGTAAATGTACTCCACTTTTTAAAATGTGATTTACTGCATAAGACAGTGCAGACAAGTCGCTTTCAAATAAAAGATGGAACAAATAAGGAATACTTTGTCGAAATCTGGGATCTTCAGCATATAGTCTTGTAGTCCAATACTCAGAAGCTGGAATCTGTTCTGGACGTTCATCGTATCGTCCTCCTTTTCCTTTAGGAAACAGCTGGGGAAAACATCGAGCTTTCAAGCTCTCCTCCCATACACTCACGGGAGTTCCTTTTGCTTTCTTCATCTGAAAGAGATCAATATTGTCTCCCATAACTTCTTTCGAATGAAGAGGATGTATGCTAAAATGTTCATAAATTTCTTCTTCCTTTGACTTGTCCACTTTTTCAATTTGTCCAGTTGGTATTTCTGTGTCTTCTTGTAAATCTTCTTCTTCTTCTTCTTCTTCTATATAAATTGATTCATACCATTTGTTATTTTTTTTCAAATACAAATTTGCTCTTTGTACTTTCCGCACATCTACCAGCTCCTGCCAAATCTTCTTATTCTTTGTAGGTACACCATTAACCAGAATAATTAATGGTTCAGTTTCCAAAGTATCCGCATCAATAGTTTCCATATTTTTTTTCAAATCCAAGGGCAAATACACCACTCTACCTTTTAAACCTCTCAGTAAATCTGAAGGAGGTAATTTACCAGTTTTGGGCTCCATACGTACTATGGTCTGGAACGGATGAACACATTGAATGAGTATAGACTCATATGTATTTAATTCAGAAAGTTCAGCAGGAATAGCATCCAATTCTAAATTATTATGTACAGCTCTGGTCGGCATTCTATTTTCCTCTAACTTGTTGTAACAGTATTTACAAATACGCTGATCTTCACCCAATTCAAAACAATTTTCTAGAAATATATATGTGGCAAAATCCTTCCACTTATAATTATCTTCATTTTCACTCTTTCTGTAGAGATCAACATTCCTAGTTTGTTTTCTATAATGAGTTCTGCGGCAACAAATACAAGTAAAATTTGGTCTTTCATTAGAGACTATTGCAAATTTTGTTATGTGATCATTAAATGTGTTACTTACAGAGGGTTCTACATTCTCTTCCACTTCTTCCTCATTTACTGTGTCCTTCTCTGCACTGTTTTGTTCAGGACCAAAGTAACAAAACTGAATTTCATCAACAACCTTCGCTACATCTGATACTGTTCCTCGGAACAGAGCCCTATTCAATTCATTTAACTTTATTGCTGGACTTTTGGCAAAATACAACCGTCTCACAAACTTTCTCATTTCAGTATGATGAACAGCCAGCATCCTAAAATGATGGAAAACACTATTGCACACTTTTCTAGATAGACAAGCCAGAGAATGACCCTGCAAACCAGTATTCTCTCTCACTCTGCATGGATCCAGACTTTGAAGCACCTTAATCTTCTGTTTTACACTTTTTTTACTATATTCGCTTAGAAACTCTCGAAATTTGTCAATAGATTCCTGACGCACAGTGCAAATACTACTACAATTCCAAGTGTACACTGGGGCTTTAGGACGTCTCCCCATTGCCTCATCTGCCATCACTTGTACCTCATCTCTTGGAACCATTATCTCCTTCTCCATTATGCAACCATTTGTTACTTCGTATGAACGACCTCTGGTGTCAACTGCATGCAGCAAACTATTACTTTGAAAATAGCTCTCTTCATTAAAAAAAGGTTCACTACTTGAACTATGCATCCACTTTCCTAAAAACACTTTACAAAAGTTTGTTCTGTTCACTACTCTTTTCCTTTTGCTATGTGATTTCAGTACATTAACCATTTTGTCTAATGTACGCATCCTATTCAAAATTAATATGAATAGTTTCCTTTTTAATTCTAATGCCTTTGCTGCAATGGCTTCAATTTCTTTTTTTCTCTTGTAATATTTTGCCTTTTGCTTATATTTCTTCACATCCTTTATCAAATTGGACATAACTCTTCTCTGAAACATTTTTCTACGTATCTCTTTAAACGCTGTTTTTCTGTTTATGTAAATCTTTTCAGTTGCAGAAGGTATATTTGCATTAACTAAATTCTCAATTTTTTCCTGTTCTGTTCGTTTCGTAACATTCTTTCCCGTACAGACATTTTGTACATTTTTCCTTGTTTTGAATATATTTTTAAGAAATTGTTTTTTCTGCTTACCAGAAGATTTTTTCTTTTTCCCAACATGAGCATCTTCTACTAACTTTGGTCCTCCAGTTGTCTTCAAATATAGTTTTTGTTTAGCGTTTTTTGAACTCTGGATTTTGTAGGCATCTTAAATTTTGTTCACTGCTCTTCAGCAATACCTGAAAAAAACTAAAAAAAAATTCCTTTATTGTATTTAAATATATTACTACATTTCTTTTCACAATAGTCACAAAACGAAATTTCTATGCCAATTTGAATGCACACTAACTGCTCTTTTTTTTTTTTTGGGCAAGTGAAAATCACTTTTACAAACTGTCACATTATGAAACCACTTTTCAGATTTTTTAAAAAGCCCATGTCCAGACTGCTACACTACAGCAAGGGCAACCAGCCTTAGTGATGCTGAATGTATTTGCATTACAGACTGAAACCTGAAAACCCCACTCGCTTGTAAATACTGTGCATGATTATACATGGCAAGCACATGGGTGTGTGCTAAGAGTCTGCTTCTTCCCCCAAAAATTCGCTCCCCCTTTCCATCTAATGCAACTGTGAAATCACCAGAGCAATACGCAATAAATCTCTGCCTATAATTCCTCTCTGCACACAGAGTCATGTTTTCACATTAGTCCCAAAACGAAATTTCTTTGCCAATTTGAAAGCACACTTACTGCTCTTTTTTTTTCGGGGCAAGTGAAAATCACTTTTACAGACTGACACATTATGAAACCACTTTTTTTGATTTATTTAAATGCACATGTCCAAACTGTTTTTTCAGACCACCACCATGTGTATTCTCGGTGACTGCCTACACTCCAGCAAGGGCAACCAGCCTTAGTGATGCTGAATGTATTTGCATTACAGACTGTAACCTGAAAACCCCACTCGCTTGTAAATACTGTGCATGATTATACATGGCAAGCACATGGGTGTGTGCTAAGAGTCTGCTTCTTCCCCAAAAAATTCGCTCCCCCTTTCCATCTAATGCAACTGTGAAATCACCAGAGCAATACGCAATAAATCTCTGCCTATAATTCCTCTCTGCACACAGAGTCATGTTTTCACATTAGTCCCAAAACGAAATTTCTTTGCCAATTTGAAAGCACACTTACTGCTCTTTTTTTTTTCGGGGCAAGTGAAAATCACTTTTACAGACTGACACATTATGAAACCACTTTTTTTGATTTATTTAAATGCACATGTCCAAACTGTTTTTTCAGACCACCACCATGTGTATTCTCGGTGACTGCCTACACTCCAGCAAGGGCAACCAGCCTTAGTGATGCTGAATGTATTTGCATTACAGACTGAAACCTGAAAACCCCACTCGCTTGTAAATACTGTGCATGATTATACATGGCAAGCACATGGGTGTGTGCTAAGAGTCTGCTTCTTCCCCCAAAAATTCGCTCCCCCTTTCCATCTAATGCAACTGTGAAATCACCAGAGCAATACGCAATAAATCTCTGCCTATAATTCCTCTCTGCACACAGAGTCATGTTTTCACATTAGTCCCAAAACGAAATTTCTTTGCCAATTTGAAAGCACACTTACTGCTCTTTTTTTTTTCGGGGCAAGTGAAAATCACTTTTACAGACTGACACATTATGAAACCACTTTTTTTGATTTATTTAAATGCACATGTCCAAACTGTTTTTTCAGACCACCACCATGTGTATTCTCGGTGACTGCCTACACTCCAGCAAGGGCAACCAGCCTTAGTGATGCTGAATGTATTTGCATTACAGACTGAAACCTGAAAACCCCACTCGCTTGTAAATACTGTGCATGATTATACATGGCAAGCACATGGGTGTGTGCTAAGAGTCTGCTTCTTCCCCCAAAAATTTGCTCCCCCTTTCCATCTAATGCAACTGTGAAATCACCAGAGCAATACGCAATAAATCTCTGCCTATAATTCCTCTCTGCACACAGAGTCATGTTTTCACATTAGTCCCAAAACGAAATTTCTTTGCCAATTTGAAAGCACACTTACTGCTCTTTTTTTTTTCGGGGCAAGTGAAAATCACTTTTACAGACTGACACATTATGAAACCACTTTTTTTGATTTATTTAAATGCACATGTCCAAACTGTTTTTTCAGACCACCACCATGTGTATTCTCGGTGACTGCCTACACTCCAGCAAGGGCAACCAGCCTTAGTGATGCTGAATGTATTTGCATTACAGACTGAAACCTGAAAACCCCACTCGCTTGTAAATACTGTGCATGATTATACATGGCAAGCACATGGGTGTGTGCTAAGAGTCTGCTTCTTCCCCCAAAATTTCGCTCCCCCTTTCCATCTAATGCAACTGTGAAATCACCAGAGCAATACGCAATAAATCTCTGCCTATAATTCCTCTCTGCACACAGAGTCATGTTTTCACATTAGTCCCAAAACGAAATTTCTTTGCCAATTTGAAAGCACACTTACTGCTCTTTTTTTTCCGGGGCAAGTGAAAATCACTTTTACAGACTGACACATTATGAAACCACTTTTTTTGATTTATTTAAATGCACATGTCCAAACTGTTTTTTCAGACCACCACCATGTGTATTCTCGGTGACTGCCTACACTCCAGCAAGGGCAACCAGCCTTAGTGATGCTGAATGTATTTGCATTACAGACTGAAACCTGAAAACCCCACTCGCTTGTAAATACTGTGCATGATTATACATGGCAAGCACATGGGTGTGTGCTAAGAGTCTGCTTCTTCCCCCAAAAATTCGCTCCCCCTTTCCATCTAATGCAACTGTGAAATCACCAGAGCAATACGCAATAAATCTCTGCCTATAATTCCTCTCTGCACACAGAGTCATGTTTTCACATTAGTCCCAAAACGAAATTTCTTTGCCAATTTGAAAGCACACTTACTGCTCTTTTTTTTTCGGGGCAAGTGAAAATCACTTTTACAGACTGACACATTATGAAACCACTTTTTTTGATTTATTTAAATGCACATGTCCAAACTGTTTTTTCAGACCACCACCATGTGTATTCTCGGTGACTGCCTACACTCCAGCAAGGGCAACCAGCCTTAGTGATGCTGAATGTATTTGCATTACAGACTGAAACCTGAAAACCCCACTCGCTTGTAAATACTGTGCATGATTATACATGGCAAGCACATGGGTGTGTGCTAAGAGTCTGCTTCTTCCCCCAAAAATTCGCTCCCCCTTTCCATCTAATGCAACTGTGAAATCACCAGAGCAATACGCAATAAATCTCTGCCTATAATTCCTCTCTGCACACAGAGTCATGTTTTCACATTAGTCCCAAAACAAAATTTCTTTGCCAATTTGAAAGCACACTTACTGCTCTTTTTTTTTTCGGGGCAAGTGAAAATCACTTTTACAGACTGACACATTATGAAACCACTTTTTTTGATTTATTTAAATGCACATGTCCAAACTGTTTTTTCAGACCACCACCATGTGTATTCTCGGTGACTGCCTACACTCCAGCAAGGGCAACCAGCCTTAGTGATGCTGAATGTATTTGCATTACAGACTGAAACCTGAAAACCCCACTCGCTTGTAAATACTGTGCATGATTATACATGGCAAGCACATGGGTGTGTGCTAAGAGTCTGCTTCTTCCCCCAAAAATTCGCTCCCCCTTTCCATCTAATGCAACTGTGAAATCACCAGAGCAATACGCAATAAATCTCTGCCTATAATTCCTCTCTGCACACAGAGTCATGTTTTCACATTAGTCCCAAAACGAAATTTCTTTGCCAATTTGAAAGCACACTTACTGCTCTTTTTTTTTTCGGGGCAAGTGAAAATCACTTTTACAGACTGACACATTATGAAACCACTTTTTTTGATTTATTTAAATGCACATGTCCAAACTGTTTTTTCAGACCACCACCATGTGTATTCTCGGTGACTGCCTACACTCCAGCAAGGGCAACCAGCCTTAGTGATGCTGAATGTATTTGCATTACTGAGTCCAACCTCAAACCCTTAAACTATTCTTTTTTTTTCCAGTACACCTTAATTTATTGTGAAAACATACTCCATATTATTTTACATGTTCCTCACATTTAAATTTCTCCCAAAACAGAAAATGATAAACGCAACTACAACAAAAACAATTTCCATTTCTATTATTCATTTCTTAAGTTACCACATACATCCCCTCTCAAACTGTAAACTCACCTTTAAAATTAGTTAGTTGTGAAAGAAATGTGACACTCAAACAGCAGATTATCAGAGCCAGGATCTCTGTTGTGTTCACCTCTCTCCTCTCAGCAGAACCAGATAATGGCAAACTTTCCCTCTATTTTTCCACACATATACATGTAAGTTTCAAATCTCAGTGCTTCCCCCTTTTTTTCAAATGTAATCACACATTTCTATTGGTTGAAAACCAACCCTTTTCCAAAAGTACCCTTCCCCCAACTTGACTTCTGCCTAGTACCCTTCCCCCAACTTGACTTCTGCCTGCTACCATAGCAACAGCTCATGGAACACTGCTGTGTTGAGTTAGGTCAGAAGTTCGCCAAACAATGTTTCAATTCCACAGAGCAAGAGTGCTTGACTTTTCAAACCTAACAGCAAATCCATAGTACTGTTCTTTGGTTACACATTTTTTTGTACCAATACAAAACATGCTTCTATTAATTTACACATACAGCCTAGTTTTTATTCTAGAATGGTATGAAACAGCCAATCAGTTCTTTTTGTTTTGAAAAAAATATGTATGCCTCCATTTCCAAACTGTCTTTCTTTTCATATTGCCATTCTACTGAAAGACACCTCCTGAGTGCATCCAGTTCTCCTTTGAAGATGTTCACAGTGTGGATTGTAGGGCACAGCTATGTCTTCTGGAGTGAAAAGTTTGCAGAGAAAACAGATATGGTGAGAGACCTTGCTTTGCCAAATGTAGACATTAAATGGATTGGTCAGAGAGGGTTAAAGTGGCACCAATTGATGCCATTGGTGAAATCCTTCATGCAAATCCAACACCCTGACCTCATAATAGTGCACTGTGGTGGCAATGACCTAGGCACTTTGACTGGGGTAGGTCTGGAAATGCTTATGAAGGACACCTTTGCACAACTGTTTTCACTTTTCCCTAAAACTGCCTTTGTGTTTTCCAACATATGCCAAAGGCAAAAATGGAACTGGTCCAATCATTTCTGTCCACAGATTGACAAAGCAAGAAAGCACGTCAACAAATCTGTTTCTGCTTTCCTCCGTGACTATGGTATGGGTGCCATTTACCACAACAACTTGCGTTATGACATGCAAGACATTTATAGAGGAGATGGTGTGCACTTCAATGATGAAGGGAACAGAGTCTTCCTTTTGAACCTTAGACTCTGCATCGGTACTTACTTGTAGGTACCACTAAAAAAATGACTTCATAAACACAACAGCTCTTTTTAGAGCTCCCTAATATCTAAACTCTTAAATCTGCTTTTCATTTATTTATTTTTATTTTTTTACCGTACGCTTACCGTAAGCTTACCGTACGCGTACCCCGTGATTTTTTTAAAAATCAATAAATGTTTTTTTTGTACTTTTCTGTCCTTCTTTGACCCCCTTACAAATGTTAGGGGGTCTGTAACTCTCCTCATTGCCCCCTTTTCTTGTTTTCACTCTTTTTTTTCAGAGTGAAATACACAAAATGGCGGCCGCCGCTTCCTGGTTTCGGCCGATTCGAATGTTTACTAAGATCTAAGAGCCAATCAGAATCGCGCTCGCGCACGCCACCGTACGCTTACGGTAAGCGTACGGTAAGCGTACCGTAAGCGGGCTCAGATATATATATTGATTTAAAGGCTATTTTCTCAGAATCTACTGAACAGATTTACACCAAACCTACAAAAGGCACTTCCTTGACCTAGGGACTACCTCTCTGCCAAATTTCGAGTAATTCTGTTCAGCCGTTCGGGCTGTAGCTCGTTCTAAAGGTCCTATGGAAAAATGCATGGGAAAAACGCGTTTTGGGACCCCCCTTTTATCTCACCCCCGCTTGACGGATCCCCCCGAGACTTTCAGGGAAGGAGCGGAGCGTAGCGCCCCACCTATTTTGAGAAATTCGCGAGGATTCATCGACCGGCGCCAAAGTTATTCAAAATAGAATGTTGAGGTTTTCCTATGGAAAAGGGGTCCTAACTGCTACCTACTGGCGACCGCCAGTAGGTAATATATATATATATATATATAAAAAATAAACTAATATTTTAATTCATAGTAATGTAAAAAATATTTAATAATATAATATTGTAAAAAATATATATGTAAACATATTTAAATATACAAAAAACATAAAAGGGGAATCAATTTAACCTAAAATAAAAATTAAACAACACACACATTTTACAATTCAATATAAAATGTTACTAACAAAAACTATTGCAAATTACATTATAATGAATCAAACACTTAATTATATAAATGAGAACATAAAATAAATTCTTACAAATTAAAATAAACATATATATATATTACTCACCACATTAAAAAGAAAACATTTTTATACTAAATAAATATAAATAAATACTCCCACCTAACACAACACAACAGTAACAAAATACTTACATCACACAAAAATATGATTTACTATTCTAACTACAATAAATATAATATTTCATAAAGTCCAACATTACAAAATATTACAATTCACTGTTCCCACTTCACTTAACACAACAATAAAATTATAATTAACAAAAAATTCTATTCCCACTCCAGTCAGTGCAACAGTAGGGAAAGCACTGGAGTGTAGAGGGGTAAAATGTACTATCCCCACTCCAGTCAGTGCAACAGTAGGGAATGCGTTGGATTGCGGAGGGGTACTTGCTATTCCCACTCCAGTCAATGCAACAGTGAGGAAACTGTTGGATTAAGGAGGGGAACAATTTACTATTCCCACTCCAATCAGTGCACAGCAAGGAAAGTGTTGGATTGCAGAGGGGTAAAATTTACTATTCCCACTCCAGTCAATGCAAAAGTAGGGAAAGTGTTGGA
This sequence comes from Triturus cristatus, assembly GCF_964204655.1. NCBI lineage: Eukaryota > Metazoa > Chordata > Amphibia > Caudata > Salamandridae > Triturus > Triturus cristatus. The sequence goes on from NC_140588.1 coordinate 88,111,353, forward strand.
TTGCGGAGAGGAAGAACTGACTAATCCCACTCTAGTCAGTACAACTGTAGGGAAAGTGTTGGATTGCTGAAGGGTACAATTTATTATTTGCACTCCAGTCAGTGCAACATTAAAAACCAAGGGGCTTATCAGCAACAACCGGCGATAATTATCGCTAAGCGCACTTAGCGCTAGGATAATTATCGCCGGCTAGCATGGATTTTTATCGCTGAGATAGCGTGCTATTAGCAACGCTTATCTCAAAATCGATAAAAATCCTCACGCTAACTGCCTAACGTGAGATTATCGCTGGAAACCCAGCGATAATCTCACGCAATGTGGCGTTAGCTTGATGATAGGGACTCACAAACTTAGCCATGATATCCACCTTCCATAGGATTTCATGGCTAAGTCATGTCCTGAAGCAGGTGTAAGGAAAGTAGTGATAACAGGGGTTATCGCTACTTTTCTTGCCGCTATGCCTCATAGCGTGGGGCTTGAGGATAGGAGAAATGTCGCTTAGCGACATTTCTCCTGTCATGTCAGGTCAGGAACGCCCACTTTGCATCTCATTAGAGATGCAAAGCTGGGCGTTAGAAATTCCTACGCTAACGCAAGTTTTCACGCGTTAGCGTGAGCTTGCTAATTAGGCAATAAAATTATCACCGCTTTTCGGCTGAAAATGGCCGCAAAAGTGGCGATAATTCTATCGCCTCGCCTTGCTGATATGCCCCAAAGAAAGAAAATATCATGAACAAAATCAAATTACTAAAAAAACACATATTACAATGTTGAATACATATCGCAAATACCTAGAAATGTTAATATAAATAAAAAACACAAATAATTTTCATACAAATAAATGTAATACCAAAAGTCTTAAAGTTAGGATTTTTCTCAGTTTAGTAGTAGTATAGTTAGGACTCCTAACTTTAGGACTCCTAAATGCCTTCTGTGAATACCGAAAGTCTTAAAATTAGGATTTTACTCAATTTTGTAGTAGTAAAGTTAGGACTCCTAACTTTAGGACTCCTAAATGCCTTCTGTGAATACCGAAAGCCTTAAAATTAGGATTTATCTCAGTTTAGTTGTAGTAAAGTTAGGAGTCCTAACTTTAGGACTCCTAAACTGAGAAAAATCCTAATTTTAAGACTTTCGGTATTCACAGAAGGCATTAGGAGTCCTAAAGTTAGGACTCCTAACTTCTGTGAATACCGAAGTGAGTAAGTGTCTTCTGTGAATACCAAAATGAGTAAGTGCCGTCTGTGAATACGAAAATGGTAGTAAGTTTAGGATTTTGTCTTAAGTTAGTTCTGTGAATCGGGCCCATAGACTTTATTAGCATATGCGTGTCAGTACGGGCATGATAAGTGCCACAACATGCAGAGCAATGCAGCAGTATGTTCGAATGAGGTACATTGCCAAGCGCCGCTGTCCACTCTGGGGAAGTGCCTTACCTTTCACAGGTGTGTGTTAAGCCGTGTTGTTGTCCGCTCATGCAGGCAAATGCAGCCATGTCCACTGTTGTCGTGGGATATGTGACCAGATCTCCAAGATGCAACAAGGTTGTCGGGACATGTGCAATGTGTTCCAATCTTTTGTGGCAGTGGGTACGTAGTACTCGTCTATGAAAGCAATTGCAGCTTTGTAGGCTAACATTTCCAACATGAGGTGACTTGTCTCCTTCACACATACTTGGTTCCCACCTCTCCCCACATTCTGCTATTGTGTGGCTGAGTTGCCATGCCGTTTTCGGAACGTGCGCTGTCCTTTTCTGCGCTGCCTCGGTGGTAGTCGGGGGTGGTCCGGGGGGGCATGGGGGTGGTGTCAGTGGGTGTTGTGGACCTCTTGGGTCACCAAGCTGCATGATCAGTGTCTCCATGACATGTGTTGGCTTTCAGATGTGGCTCTGGGCTGCGCTCCCTTTCATACTGCAGGTAGTCATCCTGCTTAACACCAGTAAAAGACAGGTGTTAAATCCCTGCTGCTAACGTGCCTTATTGCCTGTTTTTGGATCGCAGATCTGGCTGGCCGTTGTGTATATCGCGAAGTGGTGTTTTTGTGTGTTTTTACACGGGAACGCCTACTCTGCATATCATTAGCTTTAGTTGTCGCTCTCATCAGTGGCAATGTTTTTTGCGGAAGATATCGCTGGAAAACTGGCGATTTCGGCAGTTTGCACCAGCTTGAGAATGGGGTGATAATTCTTTCACTATCAAAGGAGAGAGAGAGGACTAGGTAGCTAGTCCGTATTCCCGGGGTTTATATGTGAGATCAAAAAGGACTAGCCTATTTGTGAATTTACATAGACTCAAGACTGTAAGGCAGGGTACAAACCATTTTGTTTGTTCATGAAGCCCTCACCCACCACCCTAGTTGGTGGCATGCTTCATCATCGGGCCCACCCAGTGTGTAGGTGCAAATTACTTAGATTTCAGTGATTGTGTAATTTTGAGAAATGTGTAGCACTCGCTATGGTGCTTTACATGTGAGAGGGGGATTCCCTCTTAGAGCATTACTGGACATACAACAAGTATGACAGGACACACATACAGAGGAGAGTCTCAGTATGGTTACATATTCACAAGACAGATTGATTGCCGATATCTATTGTGCTGTGTAGACGATAAATAAGTGGCAAACGGTGTTGCCATATTGGTGGTATGGCTAAGGTGAGAGTTATCATATGTACACGAAGTTTTGTGGTGGGCTAAGCATCGTAAGCGCATCAACACACAAAAAAAACGGTGGAAAGTGCATGAAAGGAAGATTACCCTCACGTTGGCTTGTTGCCAAACATGCCCCATGGAGTAGTCCGGCAGAGGAATGAACCCTGGGAAGATAAAGGGTTCTTAGGGGGTTAGGGACCTGTGGAAAAAGAGCTTACCCGGCTTGTAGCTGAAGCGCTTGGTTTACTCACTGGATTCAAGCAAGCCTGGCTGAAGACGGCTGAAATGCCAGAAACCGGTCCTAGGAAGCTTGTTTCCGGTCCAGGGAAGACATGGCTTGGCAGTTCGGTCTGGACTGTTCCCATGAGGCACAGGGTCAGACTGATTTGCATATGGCCATGTCTGAACTGAGGTGGCAGAGTGGGCTAAAGAACGGTGATGGATTAAACCCAGATCAGTTGACTGGGGGTGAGTGCTTGCAATGTTCAACACTCCGTCCATCATTTCCTTTGGTTTTTACATTAATAATTTACACATGCCTCTAAGTTAACCCTGACTACTGTGACTGTTGTTGTGTTGATATTGTTTAACGTATCTTATTTAGGTCTTGTCAGTATTCTAGGTATGTCATGACAAACCAAATACATATATGGGCTAAGAAAATGTTAAAAAACTATGGTACATGATATAGTAGCTTTGACCTTTATTGCTATGTATCCGTTTAGTTTTATTGGTCTACACTTTGTGTAAATGTACTTTTATGACCTTAATGTGGCAAATTAAGGTTTTATTGATTGATTGATTGACTGTTGTGGTTCACCTTTGCAGGATTTTTTTTTCTTCAGTATTTGAGTGGGTCTTCCTCCCCTCTCAACTAATGTTTAGAAGCCTATTTATGAGCCAAGTTGTATCATTCTTGCACCATGCATCGTGGTGCAAGAGCGACGCAAACCTTACATGTGATTAATGAAGCAAAGCAAGGTTACTTTGCATGGCCCTGAGTGGTTCCATAAATTTGGAATAAGGCAACGCAGCACTAATCGCTGTGTTGCCTTACTCTTCTGTGAGAAGGCATTCTATGGGTGTTCCCATGCAACTCTAATACAATTGCCAAGGTTTTTTAAGCATTCCCAGATTTACCAGAACTTGTTGACCTGGTAATGGGCCAAAAATATGCGCCTTCTCAGGTGAGGCATACAGAGGAGAAATATCTTTATTCCTCCTTGTTACTTCCTCTTCCTCTGCGTGCTGCACTTTGCAGCGCACATAGAGTGTGGAATATGCCTCTCAGACAGCTGCAGTCCAGGCATGTAACACCAGTGGGGCAGTAGGGCCGGGTAAGGGGGGATTTCAAGGGATGATGCTGAGGGAAAATTGAATAAATAATTAATTTTCCCTCTGCATCTTTCCTCGAAATCCCCCCTTACCCGACCACACTACCCCACCGCTGTTACCTGCATGGAATGCAGCTGCTTTCAGAATTGGTTTATTTCCAGAAGGGGGGATACCTTGATGCACAAAAATAATCCTGCATGCAACACCGGCACCCTTGCACATCGGGGTGGCTGTGTTGGTTCTCGGCTCCCAAAAGGGCATCAACGCAGAAGAAAAGTCGGGAATGAACCATATTGCCTCAAATGTGGTGCATTCCTGCCCTTTTCCTGTCATGAAGTGACATGCATGACATTCTCGTTAATAGGACTTCCAATTTCTTACATACATCTAAAGTAATGTTTTATCTAACAACGCATTGTGCTCCAATTTGATTTGGAGTAGATATTATTAAAACTAGCAAAATGCCACTTATAAGCTAATGCTACATCATAATGAGTCCTGAAGTGGTTTCAAACGGTGCCTTTTTGTGTCGAAAATAGCATGGTGGCGTTCTCTAAGCATTCCTGTTTACACCAACAAATCACAACAAGAAGTACGAATCTTAAAATCAGTCACGGCAGATTGTAGCAGACAACATGATAAACGTGTTCTTAAAGTTCTAAAAGTCTCCAATGTGTTTGCAAACATTTTGTGACGAGCAATGAAGAGATAAGTTGTAAAAATGATTTAGAGGGGAGTTAGTCGTCTGTGGTGCATTACTACATCTGTTTGCGCATGTTTTTGTGATGTGCTGCAGCTGTGTTTCAATAGTTATTCTTCCAAATGTCTTCAGGATATGTAGATCAGTAGAAGATCTGAACGCTTCGAGTTCTCAGGGGGTTTGCATGCTCGTTGCAGCCCGTGGGGCCTAAAAGTAAAACACATTCGGCTTCGTTAACAAAAAACTCATTCATTTTGACTCTAATTATGAGAATCCGCTGGCTCGCTTTGTAGAGATGTCGGTCTCATAAATACAACAGAAACATTTTACAATCCTGACTGGTCGAATTTAGGGGCATATTATCAAGAGACGGCGTTAAAATTTTCGCCGCTTTAGCGGCAGAAAACTGCCGCTAAAGCGGCGATAATGGGCTTGATAATATGCCCTTGAGAATTCCCATAGAAGCCCATGTTCTGGTGTGAACCTGGGTTTCTATTGGAATTCTCTGCGGCATATTATCAAGCCCATTATCGCCGCTTTAGTGTCAGTTTTCTGCCGCTAAAGCGGCGATAATTTTAACGCCGTGCTTGATAATATGCAACATAAAACGGGGCTTTTATGTGCTTTTAAGTGCTTTTTATCATCTGGTTTTAATTCCAGTCTCTCCCAGTAAGTCTGTGCTGCTAACAGTTGGGCTCACCTGGTTTTAATTAATTTATTCTCGACGCGGCCGCCATCTTGGGTGTAGTGCAGGGAGCAGTTCTAGCGTCTGTCTCCCTTGCACTATATCTGGGGCGATGGCGCGAACGCGCAGTGTTGTCACTCTTGAGGCTTGAGCCGAGAGTGAGAGGGAAGCGCCTACCGCTTGCCTGTGAGTCTTTTTTGCGATTTACTGATATTAACAGCGTTTTTAAAATTGTATATTTTCTGTGTCTTAATACTATTTGGGGGCTTTAAAAAAACGGGGCTTCAAAAAAACGGAGCTTTTATGTGCTTTTAAGTGCTTTTTATCATCTGGCAGTCTCTCCCAGTAAGTCTGTGCTGCTAACAGTTGGGCTCACCTGGTTTTAATTCATTTATTCTCGACGCGGCCGCCATCTTGGGTGTAGTGCAGGGAGCAGTTCTAGCGTCTGTCTCCCTTGCACTATATCTGGGGCGATGGCGCGAACGCGCAGCGGACGCGCGCAGCGGGGGCGCGCCAAAGGCAAGCCCGTCTGCGCCCGTCCGCGGCCGAACGAGGCCCGGGGCCCTACCCCCTGGTTTTCTTGCCCCTCGGGACATCCCAGCAGCCCACAGACAGGAGTTACACTACACTAAACATGAACTATTATCCCTATGCCCTACATCTAAAGATAGCTGCTTCCACACCACACAGGCGGACGCTCTACCCCACACTTGCGAAACCTGCAAATGCACTTTTCAACTCCCGATAAAGGAAAAGCGGGCGACAACAACTAAGTTAAAAATGCTGCTATTAAACTGCAGATCTCTGAAGAAACACAAATTGGAAATACATGATCTATTGACGGAAAGTTGTCCGGATGTTCTATTCCTTACCGAGACGTGGCTTGATGAAACTTCATCGCCCGAAATTCTCGAAGCCATCCCTTCTGGCTATTGCATACTCAGATTAGATAGACAGAAACAGAGAGGTGGGGGACTTGCACTATTGCATAAAATAGATTTAGAATGCACCCTTTGGAAGGCTTCGCTACCTAACAGCGAGGGAGGGTTTTTTACAATAAAAACAGGAACCAGCAATATCATTAATGGGTTACTCATATACTGCCCGCCCGGTGGGGCAGCTCAGTTCGGCGACCAACTTACAGAACTAATCACCCAACCAGCACTTCGATATAAAAAATTCCTCATTTTAGGTGATTTAAACCTTCATTTCGACATTACTGATAGTAGGGAGGCTCAAGACGTAGTAGAAGCTTTGAAAGCCCTAGAATTTAACCTTCAATCCAATTCCCCCACGCACCAATTTGGCCATCTTCTCGATCCTATCTTTGCTAATTGGGAGGGTGTAATGGTTTCCCCCCCGATCAGAACTATTTGGTCAGATCATTTTATAATCCCGTTCAATATGGTAAGCACCCCCTCAGAAACTAGATCCAACAAATCCCTACCCCAGAAACGGAGAGAATGGAAAAAATTCAATGAGGAAGCTTTTAAACTTGCCCTACTCGAAAAGCCTCCACCCCCTAGTAACACCTTACAGGAGGCATGGAATAATTATGAAACTTGGATGTCTAACGCGTTAGATACGGTAGCCCCCTGGACACAGAAACCACCCGCAAGACATACCAAAACTGCCCCCTGGTTTTCCGAGGAACTTAAAATAGCCAAAGTTAAATGTAAAAATTTGGAAAGACAATGGAGGAAAAACTATAACCATAAAAGTAAGTCACTATACAGAACAGAACTAAATAAATATCATAAACTTATAAGAACAGTGAAAGGTGCCCACTTCAAGAGTAGAATAGAATTCGCCGATAATCCCACCAAAGAACTCTTCACCATCTACAAAGAGCTAACGGTCCCTACCAGACTCGAAGCGCAAGACACCTACTCCAGTGAGTTATGTGATGCTATTGCAGATCATTTTGTGGGCAAAGTTGATAAAATACAAGCCACTTTCACAACCCACACTGATATCTCTAGTAAGCATGTGACATCTACAGACAATTCTACCACAATATCTGGTCTGACACATTTCAAAGTTCCCGGAAGACAGGAACTGTTGAACATTGCTTACAGCATACAATCGGGCTCCCCCTGTGACATGTGTCCCCCCAAGCGCTGTAAAGGAGTTCTGGATAGTATGATTGATCAGATCACTCACATTGCCAGCCTCTCCTTCCAAGAATGCCATGTGCTCGATGCATGGAAACAGCCCAGGTCATCCCACTGAATAAAAAACCCAATACTCACATTTCCCAACTTCAGAATCTTCGTCCCATCTCCCTTCTTCCCTTCTGCTCGAAAATTTTGGAAAAAGTGGTCAACGGTCAACTCATGACCTATCTAGAGGAGGAATTCCTTCTCCACCCCACCCAATCGGGGTTCAGAGCTGGCTATTCAACGGAATCGGCTGTCCTATTCTCCACCGAAAGCCTCAGACAGAGGGCGGACAAAGGACAGACAGCAGCGTTGGTTTTACTTGACCTTAGTGCAGCTTTTGACACCGTAATGCACACCACGCTGCTGTCTCGCCTCTCTGATATGGGAGTGAAGGAGTCCGCCCTTGCCTGGATAAAATCTTTCCTAGAGAACAGGAGTTTCCAAATGCACTGCCCTCCTTTTAAATCTTCCCCCCGCAAGCTGACCCATGGGGTTCCTCAAGGCTCCAGTCTAAGTCCAACCCTGTTCAATCTTTATATGGAACCCTTAGCTCATATTGTTGAAGCTTTTGGAGTAGAGATTGTCACCTACGCTGATGATACACAGCTAATGATCAAGCTTACGCACGATCGCACGGAAGATGCCACTAATTTCTCCAAATGCCTTTCATCTGTGGCAACATGGATGAATAACAACTGTTTGCACCTTAATGGCGATAAAACGGAACTCTTAACTGTCGGAAAATCTTTAAATGCCTGGATGCACATGTGGTGGCCTGTGGAACTAGGAAATCTTCCCATTCCCGCCAAATCTGTCAGAAACCTCGGAGTAATGATCGACTCCGATCTCTCTTTTAGGTCACAGGTTAGCAAAGTTACAGGTAGATGCTTCAGTACATTAAAGACTCTCCGCAAAGTCCTCGATCTGCTCCCCATCAACACTAGAAAAACTCTCGTCCATGCCTTGGTCACACCCCATCTTGACTACGGCAACATTCTACTTCTAGGTCTAAGTAAATCAGGTCTTCATCGTCTTCAGTGCGTACAAAACGCGGCTGCCCGCCTGGTACTCAACCTGCCCCGCAGAGCATCTGGGAAGAATGCTCTTACTAAACTCCACTGGCTCCCGGTCAAGGAGCGTATCATATTCAAAGCTCTAGGCTTCACGCACCGCATCGCCCATGGTAAAGGCCCTAGATACTTGCAAAAGCTCCTCACTATTCATCGCCCCACCCGGAATCTTAGGTCATCCGGTGCGATGCTGTTCAAACTTCCCCGCATTCGTAGAGCTAGAATGGGAGGATGTTCGTTCAGGTACCTGGCCCCCAGGCACTGGAATGAACTACCGCTTGACCTCCGTATGGAACCTTCAGAGATCAGATTCCGTGCTAAACTGAAAACTTACCTATTTCCTCCCGACTAATCTCCTTTTTTTCCTCTTTCCCCTCTTCGCTCTCGTGACTCTTTGCCTCCTGACTTAGCAACATTCCAGCGCAGGGACACACTATCTTTAGTGCAGCCAGGCACTTTAGAAATGGCTTTATTATCATTATTATTATTAATATAAAGCTGAAAAACGCTTTTTGCACAAGCATGATTTTACAAGCCCCTTGCGCAACTTGAGCGTCACTTTTAATATGGGAAAAAGTGATGAAGTACCTGCATCAAAAGGGTCTTGTAAATAAGCCACACTGTGTTTTATGTCGATCCAGGCCAAGCACAGGGCTGCCACAAGAAAGATGCATTACAGGCAAGGGACAGAAATGCTACTTACCTGCATTGCACAACCCATACTTGCCTGCTTATGGCATACATTGACATAAAATTAAATGACCTCCCCTCTCTTTACATTGGTATTCATAGCCCATTACGGCCCAGGCAAGTCAGGATGTGGTCCGTCAGCTAGACTGCCGACTTTGGTGCTGGAAACCAGGGTTCGAGCCTCGGGGTCGCGTCCACATCCTGTGATTCTGGGCAAATCACTTAATCTTCCCGTGCCTGAATGTGTAATGTAAATACGGTGCTCATGTAAAGCGCTCCAATACCTTCGGGTCGAGTTCGCGCTATATAAATATGCAAAAAAAAAAAAAAAAATGCACATTGATGGTCCAGGAGCGGGAGACTGCTGACATCAGCTGGCTCCCCTCATCATACCGGTGTGGTCTATACGAGTGACGAATATGAAACATCAGTTGTATGTGAGGCTATGTATGGAGGGCAAGCCTCTGCATTCTACCCCAACCGAAGGTGAATCAGAACCCTGCAGACTCTAAATGAGGCAAGGTCAGCCATGTGAAACAGGCCCAATGGCCGCCACAAATAGTCAGCCACAGTTTCCCGATCCAAAAAGCTTTCTTTTGGAGTTTAACTGGAAAGGTTTACATCAGTTTGCAGAAGAAAATATAAAATATGTCCATGGCGTCCGTCCCCTTACCTGCTTCAGCAACATATTTTGTGATTTGTAACGAAGAAAGGTGGCCACTCAAAAGTAGCGTTAGATTTCTGGGTACCTCTACCTCCAAAAGTTTCAAACTACAGAAAAAATCCTTCACACTATAAACACTATTAAATGTGTCAAGTGGCTGTGTAACTGAAAAAGAGCTTTGATGTTCGCTCTGGTGTGAGACTGTCTGTCCTTTACACTGCACCGCATGTACTAATGGAGAGCAAAGCTAGGCATCCACCTTCAATGAGTCACACACATGCATCCTGGTTTTAATTTATAAGGTAACATTCAGCTGTTTCCGTCATTGTGAATGGCTACAAATACATTGACTGTGGCCTGCAAGCGACATCAGAGCTCTGTCCCTGAATTGTATTTCACAGTGAAACTACATTGTTACCCCTGTCTCCAAATGAACAGATTTCACATTGCCACAAAAAAAAAAATGTTTCAGCAAGTGACATCTAGGGCCAGATTAGGCATTCTGTGGTACCACTGATAGCTTCCCTTTACACCAGAAGTATGCATATTTGTACGTATCACAAACGTACTGCAAAGGGACACATCTATAAAAGGTAGGGTTTGAGAGATGATACATAATGCTACTCGACAATAGGGGATTTTAAACATTTTGACCTATACTATTACGTTCCATATATATATGTATGTATGTATGTATGTATGAATGTATGTATGTATGTAGATATATATATATATATATATATATTATCTACTGGCGGTCGCCAGTAGATAGTTATAGTTAGGACCGTGTTTCCATAGGAATATATATCTATATATTCACTTAAAAAACCATAGGTTTCACACAGGTTATAGTTAGGTGGATATTTCACTCGTAAAAAACCAATGAAATTCCCCCGTTATAGTTAGTTCAGATAACTATAACTCGCGCGTCCGCAATCCACTGCTCATGACGTCACATATTACATCACTCATGACATGGTCAGTGGCATCACTCATGACATCACTGATGACATCATCCTTGTGATAGAGTGGCGGTCGTGCGAGTTATAGTTATCTGAACTAACTATAACGGGGTAATTTCATTGGTTTTTTACGAGTGAAATATCCACCTAACTATAACCTGTGTGAAACCTATGGTTTTTTAAGAGAATTTGCAAGGTTTTTTAAATGCTAATTCCTAACTATAACGTGTGTGAAACCTATGGTTTTTTAAGTGAATTTGTACGGTTTTTTAAATGCTAAGTTATGTATTTATTAATTTTTATTTTTTTTCAAGGTTTTTCACCGTGCGCGCGCTTTGGGCGCACCGTGCGCTGCGCGCGCTTTGAGCGCACCGTGCGCTGCGCGCACCGTGCGCGCACTGTGCACGCACCCCGAGATTTTTACAAAAATAAATAAAATGTTTTTTCCCCTTGGGGGTCCTTCTGTGACCCCCTGACAAAGGCTAGGGGGTCAGGAACTCTCTTCCCTGCCCCCATTTCACGTTTTCCACCTTTTTCCCCCTTTCCTTTGCAGTGCGAGAGACAAAATGGCGGCCGACACTTCCTGATTTCGACCGATTCGAATGTTTACCGACATCTAACAACCAATCAGAATTTCGCTCGCGCACGGTGCATGCGTATAGATATTTATATGCTTTTAAATGCTATTTTCTCAGGAAATACTGAACAGATTGACACCAGACCTGCAAAAGGCACTTCCCTGACCTGCCAAATTTCAAGTAATTCTGTTCAGCCATTCGGGCAGTACCTTCGACTAAAGGTCCTATGGAAAAATGCATGGGGAAAATGCGTTTTGGGCCCCCCCTTTTTTCTCGGCCCCCGCTTGATGAATCACCCCGGTTTCTGGCTATCAGCCGTCATCAGCCAAGATAGCTTGACTCCAGTGTCGTAGTGAGCACGTCTGGGCATACCCATCCCACTTAGGGCAAAAAGCGTTACAACAAACAAATGATGGACGGAATGCTGACAATGCAGACATAATCCCCCAGTCAAGAGATCTGGGTTAAATCCATCGTTCTTTTGCCCACTACGCCACCCCAGTTCAGACATGGCCATATGCAAATCAGTCTTGGCCCCGTGCCCTAAGTGGGATGGGTATGCCCAGACGTGGGTCCCGTGCTCACTACGCCACTGGAGTCAAGCTATCTTGGCTGATGACGGCTGATAGCCGGAAACCGGTCCTAGGATGCTTGGTTCCGGTCCAGGGAAGACATGGCTTGGCAGTTCGGGCTGGACTGTTCCCATGAGGCACAGGGTCAAGACTGATTTGCATATGGCCATATCTGAACTGGGGTGGCGTAGTGGGCAAAAGAACGATGGATTTAACCCAGATCTCTTGACTGGGGAGAATGTCTGCATTGTCAGCATTCTGTCCATCATTTGTTTGTTGTAACGCTTTTCGCCCTAAGTGGGATGGGTATGCCCAGACGTGGGTCCCGTGCTCACTACGCCACTGGAGTCAAGCTATCTTGGCTGATGACGGCTGATAGCCAGAAACCGGTCCTAGGATGCTTGATTCCGGTCCAGGGAAGACATGGCTTGGCAGTTCGGGCTGGACTGTTCCCATGAGGCACAGGGTCAAGACTGATTTGCATATGGCCATATCTGAACTGGGGTGGCGTAGTGGGCAAAAGAACGATGGATTTAACCCAGATCTCTTGACTGGGGGAGAATGTCTGCATTGTCAGCATTCCGTCCATCATTTGTTTGTTGTAACGCTTTTCGCCCTAAGTGGGATGGGTATGCCCAGACGTGGGTCCCGTGCTCACTACGCCACTGGAGTCAAGCTATCTTGGCTGATGACGGCTGATAGCCAGAAACCGGTCCTAGGATGCTTGATTCCGGTCCAGGGAAGACATGGCTTGGCAGTTCGGGCTGGACTGTTCCCATGAGGCACAGGGTCAAGACTGATTTGCATATGGCCGTGTCTGAACTGGGGTGGCGTAGTGGGCAAAAGAACGATGGATTTAACCCAGATCTCTTGACTGGGGGAGAATGTCTGCATTGTCAGCATTCCGTCCATCATTTGTTTGTTGTAACGCTTTTCGCCCTAAGTGGGATGGGTATGCCCAGACGTGGGTCCCGTGCTCACTACGCCACTGGAGTCAAGCTATCTTGGCAGATGACGGCTGATAGCCAGAAACCGGTCCTAGGATGCTTGATTCCGGTCCAGGGAAGACATGGCTTGGCAGTTCGGGCTGGACTGTTCCCATGAGGCACAGGGTCAAGACTGATTTGCATATGGCCATGTCTGAACTGGGGTGGCGTAGTGGGCAAAAGAACGATGGATTTAACCCAGATCTCTTGACTGGGGGAGAATGTCTGCATTGTCAGCATTCCGTCCATCATTTGTTTGTTGTAACGCTTTTCGCCCTAAGTGGGATGGGTATGCCCAGACGTGGGGCCCGTGCTCACTATGCCACTGGAGTCAAGCTATCTTGGCTGATGACGGCTGATAGCCAGAAACCGGTCCTAGGATGCTTGATTCCGGTCCAGGGAAGACATGGCTTGGCAGTTCGGGCTGGACTGTTCCCATGAGGCACAGGGTCAAGACTGATTTGCATATGGCCATGTCTGAACTGGGGTGGCGTAGTGGGCAAAAGAACGATGGATTTAACCCAGATCTCTTGACTGGGGGAGAATGTCTGCATTGTCAGCATTCCGTCCATCATTTGTTTGTTGTAACGCTGTTGGAGATTTAAAGCAGGTGTGCTGCAAGGCTTCTGTTTCCTGATTCTGCCTGTGAACAAGGACGGGGAGTCCGAAACCGGTCAGGCTTTGATGATTTCTGAAGCAAAGTCAACTGCTGTTCCGTTTCTCTGACCCCAATAAAGAGAGGATTACTCACCTATTTGAAGCGTTCTCACTGCAAGGGCAACCTTTTCTTCTAATATATATATATATATATATATATACATATATATTACCTACTGGCGGTCGCCAGTAGGTAGTTATAGTTAGGACCCTCTTACCATAGAAAATCCGCAACATTCTATTTTGAATAACTTTGGCGCCGGTCGACGAATCCTCGCGATTTTTTCAAAATAGGTGGGGCGCTACGCTCCGCTCCTACCCTGAAAGTCTAGGGGGGATTCGTCAAGCAGGGGCCGAGATAAAAGGGGGGTCCCAAAACGCGTTTTTCCCATGCATTTTTCCATAGGACCTTTAGACACAGCTACAGCCCGAACGGCTGAACAGAATTACTTGAAATTTGGCAGAGAGGTAGTCCTCAGGTCAAGGAAGTGCCTTTTGTAGGTTTGGTGTAAATCTGTTCAGTAGATTCTGAGAAAATAGCCTTTAAATCAATATATATATCTGAGCCAGCTTACGGTGCGCTTACGGTGCGCTTACCGTACGCGTACGGTGACGTGCGCGAGCGCGATTCTGATTGGCTCTTAGATCTTAGTAAACATTCGAATCGGTCGAAACCAGGAAGCGGCGGCCGCCATTTTGTGTGTTTCATTCAGAAAAAAAAAGGGAGATAACTTGAAAAGGGGGCAAGGAAGAGAGTTACAGACCCCCTAACATTTGAAAGGGGGTCAAAGAAGGACAGAAAAGTACAAAAAAAACATTTATTAATTTTTTTAAAAATCGCGGGGTACGCGTACGGTAAGCTTACCGTACGCGTACGGTAGAAAAAAAAAAGAAAAAAAGAAATGAAATGCAGATTTAAGTGTTTAGATATTAGGGGGCTCTAAAAAGAGCCGTTGTGTTTATTAAGTGTTTTTTTAGTGGTACCTACAAGTAAGTACCGATGCAGAGTCTAAGGTTCAAGAGAAAGACTCTGTTCCCTTCATCAGTGAAGTGTACACCATCTCCTCTATAAATGTCTTGCATGTCGTAACGCAAGTTGTTGTGGTAAATGGAACCCATACCATAGTCACGGAGGAAAGCAGAAACAGATTTGTTGACGTGCTTTCTTGCTTTGTCAATCTGTGGACAAAAATGATTGGACCAGTTCCATTTTTGCCTTTGGCATATGTTAGAAAACACAAAGGCAGTTTTAGGGAAAAGTGAAAACAGTTGTGCAAAGGTGTCCTTCATAAGCATTTCCAGACCTACCCCAGTCAAAGTGCCTAGGTCATTGCCACCACAGTGCACTATTATGAGGTCAGGGTGTTGGATTTGCATGAAGGATTTCACCAATGGCATCAATTGGTGCCACTTTAACCCTCTCTGACCAATCCATTTAATGTCTACATTTGGCAAAGCAAGGTCTCTCACCATACCTGTTTTCTCTGCATACTTTTCACTCCAGAAGACATAGCTGTGCCCTACAATCCACACTGTGAACATCTTCAAAGGAGAACTGGATGCACTCAGGAGGTGTAATTCAGTAGAATGTTAAAAAGAAATGAAAGACAGTTTGGAAATGGAGGCATACATATTTTTTTTATAAAAAAAAGAACTGATTGGCTGTTTCATACCATTCTAGAATAAAAACTAGGCTGTATGTGTAAATTTATAGAAGCATGTTTTGTATTGGTACAGAAAAATGTGTTACCAAAGAACAGTACTATGGATTTGCTGTTAGGTTTGAAAAGTCAAGCACTCCTGCTCTTTGGAAATGAAACATTGTGTGGCGAACTTCTGACCTAACTCCACACAGCAGTGTTCCATGAGCTGTTGCTATGGTAGCAGGCAGAAGTCAAGTTGGGGGAAGGGTACTAGGCAGAAGTCAAGTTGGGGGAAGGGTACTTTTGGAAAAGGGTTGGTTTTCAACCAATAGAAATGTGTGATTACATTTGAAAAAAAGGGGGAAGCACTGAGATTTGAAATTAACATGTATATGTGTGGAAAAAGAGAGGGAAAGTTTGCCATTATCTGGTTCTGCTGAAAGGAGAGAGGTGTACAGAACAGAGATCCTGGCTCTGATAATCTGCTGTTTGAGTGCCACATTTCTTTTACAATTAACTAATTTTAAAGGTGAGTTTAGAGTTTGAGAGGGGATGTATATGGTAAATTAAGAAATGAATAATAGAATTGGAATTCCTTTTGTTGAAGTTGTGTTTATTTTTTTCTGTTTTGGGAGATATTTAAATGTGAGGAACATGTAAAATAATATGGACTATGTTTTCACGATAAATTAAGGTGTACTGGTAAAAATAAGGAATACTTTAAGGGTTTGAGGTTGCACTCAGTAATGCAAATACATTCAGCATCAGTAAGGCTGGTTGCCTTTGCTGGAGTGTAGTGAGTCACCCAGGTTACACATGTTGCTGGTCTCAGAAAGCTGTTTGGTATTGATCTGGTGATTTTACATTTGCATTAGATGGAAAGGGGGAGGTATTTTTTTCTGCAGAAGCAGACTCTTAGCACACAGCCAGCTGGTTATCCTGTGGAATCATGGATAGTATTCACAACCGAGTGGGGTTTGAGGTTTCAGTTAGTAATGCAAATACATTCAGCATCACTAAGGCTGGTTGCCCTTGCTGGAGTGTTGTCAGTCACCCAGGTTACACATGGTGCTGGTTTCAAAAAGCAGTTTGGACATGTGCTGTTTTCAGAATCTGAAAAGTGGATTCATAATGTGTCAGTCTGTAAAAGTGCTTATCACTTGCCAAAAAAAAGAGTAGTAAGTGTGCTTTCAAATTGGCAAAGAAATTTCGTTTCGTGACTAATGTGCAAACATGACTCTGTGTGTAAATAGGAATTACAGGCAGAGATTTATTGCGTATTGCTCTGGTGATTTTACATTTGTATTAGATGGAAAGGGGGAGGTATTTTTTTATGCAGAAGCAGACTCTTAGCACACAGCCAGCTGCATATCCTGTGGAATCATGCATAGTATTCACAACCGAGTGGGGTTTGAGGTTTCAGTCAGTAATGCAAATACATTCAGCATCACTAAGGCTGGTTGCCCTTGCTGGAGTGTAGTCAGTCACCCAGGTTACACATGGTGCTGGTCTGAAAAAGCAGTTTGGACATGTGCTTTTATCAGAATCTGAAAAGTGGATTCATAATGTGTCAGTCTGTAAAAGTACTTATCACTTGCAAAAAAAAAGAGTAGTAAGTGTGCTTTCAAATTGGCAAAGAAATTTCGTTTTGTGACTAATGTGCAAACATGACTCTGTGTGTAAATAGGAATTACAGGCAGAGATTAATTGCGTATTGCTCTGGTGATTTTACATTTGCATTAGATGGAAAGGGGGAGCCATTTTTTTGTGCAGAAGCAGACTCTTAGCACACACCCAGCTGCTTATCCTGTGGAATCATGCACAGTATTCACAACCGAGTGGGGTTTGAGGTTGCACTTAGTAATGCAAATATATTCAGCATCACTAACGCTGGTTGCCCTTGGTGGAGTGTAGTCAGTCACCCAGGTTACACATGTTGCTGGTCAGAGAAAGCTGTTTGGTATTGCTCTGGTGATTTTACATTTGCATTAGATGGAAAGGGGGAGCCATTTTTTTGTGCAGAAGCAGACTCTTAGCACACACCCAGCTGCTTATCCTGTGGAATCATGCACAGTATTCACAACCGAGTGGGGTTTGAGGTTTCAGTCAGTAATGCAAATACATTCAGCATCACTAAGGCTGGTTGCCCTTGCTGGAGTGTAGTCAGTCACCCAGGTTACACATGGTGCTGGTCTGAAAAAGCAGTTTGGACATGTGCTTTTTTAAGAATCTGAAAAGTGGATTCAAAATGTGTCAGTCTGTAAAAGTGTTTATCACTTGCCAAAAAAAAGAGTAGTAAGTGTGCTTTCAAATTGGCAAAGAAATTTCGTTTTGTGACTAATATGAAAACATGACTCTGTGTGCAAATAGGAATTACAGGCAGAGATTTATTGCGTATTGCTTTGGTGAATTTACATTTGCATTAGATGTAAAGGGGGAGCCATTTTTTTGTGCAGAAGCAGACTCTTAGCACACAGCCAGCTGCTTATCCTGTGGAATCATGCATAGTAATGACAACCGAGTGGGGTTTGAGGTTTCAGTCAGTAATGCAAATACATTCAGCATCAGTAAGGCTGGTTGCCCTTGGTGGAGTGTAGTCAGTCACCCAGGTTACACATGTTGCTGGTCTCAGAAAGGTGTTTGGTATTGCTCTGGTGATTTTACATTTGCAATAGATGGAAAGAGGGAGCTATTTTTTTATGCAGAAGCAGACTCTTAGCACACACCCAGCTGCTTATCCTGTGGAATCATGCACAGTATTCACACCCGAGTGGGGTTTGAGGTTGCACTTAGTAATGCAAATATATTCAGCATCACTAACGCTGGTTGCCCTTGCTGGAGTGTAGTCAGTCACCCAGGTTACACATGTTGCTGGTCAGAGAAAGCTGTTTGGTATTGCTCTGGTGATTTTACATTTGCATTAGATGGAAAGGGGGAGCCACTTTTTTGTGCAGAAGCAGACTCTTAGCACACACCCAGCTGCTTATCCTGTGGAATCATGCACAGTATTCACATCCGAGTGGGGTTTGAGGTTGCACTTAGTAATGCAAATATATTCAGCATCACTAACGCTGGTTGCCCTTGCTGGAGTGTAGTCAGTCACCCAGGTTACACATGTTGCTGGTCAGAGAAAGCTGTTTGGTATTGCTCTGGTGATTTTACATTTGCATTATAAATTAACATTGGAAATTTAATTAAAAAAGAATTTTAAAATTACTATTTGTCCTAAAGGAAATGGAACCACATGTATTGTGGAGTTATTTGAGATATAATATTTTTGGGATTATACTTCTGAAACAAAATTGTCAGACGGTATTTTAAAGAAATAAGTATTGATATTAGATGATATTTTTTAAGAATATTATGCATTTCTATAAAGTTATGTTTATGCAAAAAGAGATTCTGGGCTTTTTTAAAACAATCTTTGAGATTGTAATTTTTTTTTTGCCCGCTGTTAAATGATGAATGCAATTGCTTTCACAATTTATAGTGAAATGCAATATATTCTGAAAACAGCAAAAAAAAGGAAATTTTTTTGGGGGGAAAATATGTAAATATGTGTACTGTATTATAAAATGTTTTATTAAATATTAATACTTTTTTCTTTTTTTTCAGATTGAGATAGAAAATTTTCGAAAACTTGAACCATTTTTTAAGCAATTAAAATTAAATTTAAATTAATAAATAATTTTTTGAGTGGGTATGGTAAGTCAAAAATTTCATGGTCCCTTTTTTCCACTTCTCCACAATCACATTTTCAGTTTTTCATTGTAGTCTCTCAAGGACCTTGTAATGTGAAAATTGATTTTTAGTGTTTTTAAAAAAAATAAAAAAAAATTACGCGTACCGTACGCGTACGGTAAAAAAATAAATAAAAAAAAGTTTAAAAAAATATATAAAAAAAAGTTGAAAGGTAAGGTTGGCTCTTGAAAAACAGCCGTTGTGTTCATGCAGGGACAGAGGAAAGAAAGAGAGGGAATATTAGTCTCTACGACAAATGTGCTGATCTATTAAATTGTTCACTAGGGCAACACTGGTCTCCCTATGACAAATTAGATCATGACAAGTGGCGCACCGAACTAAAACCCTCAAAAACCGATGGTTGATTTCCAGAGGACGAGAAAAAGGAGATGCTCCCCCCACAGATGAAGGGCTCAGCTGACCTGCCGAAGATGGACTCGGCACTGCAGATGATGGACCAGGCTGAGCTGCTGTGGATGTGCTTGGTTGACTTACTGAAGGGTTACCTTCAGTATGTCGAGCATCTGTCCTACCGTGTACATCATGAAGGTGTCTCAACATGGTGTGATTCCCGAAGGAATACTTCTTGTTGGGATTCCCTCTTGAAAGTACACGGCCACAAAGCTTACAAGTCACTAAGGGTGCATTTACCTTTTGCTGGCCCTCTGGAAAAGAAAAATACTCCCATATGAAAGAGCTCTTTTGTTTCCTCCTTCTCTGCCTCAAGGTAGTGCTGCTAGCCTCACTCTCAGAAGAGGTCTGCTGTTCTGCCATCGTATCACAAAGACAACTCAGCTCCTTCTCCTAAGGGATCACAAGCAGAAATGAGGGGAATGGGTGTGGTGTAGGAGAGTTCTAGAACTGAAAGTACTTTAAACCAATCAAAAGTTTTGTTTCTTGATCACATGACCTACCGTGCGCGTACGTTATGCTTACGGTGCGCTTACGGAGCGCTTACGGCAAAAGTACGCATGCGCGTAAAAAAGACGCGCACGCGCGCATGCGCAAAACAGGCACGCCCCTTCACTTCCGCGTAACATGCGCGTGCAGCGTACGCGTTACGCGCTGTGCGCGTGTGACGTACGTCTACGCAAATTGCGTAACTGAACGCAAACAGCGTAGAAATCTAACGTTATAAAAGCAAGACGTGCGCTTACCGTACGCGCACGTTAAAAAAATAGAAAAAAAAAAAAAAGGGGAAAAAAACCCCACTATGTTATACTAATAAATCTTACCTGTTTAGTTTAAAAAAATGGTAAAAATAAAAAATATATTGTAGAATTTTTTTAATTTAACCATAGTCTTTAAAAAAGGATAGAAAATTAAAATAAAAATATGTTAAAAAAATTGAAAAAAAAAGGTAAATAAAAGAATTAGCATTTAAAAAACCTTGCAAATTCACTGAAAAAACCATGGGTTTCACACACGTTATAGTTAGGAATTAGCATTTAAAAAACCTTAGAAATTCAATGAAAAAACCAAAGGTTTCACACACGTTATAGTTAGGAATTAGCATTTAAAAAACCTTGCAAATTCAGTGAAAAAACCATAGGTTTCACACATGTTATAGTTAGCTGGACATTTCACTCGTAAAAAACCAATGAAATTCCCCCGTTATAGTTAGTTCAGCTAACTATAACTCGCGCGCCCGCAATGCACTACTGATGACGTCACATATTACATCACTCATGACATGGTCACTGACATCACTCATGACATCACTGATGACATCTCAAATGACATCACTGATGACATCACTGATGACATCATCCAGTGAATGTGTGTTTTTCTGAAAATTAAATATGTTTTGAATATGTATATCTCAAGGTCGATGGAAGAATAAATGGGTATATAAGTGTCTAAATGGATGCTTTGTTTTTGAAAAATTGATTGTGTAACTGACTGATTAGGTGTATCATAGTGAATACATGGCTTACTGAGTAATGTTTAAATATTAAAATATCTGTATCAGTCTCTCACTTTGTGTATAAGTGGCTGCATGGGTTGGTGAGTAGCTACATGGGTGTCTATATAGGTTATTAGTTGTTTTTTTGAGTATCAGTCTGAGTGTCTGCATGGTTCGGTGGGGGGGTATTACGTAGTGCATAGGTGCATGAATGAGTGATTCACTCTTTGTATGTGTTGAAGACAGCATGTGTGCAGGACTGTATGGGTGGATGAGTGTGTGTATGGGTGTGTTAGTGAGTGAATGACTGTCTCAATAGTGTCTTTATGAGTAACTACATATCTATTAAACTAGTATATGTGACTATTGGTGTATATAAGTGGGTATATGTGAGAGTGAGAGATTGAAAGAGTTCCTGTATGAATAAGTATGTGTTTCTATAAGTGACTGTTTATAAGACTAAGTATGTGTAAGTTTCCGTAGAAGTAAGTGTGGTGGTGTGTGTATAACTGTATATGCAAATAAATGTATGTTTGTTTCTTTATTAGCATGAGTGACTATGTGTGAGTTACTCTATGGATGAGTGGCATTGTGTAACAGGATGTATAGGTGTATGAGTACATATGATGAGTGAGTACATGTATGAGTGACTGTATAGGACTGTTGGTGAATGAGTGGATGTGTATATGGATCTTAGAATTACTGAAGAGGTTGTTGTAACTGGTATTGGTATGTCCATTTTTTTGAAAATTTCAGTCTCTATTTTTGAATGTGTGTATCAAAGGTTATATTAGGGGAAGAGGAGGTCTGCCACTCTATCACAAGGATGATGTCATCAGTGATGTCATCAGTGATGTCATTTGAGATGTCATCAGTGATGTCATGAGTGATGTCAGTGACCATGTCATGAGTGATGTAATATGTGACGTCATCAGTAGTGCATTGCGGGCGCGCGAGTTATAGTTAGCTGAACTAACTATAACGGGGGAATTTCATTGGTTTTTTACGAGTGAAATGTCCAGCTAACTATAACATGTGTGAAACCTATGGTTTTTTCACTGAATATATATATATATATATATATATATAATTACATGTCACATGTTTACAAATTGGAAATGAAATAATTTGCCCAGAATCCGGATTTTCCATTCCGTGCTGAACCCTCGATTAGATCACTGGGCCTCAATTTACACTGCCATCAACTTTGTCACTAAAACACATTTTCATCTCATCACATTCGAAGTTGTCCTCGCACATTGAAAGCTGTTTGAAATAAACACTGTGGAACGATTGCAGTCTATTTTTTTCAAGGAGCAGCCATTAGATGCTTTACAACCCAGGAGCACTGTGAAACATTGCTACAAGTCCTTCAGAGCTGCAATAAATTATGAAACACATCATTACTTTCCATCTTCCTTTAGATTTGCCAGGAGTCATAACCTGGAAATTGCAAATCTCAAAACTTTCAGTGCATTGCAGTTTCATTGTAGACCACTGCAGATATGGAATTTGAGTGTGAAACATCTTCCGCTTGCTGCAGTGCAAGCTTTTCACCAATAGGTCCTTCATGCATCTATCAATCTACATAAAGAGTAGACAGTTGCCTTCTTTCTTAAACACAATGACATTTGGCACGCATTTGTCTGGCGCAACAACAAATCAGCAGAAAACATGACAGCCCTCAAGAACGCCACCCGCAAACACCACCAGCTGATCCGCACCACCAAAAAGACAGCATTCAAGGAATGGCTGGATAAAAGCTGGATAACAGCACCCACAACAGCAAGAAACCCTTCAGCATCGTTAAAGAACTCTCCAACCCAAGAGCCAGCAACAACGACATCACACCCTCGCAAGACCTCTGCGACTCACTCGCCTCATTCTTCCACCGCAAGATCGCTGACATACACAACAGCTTCGGTGCCCACACCAGGCTCCCAACCACCGAACCAACACCCCCTACCACCACCCTCCGCACCTGGACCCCCGTCAGCACTGAAGACACCACCCACGTGATGAACACCATCCACTCTGGCTCCCCAGCCGACCCCTGTCCACACCACATCTACAACAAAGCCGACTCCATCATCGCACCCCAACTCCGGAACATCATTAACTCCTCCTTCGCATCTGCCAACTTCCCAGAAAGCTGGAAACATGCAGAGATCAGCGCCCTCCTGAAGAAGCCCACCGCGGACCCCACGGACCTCAAGAACTTCCGCCCCATCTCGCTCCTCCCGTTCCCCGCCAAAGTCATCGAGAAGATCGTCAACAAACAACTAACCGCCTTCCTTGAGACAAACGACTCCCTCGACCATCACAGTCAGGTTTCCGAGCAAACCACAGTACCGAGACCGCCCTCATCGCAGCTACCGACGACATCAGGTCCATGCTCGACAACGGGGAAACGGCTGCCCTCATCCTCCTCGACCTATCTGCCGCATTCGACACTGTCTGCCACCGCACCCTAACTACACGCCTCCACCACGCCGGTATCCAAGGAAAAGCCCTGGAATGGATCACCGCCTTCCTCGCCGACAGATCCCAGCGAGTCCATCTTCCTCCCTTCCACTCAGCAGCCACCAAGATCATCTGCGGCATTCCTCAAGGCTCCTCGCTCAGCCCCACCCTCTTCAACGTCTACATGAGCCCCCTCGCAGCCATCACACGCCAACACAACCTCAACATCATCTCCTACGCTGACGACACCCAGCTGATCCTCTCCCTCACCAACGACCCTGCCACCGCCAGAGCCAGCCTCCAGGAAGGAATGAAAGACGTCGCGGAATGGATGAAGCTCAGCCGTCTGAAGCTGAACTCGGACAAGACGGAAGTCCTCATCTTCGGACCATCCCCCTCCGCCTGGGATGACTCCTGGTGGCCCCCTGCTCTGGGCACCGCCCCCAAGCCCACGGACCATGCACGCAACCTGGGCTTCATCCTGGACGCCTCCGTCACGATGACCAAGCAAGTCAATGCTGTCTCATCATCCTGCTTCAACACCCTGTGCATGCTCCGAAAAATCTTCCGGTGGATCCCCACCGAAATCAGAAAAACGGTCACCCAGGCCCTCGTCACCAGCCGACTGGACTACGGGAACGTCCTCTACGCAGGAACCACAGCCAAACTACAGAAAAGACTCCAGCGCATACAGAACGCCTCTGCACGACTCATCCTGGACATCCCCCGCCACAGCCACATCTCCGCCCACCTAAGAGACCTGCACTGGCTCCCCATCAGCAAGAGGATCACGTTCAGGCTCCTCACCCACGCACACAAAGCCCTCCACGACATGGGCCCCAAATACCTCAACAACCGCCTCACGATCTACACACCCACCCGCCAGCTCCGATCCGCCAGCCCCGCCCTCGCCACTGTCCCACGGATTCGCAGAACCACCACCGGGGGAAGATCCTTCTCCTACCTAGCGGCCAAGACATGGAACTCCCTCCCCACCCACCTACGGCTGACCCAGGACCATCTCTCCTTCAGGAAGCAACTCAAGACCTGGCTCTTCGAGCACTAGCAGCACCCCCCCTCCCAGCTCCTTGAGACCCTAGCAGGTGAGCAGCGCGCTTTACATATTCATTGACTGATTGATTGATTGCCTGCAGGATAAAATTATGTGAAACCAGCTGTACTTACTTTTCCACTTACTAGGCACATTATCAGATACCTTGAACATTTTGTACAAGGGATGAGTTCACTACGTATTTTTTTCAACTGTTCCGTGGCAGAGCTATTGTTGCTCCAATATGAATTTACTTTGAAAAAATAAAAGACAAGAGGTGTTTGGCAAAACAGGAAGAGTTGGTTTAGTTAAACACGTACGCCAAGAACACAGTTACAGAAATGGGTCTGAGGACCGTCTCGTAAAGTAAAATCAATCTTAGCAAGTTTTTATACAGTTTTTGGTGTCGTAAAAATACTTCCGGCTATCCTTGTTTGGCAAAAGAAGGCAGGCTTTTTCTGTGGATTCATAAATAAGGCCGCTAATAACAAATGGAGATAGGCCTCGACCTTGCGTGGACACAATGGGGGCCAGCGAGTATTGTGTTCAGGTGTCCACCATGAGGGGTGCATGATCAATGAATGTACTCTGTGTGCTGTGCCCTGATTGGCTATGTGTTCCTAACTTCGTGTAGTATCTGAATTTATGATGTTTAAGGAATGCATGCACCCCTCCAGCCATGTGCGCTTTATTGGGGCCAATCTCCCTGGACCATTGTGCTGTTGCTACGCTTATCTAGGGGATGGACATGAGTTTCCTGTTCACACATTTGTCTGCCAGCTATGTGCCACCCCACCTGTGATATGTAAATCAGTAACCTCCGGCCTATATTGCAGAGGCTGCCTGACCATGTATTTCTGAGTCTGGGCTGACGGAGAGTTCATGATGGGCGAGTTTGTTAACAGTGATGTCATTTCTCTCATATGTGAGTGTATCCTACTAAACATTGGCATCAATGTTATCAATATTAAAACTATCACAATACAATAAACAAAAGCAGTCTGACTGGGGCTTTGGTATGACAATATGGATGATGTTTATTTGATAAACAATATCACTCCTTTGTTTAGACAGAGGAGCATTTTGCTGCCATTGAGAGGTCATCCCATGCCGGAATTCCAGCAAAGCTAATTCCTGTTTACCCGATGCGAGGAATGCTACCCAGCTCTCCAAGATGATGGGCAGCCCAATAATACGTGCCCTCAGGTAACGGGGAGTTAGATCATCTCACAGGGATTCAGCAGATTCACTCACCCTAGATACACTAGGTTAGGTAGCGCTAGATAGGAGTACAATATATTACAGTACTTATGTGCAAGCATATCTTCTCTGTAATAACACAATTGTTGAACTGTTTATCTTTTCATTATGCTAATAACACTATTCTGGTTCCTTCTATTGATAATTGCAGTACATTTAATTTACTCAAGAATAACAATGCTTCAACAAATATTGAAATTGCATTTTGTGTATTCCTTGTGCATCTCTTTGGGTATATATGAGTATCCAAACAAAAAGCCATACAACATGGTGCCCAGAGTTCTAGCTAGGGTTCTTCTTTAATGTTTCATCTGAGTAGTTTTCTTTTGTAAACTCAAAGACCACTAATCAAATTTTAACCAGAGACATTTGTGGTGTTAGGGAAAAAATCCTCCTCGGATTAGTAGGTAAATCCTATGTATTGGTTGTAGGTTGTTCAAGCTTGCACTTTTCAAAGGATCACCCCTTGGAGGTTCCCTCTCTGAATTCCACATATTCACACGTACCACCATCAGAATCTTTTCTGTCAGTGAAAAACCCATCTCTGCATTGGTGTATCAATGCGATTCATATGCAATTAATACAGTGTGTCCTTCATTGAATGTGATATAGGTGTATGCTGATGTGTGATGTTAACGCATGTGTGTAAGTGTTTTGTTTTGAAGCTAAAATATCAGCTTGTACTGAACATAGTATTTGTGTGTATTCAGTTGTCCAATGTGTATTTGAAAAGTCTTGATGAATCAAGTTGTAGAATGGTTTTCCCAATCTGCATAATCTGGAATGGAAGTTCAGCTAAAGTTATGGAAACCCAATATGGATGGAGTTTTGCTAATGTGTCTGGTGGTTGTAGAAGCGCATACTTATCGGTAAATGTGGTGGTAGGCTTCTGCCTTCACTTGAAAATGTGCATCCTAGGGCCAGGAGGTGGGCTTTTTTGATTGTTTTTTGTAATTTGAATTTGTAGCCCATTTGAGCAAATCCCAAAACTATGCGACCTATTCTTGCCAAGTGAGTTGAAAGGTCATTATCCGTCATATATATGTCATCAACATAGACGAATGCCTGGTCATCAAATTCTTGCAAAAGTTGTGTAACACGGGAAGAAAGCAACCCTGGGCTTTTCCGATATCCTTTGGGAAATCGACAGAACTGTTCTGGAGAACCTAGCGCACTGAATGCAGTCAAGTACCTGCTTTCAGGTGCTATGTTTTGGCAGAAAAATTCATTAGAAATGTGTAATGTAGTTTTGTGTCATTTTCACACTGTTATTCATTAGTGCTGTGCTGTGCGCATCTTGTACAGCAAATGTGTGTGGCAGTGTTCAAGTGTCTGTAATCTAACACTAAATTATATGAATGTTCTGGTTTCATTACTGGAAGCAAATGATTATTCATAGGAGAGAACTTTCTATTACACCTTGGTATTTAAGGTGTGTGTGTATTTCTCTAACATGTTTTAGCCTTATTTTTAATAGGTATTGCAATTGAGGTTGTGGGGTTGCCCTCTCTGGTATGATGGGATAAGGGGAACCATCACCCCACCCCACATAGTTGCGTTATAATGCAGGAGCTTGCGCTAATGTACACTACTTAGGGGCTGATTCCAATCCGGGTTCGGACAGCCCTCCGAGAGCTGTCCCTAGCCATACCTTACGACCGACTCTGTCCCGGAGCCGACCCGCCCGTACAAGGAAGTACGATGCGCAAATGTGTCCGATTGCCGACCGAGCCATAGACTCTGAAATCAGCCTCATTTCCCGTACGAGCCGAAACCATATTTGCAGAATTTGACTCGTCCGGAAGCATTTAAACAGCAGTTTCCGGCTGGGCAAGTACGATGCACACTTCCTACACGCAGAACGGTTCACCACTGACGGCACGTCTCAGCATCCGGAACTGGAGTCTCTTCGCATCGTTTTGCGCCACAACACGGACAGTGGGTATGAGACGAACCAAGCATGTATCCGATCACGCCTGTCATCCCTGCACTGTACGTTTATGACAGTCAACAACAGGAATCGGCGCATATCACGCAGACGGCAAGTACAACACCCATAGGGGGGCCATAACTACCAGCATGAACAACCACTGGAGGGGTGGGGGGGAGGGGTGCCCATCATCACCAGCAGTGCCTAGCCCATATGGGGTTGATGCTTATCACCATCAGCAATCTCCAGCACATAGGGGGTGGATGCCCAGTCCTTGAGCCTTAGGGGGGATGCCTATCACCCCCAGCAGTCCAAATCAACTTGGGGGTGGATGCCTATCACTATCTGAATACTCCACCTGCATGGGGGTGGATGCCTATCACTTCCAGCATACTCTACCTGCATGGGGTGATTGTCACTCACCACCAGCATTCTTCAGCACATAGGGAGTGGATGCCCAGTCCTTGAGCCTCAGGGGGATGCCTATAATCCCCATCAGTCCAAATCCACTTGGGGTGGATGGCTATCACTATCTGAATACTCCACCTGCATGGGGGTAGATGCCTATCACTTCCAGCATACTCTACCTGCATGGGGTGATTGTCACTCACCACCAGCATTCTTCAGCACATAGGGAGTGGATGCCCAGTCCTTGAGCCTCAGGGGGGGATGCCTATCACCCCCAGCAGCCCAAATCCACGTGGGGGTGGATGCCCATCACTATCTGCATACTCCACCTGCATGGGGTGGATTCCTATTACTACCACCATACTCAACCTGCATGGGGGTGAGTGTCACTCACCACCAGCATTTTACAGCACATAGGGTGTGGATGCCCAGTCCTT
This sequence comes from Triturus cristatus, assembly GCF_964204655.1. Classification (NCBI taxonomy): domain Eukaryota; kingdom Metazoa; phylum Chordata; class Amphibia; order Caudata; family Salamandridae; genus Triturus; species Triturus cristatus. The sequence continues at coordinate 88,139,901 of NC_140588.1, forward strand.
GAGCCTTAGGGGGGATGTCTATCACCCCCAGCAGACCAAATTCACTTGGGGGTAGATGCCTATCACTATCTGCATACTCCACCTGCATGGGGGTGGATGCCTATTACTACCAGCGTACTCCACCTGCATGGGGGTGGATGCCCATCACTATCAGCAGTCCCACTCATATGTCTTGTAGTACCAGCACCCCTCACCCTACCATCATGCCAAGATTGTGTATTGTGAGTGAACTCCCTGCAACTGTGACCCAAAGCTGATTCTGGCATCATAAATCCATGCACATCGTGAACATAGCATCAATGGTACCAAACCCCACCGCTGGGATCCAAATATGAGTGCCTGTCCAAAATTGTCAGACAATGCTGCTCTGCACGTCAGATTCCTGGTTGTAACACCACAAGCAGTGTAGTGGCTAAGTAGTTGGTGTGTTGCAAACAAACACACATCTGTCGAGTGGAAGTGACCTGTGTCGACTAACATCCCTCTTACATATGCAGAGTAGCAGTGCACATGTAAGCTTACAATGCCTCCAATGTACAACTACACAATGTAAGTAGTGCCCAACAGAATACATACACACATATGCACACAAACAGACAGACATACCAAGGAATACTGTCTAGATTGCAGCCATCAGGTAATCAAGACCCATACCATGGCAGCAATGGAACATAATAACCATGAAGAATGCACTGAATGATGAGGGAGGAGTGCCAGGGACAGTACGGCAATACCTACACCTGACTTGCAGGCAATGTCCAGAAAAGCCATATCAACGCAAGGGTGCAGGTACCCAAACACAACCAGCCAGCCCCACACTGCAAAATGAACACCACATGTGTGTGTGTCTCAGTGTACTCAGGCTAGTGTGACACACATCCTGTGGTGTTTAAATCAAAACAGATATTTATTTATTTATTTAGAAAGTTTTATAGAGCGCGAACAAGATCCTAAACGGATATCAGAGCGCTATACAATCAGTAAGGTTACAATACAACAAATAGATGTTACACATAGCACATACACAGAGCATCTTGTGTAGGCAAAGCAATAATCAACCTGAGGAAAAACAAAAAGTCTAGTTGCTTAGATGGTCTATTATGACCGTCTTGTTAGGGACACGGATGTGATTGGAACCCAGATGTCTATAGTCCATAGTTAGGTGAATTTGGCCATGAGTATCAATTTTACCTCCCTTTTGAAAGAAGCAGTGGAGGGGTTAAGTCTGGTTTCAGGAGGTAAGGCATTCCAGATTCTGGGAGCCATCCCGGAGAAGGATCTGTTATATGTTTTCTTCTTGTGGAACCTTTTTGGTTTCAGTAGTAGGTTATCCGCACTTCTTGAGGATCTGATCCCGCCAGAGATTGTCAGTTTCTGTGCCAGATAAGAGGTATAAGTGCACACACTGCCATCCAGAAGTCACACAGGACCTGGCGACATACATGTGGCTAATCAGCCCTTGTGACATTAATGGTCACACAACACAGCCATGTGACATTAGTTTGGCTGCACACCAACAAACAGCAAGAGATGATGAGCCCTCTGCGTGTAACACTTTGGATGTACACTCTACTGTTGAGCACAGACACATGTGCGGTGTGTGCACTGTGGCAGTCAGTGACAGCCAAAATGACATCACACTCCCTCAGAAAAATAAATGGCAATGTGCTGTGACGTCAGCCCTCCATGTATGTAGTGTCCTAGACATGAGAACACTCACATATGCCCACTCCAGATGCCACACACCTTCATCTGCACCAATGAGCAGCAGCCAATCCCGCAGGTACTGCAGACATTGCACATGCACCAATGAAAATCACAGGGGTGGAGGGGAACCAAGGTGTATAAACACATCACACATGACCAGTCAACATCCTTTGCAAATGAAACACACACCCTATATTATGAGGTACATGTGCACCCGTAACACTTATCTGACACATTGGGATCCTTTGAACAGTCCCCGAACAATGGAGAGCACATGGATACCCAGAAAGAACACATTTTCACAGCAGCAGGCATTGACTGCTAGGTTCTGATGAGTGGAAGCACTGACACACACATACAAGTTACCCAGCCACATGAAGACATCACAATGTGAAAAACAACCTGATTTTGGCAATACCAAAGTGCAGGGCTGAATCCTTGTTATGTATCATGTGAGTTTGCACACATACCAGGGCCATTACGTCACACACACACACACACACATCGATGACTCCCCTATAACCAGTACATACCATCTACCCACATCCCAGGAAACCCAGTCCTAACACCTATGGCAAACACAGGCCAACTCAGCAAGCATCACAGTCGGGCACAACTGCAGGGAATGTAGGCGGTGTGTAAAAAAGCACGGGAACCCACTGAGACATGCACACAGAACACAACAAATGGGCCCAGTCAATGACACGAGGTTAAACACTGCCATGAGGTGACTCTACTCATGTGTAACCTCAGCTGTGCCAATAGTCGTCTGTGCAGGGCCAAGTCATGTCAGAGTAGGAGTATGCCAGTGAGCCACCTATTAATTCTAACAGAAGGTTTGGGTCACATCAGCCTGTATCCTGCAGTGTCCCTTAAGCCACAAGCACATACTCCAAACATATTGTTTACCAAGTTGCACCGATGACACAGATGATTTTTTCATCACCCATGCATGAAAATGCATGTCCGGTGCTGATGGGCTGAGTCAGTAAGAAGGAAGATGTGCACACAGGTCAGCACAAAACATGTGCAACAGTGGAAAACAAAGATGTAACGTACTCCAAAGGCTGTCCCAATCCCTGTGCAACATCAGTTGTAATCTTGAGAATCTGAATCGACACACAATGATGTTTTGGAGACATACTGCTATATGACTCATGTACCATGGCACACATGAGGCACATCACAACATCATATCACACATTGGCAAATGACAATAGCACAACAGCAACTTAATTACACACCTCTGCAACATCGGGTACATGAAAAGAAAATCAAAGCAATAACAAAACATAAGTTTCTTCAGCAGCATAAAGGGGACATTTCAATCCCCAAATGCAATAAGGCCAATGGCCAGTCCATGACATCAGTCCATGATGGAGGACAACTGGCAACATGTCAGCCCTAGCTTGCCTGCACTGACGCACAGTAAGGGACATCACCCTTTGGCGGGGCATCTATGGTGGCAGGCCAGGCACCGCACGGACAGGATCAGGGTGCACAAGAGTGTGTCAGGGGAGTGGTGGTGGGTACAGGGGTCACAGGAGCAATGCAGTGGATGGGTCAGGGTCAGTGTGTGGGGTTTGTCTGTCCGTGTTAGTAGGGGTCATCTGGGTGTTGTCAGATTCAGCAGGAATGGTGGCAGGGGGTGCAGATGTTACTGCTGCTGCACGCTGATCCACACCAGAGGGTGTCGCACCGTGTCTGATTTATTTTCAGCTTGAGATAAGTACGTTTATAAGAGAGCGCTCACAAATAACCTGGCAGTGTAAAATAACACCCCCTTGTTTGCTTATTATCTAACGGATACGCAGGTTGGAGCAGCATCCGCGTGAGGACTCATCATGAATAGCGATAGAGACAAAATTGCAGAGGAACTATTTGATAACCTTGCCAAAGGGCAATCAATAGCAGCGAGTGCTGGACTTAATGTACCCACACGCAAAGAGGGCCTGCGGGATAAATTCACGAGATTAGAAAAATTGAAAAAAACTGAGAACTCAAAATGGTGGGACGGAGCTACATTGAAGCAGTATATGCGTCTCAATAGGGTCCCCAGGGGTTTAAGATCACAAATCTTCCCAACATACGATGACCTGGAGGAAGACCTACTAAAGAAATGGGAAGACACATTAAATGACAATTCCCAAACACTCATGACAATTCTGATTGAAAATACAGACAGGAAATTGATAAAACTCCAAAAAGATATTGAAACATTAGAGAAAGAGATAGTAGCCCTAGACCTCAAAGAAGCTACCGAAAAAAACTATGCAATACTTAATGAAATTTTAATGAAACATCAAAATGAGATTAAAGCAAGGAAAGCGAGAAAACTGAAACGAGATGAAATAGACTACAGGGAAGGACGAGTATACACCTACGCCAGAAAATATGATTATCTTTTTCAGACAGGGAAAGAATCAGAAAAAACTAATCAAAGACAGGATATGAGTTCAATCTCTTCCAGTACCTCTTCTTTGAATGCACCAGTCTCTGGAGACAGTGATTTGGAGAATGCAGGGGCACCTTCCTCTTCCTCTTTTTTACGAGAGGTACTGAGAATCAGGAGAGGGAACAGACTCCCACCTATCCGCGATTCCATAAACGCAAAACCCGCAGAGGTCAGAGGGCAGGGAGAAAAAGAGGATTACCGCACCAAACTGAGGTCAGGTCAGATCAGGAAATAAAGACAGGGTCGACAGATGATATTGAGATCATGAACCTGTCTTCGATGTCTCTGAATGATGAAATGATTAACTTGTTGAAAAAAGGTTTGAGTTTCAACCCTACTAATGAGGGTGATGTGTGTAATACGAAAGTTGATCTGTACAAATTCACGAGAAATTTGAAATTGAAAAGTTTTTTTGACATGAATCCTGTACCCAATAAAATCTCTATGCATATTCCTACTGATTTTTCAAATATCAGTTACAGTATTCAAGACGCACTAAACACCCCAAAGAGTAGATACACTATTACAAGAGCTTGACATTCAGACAGACTACACATTGACCAGTGGGCTTCGATCGAAGTCCAAGTGGACACCCATACTCACGAGCGGGAACTCAATAGACACTTTTCATAAACTAGTTCTGGCTGACCTCAATAAATTTGAAGACAAGAGGGACAAAGGGAAATCGAGATACACGGACAATCTGTCCAAAGGAGAACGAATAGCCCTTAAAGAACTTGCAAACAACAAAGATGTTATAATTAGAGAAGCGGACAAAGGAGGCAACGTAGTGGTAATGAACAAACAGGATTACAATGCAGAAATACTTTCACAACTCAATGATACATCATGCTACGAAACAATACATCACAATCCAATAGGCCCACTCTCACAAACGATTAATCACAAACTTACTGAGTGGTATAATGACAGTCTGCTGACCCTGGAAGAAATGAATTATCTCAAAGTGTTTAAACCCAACTACCCGTGCATTTATACACTTCCGAAAGTACACAAACATTGCACTTTCCCTCCGGGTAGACCAATAGTAGCAGGAATTGGGGGTCCCACTGAAAGATTAGCTGAATATGTAGACATGTTTCTGTCACCACTGGTGAAAAACCTTCCCTCATATATAAGGGATACGAAGCATATATTAAACATTCTGTCAGATCTAAGATGGGAGGAAGGCATGATCCTGGTGTCAATGGACGTGGTGTCTTTGTACACCAGCATTGAACTAGAACTAGGGATAAAATCCATAGAGAATATTCTGTTCAAAAGAGCTGCTTCACAATGGAAACACACAGAGATGCTGATCGACATGACACGCATGATTCTCTACAACAATGTATTTCTATTCAATTCTCAATGGTACAAACAGAAGAAGGGAGTGGCGATGGGTTCCAAATGTTCCCCCAGTTTCGCAAATTTGTTCATGGGGAAATTGGAAGAGGACTGGATATGGGGACCAGGAGGAGGCAGATTCCATGACTCTATTCTATACTGGGGGCGCTACATCGACGATTGTCTAATGATTTGGACAGGTAGCCCTGAAAAACTCACGGATTTCTGTATATACCTGAATTCAAACACTTCACATATGAAATTCACACAAGAATCAAGTAGCATGAGTATCAAATTTCTGGACATTGAAATATTCATCAAAAATAGTCAACTGCACACCAGATTACATAGGAAAGACACGGCATGCAATGCGATCTTACATGCAAAAAGTGCACATCCTCCACACCAAATAAATGCCATCCCATTAGGCGAATACACAAGAGCTAGACGGAACTGTAGTATTGATACAGATTTCCGATATTGCCTACGGGATATGGAAAAAAGATTCATCAAAAGGGGATACAACACATCTGTGATCCAGAAAGCAGGGAACAAAATCAGGAATACAGAGAGAATAAAAACTATCACAGATAAGGAAAAGAGAACTGCAGATACATCTATCAGGTTGATCACCAATTATGACGATCACAGTAGGGCCCTATCTAAAAGCCTACGGAAACACTGGCACATTCTCACAAATGACCCCTCTTTAACTAAGATCATTAACAAGAAACCACAAATCACGTATCGAAGGGGTAAAACTTTACGTGCACGCCTTAGTCCGAGCTACACACACGATGTTCCCCCAGACACATGGCTCACCGCAAGATCCAAAGGTTTTTTCAAATGTGGATGTTGTGGAAATTGCAGATGGGCGGATGACAAGAAAAGAACGTTTCAAGGCCCAAACAAAGAATATGAGATCAGGACAAACATTAATTGCAACACCAAATTTGTAGTGTATATACTAGAATGCACATGTGGAGGTAAATATGTAGGCAGCACTATAAGATGTCTGAAAGAAAGGATCGCAGAACATGTAAGAGCCTTAAAACATAGAGATTCAAGATACCCCATGGCATTACACATTTGGGAGTGTCCAACACAAGGCCAGACAAAGAAGTTCAAATTCTATGGCATAGATCACTGCAAATTGAATCCTAGAGGAGGTAACAGAGAGCTCAGTCTAAGGAGATTAGAAGCCTTTTGGATCATGCGCTTGAGAACATACGAACTAGGTTTCAATAGCGACAATGAGATGCACTATTTCCTGGGAGACTGAAATCATTTGATTCTGGGGCTACCACCAGTGAATCACGAACCGGAATAAATGAGGAAAGCAACACCATACACTAATATCAACACTACACTACCTCTGTTTAGATATAAATGTCATGTTGGATTCTAACAATTGATCGAGTCTATACCGAGAACAACACTAGACGGCTAGTATTGGGCAATGCAGCCTTTGCGCAAGATAATCTTAGACATTGAGAACTACTTTGTTCACTTTCTTCTCCGAGTTGCACCATGATGTGTTTGCCCTCTGCATATTAAGTGTTTCTTCTAATTTTATTAACTATGTTGCTGTAAAGTGTACCGCTTCTCCATTGCAAATCATTTATTGAAGGCGATATTATTCTTCTACCGTTAATTTCCAGATATTGATTTTCTGTCTTTTTTCGTTTTATGAATTGTCTTTAACTTTCATGTTTTCGCGCTGCTTGATAATGATAGAGAGATACAAAGAATCAATCTAACGCATGCGCACCACTAACGTATCCAAACACACACGTTCTAGTGTTTGACTCGGCGCCCCGATATAAACACTTCCGGGTATGCGCACTTACGGAAACGCCGATACACGCGGAGAACACCAGCACATACGGATAGACGCACTCGTCTACGGGTAAGAACCACTACAGAGTAGAGACTCCTTTGCATTGTTAGCCCCTTTCTTCAATTTGGAGCATGCGAGTGACTATTTGATATCACTCTTCACAGAACCTGATTATCGCAATTGGAACACTACCATTAGTCACAGATATGTTGGATGATAACTAATGCGGACAACGTTTAAACGCACAGGTTGCGTTTGGAGATATATGACCCCCTGGGTCGGAATTATCACCAGGTGTAAGGTAAGCCTGGACTCGATGTTCTCATTGTACCGCGTATGATTTAATTAGTGTATCCTAGACTATTACAGTGTATGTTCATGGCTAACCAGTTACTAAGAAATAGATTGTGATAGTATACGTATTGTTGCTTACTTACAGGTCATACTCATTGGCCACATTACGATAAGGTAAGGGGATTTCGATATCCTCTCGCATGCATATTACGCATGTTGCTTACTTACAGGTCATAGTCATTGGCCACATTACGATAAGGTAAGGGGATTTCGATATCCTCTCGCATGCATATTACGTTTGTTTCTCCCTGAGTGGGGCTATTAATTAAGTTGCGCCACATACACTTGGTTCACCCGGCTCATTTTAGTTCTCAACCCTGAAGTTCAAATACACTAGACTCGCACAAATTACACTTTGAAGAGGACAGATGACAAATTCGTTCACGCGGCACCTACTGTGAAGGGGTCTTCACAGTATTTCACGCACTAAGGACGCTGCGCACCTATTGATTTTCATATCTCTCTTTATATTTCAAGAATTATCAAAAATATTTTCATTATAATTCTCCATATTTTTGGGTTTCCACCCTGAACACTTGGATACTTTTCTAAAAAATTCCTTGTATTGTTTTTTGTAGGTTTTCCCACCAGCTTAGTGAAAACTGTAATTAGATCATTGTATTTCAGTATATTCAGAGATCTGTCTGTGATATATACCCTGTATATGTTTTCTCACCAGCCCTGAAGAAGTCGGGGGGTGTGTGTACCCCATGACGAAACACGTGTTGGCTGGCTGGATTATTCTGAAATTTGACCATAAAACGGAAACTGAATTTACTTGTTTGTCCTGCAATCCCTCATTATCCGAGAAATTATATTGCATGAATTGTGTTTGATACATATTGGTAACATACCTAAATAATAAGAAATTGACGTGTGCACAGTCTTGTTTGACGTTTGTATAGCGGGCTCAGGCCCACTTGTAGAGGGTTTAGGGATTGTTTTCCCTCTTCTGTCGCACCGTGTCTGATTTATTTTCAGCTTGAGATAAGTACGTTTATAAGAGAGCGCTCACAAATAACCTGGCAGTGTAAAATAACACCCCCTTGTTTGCTTATTATCTAGAGGGGCCAGGTTGTTCATGGTATTCATCAGAGGAGTGAGAGGCATCCACACCGGCCTGCTCTGTGTCAACCAGAGTCTGGGACTGTGAATCTTCCCCGTCTGTTCTTGAAGTTTCCCCAGCTGCACCTGTGGGTGGAAGAGACACACAATGTATGTTGTGGTTTAGCACACATAAACTTATCACACACATTCAATTCTGATGAGTGTATGTGCATAGATTTGTCCTCAATTATCAGTCAGATGCTGATGTAGGTTTTGTACAATTTCCAGATGTGTTTTATGTACACGTATAGCTGTGTGCATGGACAGCTCATGTATTTTTAAGATGCCTTACATGTACATTGCAAAATGTGTACTCCTCTGCTTCACACAGGTGTGTTGTTTGTTGTTGGTGGGAGGGGTGTGTGTGGCAGGGCCTGCTGGGAGTTGTAGCATGAGGTTGCATTCCTTCTCCCTCCTGGACTGGAAAGGACCCATGGGCCATGCTTCCAAGACAGTGAGTCTGAGTACATGTTCAAGTTGCCGGACAGTGGTGTCTTGGTGTTTGTTGGTGCCCAAGTCCCAGAAAGGCCTTGTGCTCCCCACACCAGGGCCCAGTGTCTCCAATCTTTCCTGTACTTTGACACTCCCTGTGAGGTGAGCCTGGTGCATGGGCCTATTCCTGGGACAGGTGGGATGGGGACTATGGCCTGGGACTCCAACTCCCATCATGCATTTGACTCCACCCCCTTCCCAGAAAACCCATGCTTCCTTCCTGTGACTCAGCTTTCCTGATATAGGATGTGTGCAGACAAGAAGGCTGCTGCATGGGACTGGTGTTCAAATCCCATTGCCTTGCTGTGTATTTGTACTCAGTTTTGTGACTTTTGCGAATGGGGATCTTGCCAGTGACATTGCAGGTATGTTTGTAGTTACAATCTGCATTGGGACACAATCACCACCATGGATTGCATATCCTTCCCCCCAGGTCCAGTGTCAGGCATATTGGAAGTCGGTTTACCTTGAGTCTCAGGTTGTGCTTTATCCCAGGTGTGTTGTTTGTTATTGGTGGGAGGGGTGTGTGTGGCAGGGCCTGCTGGGAGTTGTAGTGTGAGGTTGCACTCCTTCTCCGTCCTGTACTGGATAGGACCCCATGGGCCATGCTTCCAAGACAGTGAGTCTGAGTACATGTTCAAGTTGCCGGACAGTGGTGTCTTGGTGTTTGTTGGTGCCCAAGTCCCAGAAAGGCCTTGTGCTCCCCACACCAGGGCCCAGTGTCTCCAATCTTGCCTATACTTTGACACTCCATGTGGGGTGAGCCTGGTGCATGGGCCTATTCCTGGGGAAGGTGGGATGGGGACTATGGCCTGGGACTACGAATCTCACCCTGCTTTCAGCTACACCCACCTGTCCTGCATGCCAGACCTTCCTTCCTATGACTTAGCTTCCTTGGGAGTGTGTGTAACTGTGGTAGCTTGATGGCTGACGGTGTTTGGTGGTGTATGGGGCAAAATCCCATAAGTCTGTCTTACGTCTGTCTTAAGTCTCTCCTAAGTTTGTCTTAAGTTTGTCTTAAGACTGTCTTAAGTCTGTCTTAAGTCTGTCTTAAGTCTATCTTAAGTCAAACTTAAGACAAAATCCTAACTTTACTACTACTAAATGCCTCTGTGAATACCAAAAGTAGGAAGTTTAGGATTTTGTCTTAAGTTAGTTCTGTGAATCGGGCCCATAAAATCTAACCACCATATGGATGGAACAAACATTGTTTTAGAGTGAGTAAAACATTTTCACCACATTACACTCAGGACTAGGGTTCACCAAGTAGCACACCACACTCCAGTATCATCCTTCCAACCCTTTCTACAATTATCACATTTCATGTATATGAGTTTCAACATACTTAGAACCCGATATCTGGAAGGCACTTAAAATATAGAATCACCAATAAAGACAACCATCTTTCAAATGTTGCTGGTTCAGAAGTTGGAACAGGTGCAGACCCACCATCAACAGATATGTTTTGCAGGTAGTAAAATATATCCAAACCTGCAGGTGAGTGGATAAGGAGACACAAGAAATCAATTCTCCTATTTATGATCATTTTAACTCAACCTGAGTGATTCCTTATGATCACAAATAGTCAATGTTACCTTAAGATCTACCTCTCACTAAGGTGGAGTCCTTAGATTGTTTAAATTTCAGTCAAACATGACGCTTAAACAATCTGTCTGATCATCCTGTCAGTTTTTTTTGGGCTTGCACAAATTAGACCTACTACTGCCTGCAAGGGGAATGTATGCCTCCATTACTTGTTTTATGTAAATACGGTATAATGCCATTGTATGTGTGGTTGATCATATGACATATCTCCTATTCAGATGAGGTCGTGCTTCAATCGAATTAATAGGGCTAAAGCATACATGTAAGCTATTAAGCTTTGTAGTTGTATGCTATCGGGCTGCACTCATCTGACGCATCCCTCAGCCTTGAAAGAAGGAAAACCCACATCTGTTACTATGAAGGCAATAGTCGTTAGACTGATTATTAGTGCCCAAAACCAGGTAACACCCCCAGAACGCGTTTTACGATGATCAAGTAAATAAAGCCTGTCACAATTCTGGAGGTTTATGAGAAAACATCAAAGCCTTTCAGAAACATTAAAAAGATGGTTCTAAAAGACTCCTCTGGATGTGGACTCAGGTGTCCCACACAAATTGGTTCATGCACAGATCTTGCCTGAAGGCATTATGCTGCTCTCTGTCCCCTTCTCAATTCCACAGCGTTTCTGCATATGAACACTGAAAACGTGTGTCTTGTCCAGCTTGACCTACTTTTTAAAACCAGCCGCACAAGATCACGTGATGCCATCAATCACATGTGATTCAACTGGAAAGCCGGCAAAAACTTGAGCCATTGGCAGTGCCATATTTGAATGATGAGCTACTGCTTATAGGACCTACTGCACTGCTTATATAGGAATTTGTATCTGTTTCCTTAATAAAAGTGCCAATGTCCTCAGTAATCTATTGAATGGTGTAACAAATCTACATCCTGATCCCCTACACCAAAGGGATGCCAATATCTCCACTAAACTATTAGGTGGTGATACACAACCGCATCCTAACCACTTAGCATTGGAGGTACCCCAATTATATATATTATTCTTTATATATAAAAAAGGCAAGTAATTCCCCTACTCAAGAAATGCAAACATAAAGCCAGGAATATCTTCACTTAACTGATCATAGTAAAAAGGACAAACACAGGTTCCTATATGGCAAGTTTTATCCAATCCTCCCTCGAATTGAACCCATTTCTCATAGTGTTAAGTGTGGATATATATACCGCTGTTCTCTGTTTTTTTGCTTTTGTTCTAAATTGCTGCCTCTTCTACTACCCATAATCTTCTTTAGAATGTACCAGCAAAAATCCATACGGTTGTGTTTCATCTTATTATAATATTCCACAAGCGGTGCATTGATCTTACTTGTTTTCAGTGCTGATTTGTTTTCTAAAATTCTTACTCTTTACTCTCTGCTGGTTTCACCAACATATCCTAGTCCACATGGGCATAATATCAAATATATGACATTGCTACTATGAAAATTGTTCAGACTGCTTGTTGTCACTTTGTAACCATTGTACTCCACCATTTTTTTTACTATACAGTGGTCACATATAGTGCAATTTCCGCACCTGTAGGTACCAGTCATCTGAAACGTTGTCTGTTGTACAGACTTTTGTTCCCTGTATGTGTGTACCAGGGAATTACGTAAATTGTTGTTACATTTAAAAGCAAATAAGGGTTTCTCTAATTGGACCTCTTCGTTGTCATTAAGAATTTTCCAATTGGTGTTAATACTTTTTATTTGATTACTTATTTCTGAAAATTGGCTTATAAACACTATCATCTGAGTTTTTGTTACTGTCAGTTTTGTTGAACATACTCTTCCAGTTGTAAAAACAGGCTCTCTGAAATGAATGATTTCTCAATCTTTTATGGTAACCTCAATCCTTTGATTTCTTTTTCAGATATCTGAATGTTTATAAAAAGTCATCTAGGGGAGAGCAATTCCTTCGAAGCTGAATAAATTGCCAGAAAGGAATGGTATCTCTCTGGGCCTTTTAATGATAACTAGTGCAGTGTAAGAAAGTATTTTTAATGGTAGGTTTGGTTAAAGGTTCTACCTCTAAAAGACCCAAAACATTTTAATAGACATGTCAAGGAAATTAACATAGTGTTGCTTTGATGTGCAGTAAGTGTAAGATTGGGGTCCTCAAATTTATATATTCAAGGAACACATCCAGTTGTTCATGAGAACCTTCACAGATAAACAAGATATTGTCAATGATGCAATACAAATTAACAATGTTCACTGAGAAGGGAGCCATATCATTAACGATATGTTTTGCTTCAAAGTCTCCAACTTACAAGCAGGCCAGACTTGAAGCACAGGTTGCTGATATGCTGGTCCCCTTGCTTTGTAGGAAAAGTTAATCATGACAGAAAAATATTATTTTTCAAAACTATAGATACACTTTGTGCTATAAATTCTTGTTGGCTCCTCTCATATCCTCAACGGCTAAAATTCTCTTGATCACTTCTATGGTGTCACGTTTCTATATAAAGTCTCTATATCAAGAGTAACTAACATTTGTGTCTTATAATTATATGCTTTGCCCTTGAGTATAGAGATAATATGCGCTGAATCTTTTATATAAGATTTTTGCTTGGAAACCAAAGGTTTCAAGAAACAGTCAATATATTTACTCAGGGGTTCTATCAGGGACCCTAAACAACTCACAATGGATCTAAGTGGAGGGTCTTTTTCAGCCTTATGAATCTTTGGGAGTCAATAGATTGCTGGTGATATGTGATTATTATTCCTAAGGAATCTGTATCCTTCCTCACAGATCCAGCTATTATCTTTGACATTTTCAATTAACATAAACACTTCTATTTTTAATGCTTCCAGTTTCCTAGTGGATACCTTTGTGTAATATTCTGCCACAGTAAGTAGTTTCAATACTCTTCTGCCATAGTCAGCTGTATCAAAAATAACTCCACCTCCGGTTTTATTGGTGGCTTTTATGGTAATATTCAATTTCTCTTTTAGAGAGGATATCACTAGCCTAAATTCTCTAGGCATAATATTAAAATGAGGGTGGGAATCATTGAGTATTTTCTGCATGTTAAAGTCAACTACTGTTTCAAAGATGTCTACATTCTTGCTTACTTGATTAACTGAAGGTGTGAACATAGATTTAGGTTTTAGCCCTAAGCTTCTCTCACCACTTTGTAGCTGCCTACCTTCAAAAAATCGCCTGAGCCGAATATGCCTAAAGAAAGATGTAAGGTCTTTTCCCAACTCAAATGTATTCATGTTGGCCATGGGTGCAAAGCTAAAACCCTTTTCCAGTGGCTCCTTTTCAGCCATATTTAATTTTATATCTGACAAGTTAATAATGGGAAACTTATTTTTCACCAGTATGTCTCATTTTTACATATGCTTGCGGGGAATGATTTCTCAAAAAATTGACCCATTCCGTGGTTCAGGTTGGTTCTCTGTCCCCTCCTCTGTCCATGTTCAAAAAGAAAACCATGGGCAGTATTAGATGTATATCCTCCTTGTTCATCCCTAGAGGGTACCTCCTCTTTACTACTTGATCCTGATGTGTCAGAGGTTATGTTCTTTTGCCCCCCCCCTCTTGAATATATGGATCTCTGATTGAATTGTCTACACCACCTCTGTTACTCTTTTTGTTGATAATAACCCTTATTTAGATACGGGTATGCTAGTTCTAAGCTGAACTTATTAATGTCTTTCTTCAATTTGATTGTTTTTTCTTTAATGAGGTATTCTCTAAAAGTGATCTGTCGGTGGCTGTAGGAAAATGGAATAGTTTACTGGTTTTGGGCACTAATAATCAGTCTTATGACTATTGCCCTGGTAGTAACGGACGTGGTTTTCCTTCTTTTAAGGCAGAGGGAGGCGTCAGATGAGTGGAGTCCCTAATAGCATACAACTAGAAAGCTCCTTAGCTTCCACGTTTGCTCTAGCCTTATTAATTCTATTGACGCCCGACCTCAACTGGATTGAAGGTATGTCATATGATCAAACACATTGCATTATACAGTATCTACATACATGAGAAATGGAGGCATACATTCCACTTACAGGCAGTAGGAGTTCTAATTTGTGCAAGCCCTAAAACAACTAACAGGGTGATCAGACAGATTTTTTAAGGGTCATATTTGACTGAAATTTAAACAATCTAAGGACTCCACCTCAGTGAGAAGTAGGTGTTAAGAAAACATTGACTCTATGTGATCATAAGAAATCACTCAGATTGAGTTAAAATGTTTATAACTTGGAGAATTGATTTCTTGTGTCTCCTTATACACTGACCTGCATGTTTTATATACATTTTCCTACCTGTGAAACATGTCTGTTGATTGTGGGTCTGCACCTGTTCCGAACTAGTGACATTAGAAAGACCGTTATCTTTATTGGTGAGTCTATACGTTAAGTGACTTCCAGATATCTGATTTTAAGCATGTTGGAACTCAAATATATGAAATATGATGAGAATTATAGAATGCGTTGGAAGAATAATACTGAAGTGTGGTGTGCTACTTGGTAAACCCCTAGTCCTGAGTGTGGTGCAAAATGTTCTTGCCATCGTATGGTGGTTAGATTTAATAATCCCTGTACATTAGATTCTGTCTTATACTTGATAATTGATGTTTGATGATATTGTTTTCATATACTTAATCATTTTTATGTGTCTTTTATGCAGGATTTTTATCTTATTGATATTTCTATGAGGGAAATACATATTTTTTTGTCTTGAAGAAGGTGGTCATAAATTACATTATTCACCAAAACACGTTGCTTCATTTGCTGCCCAAAGTGTGAGGAACAGAGGAGCACATTAGAAAGAAATTGTTTGTTATCACATGTTGTTTTGGATGATTACTTCAAACTAGCTCAAATAAATGACAGATGCAATTGTCTTGTATGATTTCTCATTCTAAATTATGGATTTTGTCCATTTGTTATGCATTTTTAAAGAAAATGTGTATCTCACCCTTTTTACTGAAGGGATTTTAAACTTTTGAATGTCTGTAATGATATTCAATATATCGATTTTTTAATTAAAAATGTTGTGATAAAAGTATTCAGTTAACCGTGTAGCATTCTGCTTATTCAAGATTGGGGTTATGAGTGCTTGCTGTGTGGGTGTCTGTGTGCAGAGCAGGTGAATGACCAGTGGTTCCAAAGGGAGTTATTCTTGACTTGCCAGTCTTTCACAGAGCCATGTCCCTTTGGTCTGTAGGGCCCCTCTCATTGCATTTACTGGGCAATCCTTTTCAGCCAAGAGAATATCATAGCAGAATGACAAGTTCTTCCAAAAAAGAACATTTATGGGATGTTGTATATCCTCCTCCATCTGGAGTTGCATCTCATGTAATTGATGTGGGACACTCACTCTCCTATCCGTTGTTTCCACTTGCATATAGTTACTCTTTGCTACTGCTGCCAGACACTCCATAAGAATCTGGCAAAATAATATGACTTCTGCCCACTCCCCGCTTAGAAGCAGTGTCCTCAATATTTGTGACAGGCATGATTTTAAGGCCGGCCAACTTCTTTTTGAATTGAGGCTTGGACTATTAAGGTTTGTCTTACTGATTAATAAAGTCAAATGAGCATTGTGAGTCCTTGTTTGATATCACATACACCTCTGATCAGCGCTCCAATCCATTCCCTTTTCTCGAGCATTTTTCAGTTGAATCCTGAAATGAATGAGAAGAACATGGATCAGTAAACTGATTCCTATCAGGTGTTTTATTATTTTCATGGTTATGCATATTATAGTGTTTTTCAGCGTACTCCTGTTGGGGAGATCAACGCCATGTTTTAGTCTTTTCTTTATTTTGTTTATTATTCCAATTCTTAGTGGAAGAGTCTGAGGCCTGCTTCAAGTAATCCTTTTCAGAATTACTCTTAATTTGTGGTTTACTAGGTCTGGCTCCCAAATTATCCTTATCTGTTGTTCTGTAGTTTTCCTCAATAATTTTGGGCAATTCGCTCTCCTGTTTTCCCAGATCCAAATCTATGAGTCACTGGCTTATAGCCAACACTACTGCTTTCCCTTTTATGTTACTTAACATTATGGTGTATACTGCAGCAAAGTTGCCTATCAGTTTAATCCCCAAATCCAGGGCAGGAGCCACCCTGTACTCATTTTGGATCTGTTGAAGCACTTCTGGCAAAACAGCTAATGCGAGAGTCCCATGTTTTCCGATATATACTGCAGCAAAGACTGTACCCCAAGTGGCGCATTCTTCCACTGGAGGAGCCATCCCCATTGGAAAGCATATTGTGAGAAGTCTGTGTTTTTCTTGAGGTCCTGTATGTGGAAACACTACTTCAATCTGGTTTGTTTTTTTGTGCAAACCTGAACAGAATTTCCTCTTGTCTGATGGAAATTGTACCCATGACTGTGTTGATAGTCACTGGACTAATTCCAGTCATACCCAATTATGGATTTGCA
Organism: Triturus cristatus; assembly: GCF_964204655.1. NCBI lineage: Eukaryota > Metazoa > Chordata > Amphibia > Caudata > Salamandridae > Triturus > Triturus cristatus. Next base: position 88,157,210 of record NC_140588.1, read on the forward strand.
GCTTGAGCAGCCCTTGCAGGATTGATTGTCATTGTGCTCATAACATATATACACATCTATGTTTTAACCAGATCTGTACATAGCATACGTAGGTCTGTAGCTGTCAGATTTTCTATACCTGGGTATGGTGGGTAATCAGTTAAGACTGACCATGTTTATCCCTCATTGCTAAGGGAACCTACTCTAACATTGTTGTGCATATGTGGTACAGCACCTTCAAACCAATTATGGTGTTCATGGTATGTTAGTGGTATTTCTAGTGCTTCATAAGCTATGCTGTAATGAGAGAAAGATCTTTGGCTCCGGGGAAATGCATTATTGTCGTGACTCCAATCCCAGCCCTAGAGAATGTCACAAAGGTTAGCATTTGAAATGTGAACGTTTTACATCCGCAATGGATACAATGGGCCAACTCTCCTACAGCAACAGATGTAAATTACAAATGTGTCTCTACACTACAAGCACAAGCTTACCTGCAATATGAAAGTGAATATCCTCTGCCTAAAGAAGTCATGCCTCTAAATCAGTATGATTACATCATAAATCCTAACTGTTCTGCACAGCCTGCTGTAGGGAGGAAGCACCAATACTCTGCAGCATACACCTTTGTGGAGGGTAGAATGGAGGATAGAGAATTGTGCCCTCACAAAACCTACACACACTCACTAGGTGATTGCACAGCGCAGCCGGCTGAACTAAAAGCTCCAATTCTGGCATTTGAGAATACGGATATTGGATTCCCCATGCTTATAGTACATGATTCATATTATTGTGTCCAGTCTTACAATGAATACTTACACTACTGGAGCCAGAATGGATACAGAGATTCCAAAGGGTACGCCATAAAGCAAAAACAGATTTGGGGACAAACTCAAAACATTTGCCACAGGCTCATGTAATACACACTCTGAGTCATCGGCTTGTAGCAATCCACATTGTAGGGAATTCCATGGCTGATGAAGCCTCAGAAGCAACAGTGCAAACTGCTGCAATTACTCGTTGAAGTACGAGGATAGATGGAGACATTATGATGGCTGTCAACGCCGCTGCACACAATGGCACCCACCTGCTGAAATGTTCTTCAACTGAATACTCCTACCTGTTAAGTGCACAAAACATTCCATTTGCTCAAATTCCTGGAGTGGGGGATCAAGTATTACCAAACTTGGATCACAGGTTAGTGTTAATCCAGGTTTTTTAAAATAACAAATATTTTTTTAATAACAAATAGTTACAAAAAAAACACACATTTGTGTATCCTCTTTAGGCATCACATGAATCCTTGAAAAAATCCATAGGAGCAGAAAGGAGAGAGATAAATAAATAGCAAGGCTTCTTAAACAAAAATTATAGTGTTTCCCTCATAGCACAATCCAGCTCTTTTGAAATTGAGAAAACTAGATGAGACGTCCATCCAAGAAATCTTTTGTGAGAAAAGTAAAAGAGCTTCTCCATAAATTAACAGGTATGAAATGGATCTATTAATCACATGAGAGAAACCTGGTGTATTAAACAATAATGTCCATCTGTTAAATGAATAATTCTTGCTCCAAACTAATTGGTCTAATCCTACTGGACTAAAGGCCTATACTTTTAGCCTGCGTGGACTTATTCCGAGGTTGCTAAATAGAATCTATGAACAATTTAACAAGGGAATGTCTCTAGAAATCTTTTATCTAATAAAGTTTTTTACATTTCATTTACATTTTTAACTATTGAACTATTATCCTGAAGAAGATGACCATCCACCTTAGCACCGAAACGCCGCGTCAACAGTTGTTCCTCATGTATTCTTTGTATACATTGTTTCTTTTTTTAAAGAAATATGATAAGCATATGATTTTAAATATGTTTTTTAATTCTGTGTGTATTCATTGTATGGAACATGTTTTCTGAATAAAAAATTATTTGATAGCACAATCCTTTGAATTTGCATGCTTAATTGGAAATTTATTATACTGTGTATGATTTTGTATATTTATATGAAAATTTAGCAACCTGGTAAAATTTGTCTTCCTATTTTTCATTATATGACCTTTGTTTAATTAAATTAACCAATCTGGTTAGAAGATTTAATCTTCTTGTTTTCAGAATAGAAGGAGAAGGGAACTTTGTTTTTGCCTTGGTTTGAACGCCCCATTCTTCACCACACAAAGTCCAAAGAGACCTTTCCCTGGTAAAGATTTCTGCTGTCCGGTTCCTGAATTAGTTGTTTGGGATAAAGTATCCTATGATGTATTTAGACCAACTGAAGCTTTTCAAATATGATCTGCAGTTAAGATTTCTTTGCACGACTTTATCACTCCTAATACTGTCTCTAATGATTGGGATATTGATACAGTGCATGAAATGCTAGACGATCTATAGCATTCTACTTTTTTTATTCTGAAGAAATGTATGATGATAGTTCCAATTATGTTGAAATGTTCTGATTACACCATTGTGGTCACCATTTTCTGCATCAAGCAAGTATTTAATTATACACAATGGGAACACTGCCCTACACCACAATGGGTAGCTCAAAAGCATTTGCACAGAAGTTTGCATATTTTTCTGGTCACAATCCAGCTGACCTAGAGTCTTATTATGATAAATTCACACCTTCACGGGCGAAGAAAACTAAACTCACTGACACCAAGGGGATTTATTCTGCATCTTTCATTTCCCAGCTGTCAGTACAAGGGTTCGGCTTTCAGTAGGACAATGTTGATGTAAAATCTATATGGGAAACAAGAAATTGGCAGGTTCATCGGACAAGGCTTTATTTAGAGCATGCCTTACACCACATCAAATGATTTTCCTTAGCAAAACCTTGCAGCAAACATCTTCCCTAAGACTTGCCAAGACAAAAGATTTAAATGCACCTAACATTCCTATATTTGCACAGATTCCAAACTGGCAACAATAAATAAATTACACAGAGGAAACATTAGACAGCATGATTCGCTACGGAACATACAATTCTTCAATCACTAATCAGGAGGTATGGTCAGTGTGGGCGTAAGACACTAACCTACGTCAGGCATGTTTTCTTGACAACACAAAAGTGTTTAGGATCAAAAGGCCTGACTCACTTTACGTGCAGACACAACACTCAGGAGTAGTAACAACATACAGCATTGGGAAGTAGTGCCTTTATTGTCTTAAGCAATCCATGATATCTCAGGTGAAAAAACACTTGTTCCTTCTTAATAATGACATGGCGTTATAGGATTTTTGGTAGGTCCCCGAAAACCATGTCAAAAAGGCTTTCTGTATGCAATATGCAACAAAGTGTGGAAAATTTCACAGCGAGAAGCTGCTGTGAGACTGTGTGAAAGTGACATGGCAAAACTAGAAAGAGCTTTGGCAGCAGTTGATAATGGTACAAATACTCTATCCACCAGGATGTACACTTTTTGGTTAACATTGTGTTGTCTGCAATATACATCATAGAGAGTGACATGTCTTCTTCACAAAATGGGCAGTCACAGTTTCAAGCTATCCTGTTAATGATTTGAACTCTGCAGACACTTTGTGCTGGTTGCGTTCCATGAATAACCTTAACGCCTCTAGCTTGTTTTTACCATACAATCAGGATAAACAACTGACCATCATGGCAAAAAACCCATCAAATAAACATATAGAAGAGATAGAGAAACTACCATTCACTGTTGCGGAAATACCTTCTGCGGATTGGATAATCCATGGGTTAATTTCTTTGCAAATTTCAACTTTTCACTTCCAATACTTCTTACAACACCATCAAGTGGGCAGATACGAGTAAGCCTGGGCATAAAACTCTTCTCTGCTCGAGCAGTTTGCATAGTTTTGGCATCTCCGCATTCCGCGTAGAACACAAAGTTGCTCATAACTCTGCACTCCGCAACGGAGCTGAGTGTAGAATTTTTTTTGTGTTGGCAATCCGGAAATGCGTTTTTGCGGGCGCAAGAGTGACGCAATCGACGACCAGATTTCCAAACTGTTTGCGCGCTATGAGATTTGCTGGGCAGCCGCATGGTCCCGCGAGAGTTTGCGGGTCGTGAACAAAGCTTTGGATTGAAATACATATTGTGTTTTTTTGTGGTATTTCACTTTTTATGTGCGTTATGCCTTTGTAGGATGTGTTTGATTATAACTTGCAAACCTTTTTAGCCCTGTGGATTTTCGTTTTTGGTGTAGTTGCATTAAAGATGTGTTGTTTAGCATGCCTCCTTTGTCTGGCCAGTGTGTGTGTGTGTTTGCAATATTAGTCCAGCATTTGCCTTGGTTACCCATGTGGCCAGGGGCGATTTTGTAAAGTTTGTGTCTATAGGCCTGCTTGTATTCATTTTTTTCCAGGCCTCCTGCTTGTTGTTGTGACCATGTGGCTGGCGGCTGTGAGAAGTTGGCCTGGTCCAAACAACCCTTATTGATTATTAAGTCAAAGACAACCTTTATTGAAAGCTATCCTAGTGGTAGCTATGGAGAGCAGCCTTCAGGCTATGTCTCGAAGGAATGTAAAGCAGCTTGTTTTACCAGATCAGAACCTCCTAAATGACCAAATGAAAGGAGAACCACTCAAGTGATATATAAAATATATGTATTTATTACTAAACACTCTCTACTAATCTCTTTATGAGATTAGAGAACAAAGCAAACAATATAAAATCACTAGAACGACAGTAAATAGCACAATACACTGCGGACTCCAGGGGAAGACCTATCCATATACTAAGAAAGTGGTATAACAACCACGACTTGACTAGACACAGTGCCTAGAAAACGTAGAATTGCTGGAACCACCCAAAGTAGTGACAAAAGAGACCCAAGGAGGACTGGTGCAGTGTGTTAACACAGGCGCGAGCTCCGTACAATCCTATGAGAAAGTCGCGGTTGGAATTTCAAAGATTAAGGACACTTCGGAGAGGACTTTAAGCAAGCCCAGTTAAACATAGAAGGTTCTAAGGCCAGCACTCTTGAGAGTACCGAGATACCCATGTTACCTATCCCAGAGGAGCCAGGTGCATAGGGGTCAAGTGATGTTGGGAACCTTCGTCGTTTTCAGTGGCGTGATGCGGAAAAGTGCTGCTGCCGGTGAGATGAAAAGTGTCCGGTGGAATGCAAGCTTGGATCCGAGGTGAGAAGAACCTGAAAGCAGAGGGAACCGAGTCTGGGTCACTTCACAGCGACCAGGGGCACGATAGACGAATGCCCACCGATGTCGGGTGTTTCAGGTGAGAAGAGGTGAAGCTTGACTCTGCAGCCACGGGGACCAAGAGATTTCAACGACAACCAAAGTCTGGAGGTGAGCTGTCCCACGAAGGATGTCGAGTGCTGGGGGGTCAGTGTCCAGATTGAACACCAACAAGCCTTGGCAACTGCAACTCACACAGACAGAGGAAAGATGCTTCGGTGAGGACCAGCAAGGTCCTGGGGACTCTCCAAGCTATGGAGAGTCAGGGTACATCTGGAGCAACCATTAAAGGCCATGGAAAGTCAAATTTACCTTCACAGGGACCCACAGGCCAATGGACCAGGGATCGCAAAGGGACCTTGAGCTGAATCACAAAACACCAACCCACGGAACACTCATGGAGTGTAGGCCGGAAATCTTTGGTGGAATTACTGCTCGGGGTCAGGACTACAAGTAGCCCAAAGCACAGACTCAGAGATTGCAAAAAAGCAGCTGCTGCAAAAGTACGCGGTGCACAGGGATTCAGGTTTCACGGTCCCCACGAGGGATACTGGGTTCAGAATTTCTGAGAGCGCAGATCATCCGCAGAGACCTCAGGAACCCACCTCTTGTGTTGCAGAAATCTTCGGAGACCTCAGGAGTACAGGAGATGCAAACCAGTCAGATGTGTTTAGGTGCCTGCCTTGCAGGGGAGTACCTCCTTTACTCCAAGGGAGATTCTTCAGTCATCCAGCATCGTGCAGATCTTCAAAGTACTTGGTTTCTGTAGCAGAGTTTTGTCCAGGCAAAATCTGAAGTCCTGTAGTCAGGGGTTCCTACTTTATACCAAAGGAAGGGATGGGACAAACTTAGAACCCACCTATGGGAGGGTCAGGACAGAGGGGTGATTACACCGTTGTCGTTTGTCCAGTTTAATGCCAGAGCAGAAGCAAATGGCTCCTGCAACCGGTTTGAGCTGGACTATGCACAGGGACACCAAATGTGCCCCCAGTTCAGACTTCTAAGCGTTCTCAGAGTGCACCCACCCAGCTCCAATACACTAGATCCTGCCAGGAAGGTGGTCACACCTCCCTGTGACAGGGAACATATTGTCAAGCCTTCCCCTGCTCGAGCTTGGCTCAGCAGCAGGAGGGAAGACTCGTGTCTGTGGCTGGCAGCATCCATTTTGTGATGCTCAGGTCGAGAAAGCTGGTACCGAGTAGCCTGGTGTGTCACATATGTCCCTCTAGGAGGGTGGAATCATACCTCCCACACCAGTTACTGGTGATGAGGTATGATTTCAAGGTGTTTAACACCAAACACGATATGTTTCTATGCAGCCGTTTTAAAGTTAACATTTACCGCGAGGTTATAATGCACTTAAATATATATGGTTGGCTGCATCACAGACAACCCCGGGAAACAGGTTCCGAAGGCTGCAGAGGGGTTTTGCTCATGCAGGTGCACCCTCTCACATAAAACCCAGCACCCTGCCTTCAGGATTGATAATATCTATTCCTAACAAAGGTTCAAGAAACAATTTGTTTAAAAGTACAAAACATAGATCTATACAAATCAATAATACATTGGTGAAAAAAGAAAAGAGAGAAAGAGAAGAAATATAATAGGAATACCCATATGTAAAAAGCAACGCTTTTGTGGCCAATACTTATGAAGGACACATTTATTTATGTATATGTTGTACCTTCACTGTAACGTGTATTTTTTCGTTTGCCACCTGCCTGGTTTGTGATTTGTATTGTTTGTATACCAGCATATTGTTTTGAGCGTTATTGTCTTAATTGTTTTCATTTTCGATTTTGTATTAAATTTATATTGCTTTTTTACATATGGGTATTCCTATTATATTTCTTCTATTTCTCTATTTTCTTTTTTCACCAATGTATTATTGATTTGTATATTTATGTTTTGTACTTTTAAACAAATAGTTTTTTGAACCTTTGTTAGGAATAGATATTATTGCCCCTGGTTCAGGTTTGTTGGGCTGCCCCTGTTGTTGGTAATGATTCAGGATTGATAAGGCCTTCCATAGGGGTGACTGATAGGTTTATATGTGCAGTGATTTGGAATAGATATAGTGAACCTATATCTAAGTGAGGGGCGCATGCACCACCTTACACAAGCTGCAGTAGCAGACCTGTGGTGTCATTTTGAATGGCCTCTCAGGGGTGGCACAATACATGCTGCAGCCCCTGGGAGGCCTCTGAGGTACCTAGGCCCTGGGTACATAGTATACCATATACTAGGGACTTATAAGGGTACCCCAGAATCCAATCTGGAGTGTACCTAAAGTACACACAATCAATTTAGAGGAGAAAACAGCCTAGACTGGAGTTCTGGATAGCAGGATCACAGTCCGACTAAGTTGAAAACAGTGTTACATCAGCAAAACGTGGGGGTAACTATAAGAAGCAGATCCTACTCTCCTACAGCAGCCATTTGGCGAAGGCAGTCGGTGTGCTTTGCCATAGGCCTCCATTTATTTCCTTTTCACCTCTTGGCTTATTGCTTCTTGTTGTGGCCTGGCTATGTGGCTGATGACCATTTTGTGAAGGCAGCCAGTGTGCTTATGCTGTAGGTCAGGTTGTCTTCCCTTTGTTCTCCTAGGCTTATTGCTTGTGGCCTGGCCATGTGGCTGTTGGCCATTTTGGGAAGTCAGTCAGTGGGCTTTTGCCATAGGCCTGCATGTCTTCCCTTTATAGGCTTATTGATTCTTGTTGTGGCATGGCCAAGTGGCTTTGTTAAGGCAGCCAGTGTGCTTCTGCCATAGGCCTGCATGCCTTCTTTGTGTGGCTATGTCTTCTTCTTGCTGGTTGTAGTTTTGCATGCAATTTTTTCTTCTTTTATTCAGCAAAAATAAATGTAGCACAGTTCACTACATTTTCTCTATTTTTTTAAAATAAATTTGCAATATTGATTTGAATTGATTCACACAATATGTGGCCTAGTCTGCCAATGAATTTTCCAGCCAATAGGCCCAGAGCTGCTCATGGGTGCATTAAACAACTGTTTCTCTTATGTTTGTTGAATTTAAACATTATTTAGGCCATGGATGGCATTGGATTGAAATACAAAATGTGTTCTTTTTGTGGTATTTCACATTTTTTTATGTGTGTTAATGCCTTTGTTGGATGTGTGTGGTTGTAACTCACAAACCTTCTTAGCACTGTGGATTTTCATTTTTGGCATTGTTGCATTAAAGATGTGTTGTTTAGCATGCCTCCTTTCTCTAGCCAGTGTGTGAGGGTGTTTGCATTGCAATAGTAGGCCAGCAATGCATTTGCCTTGGTTCCCCATGTGGCGGGGGCCATTGTGTAAAGTCTGTGTCCTTAAGTTAGGCCTGCGTGTGTTCATTGTTTTCCAGGCCTCCTGCTTATTGTTCATTTTTTTCAAATTTACTTTTTTAGGTTTCATAAGTAACATGATTTGCCATCAATGAACATTAACCCAATGTTATATGATGTGCACAACAGTATTCATTGTCTAGGGATTGTTCCGTTGTCATTTGTCAGATGCAACTCCCTGATGCACATAAAGCAAACCATTACATTTGTATTTTGTTGTTGTTCTTCTTTCCTATCCTTCCTGAGTGTACTGTACTGCAAGTCTCACAAATGTTTTTGTCCTACAACAATGCCACATTTTACTGATGTTCTTCTTGCTTCTTTGCTTTTAGGTGCACAAGACGAGGAGACAACATTACCCATAGTGCTGCCAGACAAAAGATTTGCGCACGGCATGATGTGTGACCACAGACATCTCTTCAACTTGTGAATCTAAGACAAGTGCCACTGCGTGCTAACTGACAGCTTCAAGATTGCCCCAAAGAGAGGTACCAGGACCAAGAAAGTCAAAGTTGCCAGTGAGAAGAAGGCACTGCCACTTACCACCACCCGTATATTGCCCAAGACTTTTCCTGGGCAACCAAAAATTGCACCTTCAGCAGCGGTGTCTGGGGAGCAAGCTGAGGGCAGCCCCTGCATCAGTGGACCCACCCCACCAACCTAGGCCCAAGTGCATGTCTGTCTCAGAGGTCGAGAGTGAGCAGTGATATTGAAATTGACTTATTGTTATCGCAAAATAGTACCCAATCCATGCAGGAAACTCAGATAAGTGGGTAACAGCCACAACCACCACAAATAGTACTAGTTCCTCCCGAAGTAGGGGCAGTTCAGCAGATTGAGCTTCCTGCTGAGGAAGAAGAGCAAGCCACTCTTTCAGAAGATCCATTGTCTTCTGGATCCCACGCAGGAAAAAGAAGGGTTATTCCATCAACTTCTTCTTAATCTAAGAGTTAGACAAGCCACGAGACAAGGCTAGGGAAAAGGAAGGTTCCTGAAAGCCTTAGTTATAGAGGTAGATGTAGAAGAGGATGATGATGATGATGAGCCAGTCATCAAGGATGTTAGCCCTGCCCCAGTGGATACCTGCATTACTCCATCCCAAATTGTTGTGAGTGATGTGGCACCTCAGATACCACCAACACAGATATCACCAACACCACCTCCAGCTGCCATATTTACAAAGTCCCGGCAACCAGCAACATCCACCACAACCATCACAGTAAAAGTAGGTACTGTAGAGAGTCAAAAGTCACGGCCACCTACCAGTTCATCCAACATTGCAACTTTACAGTGCAGAGGGACTTACACTTACATTTTGGCGATCACATGAAGAGTGATGTACAAGTCTTATGTAAAGAATTAGCCACCTTACAGAACTCAAATCCACGGACCCGACCCATCGGTCGGGTCATAGACTGGACCCCATTTTTTCAAACTATCGAGAGCTAGTGGTTGAGCTCCCGACCCCGATTCCTTTGTCTGACAATTATCTTGTAGCCTTCTGTATCCAACTAGCCAAACATCTCCGCATGCCGAGAACAAGCCCCACCTTCCCACGCAGAAAATTGACCAGATTCAATAATGAGAGTTTTACGCGTGCCTTACAGCAAAATCTACCGCTATTGGGAAAGGAGATTAATACTGCCAACTCAGCAGTGGTTAAGTGGATCACGGATCCGCAGAGACGGTCCAAATCAACACTGTGGTATAATGAAGATCTTAGGGCAGTAAAAAAAGGCTACAAATACCTAGAGCACCAATGCAGGAAAGATTGCTCGGAAGATAATAAGGATGCTTTTAAGTTAGCACAAAAAAGTACCACTCTCTTATAAAAAAAAAATACGTATTACCTATTATAAGGAGAAAATAGAAAAGGCGCAAAACGCCTCTAAGAAACTATTTGTCATCCTTAAAGATGTATCCTCCCTAGAGAGAACGTTGGCTCTGCCTACCAGCTCTCCTTGGCTGTGAAATCAGATCGCTCACTTTTTTTTAATCTAAGGTATCCAAAATACCCAACTCCTTCCCTGAGGAGGCCTGGAATGGTCTTCTCACACAGTTCGAGAGAACTACCGTGCCCAGGACTAACTAACCCCTGGACTTTCTGACCCCGTCACTAAGAGATCTGAAGGTTGTGGCCCTAAGTATCAAATCTGGCTCACCAATAGATCCAGCGACGCCGAGCAAAATAAAGGAAGGGCCAAATACTACCCTATGTGCAGCAACTGTTTGAGCTATCCTTTCAATGTGGGGTAGTCCAGAGGAAATGGAAACAATCTATTGTTCTTCCTCTGAAGAAAAAACCCCCAGCTCACCCAGATCTGCTGGATAACCTCCGTCCCATTTCATTACTTCCTTACTTCTCTAAAATAGTAGAGAAGGTGGTAAATAAGAAATGAGTTGCTCACATTAACCAGCATAACATATTCCACCCTATGCAATCAGGCTTTAGAGCCACATACTCTACGGAATCAGCACTTTTGTTTGCTACGGAGTCGCTGCGTAGGAGTGTGGATGCTGGTCAGACGGCAGCCTTGGTCTTGCTGGACCTAAGTGCGCCTTTGACACGGTATCTCACAAACTGCTCCAACAGCGACTATGGTCATGTAGGCTGGATGAAGCAGCTCTAAAGTGGATGAGCTCCTTTTTACAGGACTGTAGTTTTCAGGTTGCACAGCACCCACATATGTCTAAAAATATGCCACTGCCACAAGGGGTCCCACAAGGCTCAATTCTTAGCCCAACCCTTTTAAACCTATACATCGGCCCCCTAGCAGAGATTGTGGAAAAGCACAATGTCACCATTGTGTCGTATATGGATGACACACAGCTTGTTGTCACTCTAGCCCATGATTCAGACGAGCCAGTCACCCAGTTCTCCTCCTGTTTAAAAGACCTAGTTTCCTGGATGTCAAACAATTGCCTGAAACTGAACGGCAGTAAAACTGAGGTTATGGTCATAGGGAAATCCCCTTCCATCTGGTGTTCAGCTTGGTGGCCCCAGAGGCTGGGGCCCGTGCTTATTCCCAAAGAAGAAGTAAAAAACCTAGGAGTCTGGCTCGAATCTAAATTATCCTTTGAGACCCACACCAGGAAGGTCACAGGGAAATGCTTTGGAAGTCTTAAAATGTTAAGAAAACTCTGAATATCCTCCTCATCTCAGCCAGGAAAAACATAGTCCACACTCTTGTTACATCGCAACTGGACTATGGAAATGTCCTTTATTTGGGAGCAACAACAAAAAGTATCCAGCGGTTACAACGCATTCAGAATACGGCAGCTCGTCCAGTTCCTAATCAACCTAAGAGAGCCTCTTCGGTGAAAGCCCTTGATACCCTCCACCGGCTGCTTGTTTACAAAAGAATTCTCTTCAAAGCCTTGTGCTTCTGTAACCGGAGTCTACAGGGAAAAGGTCCCAGATACCTGCATTATCTCCTGGCCCCCTACAATCCTACTCCTACATTTTAGGGTCATCTCTAGATTTGGTCACCTCATTACCCCCACTTTCTGCCTTCTAAATCTCCCCTCTTTATCATAGTTCTAGTCACCTTCTTCTCTCCTTTACTTTTCCCTCTCATCCACAGCTTCATCGTTTCCATCCCTCCCTCTTAAATGTACATGACTGGAAGCCCTTGACTCAGATCTAGCCACTATTGATTCATCTATCCTTTCTTCCCTCACATTTTTCTACACTCTTCATCCCAATTCTGCTTCTAGGATCCAGTCCACACTGTACTATTGATTCTCTTCGTCTGTCTTCTCCTTTTCCCACAAATCCACTTTTCTCTAGCATAATACTGATAACAAAATATGGTAATAGTTAACTTCTTCACTCCATAAGATCCTCAGAAGACATACTGCACTTAAATTTAATTCTTCTCATCATTGCTCCTTTGTCTTTGCATTAACGTCTCTACTTCCAGTCTTTACTATTTAATGTCTTACCTCAATCTGATGTGTATGCCCCACTCACCATAGCCACAGCTCTTTTGTCATACAGATTCTCTCTGTGCTTCATAGTTTACAAATTAACAATCTTCGTAATTAATTTTCTTTATCCCTGCATCAGGGAGTCTCCTGTATTTGCACTTACATATTCTGCATTTATCCTATCTCTGAACCTGAACTCATCCTTTTCCTTACTCATGTTCACCCTACACATTGATATCAATTCTGAAATATTAAAAGGGTGTCAATAAAGACATTAGGCACCACTTGACCCCAGAGGACGACAGAGTTAGCTTTTCATGTGCCTCCTATTTGCTGTTGAGAAGAGAGAAGAAAGGCAGTAGTGAAGAGAAGAGAAAGTAAGCAAGGTCCATTTCCTTTATCACCGACTTCATGATCCAGGGGCATAAATAAGTGCCTTTTTGCAGATGTGTCTCCTGGCTGCCCCTAGTTTTTCCATGTCTTCATAGATGTTTCAACATGCTGATTTCCTTTCCAACTCACCTCTTCCTTCCATCCCTTTCTACTCCTGTATCTTATAACACTTTTCTGCACATCTTTCTCTTCTAGGAGTTTCTATGATTCGTTTGAACTTGCTAATATTCTCCTGTTTTCAACAAACCTCTCTTGATCTTCCTCTTCCTCAATCATTATTCTCTCTTTCTTCCAATAATTTCAAAGATTCATGAATGTTTAGTTCTCCATGAACTTTCTTACTATCTTTATACTTATTCTCTGAAACAAGGCATTCACTCCTCTGAAATTGTCGTGAGTCACAACAATATTCCCCCACTGCTCATCATTCCAAAATCTCCTATGTTCTCATACGTCTTGGTGGTGCCTCTGTTTTTGATACTGTAGAAAATTAAGGAAACTGATTTAAAGTTTGGCAAACAGGTAACTCCTTCGCAAACATGATGGATAGCCTGTAGGCCTGATTATAAATGCAATAGGATGTATTGTATTTGTAATAAGGTGAAAGGGATATTCTTTATGTTTGTGATAGGTTAACTTGTCCGCCAAACTCTAAATCAGGCCCTAAGTTCTTGTTTGTAGTTCCATATGTAGCAAACAGTAGAAACTGATTTGTTTTGGCTGAACGATTATACTAGTCTGTGACAATGATTACAGCCTTGAATACAGCAGAAGAAGCAAAATGTTAAAAAACATCTCCCTTTTTTTCCTATGTGTGGCATCCGCGTTTTTGCTTCTTACTGAACAGCATGGCCCGTCATGATGCCTTCAATAAATGAGCATGAGGGAACAATATCAGTATTCAATTATAACTATTAGGTAGAGGAGGCAATACATGTGCGTCCCCTTTGCTCACTTTATTTGTTTTTCAAAGTTGAAAGATTATCTACTGTGTACTACTCCACATTGGAGTTCTCTCCATCTAGGCTCATCATTTCTAACTTCATGTTTTGTCACAGCTCTTATTGGGCTATTTTAGCTCTCCCACTTCACATGTAATGTTTAGTATATTTGCCAAAATTTTTATGGATGTTTGAACCCCATTTACTCATCTCAAACAATGCGCAAAAAAGGTTGGAGTAAACATGTTAATGCAGTTTAAAAGTTCCTCAAATAGCCTATGATTGCAACCATTCTAAAATCCAAAGTAAATATTGCAAGCAGGGTTAGTCTTGAAAATATGTGGTTGTCATGGATTTACAGGACAACTCCGGTGGATATAATCAACACACGTTGATGTGTTGTGCGTTTCTGGGTGATGTAACTGAACTTTCATAACTGTTTGGTCAAGTGCAATCAGTTAAGTAAAGCAATACACATTTACTGCATATTCCTATTCTTATTTATTCTGTTTTTTAAAGAATAGCAATGAAGAGAGTTACTTGGAGCTCTGCCATCACCAATATGTTTTGCAAAAGATTCAGATGATTCCCTGCTGATGCTATGCTTAAAGACTTTGCTACAAAGATGGCAAAAGAGTGTGTCACCTTCCTAGCTTGTCATGGATGGCACTATGTTAATCCTATGATTAAATACTCAGCTAGAAAAAAAGACATTTGAGGTGAGCAGTTTTAGAGTATTGGTGGTGTTGTAGAGTGCATCATATGAAGCTACTGCTCTCTATCCAAAACTCCACTCTATGCCACTCCAGTCTACATCACTGAACTCTAAGCTACTCCAATCTATGCCACTCCACTCTACTCTACTCCACTCCACTCTATGCTACTCCACTTAATGCTAGTCCACTCTACCCCTCTCCACTGTATGATATTCTACTCTATGCCATTCCACTCTACTCTAATCTATCTCACGCAACTGTATGCCACTCCACTGTATGGTATGCCACTGTGCACCACTCCATCTATGCCACTCTAGTCTACACCACTGCACTCTATGCTGCTCCACTCTACACTATTCCACTGTATGCAACTTCACTCTTGCCACTCCACTCTGTTCTAGTCCAATCGATGGCACTCTACTCTATGCCACTTCACTCCATGCCACTCCGCTCCACTCCGCTCCACTTGAATGCACTCCTCTGAATGCTATTTCACTGTACATCACTCCACTCTACACCACTGCAGTCAATGCCACTCCACTCTACACCAGTCCCCTCTTTGCCACTACACTCTACAGTACTGTACTCTACACGATTCCAATGTACGTAACTCCTGTCTACTCCTCTGCAGGGATGAACTGCACCTCCCATTTTACTATGGGAGCATGCATTCTAGCCAGAATGCATTGATCTAAAGGCATCTACATTTGTTAAATTCCACAATGGTGTTTTACAGGTCCTGCAAACCCATTGGAGTAAATGAAAGTAGCAAGGTGTGATTAACGAAGAGAAATACTGTGGTGCAGGCACCGGTATCTTAGGGGCATCATGGTGACAATTATTCATTGCATTCATGAACAGAGAGAACAGCGTGGGAACCAAAATGTATCTTTGCCATACCTCTTGTTCAGTAGGGATCCTAGGGGATAGGTCACCTTGATCATTCCACATGACCTGGGCATGTATCATATTTTGATACATGTATGTTGGAATTATGTTGTTTTGGTATTGTTTGGTTTAGATACTCTTATTTTTCTAAACTGGTGTGGTGTCCTTTTGTGGTGTTTCACTATTTTACTGTATGTTTGGGCACAAATACTTTACATATTGCCTTTGAGATAAGCCTGTCTGCTCATGCCAAGCTGCAAAGGCAGTGAGCAGGGGTTATCTGAAGTGTGTAACTCCCTTACTCTGACTAGAAGCAGGGGTCGCTACTTGTACAATGGTGCATACTTCTGCAAACTAGAGACCCCCATTTCTAACATCAAACTCGTATCTTTCTAATTTGCATCTTAAAAAGGTATTTAAGGGTTTCAGAATGTTTAGAGCTAACCTTAAAACTACTTGCATTAGAATTTCATAAGATTCAAATGGGCCACTAAAAATGTATAAATGTCAGCCATGGCACATTTATCGTTGTTAATGGTAACCCATTTTATCTTCCTGCAGTTATTTGTAAGGGTTAGTGAAGTTAAGAAGATATTGTTAGCATGCTCAAGGGATTTACAGGATAAATCTAGTCTGAACTCAGTGACTGGAGCATTGAGGTCACTACCTGCTCGAATAACAACTTTCATATCAGCCATATAGCACCATGGCCTTAGATCAAACTGTATGTAATTTATGTAATTAATATACAATCCTATTTCTTTTGAAGGTGGGGCAGGTTCAATAGTAAGATTTAATGCACCCATTTGCAGCTCTCAGACCATGACCAATGCAAAAATGGTAATGCTGGCAAGCCACTTTTGGCCATTTCGTGGCTGGCTTAGTTATGAGCTCAGAAAGACCCCTTGTCATCTTCCCTACCCGTTAAGGCTGAAAGAGATTCAAGTGGGTCAAATGTTGTATTACAATCACCTGCTATAATCATAGGCCAGGTGTGATGTAAACTATTCTCTTTCAAATGATGTAATGCATATTTATTCATTATTCATTGCATTCATGAACAAAGAGAACAGGGTGGGAACCAAAATGTATCTTTGCCATTCCTCTTGTTCAGTAGGGATACTACGGGATAGGTCACCTTGATCATTCCACATGACCTGGGCATACGTATCTATCTGTAGTCAAACTAGAAAATGAAGAGGATAGTGGGGCATTCTCATCTGGTCCAGTACCTCCAAATGGGTGCGTCTCAGCACTACATCAAATGCAGCCCTCACAGTCATGAAATAAGACAACAGTCCAAAAGTGGCAGGGTCAACACTGCATTGAGTCAGTGCAATGTCGTATAATAAAAATTCCAAAGTTTGCTCCAAGTATAAGTGGAGCAGCCACCCAATGTTCCAATGTTTGGAGATGGAATCCCCAAATAACAATACAAACAAAATCTCATCCTGAGCAAATGTCCATTCCAATGTAAATCCAACAGTCCATCGTTATGGAAATGTCTTTATTTTATTCCAAAAGTCAGAATTCCAAATAGGTATTATCACAGCCAGTCTAAACAGAATGCAGCCAACACGTGTTTCGTCTCGTGGATAATTTCTACCAACTTACATTTCTAACTTACACACCACCTTTTAATTAATATCACTTTTTTTATTATTTGATGGTGATTCTACATTACCTTTACAGAACGTATATAGGGCCCGATTCACAAAAGTAATCTGAGACAAAATTCTAACTTTACGACTTAAAAGGCATTTAGGAGTAGTAAAGTTAGGATTTTGTCTTAAGTTTGTCTTAAGTTTTAGTCTTAAGACAAAATCCTAACTTAAGTTAAACTTAGGTTAGGATTTTGTCTTAAGACCAAAACGTAAGACAAACTTAAGACAAATTCCTAACTGTAATACTCCTAAAAGCCTTTTGTGAATACCGAAAGTCGTAAAGTTAGGATTTTGTCTCAGATTACTTTTGTGAATCGGGCCCATAGATGTTTATAACAGCTAAATGTTTTATTGAGGAGGATCTATTAAGTGTGAGAAAGATTCCCAAGATTTCCTTTGATCCTGAATTTAAAACATTTACCCTAAAGGTGTATGAGTTTTTTTAGCCAAATTAATAAGGCCTTTCCCAGATTTAGCTGGAGTGGTGTTGGAAAAAACGTAGGGTTCCTTGGCCTATAAATCGGCTCTGTCGCCCATGTTTCCAGCAGTATGATAATTTGATGGTTGTCAATAAATTTGCCCCATTCTAAGTCATTTAACTTGGCTTGCAGTCCAGCCACATTCCAAAACACACGTCTAACTGAAGCTCCATTCCCGGGAAGCAAAAACTAGAGGAGTTGAGCCAGAGGGGAATCCAAAGAGGCAGTAGAGAAGCCCATAACAGATTTTATTTGGCCTGTGGCAGAATCGCTCAAGCTTTCCCTTGACATAGCTGTAGGCTAATGGCAATCTAGACCAGTGACTTCTGTATGGGCATATGATGTAACAAAATTACCATTTAAAGTCTGAACAGAGACCTGGGAGAGACAATATATATATATCTAACATTGCCAGGGAACCTGTACTAGCCATTCTCAATTCACATGTCATTTATTGGGGAACAACAGGTCCCTTGTTCGTCTCAAGAAAAGTTGTCGGGCGTGGTTTGACTTTGATATGTATTTTAGCGGCATTGTGTAAAGGTGCACTGTGCTCCAGGGAAATTAAGCCTTCAGTTAGTTTTTTATTGACAAATCTTACATGAATGGGTTCCAGAACTATTGTAATTAATGCTGTAATGCCTGACTGATACAATATCTTCCCTTATTGCAGTTGTGAACTTTGTCCAGCCAATGGATGGTTTTGCTAACTAATGAATATATATTTTCAGTAGAACCTGGGGTCAATTTAGGGACAATTGCCAGAAAAATCTAATCTCCCAATTGTGTGCTAGAACATCTCTCACTCTGCACGGAAGGCCAGGTGACTGCTCCCCCTTCTCCTCAGTAGTTGGGAAATAGAGTCCTGCCTGCCTAACTTGAAACAGTCAGCTAGCGGAAATGCCAAGGGCATATAGTGCCTAGGTAACTGTTCAAACTTGCTACCTTTGCTCGCAAACCAATTGGTGAGGAATCACATTATATCCTAAATTAGAGTCCCTTCTAGTGTTAGAATTAGTAAGCTGAGGCAGTGGGAGGGCGGCGTTGGCTGCTCTTGGTGGATTATTTGGGGGCAGAGGTTGCATAGGGGTCAACTTCAACCATTTTGGTGTGTGTGTATATGGTCCAATCCTTCCCTCATTACTAATAGTACCTAGTAAAACAGTTAATTTGTCCACCTTCTTCATCAGTATCTGTGTGAAGAGGGGAACAACCTTTACAACGCAACTTTTACAACGCACTACCATTACAACGCATTTTTTACAATGCATAATCCATTACAACGCATGACATTACAACGCATGACACTACAACGCATTTTTAAAAACTACCTTTACAACGCATTCCATTACAACGCATACTACCATTACAACGCATACCATTACAACGCATAATATTACACTATACTATCCAACACTTACCCTACTGATGCACCCCCTGGAGTTAGAATAGTAATTTTTACCCCTATACTATCCAACACTTACCCTACTGATGCACCCCCTGGAGTTAGAATAGTAATTTTTACCCCTATACTATCCAACACTTACCCTATTGATGCACCCCCTGGAGTTAGAATAGTAATTTTTACCCCTATACTATCCAACACTTACCCTACTGATGAACCCCCTGGAGTTAGAATAGTAATTTTTACCCCTATACTATCCAACACTTACCCTACTGATGCACCCCCTGGAGTTAGAATAGTAATTTTTACCCCTATACTATCCAACACTTACCCTACTGATGCACCCCCTGGAGTTAGAATAGTAATTTTTACCCCTATACTATCCAACACTTACCCTACTGATGCACCCCCTGGAGTTAGAATAGTAAGTTTTACCCCTATACTATCCAACACTTACCCTACTGATGCACCCCCTGGAGTTAGAATAGTAATTTTTACCCCTATACTATCCAACACTTACCCTACTGTTGCACCCCCTGGAGTTAGAATAGTAATTTTTACCCCTACACTATCCAACACTTACCCTACTGTTGCACCCCCTGGAGTTAGAATAGTAATTTTTACCCCTACACTATCCAACACTTACCCTACTGTTGCACCCCCTGGAGTTAGAATAGTAATTTTTACCCCTATACTATCTAATACTTACCTTAAATGTAATTTAATATTATGCGTTGTAATGGTATGCGTTGTAAAGGTAGTATGCGTTGTAATGGTAATGCGTTGTAAAGGTATTTTTTAAAAATGCGTTGTAGTGTCATGCGTTGTAATGTCATGCGTTGTAATGGATTATGCGTTGTAAAAAATGCGTTGTAAGTGCATGCGTTGTAAAAGTGTGCGTTGTAACGTCATACATCCGTGTGAAGAAGGCAACAGCTTTCCTCAGTTCGTCTATTTCTTCCCTCAAATGCATCAACTGTACATCATCAGGACTACTCCCACGGGATGATTTGAACCAGAGTCCTCTCTTGGCTGCAGGGCTGTGAACCAATTAGTGCACTCAACGTTAACCATGAATGGTTGGCTTTTTCCTCACCCAGGAGCAGAGTCTGCCTTGGCTGTCAATGCACTTGAAGATTCCCCACTAATATTTTTGTGAATTGGAGGGCTTACTGCCACAGTCTTGCGCAAAGTTGGGCGCAATTTAGTTAAATAAGACTTTGTCTTTGCACTTGGGTTTATTCCATGCGGGTGTGTGCCCTTTATCATTCCCACTTAATAAGCCCTTCACTTCCTCAATTAAAACCTTAAAGTCATCTAATGTGTAGTTTTCCACAGCATGCTTCGCTTGTTTTTTTGGCCTTCCCAGTCTCCCCAGCATTATCCACAGCTAAGTGTTTCCCTATTATTCCCTTGTTTCATGAGGTAGGGAATTATAACCAATGAAATTGATCAGGGGCCAGAAGTAAACTCCTAAGTGAATACCACAAGGTTAAAGGGGGATATTAGAAGCATCTCACTCAACAAATATAGAAATAAAACAAGGGAAAACCCAATCACTAAGAAGTATTGAATAATGTATTTAGTTAGCACAAATGCATGTCAATATTTGTACCCACAAAAGAAAGGGAAACTAGCCAGTTAAAACCCAGACTGAGCAAAACAACACTTCATTAGTGGTAAATGCCGGTGAAGAATATAGCAGACCCTTCTAGCAAAGGAAAATATATCTTATAGGCACAGAAACTGTGTCCAAGATAAATGTTCAGCAAAGTTAAAAGGGAGACAGAACCTTTTTATAATAAAAGCAAGGGATGTAGCCCAGCTCAACCTTTTTCAGGCTCTGACGGGCATAGATGGGCTTGCTCAGGGCCTGGTCTTTGACCGGGCACACGCCTGGATGCATCCTGCATGCATTCTGCCCTGTGAGAGTGAACACAGAAATTGTAAAGCACCAGCTTGCTTCTGATAGTTTGACTTGCAGCTACCTCTTCTGCCGCTTTGATCCTGTGATAGTTCCCCGGGCTTCAAGGGAATATCAGAAAAAGCTCCTGTTACTCAACTGTATGCCCCTACACCCCATTGTACAACATTCGGACACTTTCCAACACTCTATGACAGACCACTCAATTATACTGCACAAATGGCTATTCCAGTTTATAACAATATACTTGACTCTACACTACACCTGTCCACTCTAGTGTACTCAATACCACTGTAGAATAAAAAATGCAACTCTACTATATAACAATTTTCTCCATTGTACTCCACTGTACTCCACGCCACTCCACTCTACTCTACCATACTCCACTGTACTCCACTCTACATCACCCCACACCACTCCTCAATATCCAACTCCACTGTACCCCACTCGATTGCACAACACTCCATCTACTGAACTCTAATGTAGTCCACTGGACCACATTCCACTCTACTCCACTACACTCTACTATAAGACACTAACCAACAGAAATTGTACCACACTATCCTATCCTCCACTCTACTCTACCACACTCCACTTAATAACATTATACTCAACAACAGTAAATTGTACATTTGAAACAAATTTTTATTAAAATAAAAAATCATTGAAATGTAATGAAAAAATAAAGGTTAAACCTTTGTTAAAGTTATGAAAATGCTATTTATTCTGTCTATGCAAGCCAAAGTTAAAATATACAAACATTACAAATTCTTAACTTATAGTTATACCTTACATTTTTAATTTACACACCACCTTTAATATCACTTTATTTAATATTTATCAACAAAACTAACTTAAATGACAAACAAATTACATTTCTAAACTTATAAACCTTTAATTTATCATTTATGCAACACCTAGAAATGATGATAAACTCTTGCACCTCCATACACAGTGTATTCAACTTGGTAGCCAGAATACATTAACTATAAAATGGGCTTTCTCTCTGCACTGCTTATAAAGTTGTTTATTATCTCACGTATAGCAGGTAAAATAATATTATTTACAAGAAGAGTTCTGACATTGCAACTCAAATCTTCTCAGAGACCACAGTACATGGTAGACTGGCTTGTTATAGTTAATGTAGTGTGGCTACCGAGTTGAATACACAGATTATGGAGGTGTGTGAGATTTGGAAATTTGGTCACTGGAAAAACAGAAAACAGGAGACTGTTTATGAACATCTTCAAGGTGCCTGTTGATAGTGTTACCAGCAGATAGATGATCATCATGAACAACTTTATGCATGAGTGATACATTTGAGATTGATGATTGCTGCAAACAAGGAAGCAACAGGAACAGTTCTTCCTCATCTTTTTCTTTCTCTGTGTTGCTCCTTTGTTCGAAATCAGTCTCAAGAGAATCCATTTTGTTTGGTGCTAGAGCTGACCCCTAGCGACTGTATTTGCTTGATATCATGCATGTATCTCCCCCCCAGTGCATTCCAGAAGATGATAAAGGTCTCCTCTATTGAGCTCCTACCATACAGAGAGAAAATCTGATATCATTTGAATGGTTGAATTTTCAATAATTTGGGATATGCTTCAACTGATAAGCAGTAGAATTATGTACAGTTTCCAAGGAGTGACCATGTAATCTCAACCCACTGGCCGAAGCAAAGATATGATCTCCATCTACACATACCTGAATGTGCCCGCAGTTGTGATTCCTTCTTCTAAGCTGGAGTTTAAAACCCAATTTATACTGTAGTTGTCGGACCGTCCCATATTTTACTCTATTGCTCTAGCGTAGCTCCGACTGCCAAATCTATAAATGTCAGCTCAGCGGGCATCTAATGAATTAACAGGAGCCACTGCATTGTTACAGCTCTGTCAAGTCAAACATACACCAAATTTACATTTTGTTATTGTTAAAAACAAAACACCAAAGCTTAATTTAGTTTTCAAAATAAAGAAAAAATGCCCCCCTTGCCATGAGAGCTATCTCCTATGGCAAGGGGGCATTTTGCAGTTTTTACTGCTCCTTACAGCCAGGTTTTTTCTGACAGTGACGTACCATAAAACTGACCTTTATGTCTGCCTATCTCAATTGGGTGGGCGGACTTACAGGTCAACCTTCAATGGCTCTTACTCTGTCAATCCTTTGGGGGTGGTCTAACCACTGCAGATACCACGTAGTCTCCTCCATGACTGCACCAAAGGTCCTCCTGCTTTTAAAACTGGTGGTCAGAAAATTATGTTGGAGGGAAGGGTACTCAGTCACCATTGCAATGGAGTACCCTTATAGCCAACATATAACTTAGGCCTTTGGGGCCTGATGTAGAGTTTGGTGGATGGGTTACTCCATCACAAACATGACAGATGTCTTGTTATTGTATTACAAGTGTCACTGGATATAATGTAATTGTAACACAGTGCATGGGATTTCCATAACGTTTGTGGCAGAGTATCCCTTCTGCTGAACTCTAAATGAGGTACTCAGTCTTTTACTCTTCTGAAGCTTTGCTGGTCTTCCCTACTGTTGCCACTATCCTCATCTTTGTGGATGTCACACAACCATCCCAAGGAGTCCAGATACACAGACAAAGTACTCAGTATCAATGTCTGTCCTACCATATAGATCACAGACCTGAGAAGGGATATGTTTAACCTACAAATTAAAATGAGCAGTGCAATGAAACTGCTTGATATGCACACTGGCTCTTTGCAGAGATACTGGCCTTGTTAGCTTCTTCACCTTTATGAAACTCCTTGTCCCTTGCCCAGTACTCTCTAGGCTATATCCAATCACTGAGTAGCCTTACTCCGCACTCAAGAGGCTCTCCATAGACATTGCGGAGGGATTTTCCATGCAACACATGGATTTTGATGCTGCCCCACATTTACAAAATCATGTCAACCTGGGGAAGCGCCAAATCCTTACACCTCCCGAGATTAGGTGTAACAAGGAGAAGTATCTTTATTTCTCCTTGTTTTTCCCTCTTTCTATGAGTGAGGAAAATACTTCTGTGGTAGGGATGGGCGGAAAAAGAAGCAAGGAGGCTGAATGTGTTTCTTAATGTTGGCGTAATTTTATTATCAGGACAAATATAGGTGGGTTTGTTCTGTAAGTTACGGTCACGTTCAACTTCTCTCTCATTCTAGACTGTCTACTTAGTTCAGGAGGGTGCCACCTGGAGGCTCAAAGACAAAAGAAGCAGGTGGTGGTGGTATGTATGTATGTATACTTCATCCTGATTTGGTCACATTAGATACCTTCACTACATCCGTGTGAAAATGTGAGCCCTGACTTTTGTTCATAAGTGAGAATAAGGAAAAAAATGGCAGGACTCTCCAAGATTAACGACTCTTTTAGTTGTCCACTCGGTCTTTCCTTATTTACCACTTGTTTGGGGAAAAACCTTTACTGATCTTGAGTGGATTACCTCTATTTATTTCTAACAGGCTCCAATAGTTTTATTTACGCACTGTTTGCCCTTTTCCAATGACAGCAATTATTTTAGGCATCATTAACAATTACAATAAAAATATTATGCACCCGTTTTGGAGTAACCAGATTTCCTGGTCACCTCATGCTGGTCAAAATATTCAAGAGTCCTCAAGTAAAGGGAAACAGAAATAACTAAAGAGAAAGAAAGGAGAAACAAAATTCCCCGTTCCTCCGCCCTGCCTCCATGTGTCAACAGACTCAGCTCGACCCACTCCTGTTCTTTCCCCCTGTTCTAAGTCACGTACTGCGACTGCTGCAACTCTCCTGAGCAGCGGTGGCTTGCGCACATTCTCCGTGGGTGACCACCACTCCTCACTCCATTCCTCAAGAGTCTCATTGGGTTCAGCGTCTTCAGTCCTGGGTTAGTCCGGGTAGGAATTCTTGGCGTTTTCTGCATCCTCTGGCCACTCCCACAGACGCCTAGCTCACTGTGTCTTCTGGGTTCTACTGGCCACACTTCCGATCTCTGACTTTCTTTCTCCCCTCTCCATGCCCGTTGGTCTCCATTTCTCCTCCTCCCGGGCGTCTTGATTGGTTACCTATCTTTCCGGCTCCACCTTCCACCTGTATGGGACAAGGATAGTCCTGTTTTTTCTTTTTTTTTTTAACTTTTGTCCTTTGTTTTTTCTGTTTGTTCCAGGTTCCGGAGGATCGGCCAGGCAGTGTTGGAAGAGGCGCTGATGAGTAAGGTAAGTAAGGGGGTCCTCATCGGGGTCTCTCTGTCCTCCCTCACAGCCTCTTAAGGTTGTTTCTGTGGAGGAAGGTGCCCCTTCCTGCACAAAACATTCCTGCATACAAAGGAGGCATCATTGTTCAAGGTGCCTACATTGGTGCTAGGCTGTCGAAACAGTGCAAGCGCAGGGAGAAGGGACAGGAATAGAATGGGAGTGGTGTGCCTGCCAACTCCCGAGTGCGCAAAGACTGTTTGGTTGGCCCCCTAGGGCCACCTAAACCAGTCATACGCATTCTGCTCTTCTCCATGCAGGCTGCATTGCGGCCTGCATGGAGAACATGGTCTCCCCATAAGCCGCTGGCTAGGCGGCATACTGACCAATCACAATGCTGCTTGCAGTGTTGTGATTGGCTTAGGGGAGGGAGCCTGGCTGCCTGCTTCTGCTTCCTGTTCATGTGAGCAGGAGAGCAGGAGCAGAGAAGACACGGGACAAGGCCGGGGAAAAGGTTAGTTTAATTATAATTTTTAAAAATTATTAAATTAACCCCCTGCGCGACCTTCTGGTCCGACCCCCACACCCGCGCGCCATGACGGCCGTGACTGGTCTATGCCGGGCACCACAGTCCAGACTCTGAGATGTGTCCTATTTGTAATTGTGACTGTTTCATGTCCTGTTTTATGCACAACACTAACCTTCTCCTGTTTTGAATCTGTAAAGTGATCTATGCACCATGAAAGATCTGCTACTTTAAAAAATATATTATTTGATAATAAAAATGTGATAATAAATATGCTGCTTTTTAAAAAGGTTTCATGATGTTGGTTCCCATTTGTGACCAAATTCCATAACCTAACGGCACAGGCTCTCTTCTCTTCTCTTGGCATATTCTGCATTCTTCATATTAATAAGAATAAGCTGAGAATACAGATGGAAACGGACCACCCTTTTCACATTTTCTCCAGCTTTTGAAAATGGATATTCCAGTCCTACCGCGAGTTGTGCATATTCTATATTCAGCGATTTCATCCTTTTGCAGAGAACATCTGCAGTTTATCTATGGATTCTCAGAGTCCGCATTAAAACCGAGCAAATGCACAGAGATCGGGAAAATGCATAGGAAGGTTACTTTCAATAGAGGGATTTGAGCTTAAAGATGATGAAGGTGCAGTATTTGCCAGCTGTCACATTAAATATAGAAAGAAGTGATGCAAAACTTGCTTTGTGTTGAAAGACACAAATGTTATAATAAAGGAAATGGAAGATTATTTTGTGAAAAAATTGGAAAGTACGTGCTTGCTCTTTGCAATTTTTATTCTCTAGATATGAATTATTCATCAAATTCTCTCTTTTTGGTATATGTCTCCTTTTGTAGGCGCCTTCATCATATTACAGCGTCGGACGAAGTCAGACACCTTTGTACACCACAAACGTTTTGGAGGAACAACTCCGAAATTCTGGATGCTATTTGGGGTCGCCTACCTCGTGAATCTCAAACTTTGAACATTCTTATGAGTGACAACTCAAAAGCATATTTAATGACATTACAGAGAGATTTGTGGCAGTCTTTGAGATCAGTGAACATTTGAGAATTGCAATCATTAAACAATTATAAATAAATGCATATGAAATAACATGACACCAAAACATCATTAAAGTAGTCTCATGTTTCAC
The DNA here is from genome assembly GCF_964204655.1 of Triturus cristatus. NCBI lineage: Eukaryota > Metazoa > Chordata > Amphibia > Caudata > Salamandridae > Triturus > Triturus cristatus. Next base: position 88,183,904 of record NC_140588.1, read on the forward strand.
AATGAGGGAGAAACACTTAAAGGGTCCAGTACAACTACTTTTAAAAGAAGGGTTATGTAGAAGGGCCATCTAGTGGTGGGATGGATTTAGAAGCCTCCACATCACTCAAAATGTAATCATCACTCAGCAAATCTGTGAAGGAGGACACAGTTATGGTTAAGATTTGAAAGCTTCGGAGCAGATGTGACATTTAACCTGCTGTGAAACCTGAACTCAACTGCTAAACAGGGGCATGCCTAAGGCCCTCAAAGTCCCTGAAGAGCAAAGGTGGGGGGGCCACCTCTGAATGGAGGTGGTTGGGGGGGCTACCTCTGAGTGGAGGCCCATTTCTGTGAGACCTCAAATCAACTGCTAAACAGGGGCATGCCAAAGGCCCTCAAAGTCCCTGAAGAGCAGTGGTGAGGGGGCCATCACAGAGTGGAGGCCCACCACCACCGTTCAGGGATATCCCATTCAGCATCGGGACTATGAATATTGGTGATATATGGGATTTTCAGATCCCCCAAGACACATTCTGCAGGGGGGATATATAATTTTACATTAAAACCACTGCTGCTAAGTGAGCGTTTCACTCTCAATGATTGAAAACTGTGTTCTTGTTGGTGTCTAGTGTGTGTTTTGTGACCCCTTGCACAGTTCTTTCTACCACGGCCTCAGTGGTGGCAAAGATATAATGCAATTTATTTTTATTTTCCGGAAGCTCCTAGTCAACATAGCAGCTGAGTGAGATTGAACTCACTGCACATTGTGTGCAGTTAAAATTTGCATCTGTTGCCATTTGTCTGGAAAGAGAAATGCAAAAATGGATTATATATTGGGATGATGATAGTACACCACAAGTAATAATGTCAGTAATCTTGGTAGGTACAGAAAAGGTTTCAGTAATTTAAACCTGAGCTCTACCCCTGGTAGCTAGGCCACAGAGAAGACAGGATTAACTCATGAAAATGCATAAAGCATTTAGGAGTAACAAAACAGCTGCAAAGTTGAAAACAGAACACTATAAAAATGCCCAATTCTCTAATGCATATAAACAGAGAATAATTAACAAAATGACACTATCTGATAAGGGGAACCAAAGTAATGACTTTTTTAAAGTTTTAAATAAAAGTAACACCATACAGCATTTGGCGGCCTGCATGGTAATCTGTTTGAACATGGCCAGTCCCTAAGTGCAATTAAGGCTGACTGCAATGGAGCATGGGTCAGCTACAGAAACCATGTCTGTCCTGGCATGAGGTTTTGCCTCTTGACATAGGGGCCAATGTAATTCTTTACTGTAAGGATACTCCATGCAACTGCCCAACCTAGGGGTGCGATCAGGGAAATGAGCAATCCCGCCTCTGTGGTCAATCAAAACTAGTTCTGAGGGCAGCTCCTCTCCCCCTTGGATTCGTCACTGGCTGACTAGAGGAAGACAGGATGGGGCACGCCCAGGTAATAGTTCAATATGCCTGTGACAGAGTAGGCCTCTTTGAAGTTAATTAGGTTCCTGGGCACAGCCCAGATGGTCTGCCTGTCAGAGGAACAAAACATTCCCACCTCAAGGATTTTATCTCAGTTATAGGCGCAAGCTCACACCTAATCAAATGGCCTATTCAGCTCCTGGATGACAGTTGGAGGCTCATGCACATGGGCGGGCTTCTAGAGGCTTTAGGTAGAGGTGACTTTCTAAAAGTCCCTCTTCGAAAATATGTATTACAAATCTGACTTTTATAGTGAATTGGGCTTGTAATAAATATTTTTAAAAGTCCAAGATTAAATTTTGTATCGGTGTTCTAGGGGGTGCTAACATTACTAAATTGACTAGTGTATCCCAATGATTTGGTATAGATGAGCTAACCCTGCTATGGTGAAAATAGCTTGTGGGGCACTAGCCACTGTAGGGACATGTTTAACATTAAACTTTAACATATCCTACATTTGAATACCATGAACCCTGCGATGTTGGCCTTAAGGCCTACTTTAAGGCCTCCATAGGGGCAACATTAATAATTAAAAAGATGGTTTATGTCTGTCAAAAGTGATTATTTTGACTTGTCGAAATGGCAGTTTTAAAACTGCATACAGTCTACAGTGGTGGGCCTGCAGTCATGTTTTGCACTGTAGCCCTACTGGCAACTGCAATCGAGGGCAGTCCACTAGGGAAATCTAATGTACAGGACTTGGGGCAACACTGTACAATATACTGGGGACATATGGGTAAGTTACTATGCCAATGTGGAGTATAGCCAAGTTTGACATGTTTTAGGGGTCAGTGCACATGCACTGGAATCTGGTTAGCAGAGCCCCAGTACATAGAGATAAAATACCAGCAACATACGTTCAAGAAAATGGGGGTGATCATGCAAAAAAAGGCATTTTCTGACATAGCAATGAACCAGAAAGGCCTCCTGGCTTCAGATACCATCAAGCATGAGGGCAGAAAGTATCCACCCTGCAAAGTTCAAGTGTGCTTAGAACTTTACAGTGAATTATTGTATTTGTATTGAGAATATGGATATGTCAGTGTGCCTCCATACCTGTTAGGGCAACAGTCCTCTACTGTGAGATGCCTCAGTAAATAAATTACAAAGCTCATCAGCATTATCATTTTAGTGGGAACACCACTTCTCAATGGTATTTCCCCAATTACATCTGATTTAAGAAGTCGGCAAAGTATCTGGGAGCAATACCCGGGGAAAACATGCAGAAACTGTACTCGTAAATCTCCCCTTCGAATTTTCTGAGACCTGGGTAATGGTTAATCAATAGTAGGGGAATGATGGCAATTTTTAACGTGACATTCAAGTCAAGTCAAATGGTCTTTATTCGGATAAAAATATCCATAAAAGTACAAATCATTACCGCCAATTAGATATAATATACAAGCATAAAACACACACAATAAAAATCGATTTCATGACAATATTGCTGATAACGTGGGTAAAAATGTGCAAGGATGGCGATAAGGAGCAAAATAAATTCAATATACATAACATGTGAGTGTCAACCCAACTTATTTACAATTTATGCAATAGACAATCCAAGAACATTGAATACGAAATCAGTTTTGTCAATGTCAAAAGAAGTTTGTGCAAACGGGCAATAAAGTGCAAACAAATTCGGTGTAAACTCTATACAGACATCAGGCCTGACTATATCAATGTGCAAATAAGCAGTCTGTAAACATTGAATTGGATTAAACAGGAATGATAAATAAAATGCAATCTTATGGTGAGTCCAAAGTTTTTCGTGAACGTACCGCAGATTGCAAAAATGAACTTACTCTAAGAATCATGACATCACTTCCTAACTGCAATATTTCATTGTATGCCAATTTGTAATCAGTGATAGTATGTGACCTAAAATAAGGAATCAAATACTGTTTGGTGTATCTAGTGTAAAAATTACAAAAGAAAAGGAAATGTAGGGTTGTTTGTTTTTGACCATTTCCGCATGGGCAGAGCAAATGCTCTAGATTTTTATTGAAACCAAGTGGGAAGCAGAGTGAGTATTTTATGCTCCAGTCCCTAAGGCGAAAGAGCAGGCTCCTGTGCCATCTTCCAATATTTTTCTTAAGATAATCCTGTAACATGTCTTTTTTGTGACCAGGACTAGACAAAATAGAGATATATCTAGTTATAGATGGTTTACGAAGCTCTGAGTGTTCTCTTTCCCTTCGGAATAGAGCAAACAGAGCCTCTCTCATGGTTTTAATGTTCATGCCCTCTGTATTTGAAGGGTGAAGAAAGATATGTTCCAATTCCACACTGGCCAAACTTTTCCTACCAGCATTAAGCCACGGTATAGAACTGCCCTTATCACATTTAAGGCAATCGTTAATTATTTCCTGAGTTAAGGTTGCAGCCGGATTTTGCCATATCTTTAGCCAGAACAAGGCTGGCCGAGATCTAATAAAATCCTCAACATAATACAGATTTAATTCTTTATGGCATATATTGGTGGGTGATGAGATTTGTGCCCCTAAAATCTTTCTACAGAGTCTATTTTCTTCTGTCTGAATACCACTGCAATTTGTGTACCCCCAACACCTCGGCACCGTATGTTGCAGTGGGTAGGCATTGAGATTTATAGATCTGTATTAGGGTTATCACAACCTCAGCCCTCTTTGGCTGTCGTAGGCTAATAATTGAATTGACTGCCTTGGCGAGTTTATTTCTACCATGGACTACATGTGCTGACCATGATCCAGAGTCTGAAAATATCAAACCCAGGTACGGGAAAGTGCCAGTGCTTTTTAAAACATTGTCTCCTGATGCTATGTGGTCAATGCGATGTTTTTTGGGCCCGCAGGACATAATATATGATTTTTTAAAATTGGTGCACAAGTCCAAATCAGCCATAAAAGAAACGAAGCCCATAATTAAAGTGCGAAGTGCTTTAGGTGTGCGGCCCATCAGGACCGCATCGTCTGCGTATAGGAGTACGGGAAGTAATTTACCATTAATTTTCGGCACATCGCATGTAAAATTAGACAGGGATTTATTTAGTTCATTTATATAAAGGATAAAAAGCAGGGGTCCAAGACGCAACCTTGTCTGACCCCCCTACCAATTAAAATATCCCCGGAGACCTCTCCTTCATTATTTATCCTTACACAGGCTTTTAGGTCTCTATGCAAATGCGCCAGAAAGTGGACGAGTGTCTTGTCTAATCCGTAATTTAGAAGGATCTCCCATAATCTTGATCGATTTACAAAATCGAACGCTGACGATAAATCCATAAAACCTAAGTACAAAGGGGCTTTTTTGGCGATCGTGTACTTGCCTAGTATAAGGTTTAAATTCAAACACTGTTCAACAGTACCCACATTGCTTCTAAATCCCAACTGACAGGGATGTAAAATTTGATTTTCCTCTGCCCAGTGCCTGATTCTATTAAAGATCACTCTACCCAAAATCTTCAATGTATTGTCTATTAAAGATATAGGGCGGTAGCAGCTGGGATTTGATCTATCGTCCTTCTTGCAGATGGGTATAATGATACTAGTAGACCAGGTTTCCGGAATTGTAGTGTTGGACAGGTTGTTAAAAACATTACGAAGCAAAGGGGACCAGAAAACAGGTTCAGATTTAATGAGATCAATTGATAAGCCATCAGGACCTGGGGCTTTGTTTCCTGCACTTTGGTTTATGGCATCTACTACTTCAGATATAGATATAGCAACCTTATTGGCTGGGAGCAAAAAATCAATTGTTGTTACTGGGGCTGTGTATATTCTTGCGAAATGCTCCTCCCATAACTTGCTAGATATATTACAATTAATGGGAGTTAAATTGGATCCCATGGACCTCATAGCTTTTACCTCGCCCCAGAACCAGGTTACATCCTTGAGTGCGGCAGTGCGTGCAAGCGAGTCCCACCTCTCCTTCAGGATCTCATCTGCACGCAATTTGGTTGCTTTTTTATAACGTCCTCTCAAGGCGGTGACCAAGTTCATGTCCCTCGGTTTTTCGGCCAATGCCTTGCGAAGGTCCCGGTTTGCCCGTGAGCAAGTCCCGTTAAACCATCTATTATTCTTACTTTGTTGCCTGACAGGTTTAGAAATTTCCTGTTTGATGCCAGTGCATAACCCAATAAAGGCCTGAATGATCTCTGTGTCATAGCATTCACTAGACAAGCACGTTTCCACAAATAAAGGATAAGATTTTATGATTTGTGCAAGTAGGGCCTTATTATCTATGCCCTTCCAGATTACTTTGAGTTTGTTGGTAGATGCGACCAAATCCTTTGCCCCTATTTCTTTTCGTTTGGTATGTTTATTAACAAATCTGATGGTTGTCAAAATTGGGTTATGGTCGCTGTGGATGGTAGATAAGATTTCAGCCTTAACTAAACAATTCTCAAGGGCTGATGATATAAAAACATAATCAATTGTTGATGAGCAACCACGACCCCTAAAAGTGGGCAATTGATCTTTGTCGGGTGTACCACCTGCTTTTTCCATGACATTAATGAAATCCCTAGAGGATAAGTGATTAAACAATTCTTCTCCTCTTTTGCAAGGAATTACCGGGACAGATGTAGCTATAATGTTATGCATTCTATTATGTAAATGTGCATTGAAATCGCCCCCCAGACAAATTCCATCCAATTTGCCAAGGCTGTTTTCTTCCAACATATTATCAATAAAATCAAATAAAGTAATAAAATTCCTATTTGGCAGTGATTTAAAATCATTATTATAAAAATGTATAAAACATATCGTAATCCCATTCGAATATATTGTAGCCTGAAGATGACTATCATTTGTTTCCAGGGGTTTGATGCTACCACCTGCATTAATTTTTATCCATGTGGATAGGCCCCCGCTGGGTCGACCAGCTTCAGGACTAGTGCTGTTATGACAAACAAAACCCTCAAGAAACAGACTACTGGTACTCCATGTCTCCTGAAACATCAGAACATCAAATCTGCTGACCATATTAGTCCATTCTACTATATTCATTTTTGATTTTAGGCCAGCGATATTACAGCTTAATATTTTTAGATGTTGATCAGAGGACATAGGTTCACTAATGACGGTACAGGGGGGAGAGCGCTCTGCTAGACAGGCCGATCGGGAATTCCCGATGGGACTGAATCTAACCATGGCCTGATTAGCTGTTGGTACTTCCTGGGGCTGTACTGCACTATTTGAAAATTTGTTCGGAAGTCAATCCTGTCCCTCTAAATCGGTCAAAGCAGCAAACCGATTATGTACAGGATATGCCAAGCTAGCTAAATGTGGGATTCTTTGGGGTGGTCTATAAAAGAAACCCAATGGTAAAGAAGTTATAGCCGTTGTGATACCAGAATGGTTGATATTACATTTTAATATGCTTTTTACCAAGGAAGGGTACCTGAAGTTTACGACTATACAATCGCCCATAATGTTTTTGATCGAGGGTCCAACCCATCCCACCCGTCGCACCATCAGGATTTCATTGGCGATCTCCATACCCATCCCCTTATACTTAGATAGCCAATCAATGCACTTGTTCTTGAGTTGGTCCCAGGACTCATTTTGGCTTTCGTGCAGGGGTGGTACTCCGGCTAAGACCAAAACATAAGGACATGCTTCTGGCGGCAGGTTGAGTACTGCTGCAGCGTGTTTTTTGGCCCGAGTGACAGGAGTAGGCTCATAGTTAGGATTTAACGTTGGTTTTGTGGGTGCTGTCTCATGGGAAGTAGGAGGGGCTGTTGTTTGCAATGGGGTATAGCCAGAAGATATATTAACCACGGGTACTTTTGGCAAGGGTAGTGTACTGACCGAAGTGCTCAACGTAGGGTTGCGCGACAAGCTCTCCTTATTGCCATCGCACTTCACACATATATTTTCTGCGCTAGGTATAGTACATTTGCCACATCCCCCTATAATGCCCTTATTACTAGCCTCCATATCTTTTAATAACCGTTCGCCCCTGATTTGATCGATGATAATGGTCCCTTTCCTTTTGGTGTCTTCTTTCTTTACTAGGCTTTCTAATCTATCCAAACGTTTAAAAATAAGATTAAACTGTGTGTCCATTAGACTTTTCAGTTGCTTAAAAGTGGAATCCACAATAGTGTCAATTAAATTCTCGTTTGACCTTCCCAACATATTATTTACAAATGTTGGCTCAGTTTGTGTGCATGAGGAATTGATTTCTGCTGTAGTGGTAGTCAAGGCTACAGTACTGTTGGTAGGGCCGTATGATTGTGTACTTGCGACGACCATCCCCCCATTTGCTGTAGTTTTTCCTCGTAGCCACATACTCTGGGGGGTTGGTTGAGTTTTGTTGTTACGAGGAGGTTGTTTCCTCTTGCCTGTAGGCACTTTGATGTTACTTCTCTTCCTTTTCCCCCCCGATAGTCTTTGGGTTTGAGGCCGGATTAACGAGATGGGGGGCAGCTTCAGTTCCCTGCTGGGAGTCGGCTATTTCAACAGAGACAATAGCGTTCTTGTTGGCCCCTGGAGCCCCAGGTAGATTCTCATGGTGGGTGGGATTAATGACTATTATATTTGGTGTTAATGACACAGGGGTTGTAGAATCATCATTATCAGGGTCACAGAGCGTGGATGGAGACAATGCAATGTGGCCCAGAGATAATCTTCGTTCCGTGTCTTCGATTTCAGACGTAACCAGCATGAAAGCATTTTCGAGCATGCTTTCCAAAGACGACGAGATGATAGGAGAAACTCTAGGGCCCTGAGCAGATGAAATAGCAGGACGTTTCCCCATAATTAACGTATTCACTCACCTCACCTCGCTTCGTAGAGGGAAGGTGTGACCGAACCCAAACGGGATGTCAGGAAACGTACTTTACGGTGATAATCATTCGTAGGCGTCAGTAGCGTCGCAGGCGTGGATGGTTGCAGTGCTCTAGCCTGCCGCGGCCACAGACGCCAAGGGTCGAAGCAAATACTGTGTTTAGATCCTGGAGGCAATTATTATACAGGAACACCAAGAGAGATGGCCCGGCCCGGCCTCCTCTGGCCCCTGACGGCCACAGACGGCCCGCCCTTTGCCCGGGCTTCGCCCGGCGCGACCCGCGCGATCCCGCGACGCAGGGCCTGTCACGGTTTAATTGCGCCTCCGGGCACGGTGACGGCGATGTGGGAAGCAGGGCAGGCTGGGAGGTGTAGTTGTTCCTCCTCTCGGCCGCCGCTCGGTTACGGGCTGCAACGGCGAGAGGGAATGAGCTGGTGGCGGATGGCGGCTACACACAGGTCAAGGGCCCCCAGCAACAGCAGAACACCCGCTCCAACGGGCCTGTCGCGGTTTTATTGCGCCTCTGGGCGCGGTGACGGCGATGTGGGAAGCAGGGCAGGCTGGGAGGTGTAGTTGTTCCTCCTCTCGGCCGCCGATCGGTTACCGGCTGCAACGGCGAGGGTTTCCTTTTGCGCCGGATGCACAGGCTCCCAGACTCCCCTGCACCAATCCGGATGCTTTTCTCATGCTGGTAATACCCAGCATGAGAGAAACGTGACATTCATAATGAAGGCCTACGTTTTTGTGCCTATGTGATGCATGGATATACCTACGAAAAAAAACTGGACCTGTATGAAATCTTCAGTCGTTTCTTGTTTATTGGGAAATCACACTTTGCATGCTTATGTTTTTGAGACTCTACTTATATGTTAAAAATGAAACTACAAGTCTCAGAAAGGAACAGGCTATTTACGAAAAAAACTAAATCAGCTGAAGGTGTCACACACAAAATGGACAAATATGCCTAGTCGTCACATATTCATATAGGCAAGAAGATACTAATTCGCCTCAGATTGGCCGAATTAGAATTTTAGCCAACACTAGATATCAAGACAGCATTATAAACGAGAAAAATGATAATGGTCATTCACAGAAATGTATAGTATGTTTTAACATTTACAACAGTTAAACAGCAACAATGGACACAGGAAGTCTTCAAATGTAAGTACACTCACACCTTGTACAGGCTATCCCTGCACCAGTGATGCTAGAACTCCACTGGACTTGCAGCCAGCTAACCCCCAAGCAATCAAATATGTTTTAAAGCATGGGCAAAGTGGGCAGTTGACCAAGACCCTCACATTCCATGGGGTCCTTGAGGAAAGTAAACTTTCTCTTTGTCTCACTACTGTCTATTTCTGTATGTATATCTTTCTCTTCTCTGTCTACCTGTAACTCTGTCTCTGTTTACCCATGATAATTTTAAAGATTTTTAGGGTCCTGGACAGGGTATATTTCTTTATGTTTTATAAACACTTTTTGTTGGTTTTAATTTATTGGCAATAGGAATGGTAAAGCATTTTTCATCCTTATACGGACCAGGCACTTTTAAACTGTTTTTGAGTAACCCCATGTCTGTAAACTTCCTCTGCATCCTGCAGGCTTAAATTAGAAGATAATGGGCAATAACATTCAAATTTGTCCAAACAGGCGTCCCCAAATAAAGTTGTTCGCAGGCCCCCAAAAAACTCTTAATACAACACTGTGGTGCAGTATCCTCATCTTTATCACACATCAGGAGGTTAAGGGCAGCTGGGAGGGCGATAACCTGAGAGCTAAATCAGAAATCACAACGAAGAAAGCAAAGTGGCTTCTTTGCAGACAGCAAGTTAATGGCTATCAGAGCCAGACAACTGTTGTGTTCCACCAGACATTTCTCCTGTGGGCTGGGGCCCTTGGAGACGGATTTTGAAAGCACAGGACCTCTCTTGCTGCATCTGTCACTTTCCCCAGCTCCCAAGATTAAATTCCAGCAGGCATGGGGAGGCTTCAAGAGAGAGAAAACGAGAGGGAGGAAGAGAGAAAGCCTTCACAGAGAGAGAAGAGAGAGATGCGAGAAGGCAAAAGAGAGAGAGAATGAAAAGATGGAAAGAGGAGGATTGTGTAAAGAGACGAAGATAGTGGGGCAGGTCTAAACCTTTTCCCATGGCTGCTTTTGGTTCCTCAGTCCTGTGCTCGTACCTCTGCATCAACAGGATATGTTACAAGAAGATGGAATCTTTTATAAGTAGGCAAATATTTGTGATATTCAATTCAAGATTTGTCACAAGAATTCAGAAACGAATTGGTGAATATGGGAGCTTTTACATATTCACTGAAGTTGCCTTTACAGTGTTACGAGTTCCACCACAACCCTTTACCCCATCTTTCGGCTGTGGCGATTATGAACTTGCTGTTCAGATTTAAGTGCCCTTTAGGTTACATGATTTGGCCATAGCAGTTTAGTTCAGGGAGCATCTTCTGCAAAGATCTGGTGTAAATCAGGCATGGGATGCAGTTTCAAATCCCAGTCATATAGCTTAGCGTATACTGAGCCCATTACAGATATCAGTATGTAACCTGGGGGTGCCTTATTTTTGTGCATTTGTAACAGGAGAGACGTGATCTTTTTTATAGTAAGGGTTTGACTATGCACATCCTGGCTACTATGGACTCATGGGGCTGATTCACAAAGACATTTTTCTATTGGATACATATGAATTACTCCAGACCTACCTCTGTATTTCCAGAGGTTAAGGAAACTCTTGTGAACTCGGCTCGAAGATTTGTGCTTTTTTTTAAAATTTCAAATACTTTATTGATTTTCAAAAAGAAAGAGGAAACAAAAAGCGATCACCTTGTCAAGGTTAGAACATCATATAGATAAAACAAACAGTTCACATATATAAAGCATATATTGAATTATTTAGTCTTATAACAAACTCATGGAAACTAACCCCTATTGAATAATAATGAAGAAGAAAGAAAAAATAGAGATAAAAAAGGAAAAAACAAAAGGAGGAAGATGAGAGGAAGAGGAGAGCAAAAGTCAAATACTGAAAAGATTTCTATGCAAACATAGGCACAGGAGTAACCCAATATAGACGTATGTCCCATATAGAGATCAGTACAGAGATTGTCACGAACCACAGAGAGCGGAGGTATCATTATGTGTAAATACAAATACAAACATAAATACTGTTGTGACATGAGGAACATGTCAAAGCCATACAATAGAGTCATCGTAAGTTCACAGAGGTTTATGAGAGTAAAAATAATTGTCCAAAGTATTCCACATCGACCTGGATGAGGGTTTCCAAGGAGAGCTTTGTAAGGCAATGTTATCTGCACCCCTAAGCTGAATAATCCAATTTATCCCACCTTTGTAAGATGCCTTACTCGTGTCTTTCCAGTTAGTAAGAACCATTTTTACAGCAGAGGTCAATAGAAGATCAAGGAGAGCTTTGTCAGAGTCGGAACTTATGTTCACCCTCCAAGAAGCCGTGATTAAGGGAAAGAATTCTTTGACACATGTACAGTATTCTTACAACCATGCACGTGGTGAGGTGCATGGTTGTCTTTTAAATCATCACACCGCTTGATACCATATTTCCTTTTTGAGGTACCATAACCTCCTCCTCTAAAATGATCTTTAAATCCTACCAGGTTTTATTGAGTGTTACCCGCCAATGTGCTTTACAATTTACCATTTGCTACGATATGCCCACATTATTGTTTGTACAATTAGGCTACCCCCCAACACTTGAAGCTAAAATTGTGCAATGAGTGTTTGAGGCTAAACCAGATTATATAGAGTGTCTGCACTAGGTTCTGACCACAGTAGACTGTTAATGGTCATACATGGATGTACTGGATCGTTAAAGGCTGTACATGTGCTCACAATGCTACACTGAGCACATGTAGCGTACTAAAGCATGTGATCTGTTCCTTTGCATGTTTTTTTAATACCTGGGTATATGATAGTTAGAGCTGCACATTTGCTGACTGTTATTGAGATTGGGTCAGTTTTTGACATTTGTAGGCTACATATGGCTGTATTTCATATACATGCACCTTGGTAGGCCCTTGTTGAGCATCGGCATACCATGGGTGCTCTCATAGCATATGATGGTATGACTGTAGATAATATATCTGCAGTAGCTAGCATAGACATTTAGTTGCCTTAGTTGGTTTTTTGAGGTTTTATCAATCTCATCCTTATTGTAATTGTTTTACATGACATTGTTTCCGTAATGTCATCAGATTCAAGTGTGCTGAGGTCAAAGAGCATGTGATGTTACTTCCCGTTTTTGGGAGTAAAGGAAACACTATGTTACTTCTGCTGCCCCAGGCATTTTGATGATTCAACATCCTTGTCCAAAATATAATTTGTAATGTACATAATGAGAAATTTATCACTTAACCATGTCTATATAGTTTATCACGTGGTTTAACTTTCAAAAGCATACATCAAAGTATGCTGCCCAATAAAATGAAACAACTTATGCCGCATCGGAATAGCAAGTTTTCGATTGGCAATTGCCACTTGTAACTCTAGCGGCTAAAAGCAACTGAAATCATTAGGTGATATTCCATGGGAAAATCAGGAATTGCTGGTGGGATCATGGGTAAACGTGTATTCATCACAGAACCCAAAAGCTATATAATGCTCTGTTAATTGGCAAAAGAATGTAAGCCTTTGTAGAAATTAATATAAACTGAAAGAGGAGAATATACTGTGTATGAAACAACCCAACGCAACTCTGGGAAATTACCATGTTTCAAAACCTTGGCCTGCATTTAGACATTTTTGTTTGTATAAAAAATGTGTTAAATGTGTGTTACATGCATTTTTACTACATAAGGAGAAGTGGTAATAAAACATCACTTCTGCCCGTCTCTGATCGATCAACCCCCTAACCAACGAGGACTCACCCTCACAAACAAAGCATCATGGAGCACTTGCAAAACTTTTGATGAAAATGCCATTCTTAAGCTCTTAACAACACTTAAACCATCAAATCACTTCTGTGACCCTCTTCCTGCCAACGTCTTCAGCGAGATCAAAACTTCTCAAATACCCCTCTGGACCAAGATAGTGAATGCTTCACTACTTCAAGGAACCCTACCAGACTGCCTAAAATCAGGACAGGTAACCACCATTCTAAAACAAAACACAGCAGACCACACAAACCCAGATAATTTCCGTCCAATATCTACTGTTCCCTCCCTAGCAAAGCTACTGGAGAAATGCGTCCGTACCCAACTATACAACCACATAGCTCAAATCTACCTTATTGAACAATTCCAATCAGGCATCCGTCAGGGTCATAACACAGAAACAGCCCTGACACACATTGTCGACGAAGCGCTCACACTACTAGAGTAAAACTAATCCTGCCTCTTAATTCTCATAGACCTATCCTCAGCCTTCGATACTTTCAAACATAACCGTCTCCTGGATTTACTTGAGCACAAAAATGTTTTATCAGGGGTTGTCAAACAGTGGTTTGCCTTGTTCCTAGACAGCCGACCTCAAAGAATCAAGATTAACCAATATCTGTCCATTACCACACCGGTCACCTTGGGAGGGATGTATGACGTTACAACGCACACTTTTACAACGCATGCACTTACAACGCATTTTTTACAACGCATAATCCATTACAACGCATGACATTACAACGCATGACACTACAACGCATTTTTAAAAAATACCTTTACAACGCACTACCATTACAACGCATACTACCTGTACAACGCATACCATTACAACGCATAATATTAAATTACATTTAAGGTAAGTATTAGATAGTATAGGGGTAAAAATTACTATTCTAACTCCAGGGGGTGCAACAGTAGGGTTAGTGTTGGATAGTGTAGGGGTAAAAATTACTATTCTAACTCCAGGGGGTGCAACAGTAGGGTAACTGTTGGATAGTGTAGGGGTAAAAATTACTATTCTAACTCCAGGGGGTGCAACAGTAGGGTAAGTGTTGGATAGTGTAGGGGTAAAAATTACTATTCTAACTCCAGGGGGTGCAACAGTAGGGTAAGTGTTGGATAGTATAGGGGTAAAAATTACTATTCTAACTCCAGGGGGTGCAACAGTAGGGTAAGTGTTGGATAGTATAGGGGTAAAAATTACTATTCTAACTCCAGGGGGTGCATCAGTAGGGTAAGTGTTGGATAGTATAGGGGTAAAAATTACTATTCTAACTCCAGGGGGTGCATCAGTAGGGTAAGTGTTGGATAGTGTAGGGGTAAAAATTACTATTCTAACTCCAGGGGGTGCATCAGTAGGGTAAGTGTTGGATAGTATAGGGGTAAAAATTACTATTCTAACTCCAGGGGGTGCATCAGTAGGGTAAGTGTTGGATAGTATAGGGGTAAAAATTACTATTCTAACTCCAGGGGGTGCATCAGTAGGGTAAGTGTTGGATAGTATAGGGGTAAAAATTACTATTCTAACTCCAGGGGGTGCATCAGTAGGGTAAGTGTTGGATAGTATAGGGGTAAAAATTACTATTCTAACTCCAGGGGGTGCATCAGTAGGATAAGTGTTGGATAGTATAGGGGTAAAAATTACTATTCTAACTCCAGGGGGTGCATCAGTAGGATAAGTGTTGGATAGTATAGGGGTAAAAATTACTATTCTAACTCCAGGGGGTGCATCAGTAGGGTAAGTGTTGGATAGTATAGGGGTAAAAATTACTATTCTAACTCCAGGGGGTGCATCAGTAGGGTAAGTGTTGGATAGTATAGGGGTAAAAATTACTATTCTAACTCCAGGGGGTGCATCAGTAGGGTAAGTGTTGGATAGTATAGGGGTAAAAATTACTATTCTAACTCCAGGGGGTGCATCAGTAGGGTAAGTGTTGGATAGTATAGTGTAATATTATGCGTTGTAATGGTATGCGTTGTAATGGTAGAATGCGTTGTAATGGAATGCGTTGTAAAGGTAGTTTTTAAAAATGCGTTGTAGTGTCATGCGTTGTAATATCATGCGTTGTAATGGATTATGCGTTGTAAAAAATGCGTTGTAATGGTAGTGCGTTGTAAAAGTTGCGTTGTAAAGGTTGTTCCCCCCTTGGGAGTCCCTCAGGGATCCTCCTTATCACCTACCCTCTTCAATCTATTCATGGAGCCCTTAACACAAATTCTGAAATGTTCCAATGTACAATAACACATGTATGCAGATGATACCTCACTATACCTAAAAATATCATCTCCTGATGCTATCTGCTTACTCAACACAATTTTGCAAACAAACCAAAACTGGCTGACCAAAAACCACCTCAAACTCAACCCGCTCAAAATCAAATTCCTCCTAATTGCCCCACCAAAAAGACACATTTACATTGAAGACTGGATGAAACACTTAACAGCCTTCAACTGCACACCACACATCATAGATTCCACAGGATCACTAGGAATAACACTCAACAAGAATGTAGCCACAAGAGGAGAAAACTTTCATATGAACATTCTGAGAAAACTAAAACCCTTCCTCCCCGCCGGTGCAACTCAAATCAGTTGTGCAAGATCTAGTGATCTCCAGAATAGACTATGGGAATACAAACCTATGTGGTCTGCCAAGATCCAGACTAGCTTCAGTAAGGGGGTCCCTCAACTCGGCTGCAAGGCTCATCACTGGTTCCATAACAACCAAATTCCCTCCGATCTGAAGGTACTGAACTTGCTCCCTTATGAAGCAAGAAGACATATAAAAACTGCCTGCATGACACACAAAGCCTTGCACCTAAACACACCAGGGTATCTAGCCGATAAACCGGAATTATCAGGTGATGGCAACCATCGAGAAGCACCAGCACCGTACTATTGAAACTTCAAAAATTTCAGAAAAAGAAAACCTACAACCGTACTTTCTCTGGATTAGCACTTAGGATCTGGAACTCCCTGCCCCGGGAAATCAGAATGAACCCTTCAAACACTTCCTTCAAAAAAAAAGTCAAACTGCTTTCAATCAACAAAACTTTAATCTGATCCCATGGCTTGAATGAGCTAGGTACTGATTAGACGCAGTTCACGAACCAGGATCTGAACTTGATGCTACGTTTGGATGCCTAACTCACTCTTGATTACTTTCCAGATCTGTAACGAGTATTGACAGCATTTTTGTTTCCTGTTGGCCACTCACCTATATGTTGCTAGTTTATCCTGCTTTCTAGTTGCTGTACCATTTGTAAAGCGCTGTGATACCCTTCCAGGGTCTAGCTCGCGCTATATAAAACTTTTTAAATAAATAAATAAAAGGGAAATTAATGACTGTTAGTAGCATCCAAAAAGGGAGTGCAACCGCTACACTTTTAAATTAGTTTAAAAAAAACAAAGATAGTACATCTTTAACATACACTTTAGGTTTGTGTAGATATAGGCATTGTTGAGAATTGAAAAACACCCACAGAAGTACATTCAGAAATCCACACAATTTCTTTTATGTCTAAGAATAGTGTCAATGCCGCTTAGATCAAAGGGGAGGGAGAGAGAAGCTATGGTCCATTCGGCTTCCATGCATTGGTACTAAAAATCAAGGGGGAGAATGGACCACTTGTACCTGTGTAACCAGGGTCAATTGGGCTGCGGGTATTCCTAAAAAATTCCTCATTCACGTACACAATTAGTGGGCGGTTTATCTTGATTCTCCGCCTTGCAGTAATGTGACAGCATCATCATTTGGTTTTTATCACTGGTATGCTGACCTCCAACTAGAGGAAGACCAACTGGTATTACAGTAGTGTCCAGGGATAAAAATAGAGTGTGCAGTGCTCATGTGAAGTGAATTAAAATTCCCTACACTGCCATTTAGGAGAATTATTTAATGGTATGGTGGTGTGCGAAAGTAAAAACAGTGTTGGTGCGTGTGTAGATCGAGTTACCAATCTAGCCCACTGTTAGGTTCATATCGATGGTCGACATGTTTTCAGCCTCGTTGTCCATTAGGATCTAGGGGCTTTCTTCAGGACCGATAAATGTGTAGTGGCACGTTATGGTGACTAAGGCAAGTAGGTCAATGACTTCCCACTCTTGCTGTCTTGAGCCAGGTCATTAGTACCTGTGGCTGCAATTGAAAAAGAAAGGGTGCAGTAGTATACTTTCTCATCATTACATTTTCAAGTATTATTAATAAAGAACCCCAATTCTTGATGATCAACTTTTGTAATAATGCAAAATTATCTCAACATTGTTTACAATTCAACACTGGGAGAGAGGAAATGGGTGCAGGCTATGCGGTTGATAGTAGAGACACTGTATTTAGTCAAGCGCATTGTGGAGCGCAAGATATTTAGGATCGAATAGGTATAGCAGCATTAACCGGCAATTTGATGTAGATAACTGGGTTGCCGGAGGTCCATGGTTTAACTGAGTGGTTGTGCATACATTAGGAATAAGTGCGCTCTGGTCTGGTTGGAGTTTGTATTATTTAATAGAAAAGGTATTGACCAGGACTTGATAAGGCAATCAGTAAAAACGAATGCACGTATAAAATGTGCATGGCTTGCTGATTTAAGTAAAGGGACGACATGGCCCGGTTGCGGGACATTTTAACTGTGCTGTGAGAAATGGGTCAATTATGCTCAGAGTGCTCTTACTTGTACGTTGCAGAGCTTTGATGACAGACAATGGTCGTCTGAGCCCTCTCTCTCGCTAAATCGTTGTGAGCGCCATGCGCTTTTAAAATTGAGAAAAGGTAAAGGCGTATGGCGCGCGGCGGGCCGTAGCAAGTTAAGGGACGATATTCTAGGTGGCGAGTCCCATGGCAAAAATGCAGTTTAGTGTGGTATATGGGCCAGCGAGGACGCTGGTAACGGTTAAAAGTTTAAATTAAAAACCGCGCTTGTGCCCTTCAATAACAGTACGGTTACATTGAAATACCTCATTACTCCCTAATATGGGCTTCCTCGGGGTGCCAGCGGGCTCTCCAGACGTACTCTGTCAGGAGAGAAAAGAGGGTTAGAAGGCCTTACTTTTTCCGGCGCATCTCAGGGTGAGCGTGTCTGCTTCAAGAGGCTCACCAGTAGGAGCTTGGTCAGCAACTTGTACTAGCTCTGCGCACGGTGCCCCGGGTGACGTGGGCTGGTGGAGAGCTGTCATTATCTATTCACAATGAGATGGATATGGTGAATAGACTATCTCGCGAGGAGTGTGATTTCGCAAATTCTGAATACTGTGATAAAGATCAATAAATCCTCAATGTTGCCTCTCAGTGTCTTTGTTGTTAATTAGGTTATTATTAGATGCTTGAAAGAATTTCTTTGCTCTCCTGAAAATTATCTATTCACAGTGAGATGGACATGGTGAATAGACTAAGGCGTGAAAAGTGTCTCTTCGCAAATTTTGAAAACTGTAGTAAAGGTAAATCCTCAATTTCACCTAGCTGTGTCTTTGTTATAGTTGTGGGTATTACTGAATGGTCACAAGAATTTTCTTTATTCTCTAGAAAATTCATGAGTTCGGTAATAAAGGTAAATAAATTCTTCAGTTTTGTCTCCCTGTTTCTCTAGCGATATTTTAGGCATTATTGAAATGATCGCAGGATTTTTCTTCTGAGAAGTCACGAGTTTGTGAGTGTGGCATGCCTGGGCTGTCAAAATGTAGCACATAAGCCCTTAAGGTTATGCGCAGGTAGTATCTGGAGGTCTTAATTACACATAATTCCTGGAGTATGTGTTGTTGTGAGTGACAATCCGAAAGAGTGTTCTTCCTCCTGAGTAGTTGGGTACTGTGTGTCAGCCGGGGCAGGTCAGTGTGGTTCCTCATGTTAATGCATGCCACAGGATATTGTCGCTCAGACTCCATGTGTTGGTCTAGAGACGGTGGATCCAGCGTTGTTCCTTCTCGAACAAAGTACGTTCAGCGTTGTGATTTTTCACGGATAGTGTTTCCAGGACTGTCAAATTCAACTCATCAATAGAGTGATTAGAGTCAATATAATGTTTGCTCAGTTTCGTTGTGGCCCTCTTGCAATTCACGTTGCTCCTGTGTTCGCAAATGCGTTGTTTCACTTTGCTGCAGGTCATCCCTATGTATTTCATGCTGCAGGGGCAGACGATCATGTAAATTACATGTGTTGTGTTGCAATTGGTGTGGTGGCGTATTGTCCATGGGAAGTATGGTGTCAGCTGTAGAGATTTAGTTGCAGTTGTCAACTTGCAGCCCGAGCATGAACCGCATGGGTAATGTCCTGTAATGGGGCTCAGAATCCATGCAGCAGTGATTGTTTCCATTTTAGTTTTTGGGGCTGGTCTTGTGTGTACAAGCCACTGGAATCAAGCTATCCTGGCTGACGAGGGGTGAAACCCCGAAACCGGTCCTAGGATGCTTGTTTCCAGTCCAGGGAGGAGCTGGCTTGGCAGTTCGGGCTGGACTGTTCCCATGAGGCACAGGGTCAAGACTGTTTTGCATATGGCTAGGTTCAAACTGGAATGGCATGGTGAGCAAAAAAACGATGGATTTAGGCCCAGATCTCTGTACTGGGGTGAATGTATGACATTGTTCTGCATTCTGTCCATCAACTGTTGTTTTTGCATTTGTCCTTTGTGTCTTGCCAGATCATGATGATGTCGTCTATGTACTGTCTCCAGAATGATATCTGATACCTAGAATATCGTCCCTTAACTTGCTACGGGCCGCCAGGCGCCATGTGCCTTTACCTTTTGTCAATTTTAAATGCGCGTAGCGCTCACAGCGATTTAGCGAGACCATGGGCTCAGATGACCATTGTATGTCATTAAAGCTCTGCAACATACAAGTAAGGGCACTCTGAGCCTAATTGACCCATTTCTCACAGCACAGTTAAAATGACCTGCAACCGGGCCATGTCGTTCCTTTACTTAAATCAGCAAGCCATGCACATTTTATACGTGCATTGGTTTTTACCGATTACCTTATCAAGCCATGATTAATACCTTTGCCAATAAATAATACAAATCCAACCAGACCAGAGCGCACTTATTCCTAATGTATGCGCAACCATACAGTTAAACCGTGGACCTCTGGCAACCCAGTTATCTACATCAAATTGCTGCTTAATGCTGCTATACCCATTCCATCCTAAGCATCTCGCGCGCCACAAGGCGCTTGACTAAAGACTGTGTCTCTACTATCACCCTCATAACCTGCACCCATATCCAATTACAGCTACAGGTACTAAGGACCTGACTCAAGACAGCAAGAGTGGTAAGTCATTGACCCACTTACCGTAGTAATAACGTGCCTCTACACATTTATTGGTCCTGAAGAAAGACCCTAGATCCTATTGGACAACGAGGCTGAAACATGTCGACCATCGATATGAACCTAATAGTGCGCTAGATTGGTAACTCGATCTACACACGCATCTACACTGTTTTTATTTTTCCACACCACCATACCATTAAAGAATTCTCCTAAATGACGGTGTAAGGAATTTTAATTCACTTCACACGAGCACTGCACCCACTATTTTTATCCCTGGACACTACTGTAATACCAGTTAGTCTTCCTCCAGGTGGAGGTCAGCATACCCATGATAAAAACCCAATGATGATGCTGTCACGTTACTGCAAGGCAGAGAATCAAGATGTACTGCCAACAACTTATGTACGTGAATGAGGGTTTTTTTAGGAACATCCGCAAACCAATTGACCCTGGTTACACAGGTACAAGTGGTCCATTCTCCCCCTTGATTTTTAGTGCCAATGCCGTAAACTAACTCTGTGCGGATGGTCAATGGGTGTAAACGTGGTGGGGATGTGAATTTGCATATTTTAGCTTTTTTCTTTTTTTGCCTCATCATTTAAAATACTTTTCCTATATAATATGATTATGGAAGCTCTCTTTCGGATTTTATCATCTCAAATGAGCGAAAGGAGTCTCCAGCAAGGAGTGCCCCAACTGTCCCTAATCCCTGTGGTCTCCTATTTTGACCAACTAGCCGGTTTCCATCCGATAGTGATACAATCATTGGACCAGAGAGGAGCCTCCTTAAGAACGGCCTTATCTATGCCCAATTGATGGTGAGCATCCTTCCAGGTCATCCACATGGCATGAAGAGTTTGTGTACAGGCAGAGGATGTCAAGGCATGGGTATCATAAAAGGGCCACAAACCTGGGGGGTCTGGCTGCCACACAATCCCATCGCACCCAGAGTGGCTGCTCGTCCATGGACACCAGCATGGAAGATAACTGCGAAGATGGTGCGCTAGGTAGTATAAGTGTATAACACGGAGTTGTAGTAATTCACCAGCTCTAGAACCCGAATGTAGCATATAAGGTTTTAAATGAGGTTTCCCCCCTGCCCGAACAAACAGTCTGAAACACTTATTCAAAGCACTGAGTGCATGTGTGGCGAATGTGAGGGGTTGCATACTGAAGTAATAATTGAGTCTGGGAGCTGTCACCATTTTGATCATCTGGATTCTGCTCCTGAAAGAGAACTGGAGGGTGGCCCATAGCACAAAGTCCTGGTCCATGTTATGAAAAGGCATCAGTCATATGAAATACGTGATAGAGGAGTCCGGGTGCCTCATTGTCAGCAGTATAGTGTCTGCATAAAGCAAGATTTTGCAGGTGGCTATGGGTTTGTTGATGCCTCTAATAAGAGCAGAATAATGGATGGCAGC
This sequence comes from Triturus cristatus, assembly GCF_964204655.1. Lineage (NCBI taxonomy): Eukaryota > Metazoa > Chordata > Amphibia > Caudata > Salamandridae > Triturus > Triturus cristatus. The sequence continues at coordinate 88,205,745 of NC_140588.1, forward strand.
CACCAAGGACATTAGGGCCAAAAGGAACTGCAAAGGTGAGAGCGGACATCCCTACCTTGTCCCTTGGTGAAACATGTCCTCCACAATCAATCCATGCTGCAGGGGAGGTATATAGCCACTGAATCTTCACCAGGAAGTTCGGGCCAATCCCTGCGAATGAAACAAGTTCCTCCGCTCCACCCAAGGAAACGCTTTCTCAGCATCCAATGAAAGCAGGAGTTTATCGTCCAGATCATTAAGAGCATTCCATAAAACATTCAACAATAGGTGCATGTGGTTACGTGAGGAGCGACCTAGCACAAAGCCCACTTGAGAGTCTTGAGTCAAGCTCGAGATCATTCTTCTTCATATCAGCATTAGGGAGTGATATCAGGCAATGCATTGTGGCACTCGTGGCTTCCTTGTCTGGTTTCAGGATAAGGCATATGAGTGCTTTGGTGATCTCTGGCTGCAACACATTAGTTTACCCAAGTTCTTTAAAGAATTTGTGAAGGAGAGGGACGATCATGCTCTGATTGAGCTTGTAAAAGTCAACTGGGATACCATATTCTCCCAGTGCCTTATTGTTGGACATTGACTTTATAGCTTCTAAAATCTCCTCTTCTGTGATCTTGCCCTCAAGATGCTGCCTATCATTATCAGCCAGACTAGACTGTAACAGGTAATTATATAATTCCTGTTCTAGGGCAGTGTCTTCAGGCACCTCCACCTGGTAAAGAGTACTAAGAAACTACACAAATGTCATGATAATGTCCACCGGGTGAGTTACCAAGCTTCTGGTCTCAACCTGTATCTCAGGTATAGCTGCACTGGCCTCCCACTGGAATAGTTGTGCCACCAGGAGCCTACCCACCTTTTCCCCCATTTCATAATCCTGCCACAGTTGTACTTGGCTCGCTCTAGGCTGAGGAGTAATGGCGCTGTAGATCGCCTAACGTAGGCTGCGGTGAGGTCCTGATTCAACCATTCCAGATGTGATTGTTTTTCCCATGCCTCCCATTTGCGGTCTGCTGAGTCGTGCAACCGAGCACTTCTTGAAACTGCTTTTCCTGCGCCCGAACAGGCTGTGGGTACATCGTTGAATATTCACTGTCTGAGAGGTATTGGTTGAGATGTTCCACAAGTTTCCGCTTACCCTCCAGCGTTCGGTAGTGGGAGAGATTTAGCCTCCAGCATTTAGAAGGAGGTGAGATATGTCCCAAATCTATATAAATGATTAGATTTTGCCCCATTACCCATGGTGCAGTCCTGTAAGAAGGAAAATGAAGAGGGAGACATAAGAAAGAAGTAAATCCTGGGGAATGTACCTTGTACACAGGAAATTAAAGTAAAATCCCGATCTTGATCCCTGGGATGCGTCAAGCGCCACGGGCCCCACAAACCGTGATCCTGCAGGACATCATGGAGGACCACCCTATCTTTGGCATTTGCCTTGTCTGCTGGCCCAGAATGATCCCAGGGCGGGTCCAGTGCAGTATTCCAGTCCGCCCCCAATTAACCTCCTTGTGGTATTGAACTCAGTCAGAAGCCTGGATAAGGTAGTAAAAAAGGTGCTCTGTTATGGTTGGGTGCATAGACAATTCCCAATGTCAAAATCTGGTCTAGTATCTTAAATTTGACAAAGGCATAATGACCTAGTGGGTCTGTTAAAGTCTGCTAAAAACAGTAATAGGAACAGATTTATGGAACAGTATAGTAACTCTGCATTGCTTCAGAAAAGACCAGATTTGGTAGGAGCCATGGCAGCGGGTTGGAGGCTACTACTGACAGCATATCTCACCCAGTCTCTTTTTAACTTGCTGTATTCAAGAGTGCAGAGGTGTGTTTCTGGCAGCATGGCAATGTCAGGGGAGTTTGAGGCAATGTATGTCAAGACTTTCCTCCTCTTGACGTAGTGGGTGAGGCCATTAACGTTAAGGAACACAATGCGAAGATTGAGGTGAAGAAGACATGGGCATGGGATGTGGATGAAAGGGGCCAACATTAGAAACTTAGACTAGGGGCTGATTTCTGATGGGGAGTACAACACAGGACACTTGGGTATAATGGTAGTGGCGCGTAATGTGCCTAGAACAGGCGGGAGATAGCAATACCAAACCCTATGAAGCGTCATCAATTTGCGGGACTGTCGTATAAGGTAGTAAATGTAGAGTACGAGTGGCTCCAATCAACAGTTATTACAAGAAAAAAAAGGGGAAATATCTACTACTTTAAACGACTTTAAACAGGCAAGTGTGTCTCCTAGCCCACCACCTTCCCAGCACCCCACACAAGAACACAACAAAGAATCACACCCGGGCCCCCCATAACTGAAGGTCTCAAAGCGATCTGCCTCACTTTATTACACTTTTGTGCGAAAGCACAAATACTGTACCACAATACTCTTTTGGTTTGCTAAATGTATTCTTGGAGTATATTATAAAAGTGTTTTCTTCATATACATCCTTTAATGGTCATGAATCCTTTTGACATTGGTCCATTGAGTTTGATCATGAGAGCTGTGACCGACACCCACTTCTATTTTTGCTCTCAGGCACTCAGTGGTCCCACCCCAATGCATCCATGTGCACTAGACAAAGAGTGTCGGACAGAGTTCAAGATGATAGAATGGGGATGGCGAGTTTGGAGTGTATAGAGCCAAAGTTTTGAGAGCCATGGGGAGATATTCATACATGAACACTGGTGGACCCATTAGTGTGTAGCACTCCGAACAGCCTATGTTTCAGTGGCGGCTCGCATAGGGCATGCTGCAGGGCTGTAGGGCGGGGCGGGGGAGGGGCAGGGTAGGGGGTACTACAATCGGACATACGACGGAATGGAGGAAAGTAATCCTCCATTCCGTTGCATGTCCAAGTTTACTACCCCCACCCCCACCCACCACCCCGCAGCACACCCGATGCGAGCCGCCACTGCTATGTTTACGTGGTTCTTGACTATAACCTGTAGAGATTGAAGCAGAAACAGTATGAGACATCCACCGCGGTGTCAATAGAGCCCTGTGCTGTTTGCACATTTTCAAAAGTAACATTGAGAAGAGGTGGATTCTGTTATTTCGATCCACAACTGTATTTTGTAAAAGTTAAACATTGGTACATTTCTTACGCTGAAGGATTCAAAGTGCAAGAAATAAAATGCATTATTAATCTATCTCTGATTATCGCATTTAAAGCGACACATGTGTATAAACATCTTTTATATGGCAAATTAATTCATCCTCTGTTGTAAACATGTTCAAATACACCAATGTGTCTAAATAACAATAGTAATCATTACTCTATGGTGCATGCATGTTACAAATTAGAATCGTCTGGAGTTCAAAGCTGACTAACCTGCTGCCTTTCTCCATATTTCATTCCGATCGTGCTTAGTATCGGATTTATAATTAACTCACTATAAATATCTTTGCTGAAAGACCAGCACACGAAAGATTGCGCTGTGGGTTAGTGCGACCTTGTTGTAATCTACGGTGCAGAGGTCTGAGTCCCCAAAAGGGTAACCTGGCCTGTCATCTATTTATATCTAGTACACTGAAAATCAATTCCCAGATGTATGAATGCAGACGTTTGCCATTCAGTATTTGGGAATTTTTAAAAATCGCAAATACTTCATCACAAATGCGTATGTAGGTACAATTGGCAAAAGCAAATAGGATTCTTTAAAGACCACACATTACAATTAGCTTTTTTCCTATTTGTAATTTGGTAAAAATTGTGCTTTTAGAAATTGTAATCTCAAAATAGCAAACATCACACGAGGACCTCCTGGTGACATCGCAACCAGAACGTGAACCACACCAGCCATAGTACATGTCAATAGCGGACTCATGTAAGGAGTTGAAACCCACATAACTGCACAGGATAGTAAAAAATTGCAATGGTGGAGCCTGTAAAAAGTGGAGGAAGCCTGGAAGAGAAACAAAAGTTTCATAAAATGGAGCTCCTGCAGAGAATTGTGTGGCTAACAATGACTGTGCTTGTTGCCACAAAGCATTGTATAAGGTAAAGGGTGTAGGATTGATTAAGGCTCCCTGAAGCATTGTTGAAACTCCAAAAAGCAGGTATGGTTAACTCTCCTAGACAAAGGAGAACCTTGCCTCCAGTAGATAGGACGCATCTGGCACTGAGGGTATCCCACCCATGCAGCCACCACACACACTACTGTAGAGGAGGCAATTGACTTTGTAACTGGAGTTAGTGACACAGACATTTCTACAGCACCACCGGCAGGTCAGTGTAAGAACCCCTGGCCACTATCATACCAGCTTCTAATTGATTCCCCATGCCTGTATAAGCGTTTATCCTGCATTCAAAACTACCATCTGAGATCTACTTGTGTACCAACTCTTTATACCAGTAATCAGAGACACGTTTGAAATGCACTGTGGGATCTGTTGTACGGGGAATATGACAGCAATGATTGTGAAGTCATGAACTCTTGTCCATCGATAACATGCTGTTGTGTTCTGCTATATGAACCAAGATGGACTCCGTCAGAAAACTTAATACAGGTTTAATGAGTCACTACTCACCAATAAAGCCCCTCAGTCAGGCTCCCAGGTACTGTCGTAACATTAGCCCCCAGACCCTCGCTGCGGTCTTCCCAGCAACGAGAACCAACATTTAGGATTCTAGACAAAGCATCAACATTCCCACATTATAAGATTCTAGCTCATTACACATGTCCTACACCAATGTTTACAAAGGGGTGGTGCCAAGCAGTAATGACCATGTCCCAACAAACTATTTGACATGAAACTGAAACACATTCTCTCTTCAACAAATGACATGTCACTGCAAATTGACGGGGAACAAAATTAAAGTTAAATTGCATCAAACCTTTTAAAAGGAAAGAAATTACCAAGAGTCATATGCATCAAGCCTTTTTCCCATTTGCAAACGGGCAGATTCTCAGAATCTGCCTGTATGCGAATGGAAAAAAGCCTTTTGGGATGTATCATCCAAAAAGGCCATCGCAAAATAGAGAATCGCAAAATTTGCGATTCGCTATTTTGCAAATGCAATTAAGGAATTGCAAATTTCGATTCTTTAAATGCAAGATAGCAAGAAATAGCAAGAAATTTGCTATTTGGCCTTAAGGAATTGCAAATTACCAACAACTTCAAGTTGCTGGTAATTTGCGATTTTCTTTTAAAAAGCACTTTTTGATTTTTTTACAGTGCGATATGTCGCACATACATGCCCTAAGGGCATGCATGTGCGCAAAATGTGCACACATGCATATTTTAGGGGTGCAAGAGGGTGTCCTTTTGGCACCCTTGCAACCTTGAAATTGCATTATCAATTTGCGATTCTCTAATTGGTCATCTTAAATTGAGAATGTCTTCCCATTCATTCCTATGGGCCTCCTAGCCCACAGGAATGAATGGGAAGGTATTCCTTATTTACGAATCTCAATTTGCGATTCGCAAATAAGGAATATGTAGGATTCGCAAACTTTTTTGCAAATCCTACATACATTGCATTTTGCGATTCTCTAATTGCGATTCGCTAAAAATCGCAATTTGAGAACCGCAAAACTCTTTTTTGATACATATGCCCCTAGTGATGATAAATAGGAGCTTAAAGTGGACAGACGTTTCTATCTATTCTGTATTTTTATACAGATAATCCTCTAAAGTATCTCGATGAGAGAGATTAATACTTTATTGTCCTAAGGAAGGTGGCTTGATCCTTATTTGTACCACCGAAACGCGTTGATGCTTTTATTTATGATTAAATTTGAGTAACAATGTGTTGCATGTAAACAATGAAATAATGCAAATATTCTGATTGATTTCTTCAAATTAACCGCTTTAAATGACAGAAGTATATGTCTGATATTCTGTCTCTCTTGAATACTCTTGATTATTTTTAACTTGTTCAAAAAAAATATTTTCATGTAATGTTTTTAATTGTTTTATTACGCTTTTGTATACATATGTATGATCAAAAACTTTTTTGATACAGTATTAAACATTGAATGATTTTTTATGGTTTTTGGCCTTCCTTTTCAGGACTGGTGGGTGGAATCCCTGAATGCCTTACGGTAAGTGAGTTGAGTATTGGAATATAAGTTCTCCAAGAGTTATTGTTTTTCTAAAAGATTATTAGTACCCTGTCTCTTGGAGTAGAGGGGTCACTCTTGTTTTATTCTATGGATGTACTATAGCAGGACGGAGTTGCAGGGTAGAACTAGGGATTCGAGATTTTTCTTCAAGATTTGATTGAAGATAGAATGACATTCCATATACCCTTGTGGGAGACAACACCACATTAAGACGCGATCTTCCAGCTTAAAGGTGAACAAAAATTGACTGGTTTTATGTAATGGGACCGACAGAAAGGCCTGACATACGTCTATGACGGTGAAATATTCTGATTCACATGTAATCTGAAACAGTATCACAGATGAATTTGGTACCACAAGAAAATAATGGACTACAGTTTTGTTGATTTCTCTGAGATCCTGTACAATACGGTACTTGGCGTTGGGCTTCTGCAAAATGGGAGAGGTACTCAGGCTCCCCATAATCTCCTTCAAAATCCCCTGCTCTATCATGGACTCAAACACAGGCATGATCCCAGCAATTGTCTCTGGAGTCAGGTTGTATGGTGGCATTCTGGGATATTCCGCATCAGGCTTGATCTGCATACAAGCTGGCTCGACTTCTTTAATGATTCTGATTTCCTGAGAAACTCCAACATTTTTCAACACTGTCTCTTTGAGATCAAATGGCAAATCTTCTATGCTTAATAAAGGGAACAATGAAACTCCTTCTGTCTGATTTGTCAATTTGAATACTACATCCTCATCTTTGGTTTAGATCTCAATGCCCTCTTTGGTACAGTATATAGTACAATCGAGCTTACACAGCACGGCTCATCCCAGCAAACTTACACAACTTGAGTCACACACTACAAACTGGTGACTGTCCTCAAAAGTCCCTATTCACACAGGAACCTCCTCAGTCAAAAGGTTTGACATTCTTTTATTAGCTACGACCACAACTTGGATTGTTTTTCTCTGGAGGGCTAGGTTGGGAGCCTCTGCTGTTCTCGCAGTAGAGCTGGTAGCACCAGTATCAACCAGAAAGGTAACGTTGGGACATCTACATCTGAATCTACATAGGGTCCACTCTGGTCCACCTCCAAAACTGCACCAGGTGTACAGTCTTCCTCCCCCCTCAGGAACCATCATATGTTCAGGGTTGTCTCTGAGCTATCAAAGGTCCTGAACATGGGGTACTGTTGGACCAAAGCGTTCCCCTACGAGACATTCTGGAAAGCTTGTGGTGGCACAGGAGGTTGGGGAATCCCATTTGATCCTCCCATATTCTTAAATCTTGGCTGAGTCAGGGGTTGTGATGGTCGTAGTTACCCTGGGGTTGGTTAGATCCCCCACTTTAATCCTAGTTTGCAGGATTCAAACAACATTCATGCTTCCAAAGCTCCACCCTATTGCAATAGTGACACAGGCTTGTTTTCTTAAGAATCACAATATCTATTCCTGTTTTTGGGTCTATCGGACCAGTCCTGTCTCTTCCTTGGCCCTGCACCACTCCCCCTCGTGGCACCTGTACTCCTTGTGGGTAGGTTCCTGACATAGGGGTCATTTTCCAACTATATGCCTGACCCTGACCTCCCTCTGCGTAACTTTCATTTGTACCAGCACCAACATTTCCTTCATCTTCTTATACCTGACCTCAATTTGCAAAAAAATTTGGCATAACGCAGAATCTCATCAATGGACTTGTTTTGCCAACATGTCGAATGCTGCTGAATCATTAACCCCTTCGCTGCTAGGCCTTTTCCCCTCCTGTGCTAAGCCTTTTTTGGGCTATTTGGGGTAGTGCGCGCTTAGGCCCCTGTAACTTTTTGACCACATTAGGTATCCACGCCAAATTTGCGTCCTTTTCTTCCAACATCATGGGGATTCTAAAGGTACCCAGGGTTTGTTGATTCTCCTAGAGGGTTCCCAGAAATTAGTCAAAATACAGCAAAATGTTGTTAGTGAAAAATGGGGAAAAGTGGCTGCAAATGAAAGCGTCTGGGTTTTTCTCTGCAAATGATATCAAAAAAGGGTTTGTGGGGCTGAAATCACCATTTCTCCAGCTTTTAGGGAATGACAGATTTTTGTCAGAAATCAAACATTTTTTACACAGTTTTGACATTTTTCTGGGACATACCCTATTTTTGCTATTTTTTGTGCTTTCAACCTCCTTCCAGATAATGGTAGAAATGGGTAGAAAAGCAATAATGGATCCTGGAAAGCTATACATTTTTGAAAAGTAGACAAAGTTCTGAATTCAGCAAGGGGTCATTTGTGTAGATTCATTAAGGTTTCTTTATAGAAACTAACAGTTAAATATAGGAAAAATTAAAAATTTGTTGAAAAAAGCAGCCTTTTGAGTCAACGTTTTCACCTGTAACTTCTTCTAACTATGACATCTCTTTAAAAGCAATGTACCGTTACATCCGGTGGAACTTCCTGGTTGTGGGGATATATATGGGACTTGTAGGTTCACCAAGAGCCCAACGAACCCAGAGTAAAAAACTGAGCAGCATTTTGTAATGGTTTTTTTTTTTGTTCCGGGTATTTAGCAATTATTGTGGGAAAATGTATACATGGAAAAATCGGTATGAAAGACACCTATGTATTTCTGAAATGGGAACAAATTACAGAGTTTAGAAACAGTGCATATTTGCACATTTTCGAAATTGGGAATACTCATACTTGCATGACAATTATTGGTCATTTTTCAAAATGACTTTTTTTTTACACAATGTCTTTCATTTGGAAGGGAGAAATGCGTCAAAAATCAATAGGTAATAACAGTTGCTTTAAAATCTGAACTACCCTAAGTCTCCCAATAAAAATGGTACCTCACTTGTGTGGGTAGGCATAGTGCCCACGACAGGAAGTGGCTCAAAACCTAAGGTGAACACACCACATTTTCACACTGAAAATGTACACTTTTTTTGCGAAGAGTCTAGCTGTAGTTTTTTAACCCTAGCCCTGCCGGCACCTAGGGAAACCTAGCAAACCTATACATTTTTGAAAACTAGACACCCAGGGAAATCCAGGATGGGGTGACTTGACTGCCTCCCACCATGGTCTGTTACCCAGACTCCCTTGCAAACGTAAAAAATTGACAAAAAAAACACATTTTCCCCACATTTCTGTGATGGAAAGTTCTGGAATCTGCGTGGATCCACAAATTTCCACCCACCCCGCGTTCCCCAAAGTCCTATGAGAAAAATAGTACCTCACTTGTGCGGGTCGGCCTAGTGCCCGCGACAGGAAACGGCGCAAAACGCAACCTGGTCACACCTCAATTTTGTAGTGAAAAATGACCCCTTTTTGGCAAAGTGACTAGCTGTAGTTTTTGAACCCTAGCCCTGCCGGCACCTAGGGAATCCTAGCAAACCTATACATTTTTGAAAACTAGACACCCAGGGGAATCCAGGATGGGGTGACTTGACTGCCTCCCACCATGGTCTGTTACCCAGAATTCCTTGCAAACGTAAAAAATTGACAAAAAAAACACATTTTCCCCACATTTCTGTGATGGAAAGTTCTGGAATCTGCGTGGATCCACAAATTTCCACCCACCACACGTTCCCCAAAGTCCTACGAGAAAAATGGTACCTCACTTGTTTGGGTCGGCCTAGTGCCCGCGACAGGAAACGGCGCAAAACGCAGCGTGGTTACACCTCAATTTAGCAGTGAAAAATGACCCCTTTTTGGCAAAGTGACGAGCTGTAGTTTTTTAACCCTAGCCCTGCCGGCACCTAGGGAAACCTAGCAAACCTATACATTTTTGAAAACTAGACACCCAGGGGAATCCAATGGGGTGACTTGACTGCCTCCCACCATGGTCTGTTACCCAGAATCCCTTGCAAGCGTAAATAATTGACAAAAAAAACACATTTTCCCCATATTTCTGTGATGGAAAGTTCTGTAATCTGTGTGGATCCGCAAATTTCCACCCACCCCGCGTTCCCCAAAGTCCTACGAGAAAAATGGTACCTCACTTGTGCGGGTCGGCCTAGTGCCCGCGACAGGAAACGGCGCAAAACGCAACCTGGTCACACCTCAATTTTGCAGTGAAAAATGACCCTTTTTTGGCAAAGTGACTAGCTGTAGTTTTTGAACCCTAGCCCTGCCGACACCTAGGGAAACCTAGCAAACCTATACATTTTTGAAAACTAGAAACCCAGGGGAATCCAGGATGGGGTGACTTGACTGCCTCCCACCATGGTCTGTTACCCAGAATCCCTTGCAAACGTAAAAAATTGACAAAAAAAAACATTTTCCCCACATTTCTGTGATGGAAAGTTCTGGAATCTGCGTGGATCCACAAATTTCCACACACCCCGCGTTCCCCAAAGTTCTACGAGAAAAATGGTACCTCACTTGTGCGGTTCGTCCTAGTGCTCGCGACAGGATACGGCGCAAAACGCAACCTGGTGACACCTCAATTTTGCAGTGAAAAATGACCCTTTTTTGTGTCAAAGTGACTAGCTGTAGTATTTGAACCCTAGCCCTGCCGGCACCTAGGGAAACCTAGCAAACCTATACATTTTTGAAAACTAGACACCCAGGGTAATCCAAGATGGGGTGACTTGACTGCCTCCCACCATGGTCTGTTACCCAGAATCCCTTGCAAACGTAAAAAATTGACAAAAAAAACACATTTTCCCCACATTTCTGTGATGGAAATTTCTGGAATCTGCGTGGATCCACAAATTTCCACCCACCACGCGTTCCCCAAAGTCCTACGAGAAAAATGGTACCTCACTTGTTTGGGTCGGCCTAGTGCCCGCGACAGGAAACGGCGCAAAACGCAACGTGGTCACACCTCAATTTAGCAGTGAAAAATGACCCCTTTTTGGCAAAGTGACGAGCTGTAGTTTTTTAACCCTAGCCCTGCCGGCACCTAGGGAAACCTAGCAAACCTATACATTTTTGAAAACTAGACACCCAGGGGAATCCAAGATGGGGTGACTTGACTGCCTCCCACCATGGTCTGTTACCCAGAATCCCTTGCAAACATAAAAAATTGACAAAAAAAACATTTTCCCCACATTTCTGTGATGGAAAGTTCTGGAATCTGCGTGGATCCACAAATTTCCACCCACCCCGCGTTCCCCAAAGTCCTATGAGAAAAATGGTACCTCACTTGTGTGTGTCGGTCTAGTGCCCGCGACAGGAAACGCCGCAAAACGCAACGTGGTCACACCTCAATTTTGCAGAGAAAAATGACCCTTTTTTGGCAAAGTGACTAGCTGTAGTTTTTTAACCCTAGCCCTGCCGGCACCTAGGAAAACCTAGCAAACCTATACATTTTTGAAAACTAGACACCCAGGGGAATCCAGGATGGGTGACTTGACTGCCTCCCACCATGGTCTGTTACCCAGAATCCCTTGCAAACGTAAAAAAATGACAAAAAAAACACATTTTCCCCATATTTCTGTGATGGAAAGTTCTGGAATCTGCGTGGATCCACAAATTTACACCCACCCCGTGTTCCCCAAAGTCCTATGAGAAAAATGGTACCTCACTTGTGCGGGTCGGTCTAGTGCCCGCGACAGGAAACGGTGCAAAACGCAACGTGGTCACACCTCAATTTTGCTGTGAAAAATGACCCTTTTTTGGCAAAGTGACTAGCTGTAGTTTTTTAACCCTAGCTCTGCCGGCACCTAGGGAAACCTACCAAACCCACACATTTCTGAAAACTAGACACCCGGCGGCTTCCAGGGAGGTATGGCTTGCGTGGATCCCCCAACGTTTCCTTACCCAGAATCCCCTGCAAACCTCAATTTTAGCTGAAAAAATCCCTTTTTCCACACATTTTGGGGTGGGAAAGTTGTGGCATCACCGGGCTCACACAAATTTACCACCACCCAGCGTTCCCCCAGGTCTCCCGGTAAAAATGGTGCCTCACTTGTGTGGGAGGCCCAAGTACCCGCGGCAGGCAAGGGCCCAAAACGTAGTGAGGCGACATCAAAATGGCCTATGGCAAAACCACCTGGTTTTGCAAGGGGGGTAACTTGGGTTTTTGGCCCGGTGCTCAGCGGCCATCTAGGGAAACCTACCAAACCCATGCATTTCTAAAAACTAGACACCCGGCGGCTTCCAGCGAGGTATGGCTTGCGTGGATCCCCCAACGTTTCCTTACCCAGAATCCCCTGCAAACCTCAATTTTAGCTGAAAAAATCACTTTTCCACACAATTTGGGGTGGGAAAGTTGTAGCATCACCGGTCTCACACAAATTTACCACCACCCAGCGTTCCCCCAGGTCTCCCGGTAAAAATGGTGCCTCACTTGTGTGGGAGGCCCAAGTACCCGCAGCAGACAAGGGCCCAAAACGTAGTGAGGCGACATCAAAATGGCCTATGGCAAAACCACCTGGTTTTGCAAGAGGGGTCACTTTGGTTTTTGTCCCGGTGCTCGGCGGCCATCTAGGGAAACCTACCAAACCCACACATTTCTGAAAACTAGACACCCGGCGGCTTCCAGGGAGGTATGGCTTGCATGGATCCCCCAACGTTTCCTTACCCAGAATCCCCTGCAAACCTCAATTTTAGCTGAAAAAATCACTTTTTCCACACATTTTGGGGTGGGAAAGTTGTGGCATCACCGGGCTCACACAAATTTACCACCACCCAGCATTCCCCCAGGTCTCCCGGTAAAAATGGTGCCTCACTTGTGTGGGAGGCCCAAGTACCCGCGGCAGGCAAGGGCCCAAAACGTAGTGAGGCGACATCAAAATGGCCTATGGCAAAACCACCTGGTTTTGCAAGGGTGCTCACTTGGGTTATTAGCCCGGTGCTCGGCGGCCATCTAGGGAAACCTACCAAACCCACGCATTTCTAAAAACTAGACACCCGGCGGCTTCCAGGGAGGTATGGCTTGCATGGATCCCCCAACGTTTCCTTACCCAGAATCCCCTGCAAACCTCAATTTTAGCTGAAAAAATCCCTTTTTCCACACATTTTGGGGTGGGAAAGTTGTGGCATCACCTGGCTCACACAAATTTACCACCACCCAGCGTTCCCCCAGGTCTCCCGGTAAAAATGGTGCCTCACTTGTGTGGGAGGCCCAAGTACCCGCGGCAGGCAAGGGCCCAAAACGTAGTGAGGCGACATCAAAATGGCCTATGGCAAAACCACCTGGTTTTGCAAGGGGGGTAACTTGGGTTTTTGGCCCGGTGCTCAGCGGCCATCTAGGGAAACCTACCAAACCCATGCATTTCTAAAAACTAGACACCCGGCGGCTTCCAGCGAGGTATGGCTTGCGTGGATCCCCCAACGTTTCCTTACCCAGAATCCCCTGCAAACCTCAATTTTAGCTGAAAAAATCCCTTTTTCCACACAATTTGGGGTGGGAAAGTTGTAGCATCACCGGTCTCACACAAATTTACCACCACCCAGCGTTCCCCCAGGTCTCCCGGTAAAAATGGTGCCTCACTTGTGTGGGAGGCCCAAGTACCCGCGGCAGACAAGGGCCCAAAACGTAGTGAGGCGACATCAAAATGGCCTATGGCAAAACCACCTGGTTTTGCAAGAGGGGTCACTTTGGTTTTTGTCCCGGTGCTCGGCGGCCATCTAGGGAAACCTACCAAACCCACACATTTCTGAAAACTAGACACCCGGCGGCTTCCAGGGAGGTATGGCTTGCATGGATCCCCCAACGTTTCCTTACCCAGAATCCCCTGCAAACCTCAATTTTAGCTGAAAAAATCACTTTTTCCACACATTTTGGGGTGGGAAAGTTGTGGCATCACCGGGCTCACACAAATTTACCACCACCCAGCATTCCCCCAGGTCTCCCGGTAAAAATGGTGCCTCACTTGTGTGGGAGGCCCAAGTACCCGCGGCAGGCAAGGGCCCAAAACGTAGTGAGGCGACATCAAAATGGCCTATGGCAAAACCACCTGGTTTTGCAAGGGTGCTCACTTGGGTTATTAGCCCGGTGCTCGGCGGCCATCTAGGGAAACCTACCAAACCCACGCATTTCTAAAAACTAGACAACCGGCGGCTTCCAGGGAGGTATGGCTTGCATGGATCCCCCAACGTTTCCTTACCCAGAATCCCCTGCAAACCTCAATTTTAGCTGAAAAAATCACTTTTTCCACACATTTTGGTGTGGGAAAGTTGTGGCATCACCGGGCTCACACAAATTTACCACCACCCAGCGTTCCCCCAGGTCTCCCGGTAAAAATGGTGCCTCACTTGTGTGGGAGGCCCAAGTACCCGCGGCAGGCAAGGGCCCAAAACGTAGTGATGCGACATCAACATTGCCTATCCCCAATGTCGCATCACTACGTTTTGGGCCCTTGCCTGCCGCGGGTACTTGGGCCTCCCGCACAAGTGAGGCACCATTTTTACCGGAAGACCTTGGGCAACGCTGGGTGGTGGTAAATTTGTGTGAGCCCGGTGATGCCACAACTTTCCCACCCCAAAATGTGTGAAAAAAGTGATTTTTTTAGGTAAAATTGAGGTTTGCAGGGGATTCTGGGTAAGGAAACGTTGGGGGATCCACGCAAGCCATACCTCCCTGGAAGTCGCCGGGTGTCTAGTTTTCAGAAATGTGTGGGTTTGGTAGGTTTCCCTAGATGGCCACCGAGCACCGGCCCAAAAACCCAAGTGACCCCCCCTTACAAAACCAGGTGGTTTTGCGATAGGCCATTTTGATGTCGCCTCACTACGTTTTGGGCCCTTGCCTGCCGCGGGTACTTGGGCCTCCCACACAAGTGAGGCACCATTTTTACTGGGAGACCTGGGGGAATGCTGGGTGGTGGTAAATGTGTGTGAGCCCGGTGATGCCACAACTTTCCCACCCCAAAATGTGTGGAAAAAAGTGATTTATTCAGCTAAAATTGAGGTTTGCAGGGGATTCTGGCAAAGGAAACGTTGGGGGATCCACGCAAGCCATACCTCCCTGGAAGTCGCCGGGTGTCTAGTTTTAAAAAATGTGTGGGTTTTGTAGGTTTCCCTAGATGGCCGCCGAGCACCGGGTCAAAAACCAAAGGGACCCCCCTTGCAAAACCAGGTGGTTTTGCCATAGGCCATTTTGATGTCGCCTCACTAAGTTTTGGGCCCTTGCCTGCCGCGGGTACTTGGGCCTCCCACACAAGTGAGGCACCATTTTTACTGGGAGACCTGGGGGAATGCTGGGTGGTGGTAAATGTGTGTGAGCCCGGTGATGCCACAACTTTCCCACCCCAAAATGTGGGGAAAAAGTGATTTTTTTCAGCTAAAATTGAGGTTTGCAGGGGATTCTGGGTAAGGAAATATTGGGGGATCCACGCAAGCCATACCTCCCTGGAAGCCGCCGGGTGTCTAGTTTTCAGAAATGCATGGGTTTTGTAGGTTTCCCTAGATGGCCGCCGAGTACCGGGCCAAAAACCCAAGTGACCCCCCCTTGCAAAACCAGGTGGTTTTGCGATAGGCCATTTTGATGTCGCCTCACTACGTTTTGGGCCCTTGCCTGCCGCAGGTACTTGGGCCTCCCACACAAGTGAGGCACCATTTTTACCGGGAGACCTGGGGAATGCTGGGTGGTGGTAAATGTGTGTCAGCCCGGTGATGCCACAACTTTCCCACCCCAAAATGTGTGGAAAAAGTGATTTTTTCAGCTAAAATTGAGGTTTGCAGGGGATTCTGGGTAAGGAAACGTTGGGGGATCCACGCAAGCCATACCTCCCTGGAAGCCGCCAGGTGTCTAGTTTTCAAAAATGTGTGGGTTTTGTAGGTTTCCCAAGATGGCCGCCGAGCACCGGGTCAAAAACCAAAGTGACCCCCTTGCAAAACCAGGTGGTTTTGCCATAGGCCATTTTGATGTCGCCTCACTACGTTTTGGGCCCTTGCCTGCCGCGGGTACTTGGGCCTCCCACACAAGTGAGGCACCATTTTTACCGGGAGACCTGGGGGAACGCTGGGTGGTGGTAAATTTGTGTGAGCCCGGTGATGCCACAACTTTCCCACCCCAAAATGTGTGAAAAAAGTGATTTTTTCAGCTACAATTGAGGTTTGCAGGGGATTCTGGGTAAGGAAACGTTGGGGGATCCACGCAAGCCATACCTCCCTGGAAGCCGCCGGGTGTCTAGTTTTCAGAAATGTGTGGGTTTGGTAGGTTTCCATAGATGGCCGCCGAGCACCGGGTCAAAAACCCAAGTGACCCCCCTTGCAAAACCAGGTGGTTTTGCCATAGGCCATTTTGATGTCGCCTCACTACGTTTTGGGCCCTTGCCTGCCGCGGGTACTTGGGCCTCCCACACAAGTGAGGCACCATTTTTACCGGGAGACCAGGGGGAACGCTGGGTGGTGGTAAATTTGTGTGAGCCCGGTGATGCCACAACTTTCCCACCCCAAAATGTGTGAAAAAAGTGATTTTTTCAGCTAAAATTGAGGTTTGCAGGGGATTCTGGGTAAGGAAACGTTGGGGGATCCACGCAAGCCATTCCTCCCTGGAAGTCGCCGGGTGTCTAGTTTTCAGAAATGTGTGGGCTTGGTAGGTTTCCCTAGATGACCGCCGAGCACCGGGTCAAAAACCAAAGTGACCCCCCTTGCAAAACCAGGTGGTTTTGCGATAGGCCATTTTCATGTCGCCTCACTACGTTTTGGGCCCTTGCCTTCCGCGGGTACTTGGGCCTCCCACACAAGTGAGGCACCATTTTTACCGGGAGACCTTGGGAAACACTGGGTGGTGGTCAATTTGTGTGAGCCCGGTGATGCCACAACTTTCCCACCCCAAAATGTGTGAAAAAAGTGATTTTTTCAGCTCAAATTGAGGTTTGCAGGGGATTCTGGGTAAGGAAACGTTGGGGGATCCATGCAAGCCATACCTCCCTGGAAGCCGCCGGGTGTCTAGTTTTTAAAAATGTGTGGGTTTGGTAGGTTTCCCTAGATGGCCGCCGAGCAGCGGGTCAAAAACCCAAGTGACCCTCCTTGCAAAACCAGGTGGTTTTGCCATAGGCCATTTTGATGTTGCCTCACTACGTTTTGGGCCCTTGCCTGCTGCGGGTACTTGGGCCTCCCACACAAATGAGGCACCATTTTTACCGGGAGACCTGGGGGAACGCTGGGTGGTGGTAAATTTGTGTGAGCCCGGTGATGCCACAACTTTCCCACCCCAAAATGTGTGAAAAAAGTGATTTTTTCAGCTAAAATTGAGGTTGGCAGGGGATTCTGGGTAAGGAAACGTTGGGGGATCCACGCAAGCCATACCTCCCTGGAAGCCGCCGGGTGTCTAGTTTTCAGAAATGTGTGGGATTGGTAGGTTTCTCTAGATGGCCGCCGAGCACCGGGTCAAAAACCAAAGTGACCCCCCTTGCAAAACCAGGTGGTTTTGTCATAGCCCATTTTGTTGTCGCCTCACTACGTTTTGGGCCCTTGCCTGCAGCGGGTACTTGGGCCTCCCACACAAGTGAGGAACCATTTTTACCGGGAGACCAGGGGGAATGCTGGGTGGTGGTAAATTTGTGTGAGCCCGGTGATGCCACAACTTTCCCACCCCAAAATGAGTGGAAAAAGGGATTTTTTCAGCTAAAATTGAGGTTTGCAGGGGATTCTGGGTAAGGAAACGTTGGGGGATCCACGCAAGCCATACCTCCCTGGAAGTCGCCGGGTGTCTAGTTTTCAGAAATGTGTGGGTTTGGTTGGTTTCCCTAGATGACCGCCGAGCACCGGGTCAAAAACCAAAGTGACCCCCCTTGCAAAACCAGGTGGTTTTGCGATAGGCCATTTTGATGTCGCCTCACTACGTTTTGGGCCCTTGCCTGCCGCGGGTACTTGGGCCTCCCACACAAGTGAGGCACCATTTTTACCAGGAGACCTGGGGGAATGCTGGGTGGTGGTAAATTTGTGTGAGCCCGGTGATGCCACAACTTTCCCACCCCAAAATGTGTGAAAAAAGTGATTTTTTCTGCTAAAATTGAGGTTTGCAGGGGATTCTGGGTAAGGAAACGTTGGGGGATCCACGCAAGCCATACCTCCCTGGAAGCCGCCGGGTGTCTAGTTTTTAGAAATGTGTGGGTTTGGTAGGTTTCCCTCAATGGCCGCCGAGCACCGGGTCAAAAACCAAAGTGACCCCCCTTGCAAAACCAGGTGGTTTTGCCATAGGCCATTTTGATGTCGCCTCACTACGTTTTGGGCCCTTGCCTGCCGCAGGTACTTGGGCCTCCCACACAAGTGAGGCACCATTTTTACCGGGAGACCTGGCGGAACGCTGGGTGGTGGTAAATTTGTGTGAGCCCAGTGATGCCACAACTTTCCCACCCCAAAATGTGTGAAAAAAGTGATTTTTTCAGCTAAAATTGAGGTTTGC
Organism: Triturus cristatus; assembly: GCF_964204655.1. Taxonomy (NCBI): domain Eukaryota; kingdom Metazoa; phylum Chordata; class Amphibia; order Caudata; family Salamandridae; genus Triturus; species Triturus cristatus. The sequence goes on from NC_140588.1 coordinate 88,224,079, forward strand.
AGGGGATTCTGGGTAAGGAAATGTTGGGAGATCCACGCAAGCCATACCTCCCTGGAAGTCGCCGGGTGTCTAGTTTTCAGAAATGCATGGGTTTGGTAGGTTTCCCTAGATGGCCGCCGAGCACCGGGCCAAAAACCCAAGTGACCCCCCCTTGCAAAACCAGGTGGTTTTGCGATAGGCCATTTTGATGTCGCCTCACTACGTTTTGTGCCCTTGCCTGCCGCAGGTACTTGGGCCTCCCACACAAGTGAGGCACCATTTTTACCGGGAGACCTGGCGGAACGCTGGGTGGTGGTAAATTTGTGTGAGCCCAGTGATGCCACAACTTTCCCACCCCAAAATGTGTGAAAAAAGTGATTTTTTCAGCTAAAATTGAGGTTTGCAGGGGATTCTGGGTAAGGAAATGTTGGGAGATCCACGCAAGCCATACCTCCCTGGAAGTCGCCGGGTGTCTAGTTTTCAGAAATGCATGGGATTGGTAGGTTTCCCTAGATGGCCACCGAGCACCGGCCCGAAAACCCAAGTGACCCCCCCTTGCAAAACCAGGTGGTTTTGCGATAGGCCATTTTGATGTCGCCTCACTACGTTTTGGGCCCTTGCCTGCCGCGGGTACTTGGGCCTCCCACACAAGTGAGGCACCATTTTTACTGGGAGACCTGGGGAATGCTGGGTGGTGGTAAATGTGTGTCAGCCCGGTGATGCCACAACTTTCCCACCCCAAAATGTGTGGAAAAAGTGATTTTTTCAGCTAAAATTGAGGTTTGCAGGGGATTCTGGGTAAGGAAACGTTGGGGGATCCACGCAAGCCATACCTCCCTGGAAGCCGCCGGGTGTCTAGTTTTCAAAAATGTGTGGGTTTTGTAGGTTTCCCAAGATGGCCGCCGAGCACCGGGTCAAAAACCAAAGTGACCCCCTTGCAAAGCCAGGTGGTTTTGCCATAGGCCATTTCGATGTCGCCTCACTACGTTTTGGGCCCTTGCCTGCCGCGGGTACTTGGGCCTCCCACACAAGTGAGGCACCATTTTTACCGGGAGACCAGGGGGAACGCTGGGTGGTGGTAAATTTGTGTGAGCCCGGTGATGCCACAACTTTCCCACCCCAAAATGTGTGAAAAAAGTGATTTTTTCAGCTAAAATTGAGGTTTGCAGGGGATTCTGGGTAAGGAAACGTTGGGGGATCCACGCAAGCCATTCCTCCCTGGAAGTCGCCGGGTGTCTAGTTTTCAGAAATGTGTGGGCTTGGTAGGTTTCCCTAGATGACCGCCGAGCACCGGGTCAAAAACCAAAGTGACCCCCCCTTGCAAAACCAGGTGGTTTTGCGATAGGCCATTTTGATGTCGCCTCACTACGTTTTGGGCCCTTGCCTTCCGCGGGTACTTGGGCCTCCCACACAAGTGAGGCACCATTTTTACCGGGAGACCTTGGGAAACACTGGGTGGTGGTAAATTTGTGTGAGCCCGGTGATGCCACAACTTTCCCACCCCAAAATGTGTGAAAAAAGTGATTTTTGCAGCTCAAATTGAGGTTTGCAGGGGATTCTGGGTAAGGAAACGTTGGGGGATCCACGCAAGCCATACCTCCCTGGAAGCCGCCGGGTGTCTAGTTTTTAAAAATGTGTGGGTTTGGTAGGTTTCCCTAGATGGCCGCCGAGCACCGGGTCAAAAACCCAAGTGACCCTCCTTGCAAAACCAGGTGGTTTTGCCATAGGCCATTTTGATGTTGCCTCACTACGTTTTGGGCCCTTGCCTGCCGCGGGTACTTGGGCCTCCCACACAAATGAGGCACCATTTTTACCGGGAGACCTGGGGGAACGCTGGGTGGTGGTAAATTTGTGTGAGCCCGGTGATGCCACAACTTTCCCACCCCAAAATGTGTGAAAAAAGTGATTTTTTCTGCTAAAATTGAGGTTTGCAGGGGATTCTGGGTAAGGAAACGTTGGGGGATCCACGCAAGCCATACCTCCCTGGAAGCCGCCGGGTGTCTAGTTTTCAGAAATGTGTGGGATTGGTAGGTTTCTCTAGATGGCCGCCGAGCACCGGGTCAAAAACCAAAGTGACCCCCCTTGCAAAACCAGGTGGTTTTGTCACAGCCCATTTTGTTGTCGCCTCACTACGTTTTGGGCCCTTGCCTGCCGCGGGTACTTGGGCCTCCCACACAAGTGAGGCACCATTTTTACCGGGAGACCAGGGGGAACGCTGGGTGGTGGTAAATTTGTGTGAGCCCGGTGATGCCACAACTTTCCCACCCCAAAATGAGTGGAAAAAGGGATTTTTTCAGCTAAAATTGAGGTTTGAAGGGGATTCTGGGTAAGGAAACTTTGGGGGATCCACGCAAGCCATACCTCCCTGGAAGTCGCCGGGTGTCTAGTTTTCAGAAATGTGTGGGTTTGGTTGGTTTCCCTAGATGACCGCCGAGCACCGGGTCAAAAACCAAAGTGACCCCCCCTTGCAAAACCAGGTGGTTTTGCGATAGGCCATTTTGATGTCGCCTCACTACGTTTTGGGCCCTTGCCTGCCGCGGGTACTTGGGCCTCCCACACAAGTGAGGCACCATTTTTACCGGGAGACCTGGGGGAATGCTGGGTGGTGGTAAATTTGTGTGAGGCCGGTGATGCCACAACTTTCCCACCCCAAAATGTGTGAAAAAAATGATTTTTTCTGCTAAAATTGAGGTTTGCAGGGGATTCTGGGTAAGGAAACGTTGGGGGATCCACGCAAGCCATACCTCCCTGGAAGCCGCCGGGTGTCTAGTTTTTAGAAATGTGTGGGTTTGGTAGGTTTCCCTGGATGGCCGCCGAGCACCGGGTCAAAAACCAAAGTGACCCCCCTTGCAAAACCAGGTGGTTTTGCCATAGGCCATTTTGATGTCGCCTCACTACGTTTTGGGCCCTTGCCTGCCGCAGGTACTTGGGCCTCCCACACAAGTGAGGCACCATTTTTACCGGGAGACCTGGCGGAACGCTGGGTGGTGGTAAATTTGTGTGAGCCCGGTGATGCCACAACTTTCCCACCCCAAAATGTGTGAAAAAAGTGATTTTTTCAGCTAAAATTGAGGTTTGCAGGGGATTCTGGGTAAGGAAACGTTGGGAGATCCACGCAAGCCATACCTCCCTGGAAGCCGCCGGGTGTCTAGTTTTCAGAAATGTGTGGGTTTGGTAGGTTTCCCTAGATGGCCGCCGAGAACCGGGTCAAAAACCCAAGTGACCCCCCTTGCAAAACCAGGTGGTTTTGCCATAGGCCATTTTGATGTCGCCTCACTACGTTTTGGGCTCTTGCCTGCCGCGGGTACTTGGGCCTCCCACACAAGTGAGGCACCATTTTTACCGGGAGACCTGGGGGAACGCTGGGTGGGGGTAAATTTGTGTGAGCCCGGTGATGCCACAACTTTCCCACCCCAAAATGTGTGAAAAAAGTGATTTTTTTCAGCTAAAATTGAGGTTTGCAGGGGATTCTGGGTAAGGAAACGTTGGGGGATCCACGCAAGCCATACCTCCCTGGAAGTCGCCGGGTGTCTAGTTTTCAGAAATGTGTGGGTTTGGTAGGTTTCCCTAGATGACCGCCGAGCACCGGGTCAAAAACCAAGTGACCCCCCTTGCAAAACCAGGTGGTTTTGCGATAGGCCATTTTGATGTCGCCTCACTACGTTTTGGGCCCTTGCCTGCCGCGGGTACTTGGGCCTCCCACAGAAGTGAGGCACCATTTTTACCGGGAGACCTGGGGGAACGCTGGGTGGTGGTAAATTTGTGTGAGCCCGGTGATGCCACAACTTTCCCACCCCAAAATGTGTGAAAAAAGTGATTTGTTTCAGCTAAAATTGAGGTTTGCAGGGGATTCTGGGTAAGGAAACGTTGGGGGATCCACGCAAGCCATACCTCCCTGGAAGTCGCCGGGTGTCTAGTTTTTAGAAATGTGTGGGGTTGGTAGGTTTCCCTAGATGGCCGCTGAGCACCGGGCCAAAAACCAAAGTGACCCCCCTTGCAAAACCAGATTAACTATTGTTCCTACAGCGTGAGAATTTTGGAATAATATTGCAAAGAAAATGTGGCAGACATTTTGAGGTTTGCAGGACATTGGGGATAAAAAAACTTTTTCAATTCACAAGAGAGACATCACCATGAACTCCCATGGGTTTTCGACAATATCTACCGTTGGTGGGTTATTCTTACATGGAAAGTGTACCTTGGCAGAGAAACTAAAGACAAAGATTCCTGCACAACCATCAATTCCTCAAACACACACACATACTGGTTGGATTTGGCACGAGGGCGAGTCATGGTTCAGTGTATTAAATTTTATTAACAAGAGATTTCACAAAAATGAAATGCACTGTCAATAATTAAATTCACAAAAAACCAAACCAATGACTCGCAGCTCGTGAGCGGTAAAGCCACGTCAAGGCACCAACCACTTTACAGGCCATTCACACACCTTTCATACGTGATACAAACAAGACCATTCGCACCACCAGGCACAAAAGCAACACATTGCAAAATTCACCAAAAAGGGACAAGGTACACCCTGCTTCAGAAAGACAAATATTACTGCACAGCCATCTAATCCGCAAGCACACACACATACTGGTTGGATTTGGCACGAGGGTGAGTGATGGTTCAGTAGATACAATTGTATTAGCAAGTGATTTCACAAAAATGAAATGCACTGGTAATAATTGAAAGGGCGAGAAACTGAACCATTGACTCACAGCTCGTGAGCTGTAAAGCCACGACAAGGCACCAACCTCTTTACAGGCCATTCATACACCTTTCATACGTGTGAGACATACAAAACCATTCACACCACCAGCTGCGGGCCCATCACATAACAAAACTCACACCAGCACACAGCGCCATTCAAGGGTCCATCACTTTCACACGCCCACAATCCAGACACAGCAACTACACAGGCTGATGGATTGCGTGGAGTGGCACTCAGCTAGCAGTGTGTGTAGTGACCAGCAGAAAGTCACTACTCACACACAGCCAGCCGAGCGCCAGTCCACACACACCACTAGCAGAGCACCAGTCCACGCACACCGCTAGCCAAACACCAGTCCACGCACACCGCTAGCCAAGCGCCAGTCCAGGCACACTGCCAGCCAATTGCCAGTCCAGGCACACCGGCAGCCAATCGCCAATCCACGCACACCGCCAGCCAAGCTCCAGTCCACGGACACCACCAGCCAAGCACCAGTACGCACACATCACCAGTCCACGCACACGCCAGCCAAGTACCAGTCCACGCACACCGCCAGCCAAGCACCATTCCACGCACACCGCCAGCCAAGCTCCAGTCCACGCACACCACCAGCCACGCACCAGTCCACGCACACCGCCAGTCCATGCACACCGCCAGTCCATGCACACCGCCAGCCAAGCACCATTCCACGCACACCACCAACCAAGTGCCAGTCCACACACACCAACAGCCAAGCGCAAGCCTACACACACCACCATCACATTTAGGATTTTTTTAGAAAAAAATAAAAACACAAACAAATCGCAAATAGATACAAATCTTCAAACACAAAATCAGCAACTAAATACATTGCACTAACACCAACCTTGAAACAGAATCAAATTATCCAAAGAATACAGACCAGGCAGTTCACTTTACCACTCATGAATGCTCCCAAAAATTATTTCGCGTGTGGTACGCTCTAAAACAAGCAGGGACACACAGTGCAGGTTGAGAAGGACAGTCGGAGCAGTACATACGACTCTCCTTCCGCGTACCTCTTCGCCAACAGACTCTACATCTCCTACTTGGAAAATCTTTTGAGGGTGTGGGAGGAATGTGATCTGAAAAGGGGCGATCTTTCAATCTAGCAACATCCTCCACCACTCCAACTCTAGGAACACTTGCCTGTTCCACTACAACAAGGCTGCCTATTACAGACTCCTGAAACTTAGCAAAAGTCATCTTTGACACAGGGCAAGAATCCTGGAACACAACAAAAGCATTAAACATTGCCAAGTGGAAAAGATGGATAGCCAACTTCTTGTACCAAATGTAAGCCTTACGAAGAGCAGTGTAAGGTTCCAACCTCTGATCTACTCTGTCAACACCACCCATGTGCCTATTATAGTCTACAATGCACACAGGTGTGCGCGCTTCAGCGACCTGACCCCAAAAAGTCACAGGTGCAGTGCTTTCATCATGGATGGTAGTCAGCATGTAGACATCTCTCCTGTCTGAAAACTTCACAGCAAGAACCTCCTGGCAACGCAACGCACTGCACTGTCCCCGCACAAGCTTTTGACAAACAAGTTCTTTCGGGAAACCTTTACGGTTAGAGCAGATTGTGCCACAAGCAACAGTGTCCACTTTGGCCAATTCCCTGAACAACCGCACACCAGTGTAGAAGTTATCTACATATAAATGGTGGCCTTTGTTAAAAAATCCTCTACCAAGTTCCCAAACAATTTTCTCAGTCACTCCAAAAGTGGACGGACAACCAGGGAGGTTAATCCTAGATTCCTTACCGGTGTACACCCTGAAATTAGAGACATATCCAGTCCTACTGTCACACAGCATATACAGCTTTATTCCATAGCGTGCCCTCTTACTAGGAATGTATTGCCTAAAAACCAAGCGGCCCTTGAACAACACCAAAGACTCATCCACTGCAATTTCTTTCCCAGGGGCATAAATCTCAGAAAATCGATCAACAAAGTGATCAAGGACAGGCCTAATCTTAAAAAGACGGTCACAATCAGGGTGATCTCGTGGCAACGCTAAACCATTATCAACAAAATGCATCATCCGAAGCAGAAGCAAATACCTGTCACGACTCATGACTGCCGGAAAAATAGACGTTGCCATCAAGGGACTGCTAGACCAATATGAAGACATTGATGGCTTCCTTAGCAAGCCCATCAAAAAAGTTAAACCCAAGAACTTCTTCATCTCTTCAACATTTGTGGGAGTCCACCGGGTAGCTCTAGAGTATGGCTTAAGACTGGCACTGTTGTCCCTCAAAAACTGTTCGGCAAACAAATTAATCTGCTTAACAATCTCTGCCAAAAACACATCGTCCATAAACAACTGAAAAAAATTTACCGGCAAAAAGTTTTCAGTATTCACTCTAGACCCTGGAACACCAGTAAACTCTGGCAATGCCAGCTGCACCATGCCAGGGGCAACCCAGAGGTAATCACTTACAAAGGGAAGCCTTGCAGCCCCAGCCTGCAGCCCAGATGCCTCTTGCCGCACTACACCAACGGGAAGCCTTGCAGCCCCAGGCTGCAGCCCAGATGCCTCTTGCCGCACTATCGCCACATCGGTCTCCTCCTCTAACACAGGCACTTCATCCGCACTAAGAGTATCTTCATCATCCGATGACTCCATACGGAGAGAAAACTCACTGCCAGAATCGTCCCCTGCCTCCTCTCCCTCAGATGCAGAGTCAGTCTCTGAACCATGGTCAGAGGAAGACTCAAACAGCAAACCAACAACCTGCTGAGCAGTAATCCTGCGGCTAGCCATTATACTTACTAAGATAGAAGACTGCACAAACAAGTCAACAACAACCAACAATGTGCAAACCAAGTAAGTAAAGAAATGTGTACCTTTATCACAAAGATCAATGTACTCAAAAACTATACAATTCAAGTACAAGAGACAGCTGCACTCACCGGAAACCAACTCTGCAGTGACACAGCAAAAACCAATGATATCCAACTAGAAAGAAGAAAAAAAAACAAATTACTCACAAGACAACAAAATACACATGGAGCACCAATGCAAAACGTTTTTGACACTCAAAAAACAAACATACTGCTATTATTACACCATTTGCAAAAAAAATTAATGCAGAGAAATCAAACACATTTACATTGTACAAAAAAAAGTCTCTTACCAAACTACACAAACAGCAGAACCACCAGTAACAACGCGGCAAACTGAAAAGAGCAAAAGCCTTCACCTAGTAGAAAAAAGTTTTTAAAAAAACGTTACTATTGCAATTCACCAAAAATATAACAATAAACATTATAACATGCTATGTTACTACCCAAATGGTCAATCGGGTTGTGTGCCAGGTGGGGCAGAAAACAGCAGGAAAAAAAAAGGCTACTCTGTCCCGGGGCGGGTGGGCCAAATACATATTATAAAAATTGCACCCTGGAAGCGACACTTGCCAAAGGGGTCACTTCCATTTTTATTTACACTAATTCCCTGGTGTCTAGTGGGCTTTTCTGCCCCCCCCCCCTAGGGCCAGAAACGCCTACACAAAAAAACAATCTGCCCCTAGGGGGGGGCAGAAAAGTCTTGAAAAATATTTGGGCCCCCAGGAAGCGACCCTTGCCCAAGGGGCCGCTTCCTTTACTCAAAAAACACATCCCTGGTGTCTAGTGGGCTTTTCTGCCCCCCTGGGAGCAGAAACGGGCCAAAAGACGACCGATCCCCCCAGGGGCAGAAAAGTCTTCCCATACTTTATGCCGCCAAGGAAGCGAGCCTTGCCCAAGGGGTCGCTTCCTCATGCAAAAAAATGCATCCCTGGTGTCTAGTGGGCTTTTCTGCCCCCCCCTGGGGGCAGAAACGGACCGAAAGTCGACCGATCTGGCCCCAGGGGGGGGGGGGCAGAAAAGACTTCCACTAAATTATGCCACCAAGGAAGCGACCCTTGCCCAAGGGGTCGCTTCCTAAATGAAGATAAAGACATCCCTGGTGTCTAGTGGGCTTTTGAAACAGACCGAAAGTCGACCGATCTGCACCCAGGGGGGGCAGAAAAGTCTTCCAGAAAATTATGCCCCCAAGGAAGCGACCCTTGCCCAAGGGGTCGCTCCCTAAATGAAGAACAAGACATCCCTGGTGTCTAGTGGGCTTTTCTGCCCCCTGGGGGCAGAAACGGACCGAAAGTCGACCGATCTGCCCCCAGGGGGGCAGAAAAGTCTTACTATAAATGATGCCCCCAAGGAAGCGACCCTTGCCCAAGGGGTCGCTTCCTAACTGAATAAAAACACATCCCTGGTGTCTAGTGGGGCATCCCTGCTCCACGATTGCGACGTTGTGCGCGATCGTGGGACTGGAATGCCCAGCATTGAGACATCAGGGGAGAGGAAATACTCTTTCCTCTCCCCCGATTCCTCAAGGCCTCCCAATTCCGCCCCCCCCGCCACACCGGAGCCAAACACTCACCTTCTCCGTTGGACGCGCTGGAAGAAATGAATTCCAGCGCGTCCAACGCTTCCTGATGATGTCGGCGCGCGCTGTGAGTGCTGACGTCATCAAGAAGCGTGGGGGGGCTCGGGGGTGGCAGCAGAAACTCTTCCGCTGCCAACCCCCAATTGTTGCCAAGATCGAGCCCCCAGGGGGGGAGCGCCAACGCTTCCCCCAGGGGCTGTGCTCATGACGGAGCGGTTCCGTCATGAGCACAGCCCAACCGATGCTCATGACAGAACCGCTCCGTCATGAGCATCGAAGGGGTTAAAATGATTTCAGTTTGCAACCCAGTCACAAGTTTAGACAAAACTGACCCATGTCCTTTGCCTTTAGAGTATCAATTCAACTTTACTGTGAAAAGCCTGCAACAGCCTCTCATACTAGGCATACCATGCACAGTCTCTTTAGATTTCTGGGTAGTCCTGTCTATCTTAACCCAGTCCACATCCTGTGGAGTCACCTTAGCTTTTAACCATGTGATCACCTGATCGTATTTCTACATGACCACTACATCCCCATCAGACCATTATATAGCTATTTTAAATGCTGACCATAAGTCGCTTGGCACCACAATTTCAAACAATGTGTTAGGATCAACATACAAGATCTTCAATTTTTTCGCAAAATGATCAAGCTGCTTATCCCACTCCACAGGCATCTCTCTCAACTTCAGGAAGTCATTTGTAAAAGTGGCAAGATCACCCCTACTCCAGGGCACATGTACGTATCCTCTGCTCCGTACCTCTCGTAAAGGAAATGCCAGATCACTTACTCTCCTTTCCTTTGCTGCCTTCCTCTTCACCCATCTTTCCTCCCAATTCTCCAATGAATTCTAAACTTGGATGCATAGTATAAGCTCCCGAATTTTTATTCTAAGTCCTAGCGTCATGAGATTCTCGAGGTCGTGGTCACTGTACTGAAGTTGGTGATTTTTATGCAGCACCTTCTTGCTTTGACTCTCATTAGTATGACTATGCACCTTCAACCATTTCTCTAGGTTCAAAACATTAAACATATTCTGGCTCTCAGGCGCCTGTCTTGTATTGTTTGCTTTTTGGGTGTGCTATTATGCATTCTGGGTGGCGTCCCCCATGTAGGCAAATCCACCCCTGTCAACTCTGAAAGCCGCCTGATGAGTCCTTGCCCAATTTAAACTCTGGATGAATCCGCAGTAGCAGCACAAGGAGTGCTTGCATTCTGAGTCAAAGGAAAAATTCTCGTGTCAGGGCCCTCTACTCTTTCCCGTGATGCTCCCCCCAATAAAACTATTGGCATCCCATGACCCCCCCCCCGACAATAGAATTTGGGTCGTATACAGGAGCGATGGGGCCAATGGTGACAGGTACTGTCAGGGCATCCGGGATCCTTCAGGGAAGACCAGGATCACAATGTATGGAGGCTTACGGGACACCAGTCAGAGTTTCCTCCGGTCCCACAATTTTGGATATCCCCATTGAAAGAATCCCTTTAACATTTGGTTTGGTGGCCACTAGTGCCGGGACACTCGCAGGGTCATTGGTGACATTAGGACTTCCTCCACTTACTGGGTACAGTGGACTATATGGGGGTGGGCGCTCCGCTAACAATCCATCCAACAAGCTATCCTCAACCTCGCTGTCCTCTTCCCCTTTACCCTTCTACTCTCTCTTTCCATCCTCCCCCGTTTTTGTCTCATCTGTCACCAATGCAGGGTACAATGTCACTCCTTCAATCATATCTACTCTTCATCTCTTTTGCTTTGCTTCATTGTGCTTCCTGATATGCATGCATCGCCTTCTTCATATTTCTCTGATAGCACTCCCTCTGCCTAGCATGTGCAGCATGCATTAATGCATCAAGTGCTTCAAACTGTGCAGGGTCTAGGTAAAGGTTTGATTCCCCTCAAATGATCAATTATTCTCAAATTGAAGGTAAAGTAGTGTTGAAACGTCAATGCATCCTCTTTCTTGGTGATCTTGGGCCAATTTTTAAGCTAAATAATAGTGTGAAGCCCTACATTCATTTCCATTTAGTGAGCAGGCGTATTCTCTCATTCTAGTTGGAACAGGCACATCTCCTCTAAACATCTCTCTAATCTCTTTAAAACACTTAATTATCCTCTTCTCTTTCGCAATGTGTATTATTCACATTAAAATTTTAAAATGCCGGCTTTCCCACAACAGTACAATTACAATTCCCAATCCAACCTATCCCAGTACGGCACCTTCTGACGTCACCCTCGCTCCTTCCAGTGGCGCACCCTCCTTCTCAATTTCTTTTTGCACACACACATTTTCTTAAACAACATTTGTTTGTTCCTCTCAAAGAATCAATAGAAGTCAATCACTCAAAAAATGCACTCTCTCACAAATGCAACCTCGACCAGCAGGAAATCACCTGAATCCGTGTAGTTTCTCTTCTGCGCAAAATGTCTGCTACACCATTTACAATTGTCCCATTCACACAAAGTTCCCCGTCTCAATTGGGGCCATTGACAACATCTCATAACAGACCCGCAGCAGAAAAATATGACACAGTGTCCTCTGCAACTTACTACATATCCCAGGATCCTGGGCCACATTGGACCTGATAACAACTTCAACAACTTATGACCACGTTCACATGACTCTCACACCACTCCACTAGACATCCGGCAGCCGACCCTTCCCTGCAATCTAACATCCACCACTTTCATCATCCTATTAATACTCACTTCCTCTGCCACTGGTTTTTCCGTACACCACCATAACTCGTTCTCCTCTTCTCACGTTTGGGTTCCACGCAAGAGACGCTATAATCAGGAGCTAAAACAAACCTAGATCTCGTTCCTTACTTCAGTGCAGAACCATCCTCTGTAGCTACCATATGCTGGCACGGAATTCTGTCTCCTCAAATTTTGATTGATGATCCTTTTTGAGCAGCATGAAAGGTAAGAAACTTTTCAACTCAATAACTCCAAGACAGAAATTTTTCAGGAACTCAGGTCCACAACTGGATTCTGGTTAGTCAGTTTATTGTAAATTTTGAAACAAATTCAGATATATCACTCTTAATACAATAGTATAAAAATACAAAGAGAATATGATGAAGCCAAACCGCCGGCACCAATTCACCCTATACAACAAAAAGAAAACTACCAATTCGGTTATTGCCACGTAGGTTAATAAAAGACAAAAATGTAAGTTAGATTGCATCGAACCTTCCCAAAGTTTCCTAACTACCCCTTGAATTTTAGATTATCGAGGTTCAAAAGAAAAGCATTAAACGTGTCAGCCATCAGAGTCCTCCTTAGAGGAAACCCTAACTATGGTCATGTAGCCTAATGCCACAATCACCGAGAGAAGTCTGCACCTCAAAGCGTCTACAAGAGAAGTGTCAGCTGTCCCTAACCTCATTAGTACCAAAGCAACCATACAATAAAGGCACCTACTACAGCCTTTGGGTAACTTTCTGTTATCCCAGCAGCCTTCAACAACTCCTTTCTCCACCTCCTGCTTCACACTGTAAACTCCCCACACGTCCTTGCTGCCATCTCCATCTCCCACGAGAATTCATCTCTTCTTTGTTATCACATTCCTTACCAGGCCAAGCTACTAGCTATACAATGGATCCTGCCCTAAACTAATGATGTCTTGTCCACCTGTAGTGGGAACACAAATACAAGCAACATTTCAAAGTACAAACAAAAAACTATTTTAAATGCAAGTCAGGAAGCAAATTAAACACAATTCAGGCCTACCATTAGGTTAACTTAACATCACACTGGTTACAATACAGCTTCTCTGTGACTCATAAAGCATGTTATATCATAATTCTCAACATCATGAATAACTAATTTCTACTAAGTTATTATTATAATGGTAATGTTAGACTATTTCCCAAAACACGTTTAAAGGACTGGTTATACTTGGGGGTCAATATGATATTCAAAGTAGTCAGTTACATTTCTAACAGACATGGAAAATACTGTAGAACATAGAAATACTTTGACATCTTGAACATTAACTCTTTTAGTCCTAAATTAGTCACATAAAATACACGTGAGTGAAGACTACTCATGACTATAGTGAATAAACAGACTGTTCTTATACATGCACACATTGTACATGTTCTCATTTATTTATGTCTGTTTTAGTCTTACCTTAGAAGTGATTCAAGTGATTTTTGGCTGCATACCCTTCATTCTGCCATCCCTACTGCATCCTTGGAGAGAGTTGTAACACCTTCATCAGAGCTTTTATCATCTGATACAATGAGAAGGCGCCTTGTGGCAATGTTGTGTCTAATTTTGTCTGACACCAGATTACATTCATCTGCTTAACATGTGTACCACACCTTTGTACTACACTTAAACAGTATTCGCTGTGTGTCACTCCATTCAGGTGCACATTTAGAATCCTGGCAAGTATGGCAAATGCATGAATTGTTGCCATTTATTCTTAATGACACAGCTGACGCACCTGCATATGAGTTCATGTATATACCTTATAAGAAACTATTGCACAAGCATCCTTTGACCAGAAAGCGGTAGATTCCACAGTGTAGGAACACATAAGAATCATGTGAACTGCCAGAGGGCCTTATTATGTCTTTGTTGGTCTTGGAGCGGGCCCGTCATGCTGCCGCCCCACTCCGAGACAGCCAAAGCCAGTAAAACCACCCACCAGAGTATGACTTATTTTTACTCTGAGGGCGGTTATTTGGCAGTTCCACTGCTGAACCATTGAAAAAAGGCACCACAATGGGAGCGTCAAAGGCAGTTCCTGCAGGGTATGGACTGTCTAGTCCATGCCCTGCAGGAACTGTCGGTGCATGCACACAGGGGGGCACAACATGTGCACCCCGCATGCACCCTATGGCGCAGAGGCAACATGGGGCCCTGTAGGCCCCACTTTTGTTTCCTCACCACCACACTTTTTCATGGCGGTCGCATCGCCATGAAAAGTGTAGTGTGGCTGTAAGGAAACTCCTAATATGCTTGACGGTGCCACAGCGGCACCACCAGCATATTAGGGGTCTCAAACTGCTGCGCCACTGCCAAGAAAATACACTCTGTGACACATTTGCTGTTGCTACAATGCCCTGATAACTTCCTGAGGCAAGGAGATGCAGTGAATCTAGGGCCTGCAAATGCTATTGCTTTGCCTCTTTCTACCTATTACATTATTTTAGCTCATCAATGAGGGCATAAATCACTGGTCTGCTGAACCTGGCACTTTGCATATGGTTTCTCCTCTCTTTGCTCTTTGCTCAACTCTAGTAATTCTGATCCCAAATACCCTCGCCAGCTGCCTGCTGCTCTTCTGTTGCATTGCCAGCAGCCTCATCCTCCTAAACACCACAACATTTTTTTACACCCTCTAATATATTGCATCCTCAAGTTTACCCTTCCACAAACCAGGTGTAACTGCATATTGACTCCTAACATTTTCAGTAATAATGGAACACATCGGTGTACATTCAATAACTACAACTTTTATTGTTAAGACAAAATATTTCAGTTCATCAGGACCTTTCCAGATACTTTAGTTTTCAAAATACAATTTCAGATTTAGTTTAATGCATTGTCTGAAACATGACTTACAATAGTGCTTCTTATCCCTGGGAAAGAGTATGATGTGTACTCTCCTACAAAACACACACACACAAACTTCAATAAAACAAACATCCACAATAATATCACCAGTCACACAAACACAAAGCCCCACATAGACACACACACACACACACACACACAATACAGTGTGTGACCCTTGATAATAGACACATCCACAGCCCCATCATTGTCCAGAGACCTAGTCCTCTTGAGCAAAGATTGCAGAAAGTACTGGTATAGCTATGGAAAAGAATCCCAGTCATTTGCAAGTAGAACAATAAAGTTAAAGCAATTTACATTGCTCTTTTTCAGTATCATATTTAGATATGACTAAAAGCAGAGTTACCTGTCTTCCAGAGCTTACAATATCAATACACACCTGTGGCGGCTGCTATGTACCAAGGGTGGTGAGCATAGAGATGCAAAATAAATGAAATAACATCCTTTCCTTAAGGCGTGACTCGATGTCCTTCTCCACCGGTCGTCTCTCTTCCAGCAGGACTAGGAAACTGCACTAACCAATCCTGGTGCTGCTCGCACAGCATGGGAACGGTGCCAGGATTGGCTAGAGCTGGTTCTCTCAGTCCTAAGAGCACTGGAGTCCTGCGCTTTCTCTAACCAAGCTGCCTAAGACAGCTAGGTTAGAGAACTTTAAAATGTGCATGTCTAACTGGCTGTCTCGAGATGTCCGGCCAAAGAGACATGCGCATTTTGAACAGCACAGCTCTCTGCTGCTGCCACTCGGCACGGCATCATTGGCCCAGCCCCGTCCTGTCACTCAGTACAGGATGGGCGATTGCTAAAAAATAAAATGTCAATAAAAACACCTTCTGAACATTTTATTTTTCAGCTTTGGCCTGTGTGGCGACACTCCTCCACTCAAATGGAGGAGTTGCCCCTGATACATAGTGCATGATGACAGGTGCAGTAGGCAGCCACTTCTGCCAATACTTGTTGAAACTGCCTCCTTAAGCCAAACTTAAAGTAATTAGGAGTTGTAAATGTCATTCATGACATATATATTTTCTTCCTTGCAATAAACTGTCCCTGTGATTTTTAGAGGATTTGAATAAATCTGCATTTGGGCACACACATGTTTTACTGTCATACTCAATCATCATCCCTGCACCAAATGACTTACTCATCACTTACTAAACATTGACTCATTTATTTTCTTGCCAGTTACCATCCACACAACCATGCATATTTACCTGACAAATGATGAAGAAGTACTTTAATTAAATATTAGACACACTGGTTTTGTCAATGCTTAGGTCTCATTTTTCGCTAGACGAGCATAATATTGAGGCCTGACTCACATAGGTAACTTACACCTTTTTAGTAACCTATACTTTTGAGTATGTTTAGTACTTTTTGGCTATTCAGAGCGGAAATTTAGGAAGTGCTTCCACTCAGATTTTCTGAAAAGCCAAAAAGTAGTAAATATATTCAAATGTGGAAATTACTCATACGTGTATAGCCCCCAGAGGCTTCAATTTGGTGGCGACATGTAGGTTACAGATTTGTAGTACATATGCATTCTGATTGATTTTTGAATAGGCAAAAATGTGTAAACTTACTGAAAAGTATAAACTAGTCAAATGTTTCTAAGTTACCTTTGTGAATCAGGCCCATAAAGAGTAAAAACACCACAAATAAAATATTCATAGTTCTTAGGCGATTGTTTGACTCTGTTGAAAGTTACCCATTTGGAGGTTAAATTTATTACATCATATGCTCACCTAACAAGAGCAGGAAAAATAGTTAAAAAACGAAAACTGCAAAACTTGACTGTTGTTAAAAATCGTATTTCACGCGGTTTGTGGATCTAAGCCATGAACTGCCCAGCCTACAAATACTGATAGCTTCTGAAAAAAAATTGTCTTCCATGGAGAGATAGCATAAAAATGCTTTGCAGGAAAACACCTCAGGTTTCTCATATGTGAAAATGTACAGCAGGACCTGTGCACGGTTAAGCGACAACAGCTATGTTGAACTTCCACGTTCTGTCTGATTCAAGTGAACGCAATGAAGAGTTCAACATTTCAATAAAAATACATTTCGCTCATTCAATACCATGACATCATATTCCCAATCAGAATTGGCAGGGATTTGCAGACAATTATAATTAACTTAATGCCTTGCATCATGTATTTAATTGATTTGGATGAGTTATGAAAACGTATTGCCCAATCAATGTAGGCCAATCTTTCCATTGACTCTGACCTATCAGAATCAAGAAAATGGTTTAGCAAAAAATTGACATTTTGCACCTTCAGCAATTGGCTATTTTGGCCTTATTACTGGAGCTGGTCAACCAAATTTGAAGGAAACAGTTGTCTCTCAACCTAGAATGTTTAAATAATTAGGGCCAGATTTAAGAAAATGCTGTGCTGCATTGTGAACAGGCAGGGAGCAGTAGAGCACCATGTCTACAGAGAAATGACACTCTCCTCCCCTCTCTGAAGAGCCGGCACAGACTTTTGCTGCCGAGTGCCACGCATAGTGCCAGGGTGTGTGCATGAGTCTAGCATAGGTTTTATTCTAGAAGGGTTCCCTTCCTGTATAAGATTCTGTACCTACATAACTTTTAAAATGTTTCCTACCGTGTATGTGTGCTGTACAGTGCAGCACACATGCAAAGTCAGAAAAGAAAGTAAAAATTAAAGTATTTCTCATTTTAATGCCTGCTTTCAAGTGACGTAATTTTTGTACTCAAAAGTTTGTCAGCTATTTGTTGTAAATGGGGGTTTGCATCACAAAGCATGTGTTGTAGCATGGGAACACACACGTACCACCCATGTAACACACCTTGAAGCCAGGGAACGCAAAGCAGTGCCCCTCCCTATCTGTCAGATGAGTTTTAAACCCAACGCAAACAACAATACCAAAATAATTTTAAACCTTGGGGAAGATTTCACAAACAGAAGCCAATTACCTTTTCCGAATCCTTTGGTTGTTATGCAGAGGAGTCTGACTCTGGGGAGAGTACTACTGTTGGTCAAATCTGGATACCATCATTTTTGAGGTAATCAAGGGAGAGGCAGAGGTCGGGCCCAAGAGTGGAACTTTCAGCCAGGAAAAAGACAGACATGAAGAAACGTTTACCAATGGGGACCCCCACAGTGACAGCTGTGAGTTCTTCTTAACATATTCCCATTTTAAATCCGTCTGACCATCTTTTGTCTTCTTCTGCAGT
Organism: Triturus cristatus; assembly: GCF_964204655.1. Classification (NCBI taxonomy): domain Eukaryota; kingdom Metazoa; phylum Chordata; class Amphibia; order Caudata; family Salamandridae; genus Triturus; species Triturus cristatus. The sequence goes on from NC_140588.1 coordinate 88,242,013, forward strand.
GTCTTAACTGTGTAAGGGTCTAGGTTTCGTTCTAAATGATGGTACAAATTTTTTTAACATCCCGATCAAACTTTTTCAATTTTTTCGCGCACTTAGACTCACATTTTCTTCCTTGATAATTACCCCAATGTAATTTTCAATCCCACCTAATTGAGACCTCCTTCTACTTTTAATTATGCCAGGGTGGAGTTCATGGAGTTGCGCTATGCAGAACTGCACGGAGTGGCTAAAAAACTCCTCCACGCTACGCTGAGTTCCACATACAGGCAGAGTTTGCCGGGTTCCTATTCACGTTGCCATGTGCAATGTGGAGTTTCTCCTTGCGTTCTAAATCGCCCACGAATGGCACCATGCGGTTCTCATGTGCATCCTTGCACTCCAAATCACGCTCGAACAGCACCACGCGGTTCACATGAGCACGGCCATCTTGTTTTTCTACTCTTTGTTATGGTGCCAGGCCTAATTTTAAGTTCCTCTTTAATTGCTTTAATCCTTCTCTAATCCAACTTATCCACCCCTCCTTTTTGTTGATTATATTAGTGTGTGTCTTTGTATTGTGTATTTTACTTTTTAAAAAAAACCTTTTGGGTGTTTTTCATGACTTTTTGTATTTTATTTAATTTTCCGCTTATATCCTTATTTCCTTCCTTTTCCTTCTTTTCTCATCTTTCTTTACTCCGCCCAGTGCCCTGGCAGAGAGTCGTCTACTTTGCTGGGGCGGTGTGCCCCCCAAGTGGGCAGACATGGGTGATCTTCAGCGAGGTGGAGGTGGAAACAATAATTTTCTGTGTGCACTGCCACCTCCTATCCATCCTTATTATTATTTATTATTATCAGCATTTATATAGCGCAACTAACACCCTACGGGTACCCTGGCGCTGTGATATGAATGCCTGGCTAAGTGTAAATACCAGTGGAAAGCACTTACAGAAAAGAAAAATTAGCAGGATGTAGAAAGGCCGACTTGAGGGTAGAGCTAGGTTTTTACCCTTTTTCAAAATTGCAGGAGATCGTCTATTTGTCTAATATCAGGTGGAAGTTTGTTCCAGAGGTGTGAGGCTACCGTACTAAAGGCCCTGCCTCCTGATTTATATTTCCTGACTCTAGGCACCTTCACCAGGTTGGCCGAGGAGGAACTAAGCATTCGGGAGGGGACATACCATGCAAATTTGTCCTGCAGTGAATTAGGCCCGCAGCCATGCAAGGCTTTGAACACAATGCACAATGCCTTAAAATGTATCCTCTGTGAGATTGGAAGCCAGTGCAACTCTGAAAGTGCCTGAGAGATGGAAGAGCGGTTTGATCTCATCAATACCAGCTTGGGCGCCATGGTCTATATTTGCTGTAATCTCTCAATCAGATACTTCGGTGATTCCAACAACAGAGCATTCCAGTAGTCCAATCTACTGGGGATAGTGCTTCTGACTATCAGTGTTCTAGCCTCTGTTGAGAAAATTGGGAAATTTTCTCAGAATGCTCTTACCCAGGTAAAGTAGTACCCAGCAGTTTTGTTAACATGATTTTCAAGTGTCAGTTTATTATCAAACATGACTCCCAGATTACGTACCGAGTTGCTGGGAACCAATGGAGTAGTAGTGGGGGTAGGCCAGAAGTCAGACGGAAGTGTAGGGGGAATTCTACCTGCTTCACAGTGTAGAATTTCTGTCTTGTCAGAATTAAATTGAAGAGGATTCTCCCTAAGCCAAAGTGCTGTGTCCTGCAGACAGGCATGGAAGTCTTCTAGGGATACAGATTGCTCACCCTCTAAGGACAAGATAAGCTGGGTGTCATCCGCGTAATTTACTGGATTAATGTTATGAGCCCTTATAACAGAAAGTAAAGGGCTCATATAGATATTAAATATTATAGGGCTAATTGCCAATCCTTGTGGGACACCGTGAAAGGTATTGGAAAACTTGGAGCGAAAAGGGGGGAGGGCTACTGCCTGTTGTCTATTAAATAAATATGATTGGAACCACTTTAAGGCAGTGCCCACAGCCCCCACCTCTTGAAGCCTGGACAGAAGAATCTCATGGTTTACCGTATCGAATGCGGCAGACAGGTCAAGAAGAATCAGTATAGCTGACTGTCTCCTGTCTGCACGCATACGTAGATCGTCCATGACGGTCACCAAGGCAGTCTCCATACGATGGCCTGGGCGGAATTCGAATTGCACCTTGTCCAGGATGTTGTTCATTTCTAAGAACTGGGAAAGTGCTTTACTAACTAATCGTACCAAGATTTTAACTGGGTAGGGTAGGAGAGAAATCGGTCTGTAGCATTTCAGACACGCCAGGTCAAGTGATGCTTTTTTCAGGAGGGGCGTTACCATCGCCTGTTTCCAACAAGTTGGCACAGAGCCACTGGTCAGTGATTGATTGCAAATTTGCCGTAGTGCCGGGAAGAGTTCAGGGGCCAGCTCCTTCCAGATTTTATGTGGTAGTGGATTCTGGCAGAAGGTGTCAGGCCAGGGAGTGGATACCCTCTGTGGGAGAGTCAGCTGCACTGGGGGAGGGTGCACCGGTGCGTGAGGCACACCATCCAGGTTCTGTGCACTGTCCAGCAGTTGGCGCACCACTGCTTGTATATCTTAGACTGGGAACAGGATCTGCTCAAACTGCTAGGCATCAAGATTCCGTGGCTCGGTGAGTATTAATTATTTGTTGTGTTTGTGTTTTACAATGCAAAAAAACTTTTCTGAATGGCATGCTGCTCACACTCAGAGGTAAGTTACGTTTAGTGTACATTGGAATAATATTATGACACTTAGTTTCTAGTTTCTACTAGGCAGGTGCTCAGCGCTACCTAATCGTACTCATCATTGGTGCTTGCTTTGGCTGATTAATTAAGAAGCCATTGCAGACTGTCCTCTGAGTCTAATTCCTGTCACCATAGTGAATCAGTGATAACAGTTAGTTAGCGTTCTCTCTGTGACTTTGTTTATGCAGCTCCAAGAGTTCAAGGCTATTTCACAGCGTTGTGTAGTATGAATCTGTGCATTGCAGTAAATGGAGACTCAGTTGGTCCATCAAGGGGGTTGAGAAATGACGTTACAATCAAAGATCATTCACTGCAATGCATTAGTTCCATTTTATTTTTTATTAAACTTTTTTAATACATACAACACCACCGCCTCCCCTTCCAAGCAGTAATTCATCTTGTATCATACCTATTTTAGCAGCAGTAAAGATAAATACGAAATCTCTCCAAAAGACTATAAAAAAGAAAAAAAGGGAAAAGAAAAGAAAAGCAGAGAAAATGAAAAAAAACATTGAGAATGCAAACACATACATTTTAAATTTATCATAAAGTGCAAATATAAGTCCCAAAATCCTCTTGTGCATAACAGGACCAGCTGCTGTAGCCCCCTCACATATCTACTAGATCATTCCACATATCCTTGATGCCCCTCCCCCAGCTGGTAGTGACAGTATCCTTTCCCTCAGAGGTGTCCAGACTTGTAAACCTCGGGGCAGATCTATATCGGAGATGCGCCACTTTTACGCCGCCGTTGCGTCACTTTTGTGACGCAGCGGCGGTGTAAACCCTGCGCCACGTTGCGCCATATTTACATCGTGACGCATCTATGGAGATGCGTCACGATGTAAAGCCCTGCGCCACGTAAAACCTGCGTCAGGTTTCACGTGGGCGTGTCGACAGAGGGGGGGGCGTTCCGTCACAGGAACGCCCCTGAAAAGTGACTCAGTCAAATCTATAAGATTTGACTGAGTCACTTTCCCAACGCTGATGCGCCAAAACCCTGCGCCTGCTTGAAGCAGGCATAAGGCTTGACGCACCATGTTAGGGATATGGTAGGTTGGAACAGTGCTGGAGTTGCGTCGCGCTTGCGACGCAACTGAAGCACTGCGCCAACCTTACGCCATCGGATGCGTCACGCATCTGTTTATTCCTGCGCCATGATGCGCCGCATTGTAAATGCCGCGCATCATGTGTGGCGCAAGGGTAAACTTGCGTGACGCATCATTCCTGGCGCATCCTTGCTGATTTGCAGGGATGCGCCAGGAAACATTAATCTGCCCCCTCTTATCTTGGCTATTTTACCTTTTCTGGCATATACAGCTTTTTCAATATCATAAACAAATAGCAATTGAGCCAACCATTGCTGGAACAAGGGAGGCACAGGATCAATCCAAGCTGTAGCTAAGCATAGCCTTAACACTGCCATTGCTACAAAAATAAAAGATTGAGCCTGATACATGTCTTCAGTTTTTGGGATTTTGTGAACCCCCAATATCATTAGCTGTGGAGTCACCTCAACTTGCAACCCCAGTTTAATCCCTAGAAACTCAGTGATATTATTCTTTAATCTCTCCTGGCCTGGACATTCAGCAAATCACCCCAGTTAGGGAGACGTTTGGCACCTTAAGATCCCAAACAGTCGGGAATACTCATTCGACTCACCACCCCACCTGCTTCACATGAGACTAGACAGCGTATTCTGCTCCCTCTCCATTACAACTCAAGTAACCTAACCACATATCTGGTGAAGACCCCTGGTGGTCACGTTGTTATGGGGAAGAGTCCTTACACCTGTCCCTACTTGGAAGTTATGGCCACAGATGTTGGATGACATTGTCTTCCATGCCACTATGGCTACGGCCATCACCAATTACTTCAATGAAAATGCCAACTCAGCGTCTTTGCCTCTCATAGAATGGGACGCAATCAAGACTGTAATGAGGGGTACTGCTATCAGTGCCACTGTGGGGGCCCGGCAGGAGAGCCTCAAGCACCTTAAGTCAGTAGAGAACACTCTGAATAAGCTAGAGTATGACGCGGTCAGTAACCCTACTAAAGAGGGGGCGCTGCAGGAGGCACGTATACAACACACAGAACTACTGGAGTGCCTTCAAGTAATGGATTACCAATGCTATACTCACCTTAAACATGCGGAGGCAGATAAATCAGGAGCGCTACTTGCACTGCTGTTGGAAGATATACCACCCCCACCCCTATACACAAGATAGTCCTGTCAGATGGCACCACAGTGAACATGCAACAAGACATAAATTCATCCTTCTGTGAATACTATGAGGCACTGTACAGGGTCCCTGGGGATGCAGCAGGGGAGTCAATGGAAGTTTTCCTGCATGACCTCAACTGTCCCAAACTTTCACAGACCAAAAATATCTGATTGGCCCCATCACTAAAACTGAAATTAGGGAAGCCATCTGGGAACTCCCACGCAACAAGGCTCGGGGCCTCGATTGCCTACCGGCAGAATTTTATGACACTTTCTCGGACAAATTAGTCCCCCACTTAGAGTGACTCTACCATGCAGCCCTAAACAGGGCAGGGACCTCTCGGACATGATGGGCTATCGCCCACTGCCACTTTCAGCTACTGAATATAAGATTCAAAGCATAACTTTAGCTGGTCGGCTGCTTCCTCACCTGCCATAACTTATCCACACTGACCAAAGTGGCTTCGTCCCAGCTCATAGTACCTCACTGAACATTCAACATCTCTATCATGTCATGGAGTCCACCCCCGTGGACTCTCTGGGTGCTGCGTGCATTGCCCTCGATCTGCGCCAAGTCTGTGACTCCCTTTATTGGAAATACATGTTAAATACCCTTGGCAAGTTTGGCATTCCACCGGAGTATGTGAAATGGGTCAAGTTGCTTTGCAAGGCTCCCACCACATGAGCCTGATCTGGAGCACATGTCTCGCGGCCTTACCCAGTGTGCAGTGGCACAAAGCATTGCTGCTCTCCGTCACCACTTCTTTTTGTACTGGCGCTTGAACCACTCGCTATCAAGCTCCAGAGGGAAGCGGAGAAAACCGGGATCCGGGTTGGCAACAAAGTACATGTAGTGTCACCATATACTGACGATCTCATTCTATGAACCCATGACCTAGCGGGTGATCTAGAGCCTATACCGCATATTTGTAATCAGTTTGAACGCATCTCGGGCTTTAGAATAAATGGGAATAAGTCTCACACATTCCTTTTCCACCAGGGAGAGCACACAGAGATCATCTGGTTTGGGCTATTCTCTCTTTCAGTAGCGCCAAGTACCTTCAAATACCTGGGTATCCAAATATATAGGATCCCACAGTATTTACTAGAGGGCAACCTGATGAGGGCAGCTAAGGCGCTTTGCACCCACATATATTTCTGGGTGTCACTGCCCCTCTCGGTGATAGCCATCTCCAAGATCGTTATGCTTCCGCACCTGCTGTATTTTTTTTACAAATCTGCCAGGACTAAAAATGCTTTACACACTCTTATCAGATCTCATTTGGGGAAGGGGCTGCAGGAGAGTGGGGCTGGCCAAACTGCAGCTGGGGACGGAGAGAGGAAGCTTGGGGGTGCTGGACTTTCACGCATACTGCTTTGCAAGTCAGTTGCAAAGGCTTTCGTACTGGCTGGCGGGGCACAACCTGCAGGAATTGTGCTACACGGCACAATCTCTGGCCCAAGAACCTCTTAACACCTTACTGCTACCACAGAGTAGGATTCCCTCTGGGACCCCCTACTGCTGCGAATAGCTCTCACCTACTAGAAAATGGCACTACAATACACAAACCAGAAACTCCCCTATGCCCCTAACATTCTACTGCTTGGAATCCCCACACCCACTGGGCTGGTCACTAGGTGAAATATTTATGCTTGGACATGGGAGTGTGTCTCTACAGTGGGGGTGCTATTTGCGGATGGTGTGCTGATGGACCAGAAGAAGTTTGCCCGGGAGCAAGGAGTCCCGTGCTCTCTCTTTATCCTACATGCAGCTATAATCAGATACATGAAGAAGCATTGGGCGCCGGAAGGCGAGGAACCTCCGACACATGAGCTGATACATGTTGTATACCTGATGGGTGATGGATCCTACCTGATAAGATGGCTATACAGAGGCGCCCACCCATGCACATGCAGAGACTCCCCTTACAACACTTAGAGAGAAGTGGGCCAGAGACCTGGGCAGGAATCTAATGGATAAGGACTGGCCTCTCTCCAGGAATACCCTAAGACGGTGTCCTGAAATTGCCAAATTCAAGTTTGTACAATACATGATTCTCCGCAGGGCCCACCTCACCCCGCACCATCTGAACTGCATGTATCCCACGCTCCGGTTTGTTGCCCAAGTTGCCAGGCAGAGGACACTGACATACTGACTATGTTGTGGACATCTCCACGTCGAGTGGGGTTCTGGGCCAAGATTGCACATGCATTAGAAAACACAACAGGAATCTCTAGCTGGGACACATTGGAGTGGTGCATACTGGGGCTCTATCGTCGTCCTAAGACACAGAAAGTTCAGCTCAGATTTGCTGACCTAGTTCCACTTATAGCGAAGTGCTCCATCAGATTGAGGTGGAAATCGGCTTTTCCCCCAACAGTACACAACTGGCATGAGGAAGCAGTCCGGTGTGATAGGCAAGAAAGTGCAGTCATCAGGAGGGAAAAATATGGGGGACTGCAGAAAACGCTGATCTCCATGGACTGGGATCTGATGTTGGAGGCATTCAAGGCAATTGAACCCCCAATTCCATAACACACATTGGGCATATGTCTCTCCTCCAATGGGTGGCTGTGATGGGTGCCCCAGGGCTCACTTGCGTGGGGCCCAGTGAAGGGGGCTGCACCCTTCTCTTTGGGACCTCAACAAGAAGATGCCAGGTGGATAAGATTGCTTTCCGGGCTCAAATGAGCCTAGATGGGGGTGAGCCAGATGAGAGGAGGGGGAGGGATGATTGGGGTTGATTAGTGTTTATATAGACCTTGTTTGATAATGGCCTGCAATAGATTCACTGTAATATGACGGTACTAAAATAACAATATCTGACATGTGTTGGCACTCCTGATCCGAATGTAATTTGTATGCTCATGTTAACCCACTTCCTGCTGAGGGGACTATGTACCGATTGTATCAAACCTCACATGCAGCGCTTTAGAAAATCAATATAGTATGTTAAAAAAAAAAAAAGTCCACCCCAGTCAATTGATATCATGGACAGCCAATACCGTGTCTCCCTCCACCCATATGACAATTTTCCCAGGAGTGATAAAGAGATTAAACCCCGTTTTGAAGTGCTGTGCTTGCAAGTTAGCATATAGTAGTAATGTCTGGGCTAGAACTAACGATTCTACCACCTCCTCATCTTCAGACTGAAGTGCTCCCTGCCATCGTCTAACGTGTTTATCTATATCATCTCGCATCAAACTATTTAGGATCTAATTAAAAATTCCTATCAGAGACTTCTGTTCTATTATCAACTCTACTGGCTCCACTTTACTAAACTCGACTACAACCCCCTCACGTTTTATCCAGGAAATATCTTATCTGTAAATATTTTAAAAACTCATTATGCATTAAATCAAATTTCATTATAACACGCTCAAATGTATTTCTACAATTATCTAACACAAAGTCATCCAGAATGAATGGACCCTGCTCTTTCCATCTTCTCACATGAGGATCCCAGAATATCTCAGGTAAGATAGGATTTTTTTGTTTTTGCGTGTAATATTAATAATATTAATTAATATACCCAGTTTCTTCCATACAGCAGACCAAACCCTAAAGAGACAGGAGAGAGTTTTAAATCAACCTCTTTTATAATACCCAAACTTCATCTGATGCAGAAGACAACCAATTGTCTCTTTCCCTATCAGTAGTTAATAGGTTGTGGGTTAGCCTTCACCTATCCCTTTCCACCCCTCTTTCCCCTAGAGTAATATGGTCATCTGTTGTAGAGCTGTGGCCCATTAATATAGCCAGAGGTTTGGTATGGCCCACCCCCTGTTCTTTCTGGATAGTCATACATTTTAGGGCCCTTCTGGGTGTGGTGAAAGCCCACAGAAATCTCTAGACCATCCCATCCAAGATTTTAAACCAATAACTTCCTACGTCCATCGGGATGGCCCTAAAAAAATTCAACATTTTGGGACACACATCATCTTTACAAAATTGCTTCTTCCAACCAAGGTTATATGAAAGTTGTTTAATCTCGCAAAGCCTACTTTTGTTTGCTTGATTAAGGGTTTAAAATCATTTTAATGATTTTATCTACATCTGGCATGATGGTAACCCCAAGATAAGTCGCACCTGGAACTACCCCACTATCTTCCCATTGTATGTTACTGTTGCTTACTACCTGGCTTTTATCTTGGTGAAGCCTATATCTGTAAAAACACCCAAATCTATTTGTCTCCCTTTCCATTTCTTTTGCCGCCTTCCTCAGGTCAGGGAATACTATTGAAAGATCATCAGCATACGCAAGTATTTTTGTTTCCCAACCCTGCATCCACATCAATGGAATTTCTCTATTCTTTTCAATACTCCTAATGAAGGAATTGATATATGATGCAAATAGAAGGGGAGAACAAGGACATCCCTGTCTTGTACCTCTTTGGATTACTATTGTCTCAGATTGTCCTCCCATTGATAATATTTTGACCCTCGGTTTATAATATAGGGCTTTAGCAGAATTAATAAAGCCTGACATTAAGCCCATCCTGGCCATGACCATCCAGAGGTATTACCAGGAGACCCTATCAAACGCTTTCTCCGCATCCTGCAATATTAAAGCCATATGGTCTCCTGTCAATTGGGCCACGTCAAATAACGTAATGACTCGATAGATGTGATCCGTTATTCCCCTTCATGGGATAAACCCTTGTTGCAGGGGGGAAATTATACTTATTATCACACCGGACAATCGTGTCACTAGTATCTTTGAATTGATTTTTCCATCACTATTCATTAAAGTTATTGAGTGGTATGATCTTAATTCCTGCCGAGATTTCCCCTTCTTTGCAAAAACCACTATATTTGCTACTGCCCAAAAGTCAGGTGGAGCACCTCCCCACTGGATATGTGAATAAACCTCCAACATATATGTTTTACAATCATCCAAAAAGGTTTTATAGAACTCTCTGGGTATAAAATCCATCCCTTCTGCCTTTCCTGAGACTAGACTTGATGTGGCCGCTATTATCTCCTCTATCGTAATGGTTCCTGATCCTCCTCACTTAGCACTTCTCCTGCCACCACAGCCAGATACCTTTCCATTTCTCCCTCATCTACATCCAAGCCCTCATTCTCTGTATATAGTTGTTGGCAAAACCTTTGAAAAGCAGCCCGTATTTCAGCTGGATCTGAAACTATTACCCTAGTTGGAGCTTTGATTTCCCTTATATCACCTTCTGATATCTGCTGCCTCATATGGAATTCCAGTTGCCGCCCCACCCTTTCATTATATTCATAGGCCCTATGCTTCCATGTCATATATTTATCTGCTGCTTTCCCTAGTGAGATGTCATTGATAGCTGCTTTGGTGACTGCCACTTTTAATTCAACCTCCTCAATCCCATGCCCCCTTGACACTGCGTCTATTAAGCTGATTTCCTTCTGCAGGAGAGTTTCGTACAGTTCCTGTAATTGTTTTTTCTCTATGTTTTGGTGGGACCAACTAAATCTAGAGATCTCCCCCCAAATACCTGCCTTAAATACATCCCACACCATGCCTATTGGAGAATTTCCCATATTCTCCAATATAAACTGTGGTAGCCATTCTTCCATACACTTAACATATTCCTCATCCAACAGCAATGCTTTCTCAAAAGACCAACTATAGTTTAGATGCAGCTATCTCCAGGAAAAGCAGTTTATGGTCGGACTTCACCCTTGGGTACTTAAACATCATACAAGTCTGCAGTAGTTTATATGATATAAAAAATAGTCCAAACTCGCATGTACCTTATGGGATGCCGAAAAGAGTGTATACCCCGGGCCCAGAGTCGCTTTCTCAGCCCATACATCAACTAACCCATGAGTCCCCACCAGGTTACTCACTGCTCTAAAGACCTTTTGTTTTCAACCATTATAAAACTCCCACCCTGCCCTTAACAATTCTCAATCCAAATGTATATTAAAATCTCCACATATAACTAGTGGTTGCAGGCAATTAGTCAGCTCAATATTTAGCCATTCTAACAAATCTGGATTTCCCCCTATGGATCCATACATTGGACAGAGAATAAAAGACCATTTGTGTAACAGCATTCCGTAATGGTCCCGGGCCATACTTGTCTGTCTTATGATGTGGAAAGCAACAGTTCCCCTTCTGACCTAACATTGCAACCCCCTGTGTTCGCATCTCTTGTGTTGTACAATAGATAACCTGGTACTCTTTAAAATCTAGCATGTTGCATCTTCCCCTTCAATGTGGGTTTTTTGAAGGCATATTTTGTCAACTTTTAGATATTACATTTCCAGATTAACCCCTCAATATTTCTGTGGGTTATAAAAGCCACATATATTAACTGTAGCTACCCATAAATTGCTCATCTTTCAGAATGTGCTTCTCCCTCTTTGCTGCTGCTAGTGCTGTTAATGCTGCCCATTCTCTCTGATTGGTAACACCACCCTCTTGCTCCTCTTCCCTCCCTCCCCTGTATTCCTCCCCTAAACAGGCCCCATCCCCTCCACCTCGACCACAGGCTATCAGGTCTGCCAAGCCCAGTGATACTACCTACCTAACACACCACCCCGACTACAGACCTAATTACCCGTGTCCGCCTAAGATCTTGTGAAACAATAATATTTCAAGTCTGTCTGCTCACCTTATAGAATTTGCATGCCTGACCCTTTCATTTTTTTTTTACTTTAACCAGCCCCCCTAATATTTCTTTTAAATATTCTTGTGCTTTAATCTCCGAAGTAAATGCCTGAGTCTTTGCTTTGAGGTGGGCTGGATTCATCAGGTACACTTCACATGCAAGCCCCTTGAATGGGGCAAACATCTGGCATTAACCGCCATCTTCTTGCCACAATTGCGTGGCAAAAGTCTGGTCGGGCAAAAAAAGTACAGCCATTGAATGATCTCTTTGCCTTGGTCTGGCCTTCTCCGCTATTATTTGTCGCTGTCAAGAGTTTCCAAAAAACACAAGGATTGCTCTTGTTTTTTCCGGCGCTTGTAAATTTCAATTTTTCTTTAGCACCAGTAGAAATCTGTGAACTCATTGCACTTCCGCTTCCCAGTTTCATTGTTTAAGCTTGGGAAAGGCTCCTTTTAGCAGAGCCACCATAAAATCCCTGATATCATTTCCCTCTGTATTCTCTTTGACACCCAAAAATCTTAAGTTGTTTCTTCATTGCTGATTTTTGAAGTCTTCTAACTTCCACATCATGTCCGTAATTTGAGTCTCTTGAGCCTCATGTTGTTTCTGCAAAGCGTCCACCCCAACCTCAAACACCTCTGTGCATTCTCCCACCTGGGTGATCATTTACCCATTTCACAGCAAGACTTACTCACTTCATGCATCACCCCTTGCAGCTTCTTGTTGGCTAGGTGGAATCCCTGTGCGAGCCTCTACTTGTATTTGCTTCAGCATGGAGTATATAAGATCCATTGTGGGTGCCTCTGTCTTTTTTGACCGTGCTTATGTTCCACCTTGGACCGTACCAGCAGCCACTGGGATAGCATTCTATAAAATCTCCTGTGTCACAGAGTAGTCCCATTGTGGCTGTCCAGTAACCCTGGTGTCCTAATCATGGCCACCCTGACTACACCTTCTCTCGAATGTACGTTTCTTTTTCTGAGTGGAGAGACACTTCTGTGTGGCATGTCTAGCACTACAACTGTCCTCTGATGTGCCAACTGCAAGCTCCTCATCAGTTAGGTCTTCACTTATTCTGGATAAATCTGAGTTGTCCATCAGTGAATAAAATGTATTGTATCGGTCTCATAAGGAGAGCTTACATTCAACCTCTGCTGACTAGAGGCCTCTTCCAGTGCTACTTGCCCAACCAGCTTATCTTTCAGTGCAGATCCATTGCCACTCCCCACCTCCATCTTTTCCCTGCCTCTTTGGAGCCCCTGTGTCTGCTCCTCTATCAGCGTTTGCAATAGCACATGTGTCTGGGGCACCATTCCCCTTTACATTCAGCTGAGGTAAATTATCTGTACTCACAGTTCTTGCTGAGGTGTCATTCAGCAATTTCTCCTTTTCTATGAGGGGTATTGCCATAGTTTTCCTAGAGCTTTTAACAACTTGTCCTTGTAGTTTACCAGAAAATATCAAATAGATCACCAGTTCTTTTTCTTTCTTCTTAAATATATCCATTTTGGTTCTCACAGCCATGTCCTATTGAAGGACCAGCCCTTGGTCACTCACGCCTATCCCTCAACTCCCTTCTCCTTGCGTCAAGGTCTCACGCATCCTCAGTGCATCAATTCCTTTTTGGGGTTGTGTTACTGCAGAGGTTGCCATTGAGGCTGCAGAGTCAGCACCTTCTCACAATGCTCTGCTGGTTTTGCAGATTTTTTGCGGCATTCTACACCGCAGACCCGCTCCCAGCTGTCCGCCCAGGAAACCGAATGCTCCACCCACTACTCCCAGAAGCAGCGAGACACCTTTGCTCCAGCAGCTGACTCGGATCAGCAGCGTTTTTCCGTTCAGGTAGTAAAGATCATTATCTATACACTATGCAGCATCTTCATCCGGGCTGCATTCCATTTGTCTTTTGTTTCACTGTTCCTCCCTTTACCTGAGGTCCTTAGTTCTCTACATTTCCGCAGGTTTAGCTCCTTTGGTCCAGAGTCAGAAAAGGGCAGCACCATGGTGTACTAAGCATGCGCCATCTTGCCCCACTCATTCAATGCATTAGTTTGAAATGTAGTTTTTGTGAAGGAAATTTGGAATAGGGATTTTAGGATTAGTATGGCCAATTCAAGCATAGACGATAAACTAAAACCTAGTACAATAAATGAGGTGATGGGTTTTTAGAGAAGTGCACATATGTGACTGCGTTAGCCTGTCTTAATAAATTTGTGGAGATTAACTGAATCACAAATCTATTTTTTTTATCCTCTTCCTTTCTTAGATCAGCACCCAAGGGCAAAAAGAGGGATGTTGTAGAGGGTCCAGGACTAGCTGGTCAGCAGAAGGTCCTGAGGGCTCGGCTAACACCAGGAAGTCCTAATATTTATTATTCTTATATCCCTATTATTGAGTTTTGTTATAGTTGTGGGCTTAGGATAGAATCTTGGGGTATTGGAATGTTGGTGCTGGATTCCAGGATGGGAATTACTGCCTGGAGACTGGTGTTGCCGGTGAGAAATAAAGTTGCTCTGACACCCTTACCTGCTGTCTTCATTCCACATTGCGACAAGGTGGGATACGAAACCACTCATGCAAAGCACAAGGGATTCAATTTTTGTTTTATTTCTGTTATCTCTGCATTATCTTTCTTTTCCTTATATAACATGGTCTTCTTTTTAGGTAGCTGACTTTTTCCAGTCTCTTGTCTCTACAAGTTCATTTATCTTCTGCTTTCTTGGTAATCTTTCACTCTATCTGAATAATCCTACAGTTAGAGCTCACCTGGGTAGAAGTTGGACTGCTTGTGAAGTTATGATGCCTTCCGTGTTATTGCTTCATCTATATTCAGGTAAGACAACTATGGAGTGAAGTGAACTAGTTAAGTTAGAAAGTAACTAACTGCTTCTACAAGTAATCATTTGTCTAGGTTGCTGAAGACAATATAGGTCATGGCAACATCTCCCCTAATTGTGAAGGTGGAGAGGTATATCTTTATAATTAAATGGTACACTCATAGAAGCACATAAAAAGGCTGCATTGCAAAGTTAAAGTAAAAAACACTACTTCAGGCATACATTTTGATAAAACTTAATACGTTTCCCCTTTATTTTTTTTTACAAAAACACCCTCTCTATCCTCACAAAAGGCCCACCTCTGTCCCCAAACACATTGGCCCAACCCCCTATGCCCAAAAATACAGAATGTCCAAAGAATAAAAGCCAGTCTCAAATCCATTCTCACCCTCTCCACCCACAAGTCCCTCCCACTGACACACATTTTCTTTTAAAAGGGCTGGAAGAGGGCATTTGAGATTTGGGACTGGAGCTGGTCCAGGCTCTGCTCCATCGTGGCAAGCTCTCTATAGTGTCCAGCCATTGCAGGATGCTCCAAAGCAATGACCTGCTTTTGTCAGTGTGGGAGGGAGCAGCAGCAGTTGATCTCAGATGGTAGCAACACTGGGGATGGGATGTCCTGGAGACCAGAGGCCGAGGGAGACCGGCTGCACTGAGGCCCGGCTGAGAGGCATGTATTTAATTTGCCTTCTCAGGACCACCAGCCACCAGAATTCCTGTTGTATGCAGTCCACCCTCTGCCACTGCAGATGGACCATTATCTCCTGCCTGGATGGTGATATGGCTGGATCAGTGGGAGTAGCTATATTGACAAAAAAAGAAAGACACATTGCAAACAATCCTCTGTGCAAACAGTTGTTTTAAGTTAGTGGGTGGCACAGAAGCCGTACATTGCTGCTTCCCAAAGCCCTTCTGATTTGATGTAACTATGATTAGGACAGTCACAAGGCCAAATTTGTTTTACCCACACATGCATTTCATAAAAAGCACTGACTGTGTGGCAGAAAAATAATAAGGTTAAGGTAGAATGACAGCAGAATAAACCAACAGTGATCTAAAGGCTCTTCAAGTAAGTATAAACAGACACTTTGAGTGGAAAAATAAATTACCTCTCATTAATGAGTACCACATTATGCACTATGGAGTACAAGTTGTGTGCTCTGCTCAAATAATGAAGCCATGTTCATTGCCAGACAGTGCGTCAGGCATTTTGCTACTGTCTGCAGCTGGGGCAACTGTAGTTGACAATTATCTATCTTTAATTCCAATGGTCCTGCTCTTCTCCAAATGCATTTCTCTTTCTGCTTTGACTCCAAAGAGGCGATGAATAATAAATAAGATACTGCGTCACACACCTCCCATATGAAATGTGAATATTATCCTGTCTGTCGTAATTAGATGTTGGGGAAAATTATGCACTGCACTACATGGAAAAGAACGGTCTATATAGATTGTATTTGGCACGTTCGTCAAGGTGTATTCAATACACCAAACTTGGCATCAAATCATGCACTTGCTCCCATGTTACTCACTGGCCTCACCCACCACCACATATTATTTATAACAAATTAATTCACTGGACAGTAAGTTAGTAATTATAATTTGATTTAGTCTACTGCATGGTAGGGTAAAGGGATTTCGCGGGTAGGTTGGAGTTTTTGATACAGAATAGAGGGGTCACTCCACTGATAATTAATTTGTCATCTTTGGCTTATTCAGTCACAGTACTAGTGGACGGAAGTCAAAAGGTTAAAATCTGAACAGGTGTAAAATAAATCTGTTATGGGAAACCATTAATTAAATTCTGGAATCACTTCAGCTCATGTGGTTATAAAATCAAATGTGGCACATGCCAAGAAAGGATTTTCCACTTTTTTGGTAGGCTGGCATGAAAAAACGTAGGAAAAAATAAAGTGAAGTAATAAAAGGTGACAGAGGTGACTGGGTGGGTGAAGGGAAACACACCTTGTGTGTTCGGTTTACAATGAATTGAAAACTTTGTAAATGACACAAAAACATAAGCAGATGCACATTGCACAGTCAACTCTACAGTCATGAATTGAATCATACTTCATTTCGGTCATAGGTGTCAAAATGCCATGCATGAATGATGGGTGGGATACATCTGGCTCGCTTAACAAATACAGTGAGTCAAGCGAGTAGACCATATTTTTTTTAAAGAACCCCCGTTTGAACCATGATTTTAATAACCCTACGTAAACAAAGTAAGTGAAGCAGGTGAGCAGACTGCCCATCTCCATGAGAAGAGCTATCTTGCATATTCATAAAAGCAATCCAAATATTCATTAATTTTTTACATTCTAATACAACCATAGCCACAGTGATTAAGCTTTACTTTCTCTCATCCAGTCTTTCACCAAAATGTCCAATCCATTATCCATCCATTCAATTTTTGTCCTTTCTTCCAAACATCCTTCATCCCATTCAACTCTTTACGCATGCACCCTTGCCCCCACCCACCCTTTCACTCATATACCATTTTCCTTTCTTTTAACTTTCTGTTCTTTCAAGTTTTCCTTAAGCCATCAATGCTAATTATGTGAGCTTTGGTGAGTTGCAGATAGAAGAGGCCATAATAAATCAACCACCACTGCAGCTGGTAAAGCTGAGGGGGTTCATGGTCACGACTTGACGATGCCCTGGTACTAGCTTATGAGTATAAAAGTAAATGTCAATCAGCAAGCAAATATATGACTTACCAGTGCCTGTTCCTGCTGCCGCTTCTTCCCTCCTCCTGCAGTGAGACTACTTGAGCCAGCATTACTGTTGGTCTGTATAGCTAGAATAAAACATTATACATAATATTTTAGATGCCAGATACGCCTTTCCTGAATTTTTTTCAATCAAAAAAATACACTTGCAATACGTCACTACAGTTCGGTTGGAACTTCATTATCTTCTAACAAAAATATTACTCTGGGAATTTGGTTGGTTGCAATATTAGACAATCCAAGGTGGAATAATGGTAAATGAAAGACTTATGGTTATGGTTGGCAAATGTAATGGGACTGGGACCTCATGCTTTTTTCCAGACATGGAAAACTGCCGGTATACTGTTTAAATGAATGACACAGCATACAGCATTGGGTGGGGGTCCATGACCATGGCCACTTTCTAGTGAACTCAACTGTTAAAGCATGAGCAGGAAAAAGAAAGGCATCTCAACAAACAAACATGGTGAATATTATTTATATTACTACCTTAATTGAACCTGCAATCTTCACGGTAGACAGTAGAGTACCAAAAACATGTTCTAGTGAAAAGATTATCCTTTTAATTGAACACGGATACCGCCATTAGACCATGACGAACGTGACAAAAGACCCACTCAAGTAATAAGGAGGACAACGAGCCTCGAGAATTTGGGTCCCGCAGTGTCATGCCGTTATCACCTACCCGTACCCAAGGAAGGAAGAATCGGTAGCACTTAATCGCTTGGCACCATAGAGCAAGAGTGTTACATCACAGTCATACATTTTGAAGAGCACTAGAAGATCGTGGCACGTTACGGAGGACAGCACCTATTCCGTCTTCTTATATTATATTCTGACTTTCAAGAAATAAGAAGGAATAAAGAAAGCCATACAAGAAAACAGGAGACAGCAGCAATTTTTGTCTTGATAAAGATGGCAGTATCAATGTAATAGCCATCGAAACGCGTCGACGCCTTTTTTTCTGGAAACATAATCCTATAACCAGCACAGAATAACAAACACAAAATTTAAAATATAATTCACTGTTTTGCTGAGTTCAATGGATATGTATTGGTAAAGAACAAAAAATAGTGTCTTACGTACTTGTTTGTCTCCATAATGCTGGTCATTTTTGGGTATCTGTAAATTTGTATTTTCTGCAATTTTGTTTTAATTGTTTTTTATTGATTGATTGTGTAATATGTTTTTTTAACAAAAGAATTGTGTCACGATGATAAAGATATGAGAACATTTTTATGATTACAGAACGATAACTGTTATAATAAAATTCATTTTAAAATATTAGGACAAGTTCAGAAAATTTTTTTGTTTCTCATACAGCAGTGCGTAAGCAAGGGAACTCCCTCTTTTGTGTGGTTAGACAACCTCATTTCCCTTGTAATCTCCAAGGGGTCCCTCTCATTTACTCGTACAAGACAAATAACATATGCAGGCCTATGGCAAAAGCACACTAGCTGGCTAAACAAAATGGCCACAAGCAACATTGTCACAACAACAAGCAGGAGGCATGAAAAACAAAGAACACATGCAGGCCTATGGCAAAAGCACACTGGCTGGCAAAACAAAATGGCCACCAGCTGCATGGTCACAGCAACAACAACAAGCTAGGAGGCACGGAAAACAAAGAACACATGCAGGCCTTTGGCAAAAGCAAACTGGCTGGCTACGCAAACTGGCTGCCAGCCACATGGTTACAACAACAAGCAGGAGGCATGGAAAAAAAGAACACATGCAGGCCTGTTGCAAAAGATCACTGGCTGACTACACAAAATGCCACCAGCCAAATGGTCACAGCAACAACAACAAGCAAGGAGGCATGGAAAACAAAGAAGACATGCAGGCCTATGGCAAAAGCACATTGGCTGTCCCCACAAACTGGCTGCCAGCCACATGGTTACAACAACAACAACAAGTAGGAGGCATGGAAAACAAAGAACACATGCAGTCCTATGGCAAAAGTACACTTGCTGGCCACACAAAATGGCCGCCAACCACATGGTTACAACAACAACCAGGAAGCATGGAAAACGAAGAACATATGGAGGCATATGGCAAAGGCACACTGGCTGGCTACACAAAATGGCCACGAGCCATATGGTCACAACGACAACCAGCAAGGAGGTATAGCAAACAAAGAACACATGCAAGCCTCTGGAAAACACACTCTGTCTGCCCATACAAAATGGCACCATGGTCAAACAATAACAAGCAGGAAGCATGGCGATCAAAGAACAAATAAAGGCCTATGGCCACTGACTATACAAATACATCACCCCAGGCCACATGGCTTGGGGAACAAAGACAAATGTTGGCTTATGGCAAACACACTCAAACACTGGCCAGACAAAGAAAGAAGGCATAGTAAATGGTAACAAAGGAGAAAACAGCATTAATTCAGCAATACCAAAAATTAAATCTGACTGGCCTAAATTGTTTACAACAAAACATATCCTCCAAAGGCATCAAATATATTACCCCACCTATACAATGATTACAGAACAAATTGAAATACCCCCCAACAAACACAATTTGTAATTTAATCCAACACCATCCATGGCCTAAATGATGATTCAATTCAATAGATGCCACAGAAACAGTTGTTTCATGCACCAATGATTAGTACTAGGCCTACTGGTCGGAAGGGCCATTGGTAGACTAGGCCACATAGTGAATTAAATGAATATCACAAATTTATTGAAAAACATGGAGAAAATGTACTAAACTGTGCAACAATTTTCCTTTACAAAAGAAGAAAAATGCAGGCAAAAAAATAACCTGTCCCCTACTGAAACTGCAGGCCACCCACCAGAATACATTTTAAAAATAAAATAAAAGTACAAATAAATCCTGGTGCTTGCCTCGTATCAAACAAACAACAACCTTGTACAATAGTTTTTGAACTCACTTCTGAAATCTCAAAAAGAAAATCCTTGACTGCAATTGTATACATGCAGCATATAAGGATAGTGATCCTTCAAGCACCAAATCCAAATGAAAAGTGGTTAGGAGATGGACAAAGCACTAGGAGGTGCAGGCTGGACAGGAACAAGAAGTTGAAGTCTCTGGGGCATTTCCTGTTGCAAGAAGAAAGATTTTTAAAAGGCTTCTTGCACTCCAAAATCCTCTCAGGTGCCTCTCAAGCACAAAATCTGTCCGAGCGGTCCGTTCACGATGAAACCTACATTGGCACCATCGTGGCCAAAAGCCGTGCAAGCAAGTGTGAAGTATCGCATGAGCTTGCTAGCAGCCGTAGTTTTTTGTGGGGCTCGCAAGTACCAAACCAATCTTGAGCACGCACACAGAAAAACAACCCTGCTTTGCGCCCAGGAAGGTGGAATTCAGGAACTCCGCGCTCTTCCCCAGAGTGTGGAGTGCCCAAATTCTGCAAACCTTGCAAGCAGAGTGGAGTTTTACGCCTCGGCCAACTTTTTAACCCCCAAGTAGGAAAATGCCAGTTGAACTTCTGGCCTTTATAAATATGGTTCTAAAGGATGTCACAAATATAAAAGAAAAACACAAGAGCATCCCATATAACATCAAATGGGATGAGACACAGGCACTGTTAGCCCTTAAAGAAAACAAAACTTTGATGATAAAACCCGCAGACATGGGTGGAGGCATTGTTGTTTAGAAAATAACTGCGTATAATGAAGAAGTCTAATGCCAGTTGGCCAACCTGAATCATTACTTGCCACTCAGGTCTAACCCACTGCCTGACATTCAAAAAAGAGATTCTGTCAAAAGGTAAAGAAAATGTTTTTTCAAGTTCTGTGGTGTTTGAATATCTTTCTTTCAAATCACCTAAGACCTCTATCATATATACTCTCCCAAAAATATATAGGTACCAATCATGCCTGCGGGAGAGAACTATTTGTCCAGTTGTGACTCCGTCCTTGAGCCTTTGTGAAAATACATAGATTTTTACATTAAAATGTTGTTGTCCATAGTAAGAGTGATGTCTGCAATAGCAGCAGTATGATAAAAACAAATTGAAGACAGTGACTTTAACCCTTGTGTACTAATATCCAGCAGGCAGGAGATATAAGAGAAATTAGTGATACCCTTGGTAGCTGGCATAGTCCAGTGATTTTTCCCACTGAATTCATAATTGATCTTCTATGTATTTCCCTTACATGTAATTATTTTGAAATTATCGCTCAATAATATATGGAGATTAAAGGCACATCCATGGGGGCTTCTTACGCCCCCAATTTTGCTATTCTGTTTGCAGATGTTCAGGATAAAAGATATATCTATGACCCAAAAAAATGTTTTATGAAAATATACATTGATGGAAACGTAACATAGATGACTTTTTTTCATATGGAAGGGTGAGAACCTTTCACTGACAAACATTTTGCAATGGCTCAATGACTTCTCGGTGGATTGGGTTTTACATCACACTTTAGAAATGATTGCATTGATTTTCTGGACTGCACCATCTTGGCACATAAAGGGAAAGGAGCGACAAGGCTATATAATAAGCCTACTACCTGTAACACCTAACTTCAATATACCAACCACCATCCTAAGGGTCTTAAGGATGGTCTCGCATTCGGCCAGTTTCTTCGTATTCGGAGATGAATATTTTCGGGAAGCTACTATTCTAGCAATCAAATTGGAAGTCTGTGGTTATTCTACTAGACTGATTAAGCATTCTCTGAAAGGGCTTGGTATTATCACAGATAATTCTTATTGACAACTAAGGCTAAGAAAACCATGGATAGGATTGTGTGCATCACAACGTTGTTTTCATTCAAAAAAGGAAGGAATTTGAAAGATCACTTGGCCTTTGCAGACCTGGTAAAAGCAAGTCCTTCTGATTTAGCCTCCTTATGGGCCAGGACAAGATTGTGGGCCACTTCAAATTTGGCAATTGTGTAATGTGTGATTCTGCTAGTAAAACCAAACAGTTTATCCCTGGCAACATTATACATAACACAAGAGGCCACAGCAATTCCCAGAATGTTGTGTGTTAACTGGTGTCCATGCAGTTTGATTTTGTGGGTCATACCACACAAAAATAAAGCCACATCTGTCTCAGCACAAAAGCAGAATTTGTTGTAAAACCTTATCTGCCCCCTTGGTCTCTCATTTTTTAAAGTTCAATCACTCTTCCAATGATATCAAATGGCAGATCATTAAGATGTTAAAGAGACCACCTCATAGAGGTGGCACTTTGATCATTTTTGATCGGGTGGAATGCTGCTGGATTCTTAGATGTGAGAGCATCATGAAAGGTCTTAATACAATGGAAGAGTGTAAATCTGCAACATTGCATTGATGTATTTATATATACTTTTTATCTCTTTTTCAGTGCTGTTTGCTTTATGGTAATTTACCCACCTGCGTAAATCTGCATGTATCCCATATTTCTGTTCGGTGACAATAAGCACTGATTAGCATGAACTACAACTGTGCTGTGTAAAATTGTTTTTATTCATGCCTTAGAAATGTACATCTAATCACATGTTAACGTGGAGAAATACTATTGAATGGTTTGCCGTGATTTTTTACTGCAGTGGACTCCATGGAGTTGTCATGTACTTTTAACACTGTTAACCATGCCAAACACTGGAACATGTTGGATAACATGCGGGTGGATAAATATTTGGTTGCATTGGAACACCTAGGTTAAGATCCAATATGGCCCAGGGGGAGAGTGTACCCCCTTATAGTGTGAACTGAGGGAGTCCTTTATGGGTAAATCTTGGGCCCTTTTTTGTTTCTCATATATATATATATATAGATATATATATTAAAACAGTCAAGAAGCCTTTTTATTGCAAAAGAAGTTGAATTTCAAGAGGGTGGGCACTCGGTCTATTCCTTCATTCTTCTATGCAGATGATGCTGCTATTTTAGCAAGAACAGTAAATAGTTTGTTGATTTCTGGACTTGCAAAAATAATTCATTGTTAGTCATTTGTAAGGGCGAGTGGGCCAAAAAGGACTAAAGCCATAATTACGAGTTTGGTGGTCTTTCTGTAGGACCGCCACTGCGGCAGTCCCAGGAAGACTGTCAAGCCCATGGTGAACCTGTCGACCGGATTCTCAGTTGAATCCAGGGCTGCTGGTGCCGCGGCGGTGTCACAGCAGCTGGTATGTTTGGGACATAGGAGAGCCTAAACAGCATACTGCCGTGTGGCAGCGTCGCCAGCACATCCATGCACGGTTTAGCATGCACTATGTTGTGCATGCCACACACTGCACATATGACTGAGCACATTTGGGGGGCACATCATGCGCACCCCACATGTATCCCCATGAGAAGATTCGACCGGGGTCCCTGTTGGGGCTCCCATTCCATGCCTTCACGCCAAGCATTTTATTTCGTGGTGCCAGTCATGAAATGCTTGTTGGATTGTTAGATTTCTACCTTTCATTCTGGAGACTTCACTTCAGGGTGTAAGAAAACCCTCTACCTGCAGCTGAAGGCATTTTTGTGTGGTGATTAGTATGCCATGCATGCTTATGTCATAAATTGTGAAACTGAAAGCAAGTGCAGGGATTCCCCTTCTCATGATGGAGAGGGATTTACACCAACTATTCGCTGGAATAAAAATGCTACCATTTCTAGGATGGAAAAGGGAAAGAAAGTTGTGTATGCTGACAGCCAGCCAAGTTGTGGACATTATTAATCTTCTAAGGCTAACTATGCTTTGGATTGCCAACATTTACACCTCTTCAGTGGGATTTATGGGTGCTGAGACCAAAATTCTCATTGTGGTGAACTCAGCACATATAAATGGGATTATGCCTGCCAAGAATCCCATTGTGAATTCCTCTTAAGTAAAGCAAGGCACATTCTGTCATGAGATACATTTATGAGTGAATTTACCCTTTTGGTTGTTTGTTTCTATGTGGGTTTGCTCATTACATTTTTTTTGTATGATTTGTATTTTGCAGCTCTTAGTTTGCCATTCAGGAGTTAGTAGAAGATCTGAGTTTGTGTTCTCATTGCTGATGTTAAGTGCTTAGCCTCCCACTCCTTAACTGAGTAATGATGTGATGATACATGTATATGTTGGATCCATAGAATTCTTCAGACTCTAGGGACAAATGACAATGTTTCTTGACACTTCTCGCTACCACTGTCTAGCTCCTCCTTTTTTTTACTATTTCACAGAGAGGGGCACATGAATAATTACAATATAGAGATAATACTAAAGAGATAAAAAAGAATTCATTTCATACATTTTAATACACATAAATACTTTACTGTATTAATTATTCATAAGAGTCACTTGGGTATAAGAGAAGTGAGCAGAAGAAGACCGCAACAAATGCATAAAATGAATATCCCCTCTATTTTGCTTCATATCCCCTCACCTGTATGCCCTTAGTCAATACAGGATAGATAAATAAGTAGGAGTATCCAATGTAGTAGAAAACAATCAATCTCACAGCCTGGTATCTAGACAATTCTACATAAAGGACCAGATCTTTTGCCCCCCCCCCCCTCCAAGCCTGTAGCCCCTTGCAATCATATAAGGTTTGTTCTTGATTGTAGATAGCTATTAATCGGGCCAGCCAGGCTTGGAACGTGGGAGGTTTGGAATCCTTCCATTATGATGCCACTACTAGCAGTCTAGCAACTGTGACTGATACAGAGTCAAAGCTAGTCTGAGTCCTGTCTAACAAACTACTGCTGTCATTGCCTAATATCATCAGAGAAAGGGTGAAGCGGACTCTTCTCCCCAATACCTTCTCCTAAAAAGTCCTTAACGGTAGCAGCTTATTACAGCCATAAAACATATGGACCAGCTCGGCCGGGCCAAACCCGCACCTAGGGCATTTATCATCCTCTCTTTTTTCCACCCAAATAATTTGGCTGGCATAAAATATAAATTGAATACTGTTTTCTAATGCTGTACCTTCAAGTTTGCTGAGAGAAAAGTATTTGCAGACCAGCTTCAATCACATGTCTAGATCAATATCGACATTATCTAGTTTCCTGGCCCAGTTTGTTTCAATCTTTTCTAGATCATCTGGTACATTACCCAACAAAATACTGATATATTTCTTATCTTGCAGTCCATATAACCAATTGCCGCTAACAAGCAGTTTTATCCAAAGAGATACCCCCAACCTGCATTTATTAAAAAATCTCATTACTTGAACATATTTAAAATACGAACTATCCAGTATACCATAATCATACTGTAATTGTGGGAAAGAGTACAATTGGTCTGACAGAAAGATATGCCCAATCTTTGTGAGGCCATGGAAATCCTATTGCTTTCCCATTACATCATAGACGTGGGGAGGGAAAAGCGATGATCACCACAATGCTATATACCTACTATAATTTGGGATCTTCATAAACTTTAGGATTCTTCCCCAGCTTTTTAAGCATTAACAATGATCTTAATTGTACCTTCTTGAAATAGCTAGACTCCAATTTGTGTAACAACAGAGCCCCTGCCGCTTCCCCAACTGCAAGTTTATAAATAGAAGGGAGGGCATCATAACCTGCTAGGCACTCGCTGGCCTTTATGTCAAAGAATAATATACTCATCTGCTGTAGCAAAGCTACCAGTAATACATTTTAAGGCAAGGAGCTGCCCACCCACCACGTTCTTGAGGAAGAGTGACCAATTTTAGGGAGCGCCTAACTTTACCGTATTGCCCTTTGAAATGTATAAAGATGGAGTCCAGTGCCTTCAATATGGATCCTTTGATCTCTATAGGCAGAGACCTAAAAAGGTATAATACCTTTGGCAACATTACCATCTTGAGAATGTTAATCCTGCCA
Source organism: Triturus cristatus (assembly GCF_964204655.1). NCBI lineage: Eukaryota > Metazoa > Chordata > Amphibia > Caudata > Salamandridae > Triturus > Triturus cristatus. The sequence goes on from NC_140588.1 coordinate 88,267,932, forward strand.
ACTTTGACAGATGAAGTGCATTCATATGCTTTAAATCGGAGTAAACTTTACTAACCAGGGGACTGAAATTAATTTGGGTGAATGTGGCTACTTTCGGGTTAATCTTAACCCCAAGATACGTAGCTGAACCCACTCTCTGAGTATCCCGATAACAAATGTTATCCGTTCATACTATCTGTGTTTTCACCTTATACAGTAAATATAATGAGCCACGGCCATTTTCCTCAGCCATTACTTTCAGTTCCTTGATTGCACTTTTGGGACCAATAGTTACTGTGGCACTATCGTCTGCATATGTTTGATAGCCTTTAATAATAAACGTGTTTATTTTCTGATTGTGCAGAATCTGCTCAATGAAGGGATTAATATACAAGGCAACTAAAATAGGGGGGCAAGGACAACACTGTCTAGGTCCTCTAGTCACCTTTATATTGCTCGATTCCTTGCTCATTAATTGAAGTCTGGCATACGGGTCTACCTACATTGCCTTAATAGCCATGATCATCGGAGGCCCGAATCCCTTGACTTCTAAAGCCCCCCCATAGATAGTTCCATGCCGCCCGATCTAATGCTTTTTCAGCATCTAGGAGGATTATAGCCATCTGCCCCCCAGTTTCTTCGATGATATCAAATAGTGTATTAGCCCGCCTAATATGGTCGGCTGTATCTCTTCCGGGTATAAAACTGTGTCGCCAAGGCGTGACAAGACGGGCAATGACCCTCCCTAGTCAAATGGCCAGGACCTTAGAGTATATTTTAGCATCTGTATTTATCAAAGAGATCGGTCGATAAGAAGTGGGACTATCAGGAGTTTTATCTTTCTTAGGAAAAATAACAATAGCCATGCCTTTCCATGACTCTGGTGGGAATCCAGTGTGCTGCACTCCTAGGGATAAACAGAATAGCAGAGGGGCTAACTCTATTTGGAAAACCTTGTATAACTCCAGTGGGATCTTATCTGGGCCTGCCGCTTTGCCTGAGGCGAGTTATTGTAAAGCATTTAACACCTCTTCAAGTGAAATATCGGCTCCTAATTCCTCTCTGGCAGCATGAGCTAGTTTTTTTTCCATACAAATCCATCCCCTGGGGGGTTCCAGATAAATACTTGGTAAAATCCTTTGTATAACTATTGATGGAACTCTTTGAAAACCCGTATTATATCATCGGCATCAGTAAACATCATCCCATCCTTCTTTTTTGTGGCAATCTGAATTCTAGTTGTTTTCTATCTTATTTGTGAAGCTAGAAACTTCCCAGCTGTTTCTCCATATTCATAACTCTCGTTCCTATAGTCTGGTGTCCTGCCGAAACTTTCTTGATTTAATAGTTTTATATCTCTGTCTTAACCACTGTGATTTTGAGCTGAGTGTGTGCTATATCAGACCCTTGGGTAATCCTTGCAACATGTTAATTTTTGACTTCGGCTAACATCCCAACTAGTCTAGCATTCTCGGCTTCCTGCTGTTTTCCTGGTATGGGCAACAAAGCTAACAATTTCTTCTGTCAGACCTGCCTTAAAGGCATCCCATACACTGCCTCATTGGGCACTATATCTATTAGTATCGAAATAGTTAGTTATCCACCATCTCATATGTTCAATGAGTACTGAGTTGTCCACCAATTTTCTATCAAAGATCCATTTATACTATTGCTTAGAGCTGCCCTGGATTGTAACCTCAAGAACCAGGGGATTATGATCCAAAAGTAGTTTCGGATGTTTCCTGATCTCTGATTTATCCAGAATTACCCCTGAGTTTAAGAAGTAATCCCAACAGATGTATCTTTTATGTGGGCAAGAAAACTATGTGAAACCTGGATCTAATGGATGTTTGATGTCCCAAACATCAGTTAGGCTATGACTAAGCATAAGTGAGGTCCTCCCTACTGCCTGATGGATATTCATTTCTCCACAAATAATCAGCGGGTTAGGCCATGAAGCCAATTCCAACTCGAGGTCCTCCAACAACTTGGGATCGTCTTGATTCAAGCCCTAAATAGTACACACTATTAAGCCCATATCCAACTGAACCAGGGCCCACCTGTCATGACTATCGACTGATCTGGGTCTCGGCAATCCCACTTTATTCCTGGCTAAATGGCGACACATCTGAGCAGGCTAATATTGACTGATATCAGTGCCCTCCTGTTCCAGTGGCGGCTCCTCGAGGGAGTGCTGCGGGGTGGTGGACGGGGCAGGGAAGGATCAGGGTGGAGGGTAGTAAACTTCAGAATGCTGCCGAACAGAGATGTGTATATAAATAAATAAAACAAATTACATTGCGCGCTGCATCTCCGATTTGGCGTTGCGCAATGTAATTCATTTTATTTATTTGTTTATATACACAACTCCGTTCAGCAGCATTCGGGAGTTCACTACGCCCCCGCCCCGCTGCCCCGCAGCACACCCTCGAGGAGCCGCCACTGTCCTGTCCCAAGAGATATGCGACTCCTGTAAACATATTATGTCAGTTGATATTGAACTTAGAATTTCGGCTACCCTTAACCGTTTATTTTTAACAATTAACCTGCCCACATTCACTGAGCATATGGTTATTCTAGCCATTTGGTATAAATTGTTAGCCATTCTGGTTCTTCTCACATCCATATTCATATTTCATAAAGCCATTACCTGCCCCCTTCAACCCAAATTCAATAGTGATTCTTTGTTCCTTCTCTTCTTCATGTGATACTAAAATGTTCACTGCAAGAAGCAAGATGGCGGCTGCCTGAAGCAGCTGCAGCAACACCGTGAACCCTGGATGAAGAAATAAAAGGTCTTACCTTATGGCGGATTATGGCCTCAGACATTTTGTGTGTAGTGGAAGGAGCACAGTTGATTGCAGGCGAATGCCCCAGATCAGCGTTGATCCAGGTGTGCGCATTTGCCCTAGGACGGTTGACCACTACGGTCCTCCCTCACTCCGTCTGTAACAGGTGGCAAGATCAGCTAGTATCAAGGATAATGGGGCCAAAAGTGGCAGGAGCCCTGTCGAAGGGGAGGTCTGCCGCCCCTCCTCCAGCAGACCCCGTGGATAGTCTTGGAGAGCCTCTTGGGTGCCTGAAACCACACCAGAGCAATAGGTACACACCATAGATCTCGAAGGCTGAGACAGAGAAGAGAGGAAGAGGTGGGGCTTGCATCAACCAGCACCCAGCCGGCTTGTCGGTATTGGAGCTGCTGCTGGCTCCTTCCGGGAAACAGGCAGACCCAGAGCAGCAGGAGATGCCTGGAGGCGATGGAACTGTTCTGCCAGAGAATTTGGCCAAGAAGCTGCCGGTAAAATCAGTAGATCCCCCAAGTGGAGTTCTGAGGTGCTCCCACAAGCACTGGCTGGAGGTATGGAAATACCATCCTGTGTATCTTTGGGGGCAATGGGTGAGGGGGAGCCTGTGTCAACCTGAATGGGGACACAGGAGGAGGAGGGCACTGAGTTGGTGGGGCATGGCCCATGGCCAGGTCTCTGGGTGGAAAGGGGGACTAAGCTGCTCGGGATTAGCTGGTCCTTTGAACGCCCCCCCCCCCCCCGAGTACCCGAGTACTGGTATATCTGAATATAAGCCTCTGTTGGCTTGGATTCTGTAGCTCAACCCCATCTAAATCATAACCAGCATGCCCAGCCTCCCAAATCACCCCAACAATCAATGGCCCTGACCAAGGAGGCTGCGGAAACCAATTATGATTTGGAGGTGGATCCTAATGGGTGTTTCTTCTCACCGTCTGAGGGAGCTGAGTAGTAAGCAGATGGGTCTGGCTCCTCAATAAATTCAAGCAAATGCGACAGTGATCCAGACACAGGTGGAGTGGCCCCTACTATGACAGCACGTAGGATGAATAAAAAGACTGGCCGTCTGAAATGGGATTACTCACCAAAAGACTGCCTCGTTGGCACCCATTCTGTTCCTTCTTAAGGTGCCTCTAGCTCAGACCCCCCTCTTTGGATACTTTCCTTCAATATGTATTACAACATCGGGAGGAGACAAGACTAGATGCTCAAAAGTCTCAAAATGCTGCAAGTAAAATTTAGGACACTGTTAGAAAACTAACCAAGACATGTAGTGCTACAGGAGAAGGCTTGACGGACCTTGAATCCAGGGCTACCTTGATTGAAACAGATTTAACTGACACGGGTGTCCACATAGAGGCACAAGAGGTGCAACTTCTCGATATCCATTGGAAGCTGGAGGAGCTGGAGAATCCCCAATGGTGCAACAACCTGAGGATTTTAGGGGTTCCCGAAGGGAAGGAAGGAACAGACATATGGGCATATACAGTAGAACTCCTACGTAATGCCTTCCCTAAATTAACTGGTTAAAACTGGTCTCAGGAGGTTCAGCGAGCCCATAGGGTCCCAATTACCCTAAGACAGCCGGGAAAGAAGGCTAAAAACCACAGCGTATCCTAGTATTTTTGGGGAACTTTCTTCTGAGACACTGTTAAAATTATGTTCTATTGGTAGCCTGGATTTTTACATGATTTAATGAAATTTGATCTTATATTATTATGTCTTTTTTTAAGTAGCCCATATGTGCTGAGCATTCGGATTTTAAATATTTTTATGGTATTGTGTATTATAATACATGTTCTGTACTTTTATGGTTTTTATTAACCGAATAAAGTGGTTTTACTGACTGACTGAGACAACTAATTTTTGAGAAGCCCGACTTGAAGCCAGGTGGAACAGTGGCGATGTTTCATTTTTTGTTAGACCCGATTTCTACCATGTTACATTTGAAAGACACTGGTGACTATGGCATCTGAACAGACATATCCAGGATAAGGGTGCTCAGGCTTTTCTCTACAACTGTGCATGTTTGAAAGTGATCTGGGGAGGCCAGACACGTGTTTTTACTTCGGAAATTAAGACTACGGAATTCTTAACGGAATCAAGACCGTAAGATTTGAATTCGGTGCTTGTCGTGACTTTACATTACTTTCTGTGTGCCCTGTCGCTTCCTCTCTTCTCTCCCTTGGGGGTTTGAGTTAGGAGGAGTTAGGTCCCCCCTCTCCACCCCCGCCTCTGCCCCCATCTTTGCTTCTCTCTAGAGCGACCCTTGGGCTTGTAGGAAAAGGAATTTATTAAAACAAAGAAAGCTTTAATTTTAAAGAGGGGGTATGTGGGGAGAGGGGATCTGGTAATAGAGAGCTGAATAGAGTGGGGACTGGGAGCTGATAGGCTCAGGACAAGGGGTTTCTAAATTTCTTATTTTTTTTAGGTTTTCACTGGGAAACCTGGCTTAACTTTGTTCTGTGGTTCACAGGTGTTGCTTTCCATCTCTCACACAGATCGATGTGCAGTCTGATCACTTCTCAGGGATTGGGGGTAAGGGGGAGGAGGAACATGGTGGTGGTCTATAGGTTTAGAATTTTGGGTTTGTAGATCAGGGTGTGTGGGGGTGTGGGGTAGGGGTAGGAGGGGTAGGGGAAGGGACAGCAGGGTTGGATGGGGGGAAGAAATATAAAGAGAAACCCAGAGAAGGAACAAAGGATATGTCTAGCTCCTCCATTTTTTAAGACATATGGGACAGATGTACTCAGAATTATTTTGCACAATGGAGTTGCAAATTTCTCACTGACCTTTTGAGAATCAACTCTGATTTTACTTACCAACCTATGTACTAACAGGTTTGGGCCCATTCGACTTACCTCATGAATATTAATGAGGTAGGTTACATATTGTGAAGGCTATCACAGTGATAGTGGCCTGATGAGACAGCCTTTACATAAAGTGCACTTTCATTAAATACAGTCCCTTTTCCTTAAAGGAAGAGTACAAGAGTTGGTGGTGATCCCGATGGGCCACCACCTACCCCCAACAAACTTTTCTTAACATAGACAAAGGGGACCCCTTCCCATTTGCAAATGAGTTACCACCTCCTTTGAGGTTTCAGTAAGTTTTCCATATCTTGCACATGGAATTCTGGCTGCAAACTATTGAGACTTTCGATACTGAATTGCAATTTGGAAGATATGCCCTAAATATGCCCTTCCCAAATTGCAATTTGGTATATTTCACAAACCATTTTGTTATTCAGTATACTTTTACTGAATTAAAAAATGGGTTTTGTGAAAATCAAAGTCATTTTGCTTTGTAAACCCTCTAATATTTTAAATCAAGATGTTTGTGACCACAAGTGGCTTAGTCCATCTTGTCCATAGCTCTTAAAAACCAATATAACTGAGACTTCTGGAGAATCCCATCTGGTCCCCAAGAAAACTTGTGGGCTGGTAAGCCCTCTGTTCATGTGGCCTTAATGTGCTTAGGAACTAAGCAGACCCAAGACTGATTTTCAGGCTGGAGGAAAACAAGCCTCAGTCTGAAGCCCCAGTTCTCAAACAATGGGCAAAGAGTCACACTCTTTTTGAGACTACATTATAACAGCCTAATTATTATGCCATTTTTTTTTACCAGAATTGAGCATTGCTCAATAAGAATGCTTTGTTAACCCCCCTAGTTTAATTCAATGATCATTCAACATTTAAAGTTAAGACAAGACACTCTGCTGTGCTAGCTATTTGGATAATTTCAGATTTGTTAATATTTTAACCCACAAATTCAATTCCACCTTCCCCTAAACCTGACATTGTACAGAATGCAAAAAAACTATCTATTTTAAAAAACACATATTTAAGGCACAACTTAAGAATATCCAAATATGTTTTGAAATAAACAAGCCTTGTACCTTTTGGTACAGGTCTTGCTGTTAGAATTACAAAACAGTGGACCTCAAATATTGAATTTGGCTGTGAATGGATCAATAGCCTCAGAAGTAGCTTTAGAGTGATCATATTGGAGAGATTTGTGGTGTCAAATTGCTCCAACCAGGCATAAGAATGGGCAAGACCAGTGAAGATAGATCTTTGCTGCATGTATGGCGGAACATCACTTTGACCCTCCAGGTTCTTCAGTGGTTATGTTCATTCAGCATTTTTTAAGACCAGCCACGGACATCCAAAGATCTGGTTTTGCATAAGGCGAAAGCCAAACTGAAAAGATTGGATCTTCCTGTTAAAGGAATTGCCACATTGTCTGCCTATTATGTGGAATTTCCCCACCTAAGATTTAGGACTTTGGGAGAGTGCAGGTGGGATCCAAGGGAAACTTCAGTGATCTCCTTCACCCACAGATTGTACTGCCCCACCAACAACAGACTAAAAAGGAAAACAAATAAATACTATTAGATAATGAAAACTATGCATACATACATCAATGTATATAAATCCAATATAACAATCATGGTTGAATCAAAAGATTCTCCAGCCTCCAAATCTTCTCTAGAAGCATATAATATCATCAACATGTTGTACAAGTCCTACTCTTTATGTTCCCATTTATTTACTCAACATAACATTTGGAATACTTTAGCAAATTATAGTGGCATTAAAACACCATTTACTTTCATGCCCTAGTATTTACTAACCTTCATTTTTGAAATACCGACCTATATCCTAGACTTTAGAGTGAAACATGTCATTACATAAACATTGATTTATCATTTAATACATCTATTATGGTGATATTTCTTCTGAATAATATGTTTTATCTTGCAGGTTTTATTTTGTTGTATCTTCTAGATTTGAATGTTAATATTAATAAACAGAAAGTTGGCCTTAGTATGGAAAGGGAAAAGTCCTTCATTCAAGCTATATGGTTCCCTTCTTTTGTGAGCCACTGGATTGGTTTGGCTCACCCTGTGGTTTTTGTTACACTAATCCAGACACTATATAAAAGTTCTAAGGCAACTTTTTTTAATGGTGTTTGGATGGGATCTTTCAGAATTGAGATTTGATTTGCTCTCTCCTTAGAACCATTTTAAGTAAGCTTATGCTAGAGCATACATTTGGAAGGGATATGTCAAAAGGACCTTCATGTGTAGTACTGATTTAGGCATTTAGTGTTTTATGTATTCTTTCAAATCCATCCATGCACAAGTAGTTGTCTAAAATGCCAGTGTGACTAGTCTGTCAACTGTTAAATAGGAGATGTAAGCCAATGAAAAATATGGGCGGAGAGTGGCAAAGCTTCAAGTCCCTACCTGAATACAGTATGCCCCACAGAGCACTGCCTGTGCTGCCCAGGCTGGACCTAAAAAGAACAGGTACATACGCTGTTTTCTGGAATACTTAAAAAACTAAAAAGGGAACATTGACCATGGTCCAGTTTCAGTCTGGCAAATATACAGTGTTAACGCAGATCCATTCTCGTCTATCCAGTTATTTCCCATAGTGTTACTTTACATCGAGTACTAGCCCCCCCACACCGTTGAAGTGGCTCATGTCTGAAAGTATGCTGGAAATGGCAACCCCAAAACATCCCTCTTCATGGAGCACTGGTTGAATCATATGACTGCCCTTAACTGCAGACCGCACCTTGTGGACTCTGTATCATCTCTGGGTATCATTCTAGACAAAAGCTTGAACATGCAGAAGCACATCAGTTTCCTCACCAAAAAAGCGAACTTCCAACTCAGCTTACTTAGGAAGCTCAAACCCTTCCTCCCTGCTCATGACCCAAAGGTTGCAGGTCAAGCATTAATGATCTCAAAGCTGTACTATGGCAGTTTAACACTTTGTGGCTTGCCCAGAGTGAGGACGGCTCATCGTAGTGCTACCCTCAACTCCGCTGCGAGGCTCTTAACTGGTACAAAAAAATACAACCACATCTCCCCGGACTTATAGGAACTGAATTGGCTGCCATATGAAGCTCAGATACAGCTAAAAAATCGCATGCATGGCTCACAAAGCCATCCACTTCAAGACGCCGTTCTACCTTGCGCAGAAACTGGAACTCTCCTGTGGTTCTAGAACCTCCAGAAGCGCCAGCTCCCTTTTGCTTCAACCTAAAAAATAAAAAAATAAAAGACATATAACGGAGCCTTCTCAGGGATGGCTCCGAGGATCTGGAACACCCTTCTCCCTGAAGTCAGGGTGAACCCGTCTACTCTCTTCTTCTGCAAAAAAAAGTCAAGGGCTCCTGATGAAGAAATTTCTGCCGTAGCCTGGCACCTTCCTCTGATTCTGGGTCCATACCCGTTGACTCTTGCTCAGCCACCTTGTTCATGAGCCTGTCGGACAATTCTAGACTGTGCTCTCTTTTCTCCCTCTGTTGTTTATGATGTGTTTTGCTGCGCCTTCACGAAAATGCCGGACAATTTTGACTTTGAATTTGTGGTTTTGGTTATTCTGTTTTGTATGCTTATTACCTTGTGATGCAAAATCTGTAAATCGCTCTGATACCCACGGGGGTCATGCTCGCGCTATATAAAACGCTCAAAATAAATAAAGAAAGAAATCCATATTCCAGAATTTAGTCACCTCTAAATAGTGTAATATTGTATGGTAACATTAGCTTTATAAATGTTCTTCATGTATCCCATTCAACCCTATTAAGGAATAAACGAGTTGCCCTTTTCTATATAATCGGTAATACATTAACAAAAGCGAGCAACCCACACTTGGGAGACACACAACTTTACAGACTCACTCATGACAAATCCTCCACAAATTATTAAGATAATATCCCAAAATGTCAAATAAATCAACCACCTGATCAAAAAAGGAAAATCATTGACTACTTATACAAGCTAAAAGGAGATATTATCCTTCTTCAAGAAATCAAGGTTGATTCCACAAACATTACAAACATTACATCTCTGATGTAGTATGGTCCATCACAACTTGAAAGAAAAATTGGGTTTTGTCATTGATAACTAAGGAAGCCAAGATAGACATGGAATCAAATCTCTCGGACGCACATGGGAGATTATTTATTATTTCCAAACTATCCAAAAATTACAATGAGTTCTTTGTGGTCAACATCTATGCACCCTCAAAGGATGTCCCCTACGTTTGGAATGAGCTTTTCACACAACGCAAAATGATTCCTGATTCAGCTACGCTCATCTTAGTGACACATTTGCTACCGATGTAGCCACCATAAAGGGGCTTCTGGCAAGGAGATTCACAGAAAACTTTAACATTTCCCAAACTAAAAGGCTTAAGTGCTCTTTAAATCAAACCATAAGGAAACTTCCCAGGAAACCACAAAAGCCCACTCTGCAGAGCGACCTGGGAGAACTCAAAGCCACCAAATAAAAGCTAAAATGGACTACAAAGAGGTAAGAAAATTAATCACAGTGGGCAAAGCAGCTCAACACACAAAGAGCTACAACAGCGCATGGTTCTGCTGAACAATCAATACATTATAACGCCCTACTTACCAATGAATAAACTCTCACTTATCAGAGGAAACCTGGGCTAAGTTCTTGTATGAAAATTTCAACAGCCCTAACTAATGGGAGAAACAGGAAAAGGTCTGTGCCAAGCCAGGAGAAGCTGCATAACCGGGTCCTATATATAGCAGTGACAGAACCAATGCAGGCAAAGAGACATTGAATTACGATGCTCCTCAAATTATAGGCGTGGAAGCTCTCAGCATCAAATCAGGAGGCAAATAGCTAAAGGGAAGCTGGAAGGTACCCCGGGCCCCAACTGGATTCTGCCCATTCTGTACAATCAAAACTCCTTGTATTGGTCCAAAACCCTGGCACCAGTCTTCAAACAGACACTGATGGAGAAAACAATTCTGGGATCTTGGAAAGGATGAATAATCTCTCGTATTTACATGCAGGGTGACAAGGGCAATGCAAAGGACTACCGCCTTGTTGCCGTGATTGAAAATGACACTAAATATTATGCAGGGGTAATTATGGAGGAACTTACACCTTGGGCTGCAGCTAATTACATTATACCCATAAATCAAACTTGCTTCTGCAAGCATATGGGGACAAACACTAATATCATAGCCCTATCACTATTGATAGATGCTGCAAAGGAAGCTAAACAATCATAATTCCTCTGCTTTATTGATTACTGCTCTGCATTTGATCATGTTGATCATGCAAGATGATGGCAGAAGCTGAATAACTGGGGCATTCCTCCAGCTCTCCTAAGACAGTTAGTCCTACTACACATGGACTCCTGGGTAACAGTCAAGCTTGGAGCTGGGACGCACCTTTCCAGGCAAATCACCACCATCGAAAGGACTGAAACAAAGGTATGTCCTCGTTCCCATCTTGTTCAATCTATTCATTACTGACTTGCCAATGAGACAAAAGGGCATCACTGCAGCATTAGCCATGAGATTCCAGAAGAAGATAGTGGCTGTCCCCACTTTAACCTCTCTACTACAGGTACTTCAAACAAACCTCCTCTCAACAATAACATATGGAACTGAGCCAATGCAACGGAGAGATTCAACTATCTTAGATAACGTCCTCACTAGGGCATACAGAAAAATCTTCAGCCTCCCAAATCAAACTTCCCTTACACAAATGAGATTAGAATTTGGCCTACAGATACAGACTCTGGCTATAGGGGGGTTGTTTATAAAAGGCTGGCACAAGATCAAAAAAGCAGAGCAGAATACAGTAAACTTGCATCTCTGGGCTGAATTGTCACTTCGAGAAAGATCACCAGCCAGAGCGTATCTTCATGATTCCTTAACACAGTTAAGTATGAATGCCCAATTGGGAGATTCCAGCAACCCATACCAGCTTAAAAAAACTAGCCTCCAAAGCTACTAAAGCAATTTCTATAGTAGACGATAAATCTGAGCTGGCGAAAAGGTCTCATGGCTGGTTTGAACTTAGCAACTATGTCACCACCAAAACACAACCTTACCTAGGTATAGGGTTCAAACTACCCGTGAATGAAAAATTCTTAAGATATCACTTGGGCATAGTATCTACCTTTTTCACCTACCTCCCTAGAAGCGGAACTTAGTGACAACTACTTATTGACTATGCAGAGCTGGAAGAGAAGACCTCCCACACATAATCTGTATTAACACAAGTTTATTGAAAGATCAACGTATAATGCTCCGCCCTCTTTTTAACCAAAAAGGCACTCAAGCTTACAGATAAGCGGTGCTGGCCTGATTTGACCCAACTGCCACAAAATTAAACTGTTGCTTCACAAGTTTTTTTAACATAGTAGAAAAAAGACAGGCTCAACTGCCACCGTGCAATGGAGGACCAGGGGAGCATACTGAAAAAACTGACAAACTTGATTAAACACAACATCGGATCAACTAATTAGGACTTACTCCACCATAATGGATCTGCGTAGGACACTATAATTACCTTGAAACCCCTGCCATTATTTTATGCACACAGCACTTCAAACTAGAGAGATATAAAAACCTTTTATATTCGGCAATGACTGCATCAGCGACAAGCACTCACTAATCATATTATTATCCTATGTTTTTAAAAGTCTAACTTACTTGGTGAAATTGTATTACCTATGTTTACATCTTGTTGCACTGTTACTTTAATCAGAAGATCTTCGCAGTTTTTACTGAACTACAGAAAAACCCAGGACAATACATATCAGCCCCGGTGACCATGGCAAAAGAATAAACCTAGAATTTATCATCTGACAACTCTTCACTTCTGAATTGAGTTTAACTTGTACAGCACTTATCTGGAATTCAGTTTTTTATATGTTTGATCTTGGTCTTACATTTACACGTTTGATTTGATTGAAAAAGTATTTTAACTGCACAATAATTTTTGTTACTGCAGGGAAGGAATACAAACTAATGAAAGCAGCTGGCCAGATTTGCCGGTTAGACTGCTAAAAGACATTTAAAATAACGATCTGTTTTGAGCACCAACAAGTAGGACTCTGTGGTTTCAAACTGTCCTAAATTTGATGCTAAGGACTGCACAAAGCACTTTAATTGGCACTTTTCCTACATATTGACGCCACCAAAGGCCTTTGACTATAAGCAGTGATCATTTTGTCGGCTCAATTGTCCTTGAACCTTGACAACCACCAAACTGCTTTACGAACGCCCATTGGTATTTGCTATGTCTCTCCATTCTCAAAGTTCAGAAGCATTTTATAATTTGAAGCTTTAACACCGGTGGTATGTAACTTATCTCTGTTTTTGCTTCTTTTTCAACACTTTGTTAACCTATGTGGAAGAATGTGCACAATGTCATGTATATGCAATGTTTTTTATTAATGATGCATAGTAAAATTATTACCTATCACTCATCTTAGCGGGTGACTTTAATTTGTCTTTGGACCCTGCGTTAGACAGGAACTCGCAATGCACATTCCGTCCTAATAAAACGCATAAAGCTGTTTGCAATTCATTTTTATCAGATTGATGCCTGGAGAGCCCAAACCCGGATAAAAGAGATTACACCTTTTAATCATTTCCCTATAACTCATACTCGCGCATAGATTACCTACTCATTATGGGACATTCCATTAGAAAGGTGGATCATATGACAGTTGAACCAGGAGTGATATCAGAGCATTCCTCTATAACAATGTCTCTCACTGACCCCTCACCAGATCCAAAACAGCCATAATAAAGATTCACTGATGAAATCCTCAAACACCAAAATAGTAAACAAACTATTGAAGACTCAATAGAGAACGTCCTTAAAGACAATAAGGAGAATGATTCGTACGACCTTACAAGATGCGAAGCCCGTGAACCAACAGTGAGAGGAGTGATTCTTAAAATTAGATCTAATATGAATAAAGAAGCAGACAGTAATCTTTTAAAATTAGAAAAAGACATTACAGAACTAGAAAAGCAACATATTGCCGCTGGAGACTATCAAATTTTAAATTAGTTCATTAAGAAGAAATACGAATACAATACAATTATAAGCACAGAGCAGGAATATGGTTCACTAAACAAAAAAGCATCAGATGATGTGAATCTAACAAGGCAGGCAAAACCTTATCATACCTAAAATACAGATGAAAAGAATATATGCCATCAAAATGAGACAGGTCTTATACAAAACAACTCCAATAGGATTGCAGGGGTTTATCAAAACCTGTATAAGACAATATCACATTGCACTTAAAGAAATGTAAAATCTATTTAGATAAAGCCAACTGATCCATGCTAATCGAACATGAAAAGGAATTAATTAATGGCCCAATAACAAAAGAAGAAGTGGCAGATTTCATTAACAACTCAAAACCAGCAAAGCACCTGGCCTGGCTGTCTATAATGCACAATGTTTCAAATCCTTCTTTATAAAAATTATTCCACCCTTATTAAGAATGTACCCTCACTTTGGAAATTCTAGTCATGTTAATGGTGCACTGGCAGAGGTTATAATAACAGTAACCCAGAAGAAGGCAAAGATACCCTGATTCCAAAATATTACAGACCAAGCTCACCAATCAATCTTGATTGTAAAATATATGAAGTGATACTATCTACCAGGCTACAAAAATACATGCCTAAACTCATTCACCATTCTCAAGTGTGCTTTCTGAACAACAGAATATCTAGCAATAACAGAAGAATTTCTGTCATTTTCTTAGGAAGGGAAAAACAATGAATTCCCCCACAGTAGCAATCACGCTTGACACAGAAAAAGCATTCAATAAAGTTGATTGAAAATACAAAATGTTTACCCTTGAGAAATTTAGGAGAACCCCTAATACACATGATTATAACACTCTATCATAAACCAGTGGCTAAGGTTAGAGCAGGAGGCATTAACTCCTCTACACTCTCTTTGAAACAAGGCACCAGACAAGGCTGCCCTCTTTCGCCCTCTCTAATCTTATTGTCTCCAGAACCATTCATACACCATTTGAAGGAAAACAAAGATATAGCTGGTGTATCTTTTGGTGACACCATGGTCAAAATGCAGCATACACAGATTATATTTTAGTAATCACTGAAGAACCCACCTTTCCATATTCAACCTAATGAAATCAATTCAGGATTTCTTTTCATGTATCGGCTTATCCTTTCAAGAAAGACCAATCTGGGATTAGGCTTCTTCATAACTGTGGAAATAAGAGGTTTTGGGTAATTCAGGTTTGGCACGGCGGCCTGGATGCATTAAATAGTTAGGAATGGAATTCTCCACTGACCTCATCACTACCCTACAATATAATGAAGATTCATTACTTAAGAAGATTAATAACCTTCTTGCTGGTCGGTCACCCAAATTTCTTTCATGGTGGGGGCGAGCTGAATCACTAAAAAGGATAGTTACTCCCCTGATCAGCTAACTCATTAGCTTGCTCCCCATGACCCCATCTGAAGAAACCTAGAACCTCAGACTAGCTAAAGATTGTGGGTGTATAGGTCTCCCCAACTTTAGGAAATATAAAACAGCATATCTCTTCAAACAAGGCACTGACTGGTTTACTGAAGGGACGGACTGCCAATCAATCCGGGTGGTGCTAGAGAAATCACTCTTAAAAAAACCTATAAGTGCATTCCTAATAATGCACAATTTTCAGCTTCCTCATTCCAGGTGTATCAAGCATAACACTAAAAAAGCTATCTTAAAACTAGACTATCTTTCAAAAACTAAAATTCGTAATTCCAACATGGCATCTCTCTGATTAAACCCCAAAAATAAATCGTATGGGGTCTTCATATCCCCTCAGCCTTCCGTAGTCTAACCGAGGGCTTTTATAACAAGTTTGGCCTCGAGGGGAAAACTTACAATTCTGTTTCACTGCTTTGCCGCCACAGGAGACTGGGCCAGGGGAGGCTTCGGTATTCCAGATTCCCTGGTCTCCGTCCACCTCACTCTCTCGCACGGAGGCACTCATTAGCAACGCCACGGCCCGCGGCCGCAGGAAGGGTAAAACTCACCGCTCTGTTTTGCTGCTTTGCAGGGGGAAACTCACCACTCTGTTTTGATGCTTTGCAGGGGAAAACTCACCACTCTGTTTTGCTGCTTTGCTGACACAGGAGAACGGGCCAGGGGAGGACTAGGTATCCCAGATTGCCCGGTCTACACCCACCTCACTCTCATTCCCGGAGGCGCTCATTTAAAATGCTGCAGCCAAGGGCGGGCCCGTCTGCGCCCATCCACGCCTTACAGAGGCTAGGCTGAGCAACCCCCTTGGCTTTCTTCCCTGGGTTATCCAATTTAACGAATTAAAGCACCATCCCAAGGTAAGAGCATGGGAAAGAGAAAGTCGGCGATGCGAGTTCCAGAGAGCCCCCACTGGCAGCAACCATAACTAGCTTTCTGACCACGGCTATGGAGACTATCAATAGCGAGACTGAGTGCGTAGATGAGAGAATTGGGGCCACAGAAAAAGCCTTGCATATCAATATTTCGGGCAGAGATGTTGGCGCAGACCAGCACCTGCGACAGGTGAGCAGCGTTAGGAACACTAGGGATACTGGAGACATCGGAAGCCCATGTATTTTTAAGGGTGATCGCACAATTGCTCTTAAAGAGGAACATAGCACACAGTTTGAACCAAGTTGCGCACTTCCGTCAAAAAAAGCAAAAGGCAGCACTAAGCCACCAACTAAATGGACTCTGCCCCCAGCTGCAAAGATACCAACCCCTTGTAGTAGAAATAATTGGTCAATGCCTAGGACAGAGCCCGTCAACAAGGCTATATATGGTGGCTTAACACATACTGGACCCAGTGTTGGCGGTCCTTAACAGCATTGATACTTCTTTGATGTTTTTAATTGGTTCTAGTGCAAGTAAAATGTCAAGTAATTTAAACCCCCCCCACAGAAGCCACGCATGGTTCACAGGCACTTACCGCAACCTCCATAAATCCAAACCAGGGGGGTATCAGGCTCGTCTCCAACCAGACAACCCTAGGAAACATATCCTCAATTGCACTGCACAATTCAACTCGGTGGATGGCATGGCAGTGGGTCCATTTTGCTAACAAATAAAGTTTCATCAATCTCAGGCCAACAGGCAGAATGCCCCACTAACAGAGTACAAAGAACTTTGCAACTTCCCCAGAGGCAACACCACTAGTAATTGTCTTAAAAAATGTGCCCTTGCACCCCCAAAATGAAGACTTTTGGCAATTAAAAAACAAAGTTGTCATTTGGTTCCAAAAATCTTCAGATTGTTTCAGCTGTGAGGAACTCTATGGGAGCATAATCAACGTACAACGAGTGTCCTGGGTTGGACATCTTCCAAAGGAGGTCTCTGGTGACTGCATTGTGGTCAACTTTAGACACAAGCACATGTCAGGCTGTCTCTTGGACAGTGTCCAGGTCGCCTCTATCAGGAGGAAGGATCCAGACAGTACCTCTGGGTTACTTTTACAGACCTTTAAAGCAAAAAACCCCAAAGCCGCTCTTTATCAAAGGTGGTGCCTTGGAACTACTTGCCATTCCAAAGCACAACCGTTTCTCTCCTCTTGAACAAATTGATTGACTACATACACAGAGGTTAGTCCCTGTTCCTGGCTGTGTAAAAGAGACCCAGAGGATAATACAACAGGCACACATGGCCTCTCTCGGTATCCACATACACAGACACAGTCATTTTAAATACAAACAGCAAAGAAACGATTAGTCAGACCCCAACCAGTTGTGATCCAAGCGTTCCCGTTAGAGAGAGTGTGGCTATCACGCACATGGGGGAACAGGTTCAGTTGTTTGTTCTGGAATGTAGTCAGACTCGCATCCAGGGTAAGAAATGATGATTGGCTAGACCTCATAAATGGATACAATATTATCTGTCTCCAAGAGACCCGCGACAAGATTTACATATACGGCTTCCATTGATAAACCAGCTGTCTGATTGCGTGGAGGCCATGATTGTGGCAGCCTGCTCACGTTAATAAAAAAAACCTTGGATAACAGTCTGCTCTTCCAATCTGGACTCTCCACAATGTCAATTTATCAATGTAATGCATGTTTCCGGTCCAGGGAAGACATGGCTTGGCAGTTCGGGCTGGACTGTTCCCATGAGGCACAGGGTCAGACTGATTTGCATATGGCCATGTCTGAACTGGGGTGGCGGAGTGAGCTAAAGAATGATGATGGATTAAACCCAGATCAGTTGACTGGGAGTGAGTGCTTGCAATGTTCAACACTCCGTCCATCATCCCCTTTGGTTTTGCTTTGTTCGCCCTAAGTTGGCGGGGTATGCCCAGACAAGGGTCCCTTGCTCACTTTGCCACTGGATTCAAGCTAGCCTGGTTTTGCTATGCATGACGCAAATGTCACACTTATTATTGTAAACTTCTATCATAATAATTGTATTGCTGCTAATACTGAAATAGTTGCTAGTCTTGAAACTTCACTAGGCAAACACATCATAGAGCTGAATACTGATTATATAAAACTATGGGGTGGCGATTTTAACTCTAGACCCTGTACTTTGTCACAGGAATCTGCATGCACTTATATGGAAGGATCCCCCAAGGCCAAATGTCATTTTGAACATACCCCCTGTGGTAAAATCTTCTAAATGTATGCTATCTAAATTCTCCCTTTTTTAACTTTAGACCTGTTTACTGGAGCAGGTAAGGAGGATCTAACACACACAAGCAGCAGGCGGGGTAGTCTCATTGACTTTATTCAGTCAGTAGATTTTTAAATTTTTAAGATATTTTTAGTGATCATTTCCCCTTATTAATTGAGTTTGAAACACATATTAGGAAACGGACTACAGCAGCACCCCACTTATCCCATAACAGAAACAAGGGTCTTTTGTGTAAATGGGCGTCTAAGAATGCTGAGTTGGTTTTCTAAAAATTACTGAACAAAAATAGGCCACAATTCCTGACAGGTCTTGAAAGTGATCTAAATCCAAAGAGCATGTTAGAATAGTTCACTTATATCACCACAAAAATAAATTAGATATTAAAAACTAATAGAAGGCACGGTGCCTGTAAACGATTCAAAAGGTTTAATAGTAATTGCTTAAGGACCCATAGTGAGCTTACAGAAGCATTAAAGCAAAATCCTAGGGACCTAGAAATGTTAAGAGCATGTAGACGTCAATATAAAAAAGACACTAGCAAAACAGAGGGAGACTATTAAAAAGGAGGCTTGGGAGAGGCTGTACGAAGCCAGTGTCACTAAATATTTTAGTCTCTTTTGGAATACTATCAATGCCCCATTCTTCCAGGACAGTCATAACAACAACATTGATGTTACACTTCCCCCAAATGAATGGGTTGCCCACTTTTCCAGGATTTATAGGAGTGGTGAGGTCTGTGACAATTATGCAGCAGGGGCTGCGACAAAGCTAGATTCTTCCACAATCCAGGAGGTCACAAAGGCACTCAGTTTGACCCAAAAAAATAAGGCAGCTGGTCCCGATGGCATTCCGGCCAATCTCTTCCTAACAAAACCTGATTTATCACTCCCCATCTTGACTAATATTCTAAGCTGTATTGCAATCACAGGACCAGCAGAATTCTGGTCAACTGCATTTATTGTCTCTATTTTCAACAAGGGAGAAAGGTGGAACCCCAAATGTTATCGCCATATATCCTTGATCGATATTACAGGTAAGGTGATGGGCAGGATCCTACTTGACCGTCTCCAAACATGGATAGCTGAAAAGAGGCACTTCTCGGACATCCAATACAGTTTTAGAAGAGGTCTGGGCACTGTGGAGCAGTGCCTAATCCTTCACCTGGTACTAAGTAAATATACCTTGGCAAAAAAAACTATTTATGTCTGGGCTTCATGGACTTGACATCCGCCATGGTGTGGTAAGAGGAAAATGATGGCAAAAGATGTTAGGAATGGGCATTGATGCACCCCAGGTTAATTTTTTAGCACAGACGCACCGCAACGTTACGGGCTGAGTAAGATATAGGGCATACGGAGAACCGTCTTCTCCATTTAAAATGAATAGTGGTGTCCGACTGGGGTGTGTGCTAGCCCCTTTTCTGTTCTGTCTGTTCATAAACTATTTGAGAGTTTCCAGAATGAAGGGGCAATTGATGTGTCAAGGGAGGGGCAGATAAGTTTCCTCGCTCTATTATATGCAGACGACTGTTTTAATCTCAAGAACAGGTGTGGGGCTGCAGTCCCTTGTCAACAGATATAATGAATTAATGAGTGAGGTGGGCCTAAAGACCAACACAGCCAGGTCACATGTCATGGTGGTGGGAAAAGTACACTGTAAAAAAATACCTTGTTTTATTAACAACGAAAAATTATCTCAGGTCTCAAATTTCTCCTACCTAGGAATTCCCTTAGACCAAAAAGGCACATGGGCCCACCTCTTAGAAGTCAAGAGAATGAGCTTTGAAAAAATGCTCCAAGCCCTATCCAGGTTTAGAGGAAGCTTGGGTCTAAAATCTATTAAGACCCTCCTTAATATTCATAATGCCCGGTGCCGTGCTATGATATTGCACAGGGCTGCGGTATGGAGTTTTTGTAATTCATCAACCCTAAAAACTATTGAAAATGTCTTCCTTAGAAGATTAATGTCTGTCTCCCTCAGTATGCCTGCCATTATATGTCATAAGGATTTGGGGCTAACTCCCCAGATAGATCAAATACAAATTGCCCCACAGGGCCGGCCAGATCAAGTCATTTAAAATTCAATGTCCAAAATCAGACTCAATAAAACAATAATCATTCAGTTATGTTGAAGTGTATGAATTTTGGTAAACTTTTTCGAGCGTAACACCAAACCCTAAAGATAAAAAAAAATATTTATAAAGTGCTTAGTGCCTTTGACTAAAACTGGTAAATTTCAACCACAGCAAGTAGCCTTGGAGACAGACATATTATATAAAGTGCGAAATGCCTTGTAAAAGTGCCAGGAAGGATTTACAATTCTCCAAAGTTGCAAATGATCTATTTAGACAAATAAAAAAATTGAGTTTGATACATAATCTTAAGAAAGGGAGAGAGCAATCATTTTCCAACTAGCCACCTTAAACAAACTGCAGCAGAGATAAATCTATAAATCATTTTGCAAACATATTCTGTTAGGAGTAGCCGAAGATGGAATAGGGTCAGCCTGCATTTTCTAATACTCAGCACCCTCAGAAGTGGTAGAATGAATTCACTATGCAGTTTGTCATAAAGCTGAAAATGCAGCATGTTCTGGGATGAATTACAATTACAACAGCAGGGATCCAAACAGGGGCGTGGTGATATATTTTACTAGGGTACAACATCAGAAAGTGCGCAATGCAAAATTTAAATCTTAACAATAAAACATTTTTAATTGACTGAAAGGGTACAGAAGTTATGACTCAATTCCTTCATTGGTAACCAAAGGTAGATAATCGGCTACAAGCTTTTTATTAACCTCCCCATATTCTCTGCACTCCATTTAGATGTTTAAAAAATCTCTTTTTTTAATTGAAGTTTCTTAACGGAAGTCATGAGATGAGGGTTAGCAAAACAGTTTTGCTCCCCACCAGGGCCAGCTGGGTCTTGACATTGCCAAGCCACGGTATTTTGTTTGCATGGTCACACTTTAGGCAATCCTAAAGTATTTCTCGGTTAAGGGCCGGTTCTCTGTTTACCCAGATCGACTGCCACAACATAATTGGGACAATTTGTATTCAATCTACTTGTGTCTTCATGAATTCTAAGGGGCATATTCTCAAGGACTCATCGCCGAGTTGGCGTCACTTCATCTCAGGCAAAGTGGGGATAATTGTATCTCCCTATTCACAAGTTGGTGCTAACAGCCCATACCACCAGTTTTCCCGCGACAGCAGCCGCAAAAAACATCGCCACAGATGATCCTGGAAACTAATGCTAATGAGATGCAGAGTAGGTGTTCCCGTGGAAAAAGCTGCGACAACACCATATCGCAACATTCACAACGACCAGCTAGATCGGCGTTAAGATCACAAAACAGGCGATAAGGCGCGTTAGCAGCAGGTATTTAACAACTTCTCTGACCTGGTGTAAAGTCGGACGACAACCTGCACCATGAAAAGGGAGCCCAGTCAAGAGCCACACCTGAAGAACAACAGATGCCATGGAGCAACTGATCATGCAGCTCGGAGCCCCAAGAGGGCCACAACACCCACCGCCACCACACCCAGGACCCTCCCGCCGGGGGCCCTACCCCGGGCACCCCCCCAGACAAAGATACTGCACATCAACTGTACGAAATCAGAAACAATACAATTTGCCTGATTTCGCACAATCACAACAATTACCATTCATGTGTGGCCAGAAAAAGGAGAATCATTCATTCATCTATGAATTTCCAAACCAAATATTAGATCCAAAGTTAACTCAAAACAACTATGTGTAAGAGTCATGACAGGTCTTCTATGGACAATTTGTAAGTCACAGCTTGCAAGACAGAATTCAAGATGAGAAGGCGTGTCATGCGCTCATCAAAGGACAGAGAGAGAGAGAGAGAGAGAGAGAGAGGGAGAGAGAGAGAGAGAGTGAAAGGAAGAGAGGGAGAGAGAGAAAGAGAGTGAGGGAGAGAGATAGTACAAGGAGCGCCATGCCGCCCGGGCACTTGCCTCATACATGCCAACTGTTGTGTGTGTATCGCCATTGGTGCACCATGAGCCGAAGGCCCAGCATCAATTCCAGCGTGAAAGCCACATCACATTCCCAGAATGCAAGCAGTAGTCAGACTAACATTAGGGATGAAAGGTCAATTGTCACAATACATAAGGCAGAAGGACATTTGTTCCTCTGACCTTGGTCTGGCCTGCGGCTGGCACCCCCTGAGAGAGATACCATTGCAGATGCTGATGACTCCCACACCACGCACAGCTTCAATGAAAGACCAACGTATCCACACCCCACACACATAAGTCCTTGCATGAGGTACTTCTGCATGGGATGCGCTTGACACTTACGTGCACAAAAACCCATACTTCCAAACAGAGCCACAAACACAATGGCAGGACATCTCGGGCACATGCACAACGCCTGTCATGTGGGACTGTACCGTGACCGAATGCTGCATTTATTGGGGGCACTGCCACTGGCAGTGTTGCGCATCAGCTACCGTCTGAGCTTCTGACTTGCATACGTCACCTGAGTCCAGCCCTAGTTCCACTGTCGATCATGCACATTCGAGTGGCCCATGGATGTCTCCTTATCCAACACAACGGTAGCTGAACTGGATTATGACTTGTGTTTGCACCCCCTGTTGGCCCAGGAGTGTAACCGTGATAGCCATGCTTGGGATGCCGTGATATCTGGCATATGTGCTAGCAGTTGGGCATGGGAGATTGCACAAATCCTCGAGTGCAGTGACCACATCGAGGCGCTCCCCTATTGGTCTGTGTTGCAGATTGGTGAAACGGCGTGGACGGAGCACACCTGTGCGGACCAGTTAATGGATTGGGTCGCCCTCGTGTTCATTGAACTCAGCAACGAAGTACTCTTAGAACTGATTGGACATGAAGCTGCGCTTGCATTCATGGACGAGTGACTACGTTCCTGTGGCCACAACTGATCATAACCCAGAGCACAGGTCCCAACACTGTGTTGCATCTTGGAGAAGTGGTCACATATCCCACCACAACACTGGACATGACTGCATTCAACTGGACTCAGAATACATGTGCGTGCACCTACGCGTGTTGACACACACCTGTGCAAGGTGAGTCAGTCCCACATCTTAGTCCTCTGATATGACTTCTGTGTCAGGTGTGTGTGGTGGTGTTATGGCTGCATCACTGTGTGCCACTGACATATCAGGGGGCGGAGGTGTAATGGATTCATCACTGTGTGCCACAGACACATCAGGGGGCAGAGATGTGTGTGCCAAAGTTCCTGCAGCAGTCATCTGGGACAGGCTCTGTGGCAGCAATGCCATGATGAGGATCTGCAGGGCATAGAATATCCCAGCAACATCTCGCTGGTGTTCAGCCGTGGCAGCCATCCTTCCAGCCTGCATCCACTCCATGTTCTCCATTGTCCTCCGCAGCTGTGCCAACACCGTGCTGTCATCTCAGGGGCCTGTCTGACTAGACAGTTCTTGTATCAGAGTAATGGCTCCAGCGAGGTCAGCCAAGGATTGTTCTAGAGCATGGAACGGACTGTGGGTGTCCGTAATGGACTGTAAGTGGTCCCTGATGGGACTTAGACACCCATGTATGGCATTTGGCTGCCATGGCTTTGAACCCCA
The DNA here is from genome assembly GCF_964204655.1 of Triturus cristatus. Taxonomy (NCBI): domain Eukaryota; kingdom Metazoa; phylum Chordata; class Amphibia; order Caudata; family Salamandridae; genus Triturus; species Triturus cristatus. The sequence goes on from NC_140588.1 coordinate 88,291,812, forward strand.
GCCGCACATGGTCAGCCAGCTCCTTCTGGCAATCTAACACACAGCGTTGGAACGCCATGTGTTCTTCGGTGAGGTGCTGGGAGCCAGCCGTAGTGGTGGGTGCTTCCTGCTGTGTGGTCTTTGCAGGGGGTGGGGTCACCTCGATGCAGCTGGGCTGGACTGCTCCTGGGGGTGGGGTGCGGAGGCTGTCCATGAGCCGTCGGAGGGTATCTGAGCAAATGTCCAGGGTGTCCTCTTTATCATCACTGAAGAGTTGTCTGGTCTGCTCTGCAGGAGATGTTGATTGTCCCTCTGCAATGTAAAGGGGAGATGCAGGTTAACAGTGTGTCACATGTATGTTGACGCATTGTAGATCTTTACATACAGACAGCATGACAACGTACATTGTGTCTGTTTTGGTGGAGATGGCTATTTGATGTGAGACAGTGGACATTTGGACTACATGACAGATGTGAGGTTGTACTCGTACATTTTCATCTCACATTGTCCTGCTATGCCAGATGTGATTGGCCAGTTTCTACGCACAAGCGGCACCAGTTGTGTCCTCTGTTCTGTAGTGAAAGTGTTGCACCTTGTACTACATTGTCGTCAATGTTGATGTGCTGTGATTGCTATGTGTGTGTACTGCATTGTGGGGGAGTTGCCCCTGCAGCTCTGATTTAGCGGCCCCTTATCCCTTTGAGGAGGTGTGCCTTTGACTTGTATGCTTTTACGGTGCAGAGATGTTGGCGACTTGGGTCATTTGTGCTCTTGGACGGTTTTTGTACTCTTGTGCATTGTTTGTCTGCAGATGTGTTGTTGACGTCAGGGGTTGTATGTGCAAGTGGATGTGTCAGAGTGTGACCTGCTCCTTTGAGGATGTGATCCACACTGGGCCACCTCAGTGTTGTGGTGCGCACCATGTCATGTATTTTGACTGCAGCCATGCTATTGGTCATGCAGTGTCACTTGCATTGTCAGTGTGGCTCACAGAGCCGCTGCTTAGCTGGATTCAGCACATGTGCATGGGTAGGTTGTGAAATTGGTAATAGGGAGGGGGGTCTCTTTGTGCACATAGTGAATGGGGGCCTACTTGGTGCTTCTATGTGTGCTGCAGTGTGCCAAGGGTATCAGGGACATGTTCCACACTCATTGTGGGTGTGCAATGTGCTACACATGATTGTGCATGTGTGCCATTGGGCCTATCTCCCCCGTCTCCCCAGTCCCTGGCCATTACTCACCCTGTTGCTGTTGGGTCAGGTCATATCGAGCTGTGTCCGGCCCCCCAACTCCTGCCACCGTCTCCACACTGATGATTGTGGCCACCATTTCCTCCAGATCATCCAGCTCCTCCTGTGGCGCAGGACTCCCACCTCCAGTTGCTATTGCTGCCTTCATGTTGGCAGCGACTTTCTGCTTGGTTTGGCTTTTCATGTCATGCCAGCACCTCTTGACCTCCTCGACACTCCGACTGCATTTACATTGTTCACGATGGACTGCCATATTTCCATTTGTCTTGCCAATGACACGTTTGCAGTGCCGAACAATTGTTGGTAGTGTCCTATCACCTCCGTAACAATGATCCTGTTTTCCTGCGGACTAAACTGCGTCTTCCTCTTCCTCTTCTTTTTGGCCTTCCCCTTGCCCGGGGTTCCTTGCTGGTCATCTGTGGGGCTCGTGGGGTTTGCGTTGTCCTCTGCACTCAGTCCGGGTGCATCTATGGTGCTACGCAGTTTATTTTCTTTTGCCTTTTTTTTTGTTCTTCTTTTATAGTGCATTCTCCCGCATGACACGTGGGAATTGCAGGCCTGTCACTGGTTATCGCTGATTTTTGTAACGTGATTGGCCATATCGCAACTTTTTTCGCGTTCATGTCTTGCATATTTTAGGCGTTGCATTCGTTTTAACGCGGTCATTTGGTGCATTATAGTGAGACTATTGCATGGTGCCGCCGGGTTGAGAATACAACGTTATCACAGCGTTATTTTCCCGCGATAGACTGCATTGTGCAAAGTTGCGTTAAGCAAATTTAGCGATAGTTATCACACATTCTTGAGAATATCCCCCTAAATGTGTTAAGCTGTTTTCTCTTGATACCCATGTTTATTTTTAAAGCACCTTCTTTATTTTCTTTTCATCCGTGACTTTTATAGCTCCTTAAAAACCAAATAAAGTTTTCTTTGATTGATTTGATTGAAACCTTAGAAAATGCTGGCTTGTGAAAGTCACATAAGAATAACCACATGTATATCCATATAGATATTAGAAAAGGTGCTCAAACATACATCACCATTAAAACGAATAGAGAAATTACTGCGTAATAAAGTGAGTTTGACTTAACTCCAAGATTGCGCCTATATTGGGAGAAAAACATAATCACCATGTGAATCCAATCATCCAGTCAGGGGGAATTTAAACAATAAAAAATCAAACGTACGATGTTTTATGCAATTTAAGGTCGTTCGGAAAGAAGACACTCAGAAGGTAAGCGAGCTTAGCCAAATTTTTATAAGATGTGGGCAAACTATTGTTTACTAAGCAGAGTAAGAAGGCATTAGAAGTAGATATTTTACCTATTTCAATTACAAATCTAAAAACAAAAGTGTCCGGCATTATATGCGTGACCTCTGCAGAACTTCTCATATGAGTGTCTCTGAGAGTGAGAAAACTCAGAATTGTGAAACAATATTTGAGTGGCCAATTAAAACGGCTGCATAGTATACCATGACATAATGGCGTCTGAGTCAACATGACGTACCAATATCTGGGTCGGTCCCCACACTCAACTGCAATATAGGAGGGGAGATAGAAGAGTGAGATTTTAAAGTTGAAGAAAGCAGGGCTCACTGCACAGTAGTTTAATTACAGGGAAATAAATTTACGAATTTTCGAACTGATTAATTTCAATTCAATTCAATTCAAATGATCTTTATTTGGAATTTGGTACATCCATAAAAGTGCATACAGAATAAAACACGTAAAGTGCATAGTACATAATAAGGATATACATTAGTCTATTAGTATATGTAGTCGTAGATTCCTCTTTATCCACTTCCAAAATAATCATACAGATCCAAACACACATATAATTGATTCTGTATACAATTTATATCAGAATGGTAAGGTGCAATGTGCATTCAATGACCGTTATGCGTGTTCCATGCTTGCCCTAGATCTCACACTGACTTTTATAAAACAATTTACAGTATGTATAACCTCGTCTGTTGGCAACATTTGTAGGAATCTCAATGCCAGATTAAAGTCCCTTAGATTATATTTACGGAAAATCGGCATTAAATATTGACGGGTATACAACTTATAATGGCCACAGAAGAAAAAATAGTGCAACAGACTTTGTTTTCCACCCTCTGCACAAGGGCAATCCAGCTCTTCTAAACTTTTGTTATAGCCAAGAGGGAAGCTTAGTAAATTGACAATGCTTCCTTCCCGGAACCTGAATAAAAGGCTCCGGTTCCATCTTCCTATTGGGATTGACAGGTATCTACAAGGCTTGTTTAAGTTATCATTGCCTAGATCAGTTAGTGGCAAATATTTAATAACAGCAGGTTTTACCAATTCGGATCTCCTTCGTTCCTCCTTATATAAATCAAACAGTGCCCGTTTTACACTGTTCTTGTGAGCGGGGGCAATGGTATTAGGGGAGCTGAACAAAGAACCATGTTCCACGCTCAACAGGCTATTATTGACTGCATTTAACCAGGGTATAAGGTGGGATCTTTCGTATAATAAACAATCAGATATTATACTGCGTGTTAAGGATGCAGCTGGATTGGACCATATTTTTATCCAAAAAAGCGCGGGCCTTGACCTAATAAAATCAGCAATATATGGCAGCCTAAGTTCATTGTGACAAATAAATGTGGGCGCACAGGGAACTCCCCCCAGCACCCTTCTACAAAATCTATTTTCCTCCAACTGGAAAGACGTGCTGTTACAATAACCCCACACTTCTTCTCCATATGTCCCAGTTGGTTGGCATTGGGTACGATAAATATTGAGCAGGGGGGAAATGACATCAGCCAGTTTGGGTTGTCGGAGAGATAAAATTGAATTGATTGATTTGCCAATTTTATTTCTCGCATAGGCAGCATGTGGCTGCCATGAGCCTGTATTAGAAAATAGTAACCCTAGATAAGGGAAGGTGCTGGTGCATTTTAATATATTGTCCCCTGATTTAATTGAAGTAATGTTGTACTTTTTAGGTCCACAATTCATAATGAAAGATTTATTAAAATTGGTACTTAAGCCCAAATCGGACATAAAAGCAACAAACCCAGTGATTAAAATGCGTAAAGCATTCGGGGTACGCCCCATTAATACTGCGTCATCCGCGTAAAGTAGGGTAGAAATGGGGGAACCATTTATAATTGCTACATCCTTAGTGTTCTTGCTCAAAGAGCAGCTCAACCCGTTAATATATAAAATAAAAAGCAGTGGGGCGAGTACGCAGCCCTGTCTGACTCCTCTGCTAATAAAAATATCATCGGATAATTCACCATCATTATTAATACGTACTCTCGCCTTTAGATCCCTATGTAAATAAGAAAAAAAATATACCAGTGAGTCAACCAAACCATAATCAAGCAAAAGTGACCACAACCTAGAACGATTAACAAAATCAAATGCGGAACTCAGATCCATAAAACCTAAATAAAGCGGGGACTTTTTAACAATGGTATATTTGGCCATAATCAAATTCAAATTAAGGCATTGTTCGACAGTGCCCACATGGCTTCTGAATCCCAATTGACTGCAGTGTAAAACATTATTATCCTCAGCCCAATTCCTTATCCTTTTAAAAATTACCCTTCCAAGAACTTTGAGCGTATTATCGATCAGTGAAATCGGGCGGTAGCAGGCAGGATCCGACCTGTCACCTTTTTTGAATATCGGTACGATGACACTGTTCGACCAGGATTCGGGAATTGAGCTGTCAGCCAAGTTATTAAATAAGTTACATAATAAAGGGGCCCAAAAATTGATTTCAGATTTAATCTGGTCAATAGAAAGACCATCCGGGCCGGGAGCTTTATTACTAGCGCTCTCAAATATAGCATCCTCGACCTCGGATATTGAAAAGTTCAGTCGGTCAACGGTGTTGGATAGGGGGACAGTGTCTAGAGAAGTGGGTGATATAGCATACATTTTGGAAAAGTGCTCTACCCACACCTCGCCAGTTATATTGCAATTGATTGGTTTGATGTTAGAACCAAAGGATCTGAGGGACTTGACTTCTCTCCAGAATCCTGTTGTGTCTTTTAATGAGGCAGTGCGCGTGAGAGATTCCCAGTGATTAATCACTAGGGCCTCAGATCTAATGCGTAACACGGATTTGTATTTTGATCTTAATTCTCTCACAAGTTGAGCGTCCCTAGGATTGGTTTTTAAGGCCGCCCTCAGGTCCCTATTGGCCTTAGAGCAGGAGGAGTCAAACCAGCGAGGGCCATGATCTATATTAGGCCTAGCTGGTTTAGAGGATTCTCTTTTAATAGCCCCACAAAGATTACCAAAGGCAATAACCACATCGTCGCCTGGGCTAATGTGCGACAGACAAGTCTCTACTATCTTAGGGTGTTTTTTAATTACTCTAGCTAAAATATCTTTATTGTCCACCCCTTTCCATATTAATCTTAGTCTATCAGTAGATAAAACCAGGTTTTGTGCCCCAAACTCTGCTCTCGATGCAACCTTCATGATCTGTGGATTATCTAAATATATTCTAAGCGGGTAGTGATCACTATATGCGGAACAGATGACTTCTACTTTTAAAATTATGTCACACAATGTCGGACAGATAAATATATAGTCTATCGTAGAGGCGCAGCCCTGGCCTATATATGTAGGTGTTGATATATTGTTTGCACTGGAACCAGCAATTTCCATTGCATTTACTAAATCACGGGAGGCTAGATGGTTTTTCAACTCTTCACCGTTTCTACATGGAGGACTATTGCGGTACATATGAGCATTAAAATCCCCTCCGATGCAAATGCCATCAAAGGGCCCATACTTCTGCCCCTCCATAATTTCATCAATAAAATTAAACAGTGACAAAAAATTGTCATTAGGAAGAGTAACAAAATCATTATTATAAAAGTTAATTATGCATAGTTTCATCCTGTTGGTGTACTTCATAGCCATAAAACATTTACCCGGTGTAGGGATCAATTTGGTTTGTACCCCGGATTTTATTTTAGTCCAGATAGATAAACCCCCACTGGGGCGACCCATAGGTGAAGGAGAAGCCTTTAAATTATAACAACAAAAACCCTCCATTGTAGGTGTAGTTGTGCACCAAGTCTCTTGTAGCATCAATATGTCACAGTTATTTTTAACCCATTCTAACCATTCTTTAATTTTCATTTTAGTAGTAAGACCCGCTATGTTCCAACTTACAAAAGATAGTTCGAAATCCTGGGGCAATAGTCTTTGGTTCGTGGGTTTTTCTCTCGCTACAATTCGTGGCAAAGGTTGTGGGACTTCCTGAGTTTCAGTGGTTGATGCCAATGATAATTCGACTGAATTAGTCTATGAGGGTCAATCTAGCATATCCAAATCTGACAAGGGTGCAAATCTATTAAACATATTGGATGGAAATTGAGCTGGCTGGAATTGCATAGGGGGTGGCTGAAAATGCATTGGTGGTGGTTGAAATTGCATTAAGGGTGGCCGTGATTGCATTGTAGGTTGTCTGTAAAAGTAACTCAAAGGTAACATAGTTACAACCGTAGAAATAGCAGAGCAGTTACCATTCCTGTTGAGTAGATGTCTTACAGTACCAGGGTTTTTAAAATTGAGAACGATACAGTCACCTTCCTTATCTTTAGGTAGGGGGCCAACCCAAGACACCCTACGAGCCGATAAAATCTCTCTTGAGATATCGTATCCGGCACCTTTGTGCTTAGTTAGCCAGTCTATACATTTGTTTCGCAATTGCACCCATGATTCCCCCTGTTCCTCCCTCAACGATGGTACTCCTGCAAGGACCAGGACAAAAGGACAGGCATCCGGTGGCAAATGTAAAGCAGGCCCTTGATGTTTAAAAGGCCTGCTTGTCCCTGCTTGCCCAGTACCTTTATTGTTAACAGCAGTTGGTCTTATTGCTGTTATAAATTGGGTAGAGCCGTTCTTGTGGTTGGTGGCATTTTTATTATTAATAACGGAAGGGGCAGTTTGTCTAGGTGCAGGCGTTGGGGTAGATTTGGGAGGTAGATTGGATTTTGCCAAGTTCTTCCCTCCATTGGCAGATCGGGGTTGAATTGTAGGTGGTACAGTAGAGGGGGCTGATGTTCCAGGGTTACTCGTGCCACCACCCGGTAAGGTGGGAACTTCCTGTTTCTTTAGTGACAGAGTGTTGCTTACAGATTCAAGTTGTTTTACGAGGCGGTCAGCTCTGATTTGATCCAAGATGACAGACCCCTTTCTTTTTACTTCTTCGTTTCTAACCAGGTTATCTAATCTATCAAGTCTTTTAAAAACATTATTAAACTGGTTGATCATTTGCTTCTCTAGTCGGTTAAAAATAGTATCCACTATAGTTTCTATAAGGTTCCCATTCTGTTTCGAGAGATGATAATTATCTCCCATTATTGTTGTTTGGGTCCATATAGTGTTAGAAGTCCCACTTGAGTCAGTAGTGGTTGCGGTAGGAGTATCATCATCCGCGACCACAAGGTCTTTATCCACAACATGAACAGTTTGTGCCCCAGTAGGTTTTTGTTTATTCCACAAGCTCTGAGGCGTAGGCTGATTCTTGCTAGTTGGGGGTTGTTTCCTTTTATTGGCACTGGGTTTGGTAATGCCTCTTTTGCGTTTTTCCCCTCCCTGTTTATTACTAGTGTCCGTAGATCCCAAGGTAGTAACATCATCCTGGGAGGCGATTGTAATAGTGGGAACGATTTCAGACAACCGGGATACGGGGGATGTTGATACCAATACTGGTTTTGTAATAACAACAGCTGGTGATAGTGGAATCCCAGGGCTATTTGACAATGATGTCGGCTGAGTAATATTGTTAGTGCAGCTCATGGACATTCTTCTTTCAGTGTCAGCTATTTCATTTGATACCAAGTTCAATGCATTTTCAAGTAGGGACTCAAATGTAGCAGGGGGGAAAGGGAAATCGTCCTGTGTAACACCAGCATTAGCAGACTCCATAGTAGGAGACAATTTAGACTCACCACAGACGAGATGACAATGTTAGAGGGGTGGCCCGCCCGACCACTGCAGACCACTGACGGCCACAGACGGCCCGCCCTCTGCCCGGGCTCCGCCCGGCGCCGTCCGCGCGCGTCCGCGACGCGGATGGAGCTCCGCGATTTTATGCACCTCCTGGTGCGCAGGACAGGAAATGGTGGTGTGCAGCCGCAAGGGACGCTGGGGACCGTAGTTCCTCCCCTCGGCAGCCGAGATGGTGAATGGCGCCGTCAGCGGGAGTTACCAGCGGTGTTTGCTGCCCAGCGCCCAGCAGCAGTCTCCAAACGGTGAGTGGGCTCCTGCCTCGCACTCGACAGGCTTTCTCCACAGTCCTCGCTCCACCGATGGAGCTCCGCGATTTTATGCACCTCCTGGTGCGCAGGACAGGAAATGGTGGTGTGCAGCCGCAAGGGACGCTGGGGACCGTAGTTCCTCCCCTCGGCAGCCGAGATGGTGAATGGCGCCGTCAGCGGGAGTTACCAGCGGTGTTTGCTGCCCAGCACCCAGCAGCAGTCTCCAAACGGTGAGTGGGCTCCTGCCTCGCACTCGACAGGCTTTCTCCACAGTCCACTGATTAATTGTTTTATCTACACCACAGAAATTTGCCAAGCTCATGAGTGAACGGATTAACCCTTGATAATATTATAGGGCATCTTTCATTTTGATCGTAAGTCATGGAGTTCAATAATAAAAATGACATAATATATTTTTGAACTCTATGAGACCTAACCATCATCACTGAACCCTCTCCAACCATTTCCTCTATTTATTAGATCAAGAGGAAGGGCAATGTGTTTTTACACTCAGTGGAGGCTCATCACCCCCCCCCCCCCATTGCGTCTTGGGTAATTCATGTCAAATAAAAGAAAGGCACACATACGTTAGTTCTGGCTATCCACTCGTGATCCTAAAAGGTAAGAAGAGATGGGATAGTAGGAGACTGAATATGATTATTTCACTTTGACACCTCAGAATGACCACTAAATGTGAGGACTGCCTAATCCCAAATAGATTGGAGTGTTGTGTGTAGATTTAGATTCCGTATATAGGTTTCCCGATTTATGCCCTTATATAGGTACAATTCATATTGCCCTTATTTAGGCATAGAAAATCCAGCTCTTATTTAGGCATTCTCCATGATAACCAAATACAGGCAAGGTCTCCTACATCCGTCCATCCATATCACAATGAGATCTTGGAAAACCAGACGGATTTTCCCCTGCTTGGATATTGATTTCTCCAAGAACTCATTTACTATGCATGAACATCTATTCCTTAGGGGTTCATTCATGACGATCCGATGCCTGACTTTTACGTCAATAGAGGCATTCCTAAACACCTTCAAGGTATAAATATACCTGAACTTGCCCTGGCAAACCATGGTTCCGGCACGGTCCAGTTTGACTGCCTACTTGCGGTTCACCACAGCAACTTCGGAAGGAGATCAAATTCCATCCTGATGCACTGACCAGAAGCTGTCATCCTCCTCGCAGAGAATCCAGCTCCAGTGTTTCTGACTCCCCTTGTGGGGTGTTAGATATCGAGTCCCGGAAAGAGATTCCAACCTCGCACATTCTAAGGTATGGAGCAGACTAGAACTTAGAGAAACTTTTGGCAACTCTTGGCAAAACTAAAACTATAGCTATAGCTAGCTATACTTTAGAAAACAGCACGCACCTACTTCTTACCTCGTACTACACTTAGGTTAGGTACACTGGGGTAGAACTATTTTGAAGCATCAGATGAGTATTCATATTTTAGCCTGTGTTATTTATGTATGTATTTTAATCAATCTATGGCATAGCTACAAACCATGCTATTGCAGTATTATTTTATCTTACTGCTAACTCTGTACATATTGTACTTCGCAGCCTGTCTTACGATTGCAGCAGTTTATATCTCTTGCATGAGAAATAAGATTGTTCATTAAACCCTTTTTATTGAAACGACCGTCTCTCTATTTCTGTGCAACTCTGTACAAACGAAGCATGCGCGATTGACTGAGTGAAACTGTCATTTATTGTTTCCACAATTCTGAGATTGTTCCGACTCTAAGCGAAACAAAGTTGTCATGTCTATATAGTTGTCAGAAACGAATCCCTTCTTGTATATTCAAGAAGTTTATAGTGACCTCTGAGTTAGCTGGCACACAAGTTATTAAGTTTAATGTACTCTATAGAGACATACTGACTTCAGTCCTATGTCAAATCTACAATTCCAATGCGCAGAGTCTATCAGGGATATAGGAACTACACCACAGGAGAAGCAACCCTCAGGTCACTGTGTTTAAATAGAGGGAGTCAAATAGAACAGCCTCCCCTTTAATGTTAATGATTGTGGAATGGGTTATTTTTATGAATCAGGTGTGAGATACCCATCTTTGGAAGCTGAATTGGTGAGCAAATGAATAGTGAGGCTATGGACTCTAGTATTAAAGGGTAAAATAAGGTTGAGAGCCATTCTCAGGAAAGTGTGAGAATTATGACTGACTGAAATCAGGACGTCCAATCTGAAGGGTGCAGCATGACTGAATGAACTATGAATAGTCTATCTTGGTTGCCCCTGTATTAGGAATCAGGTGTGCGATACCCATTTATGAAAGTCAAATTAGTGAGTTATTGTATTGTGAGCCCATGGACACAAGTATGAAAGGGTGAAATAATGTTAAGTGCTGTCCTCAAGAAAGTATGAGAATTATGACTGACTGAGCTCAGGAAGTCCAACCTTTAAGGTGTGTTGCATGGCTAAATGAAGTATGGGTAGTCCAGCTTATGTGCCACTGCAACATTGTGTGCAATGTTATTTTTTAATGGTTCAAAAATGAACAGTGATTTAATATAGCCTTAAAGCCTGTCATAGTGGGCTATACCGGTTATTAAAGGAACGCTCCAGTGTTAAAGGCCTGAGCCAAAGGCGAAGGCCTTAAACAAGTGTGGTGTTGATGCATTCAACGTGTGGAATGTATCTTGCATCGCAGTGAGGTAAGATAGAATTAAGGGGAGTGGGAGTTCTTGGGGAAGTCAGTTACCTTTGAATGTTGTCATGATAAGATGTACTTGATTATATTGCTATGCGGAGTTGCCAATAAAGCTACTTAAATATTACTCAAGCCTACCGGAGTATTACATTACAAATTACCGACGAGCGAGCGGCAACTCTGCAAACACCCATGCAAGCAGAAAAGAAGAGGAAGGAGGAACAACGGAAGTACGATAAAAAGAAAACGAATTACCTTAAGAATTAAGGTGAGCCAGTAGTTGGGAATGCACGGCGTGTGGCAGCGAATGAATTGTTAAAGAAGAAAGAAATAGACTCACGTTGGAAAGTAACTGTCGCGAGCTGAAGCGCGAGAGGGTGTGCAGTTACGCGAAGTGCATGCCAGCAGCCGCACGGAGAGGCGCAAGAGGCAGCTGAAACGTGCACTAGGAAACTGACGAAGTACGCTTGCCGTCGAGAGTAAAGCACTATGGACGTAGGATCGCCATCATTATTTGGGATAACGTGATGACATCACACGTATTGAGCGGCCATTTTAAGTAAGTAGAAGTCGAATTTTGAGGAAGAAACGCTTCAAACAACGGAGAGCGTTTAATGCACATCGGTGATGTGCACACTGGATAATTAAGGAGGAAATCGCGGATAAGAAAAAGGTGATCGCGTATGAAGAAAGGAAAGAAATTGACAATTTGCACATATCGGTGATGTGCACACCAGATTGAATTTGATGATTGAAGAAGTGATTACTGTCTCTGAAAGTTGTTTTGTTTTTATTAGTGCGTACAATTACGGTAATACGCACACCTGTGGCAACAGTGAACTACAAGATTAATTACAATAGTAAGTGTGCATTAATTACAGTGATGTGAACACCTGTGACTGTATAATTAAAAAATGTTTAACTTGTAGAGAGTGGTGGCTAACAACTTCACATACAGCAGGAGAAGATAGAGGTTTTAGCAGTAAGTGAAAAGAAAAAAAATAACTAAAGCAAGAGAATGTGTGCTGCACAGACTTTTACACTCACACGTCCAATTCCATTCTTGCCAGACAAGGGTGAGCCACGCATGAAATGGCAAGAGTGAAAGGATTATTTTTTAAATTACATGGTCACTATTAACAATAAAAGCCTAACTCCGGATATTAAAAAAGGAATTTTATTACATTCTTTAGGACCAAAAGGTATCAAACAGTACTACCAAATGGAAAAGAAAGAAAGAAGTGAGGAAGAAACAGATGTATATGCGAATGCTTTAGAAGATTTAGAAAAATACTACGCACCAACTGTTCGTGTTGCTATTGATAGATATAAATTCTTCAGAAGAAGACAAGAACAGAACGAAAAAATTGACGACTATTTAGCCAATCTTAAGAAAATGGCAGAACATTGTAGATTTGGACAAATAGAAGAAGAATTAATAAGAGATCAGATTATTATGCTCACTAACAATAAAAGAGTGCAAGAAAGATTATGGACCATGGGGGATGGTACATTGAGTAAAGTACTTTCTGTCGTGAGGAAAGCAGAAGTTTCAGTCTATTGTGCTAGAGCAGCCTAAGAGGAAGGCAAAGAAAAAGAGGAAGTTTGTGCAGTGAAGGAAAGGAAGATGAGTAAAGTGAGTAATGAAATGCCAGAGAAGGAGAGAGTAAAGGAGTTTAAGGATCAAAGGAAGGCAAGCAACCCTGTTAGAGTAGAATTTAGAAGAGAAACTCAAGGTGTCTTAACCTGCTATAGATGTGGAAGTTACGATCATCTAGCAAATAGTAGGACTTGTAGGGCAAGAGATCAAAAATGTGCAGTTTGCGGATTAATTGGACATTATGCATGAGCATGTAGAAGAAAGGATAATACTACAAAGATTAAATGTGTGACCGAAAAGCAAAAAGAAAGCGAGACAGATGAAGAACGTTTGGAGGAGGATGATGTAGTCATCATGGTAAATGATGATATCTTAGAGGTGAAGAGCAAAGGAAGAAGTAAACCATCTTGTGAGATCATAGTGGCTGGGGTGCAGGTTGTGTTAGTGGCAGACTCAGGGTCCCCATACGCAATTATAAATGTAGATATGTGGAAGGAAACATTTGTGAGTGAAATTGGAGAAGAACTTAGTGTATGTGACGTTAGACCTTAGAGTTTCACGGGAGAGAGTATTCCTATGGTAGGATACAGAGATGCCACATTTATATTCAAAGGGCGTAAAGCTGAAGGTAGGATGTATGTTGCAGAGTATGGTCCATGCGTTTTGGGTTGGAAAGATCAGAGAAGTTTGTAGATCATTCTCAACCCAAACACTAAAGAACAAGTTTTAGTGTTGAGTGAAGATGATGTGGGTAAAAGATGTATGAGGACTGTAAGGAGGTGTTCGGGGAAAATTGGCTTACTTAAGGGATTTAAGCATAAAATAATACTAAAGGAGAATGCAGTACCTGTAAATTTTAAAGTTAGGAGTGTACCATTTGTAGTGAGGAGTGAGTTGGAGAAAGAACTGAATAGATTGGAAACAGCTGGAATAATTGAACGAAAATAATCCTCGGAGTGGATGTCTCCAATTGTAGTCGCACGCAAGTCGAATGGAAAAATTAGACTATGTGTGGACTTGAGAGGTGTAAATAAAGAAATACAAGTAGACAAATTTGCATTACCAAAGATTAATGAACTTCTTACAAAAACAAAAGGAATGCAATGGTTCTCAAAGATGGATTTATCGTCCGCTTACCATCAGATTCAACTGCATGAGGAGAGCAGGAAAATAACATTGTTTATAACACTTTTCGGATGCTACCAATATGTCAGAATGCCGTTTGGACTGGCTTCGGCAGCAGCAGTGTTTTACAGACTAATGAGCGAGGTTCTAAAGAACATAACTGGAGTATTGTATTTCCAAGATGACATTTTGATAATGGTAGAGAACAGGAAAGTACATGATCAGAGGTTGGGAGAAGTTTTGAATGTGTTGAAAAGCAGAGGGGTAACAGCTAAATACGAGAAAAGTCGATTTGCTAAGCACAAAGTAACATACTTGGGTCATAATATTGGGAAAGATAGTATTTCTCCAAAGAAAAATTTAGTTGAAGCTATTAGAGAGGCACCTGAACCTAAGAATAAAGAGGAACTTCGTTCATTTTTAGGTCTCGCGGAGTATTACTCCAAATTTGTAAGAAATTTTGCAGAGAAGTTTTATGATTTGAGACAGTTATTGAAACAAAGGAGCAAATTTGTTTGGGATGGAAAATGTATGGAACATTTTGAAAGTTTGAAAAATGAAATATGTAATGCAATACCTATTAAGGGTTTTGATCCAAAATTGAGAAGTGTACTTACGGTGGATGGTGGAAAAGGGTTGGGTGCTGTACTCACACAAAATGATGGTAGCACAAAGGAGGTTGTAATAGGTTTTGCATGTAGAAGTCTCACACCTACAGAAGAGCTATACTCTGTAATAGAAAAAGAAACTCTTGGATGTGTGTGGGGAATGGAACACTTTAGAGCATTCTTATGGGGGACTGAGTTTGACGTAAGGACAGATCACAAGCCTTTGGTGACTTTGCTCACTACAGGTGGTATGGTGAAAGCATCAGCAAGAATAGCAAGACTTTCAATGAGGTTACAAGACTACAATTACAGAATAAAGTATGTACCAGGTCTACAAAACAACGTTGCAGATTGTTTAAGTAGAATTTCCTTGCCTATTAAAGAAGTAACAAAAAACATTTGGGATGAAATCAAGTTGCAATTGTAGAAGAGGATAGTATGAATTCAATTGGGAAAAATGAGTGGGTTTCAGAATATGAGAAGGATGACTTGATCACAAAATTAAAGAGAGGATTTTGAAGGGTTGGGGAGAGAAGAAACCCGACATCGCTGAAGAAAGAGGTTTCTGGGAGGTAAGAAATGAGTTGAGTGTTGAATCAGGATTTGTAGTTAGAGGTGGAAAAATTGTACCTCCATTAGGATTGAGGAAACGGGTGTCAGAACTATGTCATGAAGGGCATTTTGGAATTGTCAGAACAAAAAACAGAGTGAAATGTTCTTATTGGTGGCCATGAGTTGATCTTGAAGTGGAGAGAGTGGTAAGGGAGTACAGAGAATGTGCATATTCTGATAAGAGTTTAAAGACAATGAGACCACAGTTATTACCCATAGAATGTCCTGAGATGGTTTGGGATTTATTGGCTGTAGATTTTGTTGGTCCTGTTCAGTCAAAGAATGGTGGAAGTAGATTTATTATTGTTCTAATAGATTATTTTAGTAAATGGGTAGAATTAGAGGTTTTTGACAAGGCAGATTCGGATACCGTAGTTAGGTTTCTAAGCGATGTGTTTTTGAAGGAAGGTTTACCTAAAAGACTTTTAAGTGACAATGGTACACACTTTACAGCGTCAAAAGTTGAGCAGTTTTTTAATAGGAATGGCGTATAACATGTCAGAACTTCAGTGAAACATCCCTCTGGAAATGGTGCCGTTGAGTGATTTAATCGTGTAATCAAAGGGACTATTCAAATTGCTTGTGAAAATAAGAAGAATTGGGAAATAGAAATTAAAAAAATACTGTGGGGTTATCAGTGAACACCATCTCTAACAGTATTTAATCCTTTTGTTTTCATGCAAGGAAGAGAATCATTCACAAAAGACAACATGGGATGGATGCATAGTACTTGGCATGTTGAATGGTCATCCAAAGTGGTCAAGGAAAACATTTTTAAGGCACAACAAGTATACAAAAATAATTTTGGCAAAACGATTGCTACTAGGATGAACGATTTAAAAGTGGGGGACTGGGTAAAAACAAAAAAAATGGGGAAAGGTACCTAAGGGGGATAGTGCATTTTCTGCACCACTAAGAGTAGTAGAATGTTTGAGGAACTCTGCCAGGCTGAGTGGCAACCGTGTCTGGCACATGAGTTGAATTGCTAAATGTAGAAACATTGAAAAAGCACAAGGGGAGGATGTTGGTGGATATCCTGTTCTTGATGATTGATTGTGGGAGGATGAAGTCGATGATGGTATGGAGCAGGGACAGACAGTGGGTACGCAGGAAACCTTTAATGCACCTGCAGAAATACAGGATCATGTGGAAACTAGTACAAGGAGATTGGGTAGAATGGGAAGAGTAATTCACGCCCCTTACAAACACAGGGAGTTTGTGCTGTGTTAACCTTTTCATGTAATTTTATTTTTGAAGGATACATTGTATATAGTTATATCCTCTCTCACTGTTATTCATTATATACAGGAGGAGGATGTGTGGTGTTGATGCATTCCATGTCTGAAATGTATCTTGAATCACAGTGAGGTAAGATAGAATTAAGGGGAGTGGCAGTTCTTGGGGAAGTCAGATACATTTAAATGATGCCATGATAAGATGTACTTGATTATATTGCTATGCGGAGTTGCCAATAAAGCTACTTAAAGATTACTCAAGCCTACCAGAGTATTACATTACAACAAGGGAGCAGGACTTTAATGGCCGGTATAGCCCAGATGTGAAGTGACACCTTTGTACACAGCCACAGCTGTGAACAATGTCAAACATTAGAATGTTGGAGCTCCGGGCTTCTACCAGCCATTAGAGGCTCGGAGCACTCCATTGTTTTCAATGGAGCTCCCGACATTCTAATGTTCTAATTATAATTTCTCTCCTATGCAGGTTTTAACTCGTCATATTGTGAATGATTCTGGGAGATTTAGAGTTTTTCCTGTCCTGAAAAAGGTGGAAATATACCATAAGAGCCACCAAAATGCGTTGACGTAGCCTGATGTTATGCAGGATCCATTACACATTGCAAAATGTTAGATGATTAGTAAAAAGAAACATAACACATTACCTCTGTGAATGTACAACAAGCCAGCAACACTGGTATTGATCAATATGTACTGTCTTATATGTTATTCTCCCTGCTTTTTCTCTATTTTCCATTTGTTACAAATGATTTTATATTGTTAAATTATTTGTTGCCCCTACTTGAGGGGTTGCTGACTTATGTTTAGTTTCAGCTCATAATTGTAATAAAACGACATTTATAATAATGCATGGCTTTAATAATGGACACATTTTATAAATGAATTGTGACATGTCATTTTCAGCATAAATAATAAAAAAAATGTTTCTGTGCATAACTAATGTAGATGTGGTCACTTCCTGTGAATGATAAAATCATTGAAGCTTGAGAGAAGTGAGTTGTTTGTTGATTCAGAGACATAGGAATGCTTTGATTGATTTCCACCAGGGAAGTATTGTTTCTACTGCTAATAAGTTGCTCTGTCTTCCCCTTGGTTTGTGGAGCTCCTCTCTCTACTAAGTAGTTATACAAAACTGGACACATTGGGGCTGATTACGATGCAGAAGGAAAGGGCTCCGACCGTCCTTCGGAGCTATTCTTACTGCATCGTAATCAGCTAGTCGGATTCCTTTCGGACAGACCCATTAGGATGGTGTTGGTCAGAAAGGAATCCTACTGGTCATTCCGACTGGCTTCCAACAGGCTCAAAGAGCCCGTCTGCCAATCGGAATGACTTCAGTAATCCCAAGGGCGTCTCTCTGCCCAAGGGATTACGATGGCGGATTCCTACAGCCTTTCTGTGCCGACCATTCAGTCACAGAAAGGCTGTCTGAAGTCGACTTTGGGGGCCTCTGGTTGGAGCCTCCTGTTGATCCCTGCACCCCGTGGCAGGCACCTAGAGGTGCCTGCCACGTGGTGCAGGGATGAACTGCACCTTGCCGTTTTACAATGAGAACATGCATTCCATTCGGAATGCATGCTCACATTGTAAAGAATAGGAGTGCGACTGAACAATGTTAAGTCGCATCCTAATTGGTCGGTTGGGACCGCCAACTGGAGGTCCGTCAGTCCCAGTACTGAAACGATGTTGGGCGGACTTCGTAATTAGGCCCACAGTGTCCAGAGTATACAAACTACTTCTACCCACTTCCCGTAGAGCTCACACTCAAAATGAGCAACTCTGAGAAGCAGAACCAACTAAAATCCATATAAAATTTGACTGGAAACGCATATATAGATCCACCTTCACAAATGAGATATCACCAACACTATCCCAAACCAAATATATGATTATTAATAGAGCCTACTGGACCCCATTAAACTCCACAAGCTCAATCTTACAATGGACCCAAAATGTTGAAATTCTGGTGTATCCAATGGTAATATGGCCCACATGCTCTTTTATTGCACCATCTTAACAGAATTACTGGGACAATATCTTTTAATTTCTAAAAAGAGGTTTGGATATTAATCCCAACCATGTATTTGCATATGTACTACTTGGTCATTTAGATCCCTAACTAAAAACCGGAGCTGATGGATGCTTATTGGACCTAATATTGACCCTTGCATGCAAAATAATTCCCAACAATTAGAAGAACCTCAACATAGTCTCATCTAATATGTGACGAGAATGGCTCAAATTTCTTAGAGGAGCAGATAACACTTCACTGCAACTCTCTTCATGACCTCCACCACACAGTCCTATGTGGGATTCACTTGATGCCGCCTCCCTCTTCTTTGAACCCCCCATAAATCCAGAATTACCTCATGCAACAAAATACACTATCTCTCACCTATACTTCCTCTGTGAGTATTTATTTCATTACCGTTTCTCCTAATTTATCTTCCCAAGTGTTGGCACTTTATTTAACTGAGTATACAAGATCTTATCTTGTTCACCTTATAATAAATGTCAATGTGATATAAATATGATGAATGTATACTCCCCACAGGTATGACTTGATGTAAATATGTATTTATCCATGAATACGAACATCGAAATGATTATATGAATATGAGTATAAATCAAAACTTAATTATAGACTTATACACAGCTTTCACCCCTCCCCCATTTTCTGTACCCCCTCTTATATGTTCATATGATCACATAGTTCTCATTGTAAGAAAGAATGAGCCCTTTTAATTATTTGAGTTTTATCACTGTCCTGTGTAACAAAATCAATTAAGATTATTTGAAACCAAAAATGGTGGTGTTGCCTCTGCCTATCAGCCAGTTACAAAACCTATCCAGAAGGCTATTAGCAATTCAGTGACAACTTAGATAAGAAAATGGATTTTAAATTCACTGTGGAAAGTGCAATTTAACTTTAACTACTACTGCTGTTTCATTACTATAATAAATGCAAACACTTGGGGAAATAATTGGAGTAGCCTCCTAAAGCTGTCACTATTAACATGTGTGAGCAAGGATTTCTGATAGTAATGGTTGATTAAATGTGTAGGTTTCTGTCACTAGCTATTTCAAAGTGTATGGCTGGCTGAGCTTTTGTGTTTCCTTTGTAATTCTTATGACGGGTTGTATTAGAAAAAAAACGTGCAATTATATGACTTCCTTGTTCAAGGTGATCTTTTAACACTAGGAATCCACATTTACAATAGTTTGGTAGGCCAAATAGCTCAAAAACAGTTTTTCACTGTGGAATTATAGAGAAAATTAAGAATTATATTTTTAGCATTATATCAGTTATGTAACAAAATGTGTGAACTATTCGGTACAGCATGTGTATGTAATTTCCATTTATTTTCGAACTCTTCCGAGAACAGCAGTGTCGCTAAATATCTGAACTACAATATGCATAGAATTATTTTTATTGTTTCAGGTGTTCATTTAGCCTAGCTTTAAAGCTTGAAAGACAATTATTTCCTAAGGCTATTCTTCTATAAATGCTAAAGGATCAAGGGAAATTGCCAGGAGTCAGGATATATGAATTCTCATGTGCTTTTGGTTTAGATTCAGGAAATGAAACATCTGAGAAACACCTCAGTATTATACAATAAATAACCTGGAATTTGTGCCCCTAATCCTCTCCCCACAATCCTCTTTTTTAGTGGTGTTTAGGTAATATTTGTTATCCTTTTTTATATCTATGTTTGCCTGACCTTACCTTTTTATATCTTTTATTAGGTGATTTCACTATAATCACATATGTAATTGAAAACATCATGGGCAATAAAGCAACTAAACCAGGACACCAGACATAGACGTCATTTGGGGGTTGCAGATGTGACCCTGGCTTGCCCTTTGGGACCCGCTGGCACTGCCTGTGCAACCCCTGGTCTCGGAGGTTGCAAAATCAGTGTCAGGAACACAGGGGCACCTCGTCCTTATGGACGTCAGTTGGGGCTCTATTTTCCTTGGTTTCTGTCAATTTTTTATCATTGGGCAAGGCTTGCGCTATGTGAAGCCGTCAATAATCAAATGTGGATCTGCCAGTCACCCACATTGTATTCTAACCCTTCCTAGAGTTAAGGACAAGGCAATACCCTCCGATGGCAGAAAGAGATATGCTTCTAATGGCTGAACTGCACAATGTGAAACTGGACTATCTGGGAACAATCCCAGCTTCCCTACTTTACCAGATTATGTTGTCCTGGGCAGATACTTTACTTCAACAATATTCCTTTTTGTTCATAAGCTCATATGACAACATCTTCATACACATGAGTTAAGATTGTGTGCTGTACAAAAACCTTGCTTGATTTTGATTTACTACCTTGTAATGTTGCTCCATTCATAAGAAAACTCTAGGGTACTTTAAGTGAAGGCACCTAAAACTCTTATCCAAAGTATTCACTTTTTGTAAGATGTAGTTGCTATTTCGATTCTGCCTATTATGGCTAAGAAAGAAGCTTTTCGTAGGGAGCCATCTCCGTTAACTTCTACCAGTTTAAGCTCATCTTTAAGTATGGTCTGTGAAAGTGATGGCTGGTTATCTTAGGTTCCCCTTTCAGTGCCAGGACACTTCCATGGAATGATCTGTTTGCGCTTTATTAGTGGACGCAATCAATAAAAGTAAGTATACATTACATTTAGTCTATCTGGTTTTAGGTTAAAACCTATAATAACTGATAGAACCCCTCCAAAAGGAAAATAGCCATCACCGGTGTAATCATATAAACACCAAAAAAACACTTCGCGATCACAAACTAAGTGCCATTCAAAGAAAGGAAAAGATGAGTGAAAGAGTAATTTTTATTTTTTCTTGAAGGGGTCAATACAATGTAACTTTGTTATGCAAGGCAGCAGCAGGACAGACTGGGCTACCATTATTCTGCTTGACTTTTGTTGTTTTGGGATGTCACTAAAATGTCTCTTCTTTCTTCTGCTTTTTTCAGTGTAGTGGTCTTTGGTCTAAAGATGCAGTGTTTAGAACCATATTTTAGGTCTTATTTTTTTTTTATAAGCTGTAGAGAATCAAGGAAGCTAAAAATTATATTTGATATTTTGGTTACATTTGATTTCACTGAAGGGTAAAATGGCTGCTTTCATAAGAATCTTTCCCAACATGCACGATCACATTTACCCACAGACAGAGAATGGGTAAAATCCTTTGATACATCAGCCAACTTTTCTAGAGAGTCAGTATTGATTGCCAAACACACTAAGCTTTAAACATTTAATGCAAGGTGTAGTGACAGGTATATGTGAAAAGAATGTTGTCACCAAGCATCTGAGATTGTGGTGAAAACATGACACCAGACGTTGGTCAACATGGAACGCAGTGTCACTGGGAATGCTGCTGAAAAAAGTTCCTACCAAGTTCAATAAAGATAGGAGTATTATTTTTTGTATTTGCAGTAATTCAGCTAAGTAGATGAAAAAGTTCTATGATGACCTGTCAAAGTCGATACCTGAGCTGCAGTGCTTCCATGTCAGAGATCCTTGTCACTTGCTAGATGGTATGCTGAAAGCATCTTTTACAATCTTCAGAGTTAATGAAGAATGCTATTGACTTTGTAGTCCATTCTGGTGCAAGGTTTTGTTATGCTCGGGAACTAAAATGCAAATATTTCTCATTTTGTGCTTTGTGTGGCATCAAAGAAAGAGTCATCCTAACTGTGTCATTTAGACAGTGGTTCTCAGTCCTAGAGGCTGTGAATGCCATATTATCCATGTTGTGACCGTTTACAGAATCTTTGCTTGGTGATGATGCCAAAGGCAAGAAATGTGATGATATTTGGTCATATATTGATAGTGATGTGAAAAAAATACAGTCTACTGCATGCTTTTTTTTACAGGAAACATGACTGCTGTAGTGGACATCATAAAAATACTAGAGTCTGAAAACACCTTTGTCTACCAAGTGTTCAGCGTAATTGGTGTAGATGTGAAACATCTCCTTGCGAGTAGGCTGGGTGACACTTTTAGTGACTTTGGCACTGCAACATGCTTCATGTTAGAATTCTTGCCACTTGCTAAGCAAAGAAATATTGAGTAACAATTCAGGAACTTTTTGTCTATGGGAAATGGCTTAAAATGATGCATAGACAAGGTCCCTCCACCAACCATGGCATTTGAAGTTAATGAAGCCTCACTGAAGTTCTAAATCACTTCTTTTTTTTTCTCCGGACTTGAAAAGTACTGCTTCATTTTTGACTGTTTCAATTACTGAGGGCATGAGTGCCCAATTTAACGCATATGCTGCAGAACATGTTCTTGAGAATCACAATCTTCAGGTGCACCAATATTGGCATGGAAAGCTATTTCATTGGACAGAGTTAGAAAATTGTGCACTGGCTGTTTTGGCATTGCCTGTCTCTAGTGCCAATGTTGAGAGGGTCATTTCACAGATAAACTTTGACATAGGAAGGAAAGAGATAGTGTGCGTGACAAAAGACTCACTAAAGAAGTATTGTATGGTGTATTACAAAAAGTTCGATTTGTAAAAATGTATTTGGACCTCATATACCCTGTATACATGCTATCTATACACATGCACTGCAAAAAGCAAGCAATAATTAAATCAAAACATTCCATAAGCACCAGAAAAGCACTGTTTCTGCTGTTTTTAATGGTGCGAAAATGTGTAACCACTGATAACCACTGTTTTTTAAGGTATTGAAAAAACTGGAAAAAAACACCAGAATTTACCAAAAAAAGAAACTGAAAATAGGAAAGCCTAATTAAATCTAACATGCCTCTTAGTTCACTATTTGCATTGCCATCAGGATAGAGGCTGGAATGTTTCTCAGTTCATGTTTTAAAACTCTCACTTTTAATAAATACCTTTCAAATAATCTGATTCTCAAAGATGGAACACTTTCACGTGTTTATATAATATATTTTATTGAATTTGGAAGAAATCATAACGTTTGTTATATATGACAAATATTTTCAGTGCTCGGCTCATGCACGAGCACTTAAAACCAGACAGGACCCTTGGTTCGGCTCTGGCTCGGCTCATCCAGTTAATTTGTGGACTCACCCATCACTGTAATTCAGCTTGCTTGCCCAAATGGGCCTCCGAAGCTTCCAATCTCTAAATGCTTTAACCAGCGTAAAATGCCGCAAATGGGAAAGTGTCTCCCCCGTAACATTAGGTGGTGTACATTTGGAGACTAAAGTAAAAATATTGATATGAGCTTTGATCTGCTGTTCAAATGTAGGAATGTGACAGGCAAGAATAGTTGTGTGTGAAGCCTACTAATTGCCTTTGTGGAAGCTAGAAATATCTACAATAATATGCCCCCTCCCCCCAGAAACCAGTGTACTGGTAAATGTTGTCTGTTTTAAGCATGTGTTGAATATGTTGCTGTGAAAAGATGTATTATTAGCTGAGGTGGATGGTAGTTCACTTCAAGTAATAACAGCACTATTCCTGACTAGGTCCAGTTAGGTGATAATAATTTAAACCAAAGAAACACCCTGAGTAGTAGCAGAGAGCAGGCAGGCATAATGTAGGAGAAATGTGTAAAGAGTTTACCTGTGCCAAAACAGATTTAAAAGTGAAGAACAAAACACAGTAAAAATCCAGCTCAAAATTATAAAAATAGAGGAAAATGTATTGAGCAAGCAGAAATCAAAATGTCAAACATCAGATGAAGGGAACCAGAGAAAAACTTTTTCAGTTTTAGAAGTTTCTAGCACCAAAAAAGTGCAGAATGCCAAATGCTGGTGTCTGGTCACACTAGTCTAGGTCAAAGTCAAAAGTTAATGCTGACCATGATGGAGCATGGGTCGAATACAGCAACCAGGTCTGGTCTGGTGGAAAGTTTTACCTTCTGACCTCAAAACTTTTTTTTTAATGTCAAAAATCCTCAGTGGGGCAAAGCAGCAGGCTGTGGCTGCGATGGGTTCCAGGAGGATAGACATCCAATGGATAAAGTCCTAGTGAAGCTGTTGACGTTTGGTGGGAAAGTGAGTGTGAGAAATTTCTGTTGAAGGGAGGTATCTGGCTGAACAGATAATTTTAGCATCTTATCCAAGTAAAGATTTCTACCTTCAGACTTTGAAATGTTTTTGGAACTCAAACTTCTTTCAGTGGGATAAACCAGCTAGGTATATCTGACCAGTGATGGAAAGTTGGACGCTGTCCATCAGTGGCGGTACAGTGGTAGCCTCTGGATTTTTTGGGAAAAAGTTTTAGAGTGGCCAGTTTTTTTTGTTGTTGTTGGGCAGCCAGTCCATTCTTTATCAGCCAAGGGTCCAGGACCTTTTGGGCAACACTTGGGAGTTAAGACGCAATCCCCCAGAGACCACCAGTAGAATCTCGGGCAAATCCATTTGTAAGTGGTCAGCTGGGCTCAGAAGGGTCTTGGGCTTCTTGCAGCTTTTGTATTCTTGGAGCTTCACTGGAGGCTAGTCAACTATCCCTAGGGGTCCACTCTTCTGTGCTGGGTTCAAATGGGGGCAGGTCCAACCTTTTGGGTTTTCTCCCCACAGGTTACAGTAGGCTCCATCCCCTTTCTGAAGCCAGGGTTAAGTAAATGCAGTCCTTCTTCTGTCTTTACCAGGTCCAGTAGTATTGTGAAGAGGGTATGCAGTCGTGCCATTTTCATGCCTGGAAAAAGCTTGTGGATGGGGAGACTCCCGCCAAAGCAAACACAAGGAGATGAATTGTCGGAGTGCTGAAACTTTTGAAACACTCACCCCCAGTCACAGATCCGGGTTGAATCCATCATCGTTCTTAAGCTCACTTCGCCACCTCAGTTTCAGCGCTCTGTCCATCATCTCTTTGTGTTTGCTTTGTTTGCCTAAAGTTGGCAGGGTATGCCCAGACGTGGGTCCCTTGCTCACTTTGCCACTGGATTCAAGCTAGCCCGGCTGATGAAGGGTGTTACCCAGAAACCAGTCTCAGGATGATTGTTTCCAGTTCAGGGAAGACCTGGCTAGCCAGTTACTTCTGGACTGTTCCCATGATGCACAGACTGATTTGCATATAACTGAGTCTGAACTGAGGTGGCGAAGTGAGCTAAAGAATGATGATGGATTCAACCCAGATCTGTGACTGGGGTGAGTGTCTGAAAAGTTTCAGTGCTCCATCCATCATCTATTTGTGTTTGCCCTGGGGAGACTCCCTGACCAATAGCAAAAAAGTTCCCAGGGCAACCTTACCTACTTTGAGATCATTTCCTGGGCATGGCATTAAACAATTTCACAGTAAACTGTTCTGCCAAAATCCAACATGACAGAACTTGTATTCTCCTTGGCAGAACTCTGGACACACTCCTAAAGTGTGTCTAGGGAAATGAGAAACTCTCCCTGTACACCAGTTCAGAAGCAGACTCCCCCCCTCCTGGATTGGTGCCACTCTGGCTATGTCTACAATGGCAGGCCCTGGTGTGTGTTGCATCTGCCTATGACAGGTGGTGCCACTTTAAAGCTTGTACAGTTGGTGATCACCTCTCTATGGCCATCCTGTCAGGAGTAGGTCACAACACCCTTTTTTCCTTTTTCTGAGAGAAATTCACACCTCCCAGCAGGCCGACAGGTGAAAGTTGAGGATTATTTCTGAAAGGGGTACTAGAGGCTTTTTGGCAGGAAAAGTCCAACTTTGCAAGTGTGGAATTTCAAAAAAGCAATTTAAAATCTGACTTTATCATCAGATTGTATTTTAAATTCATATTAATTTGAGGCCTTGAAATATGGTTGTAGCTATTTCCAAACTGAACTTATACATTGTACGTGCTTCCTATGGGACAGCCAGGCTTGCTACAGTGAAAAACGACTTTTGATATGTTTCACTGCCAGTACTTGTAAATCTTAGGTTCACATGTCCTACTGTTTAAATACCAAGCACCGTGCCGTATGGGCATTTTGGACCTACATTAGGTTGACTTATACATATTAAAAAGGAAGGTTTAGGCCTGGCAAAGGCTTTATTTTGCCCAGTCAAATTGGCAGTTCTAAAACTGCCCAGTCAGTCTGTAGGGGCAGACCTAAAGGTCTGCACAATAGGTCCTGCAGTCCACTAGTGACATTTAATTTGCAGATCCTGGGTACACAGAGTACCATACAGTAGGGACATATGGCTAAATTGAATATGCAATCAGGTATTAGCCAATCCTACTTGTTTCAGGGGGTCAGTGAAGATACATTGGATGCTAGATGGAGGAATGCCCCAGCAACAAAATCTATCAGAAAGTGAGACAAAAAGTGGGGATGACCATGCAAATAGGCCATTTCAACACAGTTGCTAATCTAAATGTTAATAGTAGTGTGACATTGCTAATCCAAGTATCTATGATGATGCATCACTGTTTTTTTGTAGGTTTGATGAGTGATTGCATTTAGGTGCAAGCTATATTATATATCTATCTATCTGTAATATATTGGTTCAGTCTGGGTAAAGATTGTGACAGAATTGCTAACAAATCAGGTTCTGTGCATATATGAAAAGGAATGCTAATCATAGTAACTGGTGTTGATTACAAGCAGTGCTTCCTTTACAAATAAAATAAAAAATAAGTGCAAGATGCCCAAAGTCTTTCTTGGGTAACGCCCACCCACATTCCTATTGCTACCGCCCACTTACATCATGGCACTGCCCACTGTCTTCATAGAAAACACAAAGATATACTGCAGTAAGCAAGCCACAAGGGGGGTTTGGTGTGGGTTCTCCTACCTAGAAAAAATTCCCCTTGCATAATTTCCATATTTCGAAAGCTGTGTAATTTCTTCATACACATATTCAGACATGTATGGTCGCATATATGTGACCATTGCTCAGTGTGCTCTCAAGGGGGGCAAGGAATTGGATTAGCATGTAGTAAGACACCTTTATGACATTGACTTCAGCTTCAACTCCAGAACTCTACATTTTTATGAACACCTACCGAATTCCAAAACTCATCCCAACACCTAGGTGTAACTCAATCTCAGTATGTGCTTTAGAAGACTTATACGTTACATGAAAAACTAAACTTCAGAATCACAACATCTGAGAAAAGAAAGGACTCTTAGGGAATAGGCATACATATACCATGCAACATGAATTAAAATGTGTAAAATGTAGCAGTGAATGCACCACTGAAATGGGTTACCATAAGGGTTCTTGTACACATTTTTAATTAAACAAATCATTATGTTTGTTTGTAAAACTAATGACTTTATAGACAGAACCTTTTAGGGGCCCGTTTAAGAGTCTATTTTTAAATACTACTATTGCTGAGCACCCAGCCCACAGAAAGCCCTGACATGCCTACATTGACAATTACAATTCTCTCTTTCTCTTTCTCTGGGCCTGATTTACAAAGGTAAACTTACACGTTGTGTATGCATACAATTGTATACTATTCACAAAGTTATTTTTGTATTATCTTTATGACTGCAGAGTCTCCGCACATAAAACACATAAAAATAAAGGATTCTGGAATGAGATCCTACCCGAGCAATTCTTAAGGAGGCTAGACAGAAGGGGTCATCAAATACTATGTCGCAACAATCATGATATTTTCTGATTACTCGAGGGAAGTGCAGAAGCAAAGAAAGCCATTCTGCACAGTAAAGGCAAAGCTGCGATCCCTGCACATGCAATACATGTTATTATTCCCTGCAGAATTGAAAGTGCTATTCCACGAAAGGCTGTCAATTTCCGTGTACCGGAGGCTGCATGGCAGTAGCTAGAGAAACAACCCCAACTTAGAATGGTGCGGGCCATTTGCACAATACCACTGAGCAGGGGGATCTGGAGTCCCTGCCCCAAGCGCTGGATTTCTGTGAAGAAGAAGGATTCCTGAGGTGGACGAAGCTGAGGGTGATGAATACTGAGAAAGGAGGAGACCCGGGATGGGGACAATGGGACAACTGACTCATAGCAAGGAGCTTCCCACTGAGAGTGCCAGACTTTTTTGGCTTGGGGTGATTGAAACGGAAACCCTGAATACTATTGATGATGTGCCTCATGTAGTCCTTCTTCAGGGACCCACCTGCGGGGGATGTGGTGTCAGTCAGTCAGAAAACACTTTATTCGATTGATTAAAATCATAAAAGTACAGATTTCATACAATCAAAAAAAACAGTCAAGACATAAAATACAATAAACCAGCAATATTAAAAACATATCCACTGGGGCGTTAGGATGCACTCCCAGAACTTTGCACCATGCAGGAAAGGGGGCTTTCAGGGGGCGCGGCGGGGGCCTTTTTCGTATGCTGCCGCTCATTGACACAACTGCAATTGCTAGTACTTGTTCTTCTGATATAAAGGTATTGGTAGCCATCGAGCTTCTTGGACTTGGAAGAGTGTCCGTGATTGAGATTGCATATGTTTTTACACTTGGGATATGGCATGCCCCTCTGCTTTCCTGGGCTCTCGCCCTATGATATACGTATCTAATGGCTGCCGGCCTATATGGTTGTAGGCAAACAAGCTGTGTACTGCGCCAAGTGCGACCCTTCTAAAAACTTAATAATAAAGTTGTTTACAAAAAAAAACCATATCCACAGAATTAAAAATATCGTGCCTAAAAACCTTCAGTCGAAAATCGCTCAAGAATTGCACAAATTAGAGGAGAATTTTGATTTACAACGCACAGCTGCTGCCAGAACATTTGCCACACTGAATATAATGCGAGTACTGCTCAACTGCTGGAGAAATAATAGGGCAGGTCTAACTTGTACAAAACCAGCGTCCTTCAGAATTGGCAGCAGATATTTTTTCCGGCTAGCAGAATAGAGGTCGCAAAACATAATAAAGTGCAATGTATCTTGAATAGAAAAATGATCACAATGGCATGGCCTACTACATTCAGTTTTGCCCCAGGATGGATAAAAACCAAGTGAGTGCTGAATCAAATTAAAACGAAATCTCAGCAAAAGAAATCTATGATGTGGATTAGATACAATACTTAGATAAGGTTCCAGCGAAGGAGATAAGAGCAGCATAAAATGCGTTCTAACGCATGGTTTTAAAAGTTCCCTCTCTTCGCGATCCAGTTTGACCCTATCTATAAAGGACTGCTTAATCCAAGCTAAATCAGCCTTAACAATGTGTGATGGGGATGAAAACAGCTCTTGACGCCCCAGACGGAAGAACGCCGCTCTGACGTACTCCAGCCATGGTATTCTTTTAGCATGGTCCAAAGCTAAAATGCCATTAAGAATCAAATGATTGAGAGTGATTTCCTGATTTAGCCAGGTTTTCACCCAGCACAACAGTGGGGCCATCTTCAGCTTATCCGAAACGTAGCCCAGGCCCACCTCCGCATGAATGGAAAAGACAGGGGTCGATTGCGGGACTGAGAGCAAGTGTCTCAATAATCTATTTTCGACCACTTGGATCGTGTCCTGCGAAACATAGCCCCACAGTGTGGCGATAGCCAGACATTTTGCAGGATAAACTTTTAGTAGGGCCTCCATTGGTCTTGCCCCCAATCTTTTAGCAAAGCTCAAAAGCGCAGAGGTAGATCTGGCTACGGAGTTGCATTTGAGCTTTATTTGCGGTCCCCAGGTACCACTCTCATCAAAAAGGACCCCCAAATAGCAGAAAACCTTAACTCTCGTAATCTCCTCCCCATTACAGAAAAAGGATTGAGATTTAGGTTTTCTGCCCTGTTTCCCCACCACCATGAAATGAGATTTCTTGATATTCACCTTGAGATCTAAAGCAGCCATAAAGGCGCCAAAGGAATCCAGCAGTCTCTGAAGCCCCACCCCAGTGCGGGCCAGTAAGACCGCATCATCAGTGTATAGGAGAACCGGTATAACTAGATGCCCTACACGTGGCGCGTCCGCCCTCGGGGACCCCAGAGACCTTTCCAGGCCATTAATATAGATAGTGAAGAGGAGTGGGGCGAGGATACACCCATGCCTCACCCCTCTCTCTGACCTAAAGTGCTTAGTGCATTTCCCATCCTGGGTGACCCTCACTGAAGCAGAGAGATCCTGGTGGAGTGCTACTAAAAAACCAACCAGGGGAGGGTCAATACCCAGATCCAACATAATAGACCATAGCTTTGACCGATTGACTAAATCAAAAGCGGAGGACAGGTCCATAAAGGCCATAAAAAGGGACCCATCCTTAGCCACTGTGGATTTACTGATTAAAAGCTGGAGATTTAAACATTGATCAAGGGTCCCCCTATTGGCTCTAAACCCATATTGTAAATTAGACAGAATACCCCGGCTGTCCAGAGCATCCCTAAGTTTAAGAAGTAAGACCCTGCCCAAAATCTTCACTGCAGAATCTAACAGGGAGATGGGTCTATAACAGGAAGGGTCTCCCTGTATACCCTTTTTGAAGATTGGAATAATTTCCACCGTAGCCCACGAATCCGGGAACCTGTGACCAGACACAGCATTAAAAAACTTTGTTAGGACCCTTGCCCATAGGTTAGGGGAGGAGCCATATAGGTCTGCCGGCACACCGTCAGGACACGGCGCCTTGTTACTTGTGGATGTGGTGTCCATTCCCGGGAAGGGAAGCAAACATGACACTGGCACTTGCAGGATTGACCAGACTGCGTAAAAGAACCACCCATTCCAGGTAACTTGAACTTGGGTCGACCCATATGGAATATATGTAATATTTTGGGGGCTCTGGAAATATGAGAATGGACTAAGATCACCCTGATAAGTGTCTTTAGTCACCCCCCCGGCTGCATGCCCTCACACTAGAGAAAGTGGGCTCCATACTATTGGCAACAGACTCATCCTTGCACACAATAGGTGGGAAATTCAATGATGTAATGGCACCTGCCTTGGATTTTGGACCTGTGGTGGAGAGATAATCCCAGGGTACACAAGGTCTTCTCCAGACTGGATTATGTGTTTTGCCCAAATGGGGGAGGTTGGTGTGGTGGTTAGGGCAGAATACCTGGCACAGAGACTGTCCGATCATTCCCTGCTCTGGGTTCATGGTGGGTAAACTGTGATGAGTGGGGAGCAGAGAATGGAAACTGAATGCATGGGACCTGTGGGACTCGGAAGTGGCTGAGGAGCTCAAGAATGATACATAACTTTACTTTACAGTAAATAAAGGTTTGGTAGATTCAGCTATGATGCTCTGGGAGGTGTATAAAGTGGCTCTTAGAGATAGAGCCCAAAACATAATTGGGAGGAAAAAACAGCACCAGGTGGAAGAGATAGAAGAGATAGAGTGCCAGCATAGACACTTGGAGGATCTCACCAGGATCTGACAGATCTGCAGGTCCTCAGAAGAATTGAGCTGCTGCATACTGAATACCGCAATTTGACACAGAGCGAGGCAAGGCAACAAATGCTAGCCATTCACCACTGAATATTTGACACTGGGTATAAGGCCGGCAAGTTGCTGGTGTGGTTGAGCAAGACAGAGGCGGAAGCCCTTAAGGTGGAAACCATCACATCCTCCTCCGGAGTGACATACATGACGTCAGGACTGTCCAGAACTATGTCTGGAACACAGTCAGGGACTGGGCAAGAACTGGGGGCTGGGTAGAAAAAGTAAGCTGAAAGAGGATACAGCAGTTCTCAGGACCACACAGAGAGTCAGAGAAAAATAGGGATTCAAAGGGAAAGTCTGCAGAAAGGATCAAGATGGTTAAGACTCAGAAAGGAGAGGCACTCCTGAGGCGATTTTGCATTCAGACCAACAGCCCAGGACGGAAGTGCAAGACATATATGTATTTATATCAACTTTAACAATGAAGTGAATGTGGGGAAAAGCACTCAGGAGCTCCATGCATCGGATTGAAGCTCAGTACGTTCCCCACCTACAATTACTGTTGCAGAAACTGACTGAAAATACCCATATATAGGATATACATGCAAAGTCAGGGTCTGTAGAGCTTATACCTATGGTGATGTTATCAAAGTAACTTTTAAAGACAATACTCACAGTGGACAAGAAAAACCACCTAGGTTGTCAGCTGAGCCCACATATCCTGGCAATCAAAAATTAACTCACAAGGAAGTAACGGCAAGGGTTTAGAAATAAATACACAGTCACAATAGACAAGGAGCTAGCAAGAAGGAGTGCTTAACAGGAAAGAAGGGAAAACAAAGGGTGCACTTGGCAGAAAACAATCAACAAACATACCAGGAAACTAGAGACAAGACAGCAGAAATAGGATGACAGCAAACTAGGAACTGGAACAAAGGTAATGGGAAGAAAGAGAGGGTCTGGGAAAAGGTAAATACAGAAGGAGAGAAACTATAAGGGTGCACTAGAATAGCGCTGGTTCAGGAATCAAGGTAAGACAGGCAGGCGGTGCTAATTCAGAAACTAGGAATTAACTATGCTCAGGAATCAAGGTAGCACTGGCAGGCAGTGCTAGTTCAGAAACAAGGATTTAGCTACAGCTTAGGAAACAAGGAGTTAAGAGAGCACTGCAAGCAGTGCAAATCAGGAACACAGAATAGCTGCAGCTCAGAAACAAGAACAAGGAATAACTATAGCTCCGGAAACAAGGTAGCACTGCAGGCAGTGCTAATTCGAGCCCAAGAAATAGCTATAGCTCAGGAATCAAGGAACAAGAATTAACTATAGCTCAGGAATCTGACCATTAGGCTCCTTAATACATAGAGACCAGTCAGGATTCATGACAGTTATGTCCACCACCCTTCATTTTAGAAGGCTGCAGAATTGGATGGCAGAGGTTTGAGATAGGGAGAAGCCCCAAGTTTTTCTTTTGCTGAATGCCAAAAAATCATTTGATGTTTTACACTTGCCTTATTTTCAGCAAACATTGGTGAAGTTCGGTTTTGGTCCTAAGAATAGGCAGTGGGCAGCGCTGCTATATCAAACCTCAAATGCAGTGGTGAGGGTCAGTGGTATACTCTTGTTAACATCTGGTCAAGAGGAGGACTCAACAGGGCTGTCCCCTACCCCCTCTTATTCACCCTTACAAATAAGACTCTGGCATGTAGGATCCCTGCTCACCCCAACATATGGGGATTCAAGGTAACTGACTCTCTCCCAGAGGAGGAGGAAAGTCTTCCTTTATGGCTACAATATACCCCTCTATATCACCAAGCCTGTGGAAACAATTCCTGACACCTTCCAGACTTTGGAGAAGTTTGACAGTTACTTGGGGTACAAGGTAAATTGGTGAAAGTCTTTATTATTCCAGCCAAATGGCCCCTCTGACCCAGCCGCCCTCCCCAGCAAACTCCAGGTGGAGACGGTGGACTTTAAATATCTTGGGATTTATGGGATGTCCAACAGGGATTTTTGCCTCTCTAATAATCTTGGGAGTGTGATTACGAATTTTGAGGGTGTGCAGAGTGCTGGCCTGGCCTGCCCCTGACAATTCAGGGAGGGCTGCTATTTTCAATATGATAACGCAGCGTAAAGTGCGCTACACCCTCCAGAGCACATTAAAAAAAATCCTAGAAGAGATGTTTACCAAACTGGATGGGGAGTTGATAACGCTACTATGGAACAAGAGATACCCTAGAATATCATTAAAGACACTGCAGCACAACACTTATAATGGTGGGATTGCTCTTCCAGATGTGAGGTGCTCATATTGGGCCTCGCATCTGATAACAATAAATGACTGGGTATTCACACCTCATGACCATTTGACCTATTAATTATAGCCGGCTCAGCTGCTTACATGTTCCCCTCCTCATTTCATGTATGGGTGACGAGGATTAGCAAACTGCTGCCGCAGGTGACGCTGGAGGAATAGAGGAAGGCCACTAGGTGTGTAGCTCGCGCAAACAAAACAACCAGGGAAACGCTTTTATGAGTAGGGGGTATGATGTGGCAAATGGGGAAGCTGAGAGGTTGTAAAGCCTGGGACATAATAGGTATCTCCAACATGCATGATCTTTTGGAGGATGGAGACCTAATTCCCTGCCCTTCTCTGAGGAGGGACTACCAAATCCATAAGAATTAATATTTAAAGTATGCTCAGCTACACTGTGCATAAATGGCCAAAATAGTAAGAGATGTAGACATACCTGAGTATGCAACACTAGAAGTTAGGATATTTATGGGGTGGGTTTCCCTCACATAGAAAACATTGAACAGCATGCCTGATACATTGTGCAGGCCTCAAGACAGATGGCCGGAGGATGTAGGAGAGATGGACTACACAAACTGGGTGGAGGCCCTGATGCACCCACGGGAAGTAGCCATAAAGTCTAGCTTATGGTTGATACAGTTTAACATACTCCACCTGGTCTATTGTGACCACACCCAGCTTTATGGGATGGGGAAAGCGCTGCCCCTGGACTGCACAAGATTTAATGGGGCCAGGGGTGATTTTAGACAAACACTTTAGGGATGTCCCATCATTTAAGTCTATAGAGCCAAGGTGATACGGGAACTCCAGGCCATCATGGGGTCGGCATCATGATGGAGCAGTATTTTCTCCTTGGGGTTTCAACTGAGTTGGATGGCCACCATGCCAAACTTCTCTTTAGTAATTTAGGTTTGGCGGTAGCAAAAAGGAATGCAGCTAAATATTGGGGTGTGCTGGAGGTTTCGATATTACGAGAATGGAGGACTGAGATGGGCATGTATATGAATGCAGAGAAGCTGACCTACAAGAGCAGGAGGTGTCCCCGTGAATGTTTAAAAGTGTGGGGACCTTGGAGAAACTAATACAACCTTGGACATGTGGTGGAAGACAAGGCCAGACTTCCAGGATAACTAGCTCAACATTATGTATAAGATGTATATTATGTATTTGCTGTGTGACTGATCTCGTACCATATCTGCTGTTGGACACTCTATAATAGGTGTACCTATGGTACTGCTATTTGCGCTGACCTCCCTCCGATGGTTTTGATATTTAATGTTTATTGTTTTTATGTGTGCGATACAGCGTCCGACTATGTTAATCGCATATACAAAGTAAATACATTTGTTTAAAAAAAATTAAGAAACCCTTTCAAATCTCTTTGAAAAACATTCTGGGCCTCATTTATGAAAAGTGACGCATCGCTGTGAGATAACAGCGATGCGTCACTTTGCATTGCGCCCTCCTTGCGACACCAATGATGCGTCATATTTACAGTATGACACATTATGTCGCAAGAAGTTACAGATACGTCAGTATTTCTGACGTATCTGTAGGTGCAAATATGATGCATTTCTGTAGTGTGTCAAAAAAGTGACGCAACTCCAGCAATGGGTCATTACACATGGGCAAGTCCCATGTGAAATGTGCCTGCATCAGTCTTACGCCTGGCATGAGGCAGGCGTAAGATATTGACGCATTTGCGTCCTAGAAGTGGCGCAGTGAAATCTTATAGATTTCACTGCATCACTTCTACGACCCTTGCTTGCATCGGAATGCCCCCCCTGCATACATTATACCTGGCGCAGGTATAATGTGGCGCTGGGGTTTACAAAGTGATGCATCTAGGTAGATGCGTCACTTTGTAAATATGGTGCAACAAGGCTCAATTTTTACGCTGCTGGTGCGTCACAAAAAGTGACGCACCGGCAGCGCAAAAATGACGCTAGGGCTCATAAATAAGCCCCGGTGGCTTTCAGTCGCAGAAGGAGAGGAAGTTCATTTCTGAGGAGCTATGACAGAAAAGGCTTCTTCCCTAGAATTTACCATGTTATGAAGGGGGATCCTCAGGAGCATCTGAGCCTGAGATTGAAGCTGACGGGATAGAATGTAGCGGTGGGCCCTGCACCAGAAGTGGTTAGAAGCTGAGCCCTAAAAGGCCCAAAGCGTCCAGCAAAGTGGAATAGTATATTAGACGGGAAAGCCCCTCTAGGATTGCACTCATGATGATTTTCAAATGATTTGTACATTCTGTAATAAAATACGTGAGTCAAAACGAAAAACAATGTTTTCTTAAAAATAAGCATTTTCAGTCATTCAAATATTGAGACTCAAGTATTTTTAGCCACAATGGTTTATGCTGTTTTAGTGAAGGTTGTATGTCAGGAAGGTTTTAGCAAAAATATTGTCTAATAAATAATGAGACCTAAATTTCATTTACGAAAACATTGCCCCCTTTGCCGTAGATGGTATAACTTCAATTGGGCTATAGTTTTGTACACAATATTTAGGACACAATATTTCTGTTAGAAAATATTTTGATTACGATATTATAATATCATACCTTTCTGGAGTCTCCTTAAATTGAAAGGCTATAAAAAAGGCTTACATGCTTGCTCAACTAAAGGTCTCACACCACACATAACTAATAATGCCTAATAAGGCTGCTAAAGGTTTGAGACTGGTTAGAGCCTATTCACAGAGTTATTTGGGTGTACATGAAGTGCTACTTCTGCATTACTCTTTTAAACACTCAGATCTGACATTCTGACTTGTATCAAAACAATCAAAATTTTGCCGAAAATTGCAATACTCAGGGAATATGCACATACAATTAGTAAAATATGGATAGGACAGTGCCCTCATTGCGCTTCTACAAACAGGGAGGTGGATGTTTGGGGCTAATCACGAAAAGGTACATAAAAGAGTACTCCTGAAATACTACTTCCTATATTCATAAATGCGTTCCTGAATCAGCCCCTTTGAGATCTCATGTAGAGGTGACTTATTCTTACTTTTCCAACTGAACTGCTTCTTGTATGAAGGGCTAAGATTAAATTGAGCACACCTGGTCCTCTTCTGTAATTGTAATGTTATAACCTATGTAAAAATGGTACATTGGTATCCCACCCACACTAAGTGGAAAGCACTGGATTAAATAACAAATCATCACTTATGCAGTTTCATAGGAAATGAATGTCTTTACTTAGCAACATTGATATGGGATCAATGTAATCTTTTCAGTAACTGAAGGATAGCTATATTTGTTCTGCAAGAGTCAGAACATATTCTTGGAATTTCCGGTTTTCATTTAGAATGAATGCCAATGGACTGTAATCTTTTCTGGCTGCTGGTTCCCTCTGCTGCAATCCCCGAATGCCAGAAATACAACTATATGTGGGCTCTGGTCAGCGTTTCCATCTGATATTGTTGCTTGTCTCATCTCACCACTTTGAGGAACAATAGCAGTTGAATTGCACTTTATGTTATTTTTAGCCAATTATTTATTACAAATCTTGCAAGCTTAATCTTGTAAATATAAAGGACCATATTCGCAAAGATAAATCTCTGAACTGATAACTACACACATGCTGTAATGCATAACTACACACATGCTGTAATGCACCTGCTATTGTGCCTACTTTTCACTTAAAATACAATTTCCAAAAATGAAACGTATAAAGTGCACCTAGTGGTAGGTGAGCATGATACCAACCCAACTTAGCCATATAAAGGGGGAGCAAAGGAAATGGTGCACCTCAAAATACAACTGTAATGATATCATATGTACCTTTATGGTCGTATTTTAGCAGAAAAGCTGCCTACCATCGACACAAAAAACAACCTATGCTGAGTAGAGCTCTTCAAGCCACAGAATAGAGAAAAGCTCAGATCTGAGCACAATAATAGATGAATGGCATTCCTTATCTGTTGGGGTACACGTATACATGCCACTGAGTGACCTCTATCCTCTTCGTTTTGTGAAGTGTGTCATTATGTAGCCTGGGCCATGCAACATCCCTAAGAAGCAGATCATCACTGAGTAGGAGGCAGATACTGTAATCTACTTTGTAGCAGACCACTACAGGAAACTGCAGTGACGTTCTGGTTATACTCTCAACAGAGATGGGAACGCAATAATATGGCAGTATGTCACCAACAGGGTCGATGCCTTGTTAGTGGAAGTAAATATGCTTAGGAACATTAAAAAAAAGTGTCAGTATAAGAAAAGGCTTGTGAAGGAAAAAATTGCTAGGACAGAGGTGGCAACAGCATTGCCTGTTGGCAGACACCAGTCATGCCTCAGTCTCCCTCCAGTGGACCAGTATATTCTCTTTACCATAACTGTTATAAGGAATCCCAATGTCAGGCCATATAAGATGCTCACAATTCCTTCATTGCTTAACCCAAACACTCCCTGCCACTGTCATCTTATATATATATACAGAAAATATATTAGATTTGAGTCATACAGCCAAAAATATTTTCTGCCCCTATGCTCTTTCCTGGCAACATTGGCCATCTGACCCTGACTGCATCATATTTAAATCCATGCACATTAGTTTTTAGAGCCTCTATCACATTGGCCCCTCTTACCTGCAAAAGAAATTCCAACATTACCTCCCTTCACACCTCCTCTGGTCTTGAGAAGTTCGAGTCCTCACCATGCCCACGTTTTATCGCTCTAGAGCAGAAGTGCATGTCTTCACTTTGACAAATAAAAAGACTTGAATAACTATCTCTGTGCGGGTCGGTACCCTCTATCAGCTCAAGCATTTATGTTCAAGCCATCAAAACCTGACACTTGTCTACTTAATTCACCTTCCTTTCTCTACTTTCCTATATCATCTATCTCCTTTTCAATCCTATAGCAACAGGACCACTGTTTGGTAACAGCTGTGGTGTACAAATTGCATTACATTACATTAAACTTTATTACAAATAAATATGTTGACAATTCTATACACACTGCCCTGTACACAGCAAAGCAAGAAATGTTAATGTTGACAGGTCTATCTTTTACCGCCCCCTAGCCCTGTGGTGGAGCACTGCACGCAAAGGCAGTTGCTACCACATTTGTGGCAGGTTGTCAAATAGGATTGGCAAAACACCACATTCACACCAACTACCAGCTGTGTGCCGTAGCAATGTCTTTCTCAAACACACACCAGTGAAAACTGCAAATTATGTAGTGGAATGACACCACTGTCACCACATCAATTCCGTATGTCCATCCTCAATCAACAAACCACCCTGAAATATATATTGGTGATACATCTCGATTGAAATATATGAACCTCATGCCTCTGTCACCACTGCAGCCAGCTGTGCGAGTCTCACAGCCAACTTCCACCACTGGTTGTCCTGTCTGCTGAGCCACGTAGTCTAGCCAAATGGCCTATGGCAGTCTCTGGTAAGTCACCATCATCCTGAACAATTATCAATATGTGTTTTGTTGGGGACACTGACTAGAAATGTACAGTTAAATCACTTTATTACATAAAGGTAATGGTGAAGCATGCATCTGCATATAATAGATGTGTCCACATATCCAGTTCTCCTATCCGAACAAAAGTCATCCGTCAATGAAATTTGCATCATGGCTGTCAAGAACCCCCTGAACTTATAGTGGGTAAATGAGAACTTTGATACCGTAATTATGTATACCTTGCAAATAACTAACCAACAAAATACTAACAAGCCACAATGTGATGGCCCACGGTTATGATGGACTGCCAAGGTATCTATTTCTGTCAAATCAATTTAGTGCTGACTCATGTTGGGGTAACTCTTCAGGAGTCTGGAGGCAGTCGGGTTGGCTTATTGGGCTCAATTCAAGTAAATCAGAGCGCTTACCACTGTTGTCCATTGGCGTAAACTTACTTACGGACCCAAACTATAACACCATGTACTATCCTTTAGCACTTGACTTTCAGAGTAGCGAATCCAAGCAGCTCTTGACATACCCAGGATGGTGATTTAGGGTTAGGGGGTCAGAACTCAATAAACATCATGCAACAACCAATACATCACCTTGCATCAAGTACTTTAGTTTATGAAAAATAAAAGAACTTTGATTATGCTTTCTGCACAATGTGATATACTATGTACAAACAACAGAGGATATGTATCACTCTTACTAATGAGGAAAGTTTTCACAGTAATTTTGGGTAGTCATTAATGGAAAAGTGGATTGGCCTTTCACCTTGTGAGCGGATTCTGAGAGAAGCTGTATGGGCAAGTGCAACTGGATTTGATTTGTTGCACAAGGGTCAGCGGTCAAATTCTCCCTCCCAAATGGGTGTCCCTTTCCCCCACAACTCCCTTGTTCCGGTACAATGACGCACTGCTTGACTATCCTTGCAGAGCTGGTGAAGTTCAATTGGCAAGCAGCACTTGCAAACATTGCTGGTCAGTGGTGGCATATTCGCTTCTGTTAGTGTGGGTCCTGTATATCCCACTGAGAGGGGATGCAGTGGTCCGTCCTTACTTTAACCTTTGGCAGCAGTGAACTGTGGCCAGTCCCGCATCACCTCTGTATTTGCCCATCTGTTACACAACGCCATGTTCTTAAGATTTTGTAGGCTTTGTATTGTCACTCAGAGAACTGATATATAGATTTCAATTTTTTTTTTATCTGATATCATTTATAATAAGGTTTCAGCAGAACCTCATTTCCTGCTAATGTGTAACTGCCAATATATGTTTCATGAATAATGGCCTCTTTATCAGAGCTTTGAATTAATCTAATATTTCTGAGACTTCATTTGCAAATTAATTCATTTGGTCATGAAGTATACTTTTTATGTATCACTCTTGTTTTTGTGCATAAGATGAGAGTGCTAAGGTTCATTTCTCAAATTAAATTTTCCATGGCCATAGTGTCATCTTATTGAAGCTGGGGGCATGATGAGCTATGTCTGTTGATGATGTTCTAGTCAAGTGAGCCTTACCACGTTCTAGCTGATGGGTATCGTGCTTCACATTTGAGCGCCCTCAACCTCAGGTGTGTCGCAGCAGCATCAAAAGTACTCAGAAAGAGCTTGCTGGGAGCTGCAGTGCTCACAGTCATGGAGATCTTGCTACTTGTGTCCTCATGAGGTCATTAAATAAAAAACACTATGCAAACAAGCAGTCTGAGTTCATATGGCGGTCACAGATTCTCTAATGCTGAATAATTTAACGAAACTGTTGAGTTCTATAACACAAACAGCCTGAAAGGTAGATGTCACCTCTACTGGAAAGGCAACTCTGGGTCCACAGACCTCACTCTGCATATGATAGCGT
Source organism: Triturus cristatus (assembly GCF_964204655.1). Lineage (NCBI taxonomy): Eukaryota > Metazoa > Chordata > Amphibia > Caudata > Salamandridae > Triturus > Triturus cristatus. The sequence goes on from NC_140588.1 coordinate 88,332,988, forward strand.
CAGTCTTGCTTGGTGACTAGTGTCTTCCTTTTGCCTAGGCATCACCAACATGTATCCTGGGAAGTCAGTCAGCTTTCTCTCCCTCTAAGTAGGGTAGAGGTAGCCCCTCCAGGAAGACTAGTCACATTTCCCCAGGTTACTGGTCCTAAACCTGGCAAGGGCAAGGGCAGTTATTGTTCGGGACCCAACTCTGGGGGCAAGTCTCTCCGACACATAAATGGCCCGGGAAGGGGCAGGTCCCTATCTTTCTCCTTTCGTGACAATCCTCAGTTTGACCTGTCATCATTAAGCCCTGTATTTTACCTTAACCCCAAAAGAAAATTCTGCGATTCTAGAGAAAATGAGAACTGGCAGCTGCCCCTATCCTTCTCCAGTGATTTATCCTGTATTAAATGGGTAGTGTGGGGAGTCTGGCAAACCTGTCAGGGAATCTCTTACCTCTAGGTGATAGAAAACAGAAACTCACCCTCGAATCCCCTTAGCAGTGTGCTCACACAAAGGTAAGAATTTCACTAATATGTGATTATTAATTATGCAGAATTTCTCTACAAAGTATAAGTATCAGAAAAATCATAATTATTATAAACTCAGCAGAAAATATGGAAATCAAGGCAAATGTTATATAACTCTTGAACATAGTTTATCCCACATTCATAACCCTTTAGTCTAGTCAAATACCCAAAAATGTCTACATTTTGTCTGACATCTAATTCCCATGGCTTTTCTGATTTACTAAGGCTACATTATTCAAAGCCATGTATGGTTTAATTGCATACCATATGCTATCATTGAGTTAGCAGTTGGAATTCAGATCTTCAACATCTCTCCTCAGCAACCCGTCTGTGCGTTTGACTCTACTCCTGCACCAGTACATGATATACATTTATCACCAAAGATATCTGATGGAATGAAGAGGGGTCAGTCATACTGGCCTTTTACTTTGCTACAAGAATATGCAAACAATGCCCCTTTCTACAATAGCTAACACTACTTTTTCCTGCTCCATTCAAAGTCATATCACTGCAAGGTCATTTTCTCTTGTGAGCACACATTTGTTAACATTACCATTAAAACTGTAAGCCAACTTTCTAGGGTCTAGCCCTGTCACACGCATTCTCTAATATTAATTAGAGCCATGCTTACATACATTCAGGCCGGTCTTCCATAGAATGGTCTTTATTGTCTCAAGTAATCTCTGCCACACATGACCGACCAGTTACAAAGGATCCGTGGAATGTTCTTGGGAGAAGCTATTCGGATTGCATCTTATGTCTGCCTCTGCCTCAAATCCTTCGTCTTAGATGCCATTAATAAATGTCACATCTGCTCTCCACACATCAGAAGTGCTTCTTATAATCCAGCAAGTAACGTCAATGCGGCATCCTTGTACAACACGGATGGGTAAAAGACCTGGTCGCAGAAAATTGTTAGAACAATTTAAAACCACACACGAGGTTGTTCTCCATTGCAGGCGACAGGTAAAGGGCCTTCCTTGCAATGGTTCCTACGTGCTGTCAGAAGAAACACTTGGTTTGGTGCTCATGGACATTGGCGTTCTGACATCACACGCCCACACTCTGTGAAGCCGCATGGCAGTGGCCAGCGACTCTGTGGCTCCTGGATCCCGGCTTTCGGCCCTTGGCCCTTGGGATGTGCTTTGGGCTTCCTGCCATTTTCACTTTGGGTTCCTTTTGCTGTGTATGGTTCCAGGCCCTGGTCCTCGGCCCTAGGTCTTGTGTTTGGATCCCGGCCCTGGGTGAGTGCACTCGCTGGCATAAATAGCACCTGCAGATAGTGCTGGGGTGCTGACAAGGCTCTAGCACCACGGGCTCCTCTGCGGCTGGATCGAAAGTGCCGGTGTTAGGCGGGTGTAGCTTGCACCCACAGGGGGCCGCTATGTTGCACTCCCTGCCATATGTCATTTATGGGAATTCAGCTTCTTCCCTTCTCCAGCCAGGTGGACAATACTTGGTGGACTATAATGACAAGCAAGTGACAAATATGTAAGTTAAGTAGTGAGTGGCGTAATATTTGTGTAATTACGTTCCCTCTTCTACAATCTCCTCTGGAGGACACGTATCCAGGCAAAGTCCTACACGAGCACAGTTTTTACCATTCCCTTGGAAGCAGCCCAGATGCATGTGCCGCATGACTCTAGTGCTTATGCCTAACTCACAGAAGGAACAGTTAGACTCTATATCCCCAGAAATGGTATTGCTCTCTGCCCTTCCCTCCACCTAGCTGATGTCCCAGGAGTGGAGGCTCATGTAGAATTTCAGGGAAGACAGAGAGAGGTGGGTCGGTGGCAACTCACATCGGAAGGAGAAGTAGGGGACAGGAGTGGGACACCGTGTGGGGGCAGGTTTGCTAGTGGTCTAGTGCAGCTAATGGACTACTTTGTGGCAGTCCAGCAGCAACTCAAAACTGTGTTGTGGATCCTGAAAAGTCTCTGCTGGTAAGTTTTAGACAGAAAGTGCCCCCTGGTAGACATGAAAGTCATGAATCGGACTTGACAGACAGACAAGACATGACAGTCAAGAAACTTTGCTCAAGAAGACTGATCTTTTCAAGAGCTTGTAAAAAAATAAAAGCTGATCCCCTGAAAAATAGGACTCTTCAAGTGAATTCATTGAAAGGCTTCAATGCAATTTTTACCTTTTTTCTAAAAGAGAGGCTGGATCTAATAAGTTGGCCTCAGTCAAGGTATATCGAGAATTACATTTAGATGCAAGGGTAGAAGGTGAATCCTCCCATATGCTGTGTAAATCCACTGCAGCTAATAATTCAGAAGAGGATCAAGTCCTGGCATTTTCTCCAACTAGGGAAAAGGTACCTCTCCCTGATATTGACGTTTTGTTCAGCCAGGTAAAATCACATAGAGTAACTTCTGACCCTCCCCTTTCCCAGCATCCATTGGAAAGAATGGAGGGCCCTCCCCTGGGTCCCCCACCTAAGATGCAGCTTTTTAGCAGCACACTTTCTGAGAGCTTCTAAACCAAGCTAAGAGTCTGCGGTTCTCTAGACTTGCGGTTGAGCCCACACGCTTCTTGTTGCCTCACGGGGAACTCTGTGCAGCTCTCGTATTCATTACTCTGCCTAGAAATAGTACTGTCTTCAATTCTGGCTTTAATGGAGAAATCAGTTAATAATACTGACCATATTTTGGATTCTCTTTTGTCCCTATCCAAGTTCCTGATTCTTGATAGGAGAGCCCTAGTGGAAAAGGCCACCTCTTCATTGGCAGCATGTTGTGACTCCAAGAGCGTGCACCTGAGTGAGTCCCAGTCTGAGGCTCTACCCCCTAGCCTCTCTTTAAGATGTCCCCATTTGGTGGATACTGCAACCAATCACAATTTTAAGGCAATGGGTACACAGGCCGGTCGGACATTTTTGCAAGTCATAAGACAAGAAGAGCCAGAGTTCAGCTGAGAATGATCAGATTTATTCCCTGTAGAATCTCTTTGACCAAAAGAAAGTCTAGCTCTGTCTCTATCTTTTATCTCTCCGCCGGAGAATGAGAAAATAGAAAAAGAGACTCTTACTTCTATTTCAAGTCAAAGAAGCAATAGTACCACTGCAACCCCAGGAAGAAGAAAGCAAGAAGAAGAAGGGTAAGAACTGGCAATAGCCCGCAAGGAGGAGGAAACTTCACATAACTAGGAAAAGGCGTGAAAGGAGAATTCGCTTTGATCCATATTCTCCTCAAGCTCCAACAATAATGGACACAGTGGAGGATGTATACCCTGTGGAAATAGTAGAACTATCTCCTTCTCAACCAACTCTGGGGATTTCTACTGTGCTATCATCAAACACATGTGGAGAAAAGACTTTGGGTGTATAAATCTTGTCCCTCCCAACAGTGGCCCTTTCTTGTCAGCTGAACCCCCCCACACCAAGGTTTTTATCTCTAAATTGTGGGTTAATACTGTTTAAAGTTCTCATGTGGTGGGCATGTTGGGGATAATTGTGTCTGTAATCCACAGACTGTGCCTTTGACTGTTGATTTTATTGCCAACTTTGACCGGGAGATCTTTTTGAGTAAGTCATTCATATTGGGTTGCTTTTTAAGATATTCCAGATCTACAGATAGTTCGAAGTAGTGATCTCTCTTTGCTCCAAATCCTCAAACATGGGGTAATTTGCGGGGCTAGAGTGACCTTAAACTCCAAAGCGGTGTCTAATTTAGTAATCTTAAATAGCGATAAGCTGCACTGTCGTGGTACTGAGGTATTTCCCTTGCAGGGGGAGAAGGTTATTAAAACCCCTCCATAAAAAATCCTGGGTGAAGGCAACCATCTTTTAAACTCTCCTAGCCAAGGCTCCTCCCCAAATGAGAGAGAACGCAATTTGTGGGTCTCACTGAGAAATAGGGTTAGGAGGGTTCTACTGCTCCAGGAGAAAGAGGAGAAGCTGATTCAGGCCCGAAATCAAGATGGAGGGAGGTACAGCTGGGAGGGGGGTGTGCTTAACTCCAATAGCTCTACAGGACTAAAATACTGCTCCTAGTAATAACCATAAGGTGATTTCTTGCAACGTAGAAGGATTTTATATCAACTATTATGGTGAGAGAGGCATGTACAAATGTAGTATTAGTTGGTGACCTAAATGCCAAAGTTTCTAGTCATGCCTTCTGGCTGTCTGCAAATGACCCTAAAGAGAAGGAATTAAAAATCCCCCCAGCTATTTTTCCTCCTAATTGTAGAGCTGATAAAAGAGGATTGCTTCTGTTAGAAGGCTTAAGGAATATAAGGAATATTGAATTCCTAATTGTAAACGGAAGAATAGGGAATGATACTCCAGCGAATGTTACTCATAAATTTCTTACTAGTGCCTCTATTTTCAATTATGTAATCACTTCATTTTCTAAGTTAACTATGATCTCACATATGAAAGTCTTGTAAAACCTCCATAGTGATCATATGGCGATCTCTTGTCCGACAGACATGAACTTAACGTAAGTAGGATCTTGGTACTTTAAAGACGTATCTGTGGGGTTCAAGAGATCTACTGGTAAAATGTATTGGAATGCCAATGCATCTGCAAAATTAAAAGGATAAGTGACAGCACTGTTAGGTGATCTGTAGCTTTTTTCCCTGACCCATTAACTAAGCATGGAATCGGGCACAGCTAAAAGAAGCAGCCTCTAGTAAGGATGCCAAAAAATATAGGGAAATTATTTCTGACAGCTTCTGCTCCGGAGTAAAGTAGTTTGGAGAGTGTATCTGGAAGATCTCTATTCTGACAATGTTGATTCAGTGTGGCCGCATTCTCCTTGTATTGAATCCCCTTCTTCTGCTCCAGTATATGGTGCACCCCCCTATGAATGAGATTGTGGACATTATTAAGGGAATGAGATCTTCTGGGGCAATGGGCCCGGACAAAGTGCCCATTACTACAATTAAATGGGTTCCCTGGTTATGAGCTTCTTACCTTTCTCAACTGTTTGCCCATTGTTATAAGCATGGTGTTACCTCTCCTTCTTTGTCTTGAAGCATCTCAATCTGATGGTATAAAAAAGGGTCCAAGACATCTCCCTGGCAACTATCGCTAAATAGCACTACTGGATGAAGTAGGGGAAATATTTGCCAGGAGTATCTTGGAGCACCTTATGGGATGGGTTGAAGAGGAAAGAATTCTCCTGATTAAACAAGCAGGTTTTAGTAAGAAACATGTACACTTGATAACATATGTATGCTGAAACCTATAGCAGAAAAGTATACCTTAAGCTGAGGGTTCAATGTTTATGTGGTATTCATAGATATTTCTACACCCTTTGACAGGGTGAACCGTCCAACACGATGGAAAAACACTAAAGAAGCTAGAGAAGCCCGATATTCTCCTGTCATTAATATTTGCCCTTTACTCCTCCACATGGTGCCAGATGTTAATCAGGGGGAAAACTAGGTCTATCCTCTACAATTTTAACGAAAAATTACCTGAAACAGGGTTGGCTGCTATGCCCTTTACTTTTCTCATTATATGTATTCTACCTTCCTGACTGCATTGCATCCTAAAGGGAGATGTGCCCAAGATGGGTTTTCGTTCCTTCCCATGCTTGATGTATGCAGATCACATTGTGATCATGGACCTAACGTCCAAGGGCCTGAACAACAGGTTACTGACTTTACAACAGTATTCCATCCTCCGCTATTTGAGGGTCAACATGTCAAAAAAGCAAGGTAATGATTCTAAAAAGTAGAAAGGCTGGGAAGACTAGCAAATTTGTTTGTGGCTTAGGTCAATAGAAGCTGGCGATTGTAAAGTCATACCCTTATTTAGAGAAAATTGTTGCTGGTAATATGCTGGAAAAATCCCATATTGAATTTTGTTCCATTAAGGCCTCCTCGCATGCTAATGGGTTGCATGTTGCGTTTATTTTATAATTCAATGGGGTGAAGGTATTTTACTCAGCTGATAACTGTTTTTGAGGCGAAAAACCCTCTGACACTATTATATGCTATAGAATTTAATAATGTGTCTATTAATGTGTCAAAATGGGAATTCCTCGAGATTATAGAAGGGCAAATTTTATGCACATTGCTCAATTTTAACTCTTCTCCGTCAACCCCTGCAATGAGGTTGGAATTTGGTTTGATGAGCTCCTGTTTGCAAGGACTGTCCAGTGTGATTCGGGGGGGGGGTTATTTGCTCAAGAACAGTGATAAGGACACCATGAGGGGTTTCATGAACAGTGAAGAATTCGGCTCAGAACAGGGTAAATATTCTTTGACTCAGGATTTTGCCTTGGCCCTGAGCTATTTTGACTTGCATAAAGTTCTGTCTTCCCTCTCTCCTACACAATTTAAAAGCTATTTAAAGGTCGCGACCAGCTTTGCATTGTATGCTAAAGAAAAGGGTGGTGCCAATATCTTCATCTTGCCGCCCTAAAGTAACTCAGCAGTTCCTGTCCTGGAATTTGCAACATGGACTTCACAGATTTTGGACACTGTTTTGAATGAATTTGCTCCTGTTAAATGATCTAACTGTAATTTGGTCCTCTTCTGGACATTTGGAGGAACAGTGTAATCTGTGTAATGTGGGGATTCATGATCTCAATCATGTGCTCTTTATTTGTCCCCATTGTCTTTTCAGTGCCGCCTCCTCATAAGGCCACTGTTTCTAAAGAATAATATCAAATCAGTAGAGATGGCACACGAGTTTCTTCTCCACTACAAAAATGAAGGAATTTGCACAAAAGTTTATACATTTTTTAAAGTTTTTATGAATTTATATTGGTTTGTGTTTAGGATTGTTGCTGGGATGATACGATAATTTGCATAGATGTGTGAATATTTTAAGGCTACATTTAATTATTTTTATTTGTGCCCTAGTTGCTGCTATATAAATGAGAGTAGGTTGAACATTTTGTTTTAACATATGCCTTCTTTTGCTATTTCTGTAATGCTTGTTCCTTTTTGTATTTTGTATTTATTTTTTTGTTTTGCTTTATGTGTAACTATGAGTTCCAAATCATAAATAAAGAATTGAATTGAATTGCCCAACCCGGCAACTATAATCATTTTGCTACTACCAGTGTCAGTCCTCTGTAGCCCGGTGAGGTGTCAATAGAGGTGACAAACGTTATACCCATCAAAAGAAAGGTGAACCTGATATGTTCCTTTGAGCACAGAGCCACTATCTGGGTCTCACTCGCTATCACAGGAAGGCCCCAGTGCAGGACCATCATCATCTTCATGTGAGCTGGAGTGGGGGGGTCAAATCATTACAGATTTTTGTATTAGACATTTTGAGGCAGGTGCTCAGCAATGCTGGGGACCTTTCTATCTCCCCATATTCGAAACCTGTGAAGAAGTAGGTCAAGAGATATGGATTATTGCTTATGCTCAGCAGGCATGGGGGTGTATACTTCAAACTGCTTGTGCTATGTATCTTTCAGAGAATTAAAGGTTGGTGGTGTTTACAGAGTCTTGGTTGAGTTTGGTGTGAGGTTTCACATGTGGGGAGTACTTTATTTGATTAAAAGTATAATCCTAAAAGCAGAACATACATACCATACGTATACAAAACTGAGAGATTAAAAAGACCAGAATATGGTAAAACTATGTATTTTAAAACTACATAACAGTTGGTTACCATAAAAAACAATCAATAATATAAAAAGAAAGTGAGTATTGCAGCTAAAAAACTACAAGTAGAGCACTGAGTTGCAGAGAGACCCAAAGGATAAGAACAGTTCAGTGAAGCAGCTATCAGTTGTCTATAGTCAGGCTCAAGTCATCGGGATCACATTCCATAGTATTGCAGAGGCAGAGAACACAAGTTTTATACAGAGTCACCTGTGCACTTCCTCGAGATTGTTACCGGGCCTGTAATTTTCTGGTTAAATTTAGGGTATGCACAGTGAATAAAGATTGTGATGCTTATATTTAAAGCAGTGTTCTCTGGATTCAATGCGGCAATGCTTGCCTGCCTGCAGGACAGGACTCCCAGTCTGTTCCACTGTGACCTCAATTTTAATCTGCGCTGGGCAAGCAATGCAGGGCAGCGGCATACAACATGCTCCAAGGACTCCTCCAAGCCCCCGCAGCCCCTGCACTGTAGCTCATCTGATGTACGACGCTAAAGAGGTAGATGTTTCAAAAAATGCCAGTCCCCCAATCTAAGTGCCATAAACCGCATTTTTTAGTACAGCAGATATGTGCAGGGCAGGTATGATGGAAGAGAAGTCAGCTGGTAAGAGTTGATTACTGCCCATGCGTGCTTGCGTTTGGCAAAAAGAGCTTTGTCAGTATTATGAGACCACATACAGATGCACTTCTTGATACTTGTTTTAAAGACTATGCTACTGGGGTTGAGATTCCAGAGCTCTCTTGCAGATAGTTGTTGTACACATTCATGAAAGAACTGACTATAGGACCCACCTGGGTTGTTAAGAGTAATATCTGACCACAAAAGTGACTCAAGGGACCCAGCTCCAGCCTGCCTTAACTTATGGCACAATTTTAGGTAAGCACCTGCGCTTATAATTTCGTAATTTAAAAGGCCCAGTTCTAATCGTATCTGTGCAGCCGAGGCAGATTTTGGCATATGAAAAACTCTTTTATAGATCTTAGTCACTTGTTGATTTAATATTGCGCTCAGTTTGCCCCGGGAAATTTCAATGCCATAGGACATCGAGGGGCCAATTTTGGCTTTCATTACATCCAACATTGGCAAAAGACTCTGGCCTGTCAGTTAGTTTGAAAGTTTTGAAAAGTTCACTCGAAGTGTCATAGCTTTCATTAAGATGTCGCTGCGGTGTTTGGCAAGGGTACCCCTGGAGTTGAAATTAACCCCCAGGTATATGTAAGATATTCCTACCACAAGTGCAGAGTTTTTATACGTCCAACCACCGCCTCCGTACTGTTTTCCGCCGAATATGACTAGGTTTCACATGTGGAGAATGCAGTGTGTGATGGCTCCTTGACAATGACCTACTTCTCCCAGAAGTCCCTGAACTCTCATGTTGTCTGAAAATGGCAGCGGTCATATTAAATTATCTGGTATAACTTTTAAAGCATGCTTGCAAGGCAATCAGGCTACAATGTTGCAACCAGGACCTTGGTATTTAGATTGAGAATTTCCTTTTGCAAAGAAAAGTTTCTTCCTTGAGAGTTGATTTTTGGGAATATAGAGAAGTAGTCTGAAAAGTAAGTTGTGTTGAGAAACCTATGTTTAAGCTAGTAGAACATGTAACTTTCAACATTGTGAAGGACTTCAGAAATTTTTGCAGGTAAGCTTCGGATTCGATGCTAAGAGGAACTGGATGAATTCCCCTGTCAAGATTAAGTTACACGTGATATTTATGTACAATTATGCATGAAGTATTACGTATTTTTAGAAAGTAATAAACAAGTTGCCAGTGATAGGAACAAGAGAATATTAATGTTTGCTAACTCGTTTAGCAGTAGCACAAATTTGTCAATTAAGAACTAAGCTTATCTTCAACAGAGTGCGCATAGTTACAAAGCTTGAAGCAAATATCTTACAAAGAAGGGAGAAATGTTTATGAACATATACATAAGATTATCATCTGTTTTTTAAGCTTTTTGACAGATTGCCCAGCCCACACTATGATCTAACATTAGTGATGGATTCTAACACAACTCTGTCTGAGTTATTAGATGTTGTAATTACTTTACAGCAGGCATCAAGTCGGTGAAATCTAAGAATAAGGCCTTATAATCAGAAATAATCATAGTCAAACAAGATATTGGGGCCAAGCAATGAGAATTTAAATCTCACCCACCATACGTCAAAAAAGTATAAAGGGGATCCAAAGACATTTACAACATTTAGATGCATTTCCATGTAAAACAGTGGCATTTTCAGATGAATACACTAAAGCAGCATTTGTTTTGTCATATTTAAGTGGGCATGTTGCAAATTATAATGGAAAGACATGATCCATTGTAGCATAATTTCTCTGCGTTCTGCAGTCAAATGAAGAAGTTCTTTGTAAGAAAGCTAAATACTCTCACTTCCTTGAGGTGAAAAAGATATTCCAAAAAGATTGTTCATACTTAAATCAAAAAGTCTACCTTTGAAGAAATCTATGTTCTTTTCTGAATAAAATGTGAGTCTGAATGACTTACTGGTGCACACCATACCACAGAACACTACTCAGGGTGAAACAGACTCTCTTTGGTATTTGCCCTAGTGTGCAGACATTTCCATGTGGGCAATGCTCAGTCTGGCGGTTCACATCACCTGCAAAAACACTACACCTAGACCTACGCAGGCCATGGGAACTCAGAAATCTTATCAACTGTAACTCTACCACTATTACATATCTTATCACGTGTCCTTCTGACCATAAATAAAATAGGATGTCCTCCAGCTAAATAAAGATATGGATATACCATACCACAGATGGGTCCTCCCTCTAAATCATATTGAGTACAATGGGATCCCCTCTTTCTCTTACCATTATGACTGTTTCACCTTGCTCCCGTAAATCAATATTAGGCACACAAACGGGTTAACTTTATGACAAGTTTAAATGTAATATGCACGGCAAGCAGCATCTGTACATATCTTCCTGCAGTGACTTACAATGAAGATTCTAGATAGATGACATTTTGAAACATAAATATATGTGTAGGAAGGTACCCAGTACACCATACCACCATATGAAAAGTTGTAACTTCGCTAGCACTCGTCTTCAACAATAGATCCCATAATACTGTTGGGATTGACCCTCTTGCAGTCTATAATCGAGTAAGGAAACAACCATTATCATCATTCCATGGGCACACGCACTACATGTGAGGTTCAGCCATAGACGCCATGCACAGAGCCAGACAAGTGTGTGTTTGGAACCCTCAAGGATGCAGTCTCCTTCAAATACAGCTGTCCAGGTGAGAATGAAATACGAAGCCAGGACCACTTGGGGTAAGATTAGGTGAAAGCATCCCATGACACTCTTGACAGCGTGATTATCAGGCCTCAATGATTATGATTTGACTACTGGAAATACAGTACGGGCAACTTCTGTGACATATCCTCTTAACCTCTAACCTGTGTTTATCTCTTACTCGGTACAGTGTGTGACAATAGGAGCATGCCCTATGCATTCCTTTGAGTCGTAGTAAGATAACAACAAGGGTGACAGACTGATTTATTTATTTTAATTATTTCTCTAATCACCTCCACAGTGCAGTGTTGTGTACTTCACATTGTATTGCATGGTATTTGTATTGTTTGTACCCCATGTATATTTTTGAGTAGACTGATGCATACACATTTCACCTGCCATACATTAAAAAACCCTGTGCATTTTGCATGCTGTGTGCAGTGCTACATGTCTGTCTGTGTCTTGAAAGAATATATGGACTAGTTTTTATGTAAATATATTGGTATGTGTGTGTTGTTGAAGGCACTACCAGGTGTTATATAGTCAGGCAAAACAAGCTTTCATGTTTTTTCTTTGTATATACTTGTCCCCCATAACAATTACCAGACTTGTAGGGATAAGAGTTGACACAAATAACATTTTAGGGTCTAGTATTAGTCCTGATAAAAACCTAGGACCCTTAGAGGCCAGTGAACAGGCTGAAAAATGTTGACTCCATATTGGATGTATGGATAATAATATCCAGTAACATCATATATACTAACTGTTAACTACACCAAGAGCACCCAAAATAAAAGGAAACTGGGATGACACATAGGTATATTTTTCAACAGCATCAGAAAATATCATAAGTGCTCCCTGAGATATTGTTGATCCTATCCTGTTTCCAAGGACGTGGATCACACCCAATAATGAAGCATGCCCCTACTGGAGCAGGTATGTATTTTAGAAACATAAGTATATTCTTCTACGTGTACCTTTTTTCTGTATGTAAGATCGTTAGGTTGGGTGCTAGGGATATAGAAAGAGAGACAGTATCAACAATACCCTGAAATCCCTGTCCCCCTCACCCAAGAAAATACAATCTGGGGCAATACAAGATTGACTGCTTAGTTAATATTTATTAGTCAGGCAATTCTGTGACTCACTCTGGGTGGTTATTTTGCGAAGAAACAATTCCATGTGCAAAAAAGTCCTTGAGTAATTTGCGACCACTGTTAATAATGGAACGTTACTACATGTGGCCCATCATTAAAAACTACATTCACTACATATCAAATAAAATCAAAAATATTACTGAATGTTGGATTTTTAAAATTATTGTTTAAAAATTATTTGTATTTAAAATAATTAATTATTAAATATACAAATAATTTGATGGGTAAATGTGCTATTAAATCTTATTTCCTGGTTAAAATTAAATATTTAAAATTAATGTACATTCATATTTTACATTGAAATCTTTTAACAATTTTAAAGAACAAAATATTAAACTTTAAAAAGTCCTACTTTTCCATAGGGAATGGAGATTTCCAGTTACATGTGAAAAGTTTCTAGTAGTAATTTTACACTCACTAGCCCTGTTGTAGAAGGCTCCACCCTGATTTGAGGTGATGGAGACATGCAACTCTACACTCTACACCTAGATGTCAATCTACAGTGGGAAAGTGTAAATACCAAAAAATTGTACAGGGAACACCTAGATGTAGTACCTATATGCATAAATAGAGTATATTTTGTCTTCAGGACCAGTGTGTTTTCATATGTATATGATTTTGTTAGTTTGTTTTGAGTACCATCAGGAAAAGATGTGTTTTGATCTAATGGATGTCCCTTATTTCAAAGTGATTTTGTGTATGCCTTAATTGACTTTACAAAACACCACTATTTATTTTGAAGCTAGAACAGTACAATTAAAACCTGACTATTTTAAGGCTGGACTTTTACTAATTCACCTTTATAAGTGTCATGGAGCTTTAGCTATATCCCCAGTTATTGTTTGAGCAAATTATCTGCCTTCTTGCTTTGAAGTGTTTAGTAATGTCTTTGATAAGGTGAAAGCAAACATGCTACCGCCATATAGAAGTAATAATTGATAGAATGATTTAAAACCAGGCACTCTAACACCTTCTCATCAATGCTATGCGCTCACTGGTTGACGGATGGATGCTTAAGCCTCCACAGTCACTTGCCTATTATCCAGAATTTTTCCTGACCCAAACACCTCTTGGCTTGTCAGATTTTGTGTTCTAGTGTTCCTATTTTGCAGCATTCTAATGTAGAACTTTCCTCATTGTTAAAACATATTCTTCCTATCATGCCATTGTGGACTAGCAGATTAATTGAAAGCTTTTTTTAAAAAAAACATTCTGGCAGTACAGTTAAATTACACAGTCACTGATAAGGAATTCCTGGCCATTAAGAGTTCTTTTGAGGGGTGGATATGTTACTTGTTGGGAGCAAAAAACAATATTGAAGTGCATTCTAATTTACACTGTAAGTCTTTCATCCTTCCTTGGGAATTGGTAGCCCCTTCTGCCTGCTTGCTCTCTGTTATTCCAGTCCTTTAGCCCCAGTCAATTAACATTGAGTCACCATCAGAATTAAGCACATAGCCCATTTTAAAATCAGTCATGACTCTGGCTACACACCTATTCCTGTATGTGTTCCCATTACAACAGGTGTTCCATTATCAGTCTCAGAAATTATGACAATACATGTTTGTCCAAGCCTATGGTCATTTTTTATTCCTCTCGCTGCTCTTTGTTGTAATATGTTGCATTGTGATGTGTCAAAAACAATTCAATAAAGATAGTTTAAAAAACACTGATATCAGAAATCTCCAGCACTCAAATTAGCCAGAGCACTCATTCACAAGTTAAATAGAATATGTTCATTTCTGACTATACTTTTCTGATAATTATAAACCTGATTCAAATAATGATAAAGCTGATGCTCTACTATGACAAAATCAATTTTGATGTGAGAGCTAGTGATGATCCATCATTCATTTTGTCCCCAGAAATTTTGAAGACAATTCAATTGCCCTAAATAATGTGGAATCATTTTTGTCAAGGATAGGTACAGAATGTAGACAAGGAGGCACCAGACCATAGGCATGATAGAGATGGATTGCTGTGTCAAGGAAAAACTATATATTTTAAGTCTGTTCACTTAAGGCAACTGTCTATGAATTAACTTCATAATTTTGAAGGTGGCTGGACAGTTAAAACAGTAGTAGTAGTCAGAAGGCATTATGGTGGTCCTCTTGATGAAATTCGGCTGATTCGGCGACGGGCAGCTGCGGCTCCAGCTGCAGCTCATCCTCAACGTAGCGTAGCGTCACCATTATGGTGGTCAAGTATGCTTGCTTATGTCAAGAGTTATGTACAAACTGGTATTATTTTTTCTCCAATTAATAGTCCTCAAACTAAACTGATAGTCTTATTGAGACCTTTACCTGTCCTACCTTGAGTGGATGTAAATCCCATTTCGCACACGAGTGGCACTTTCAATTGAGGTGGCAGGGAAATTCCTGACTATAACCTACTCCTGCTTGACTGTTACCCAGACCATCAAATTCCCGTTTGACAAATTTCTTTCACTTCTGCCTTTTTCTTTTTGCTTTAATGACTTCCTATCCTGTTTCTTTGTTTCCATGGTTTTAGTTTTCATTTGTGTTTTGCCTGTCTGCTTTTTGCTATCTTTCTCATTCATATTTACATTCATGTTTATATTTTCTCAAAGTGCAACTCTTCTTCTGCTTCCTTTTGTTTCAATTCTCAGTTTCCATGGTTTACTGTGATGAGATGCTGACTACTAATGAAAAGACAGGTATATATCTTTTAGTTTTTGGTATACCCATGACCCTAGGTAGCAACAGTGGTTTTAAGCCTAAATCTCAATTGTGTGACACTATGGCTTATGATTGTAATGACATGTTTCACAAAGTTGTGATCAGAGAGCTGAAAATTACCAGCAAACGGAAGCAGAAACTATTTCACAGTAAGATAACAAAAGAACAAAAATAAGCTAAGAGATCTTTACAGAGGTTGATCATGTATTGAATAAACCATCTGACAAAGGGAGTAATGTATTCTGGCCACGTGGCATGTATATGTTTTAAGCAGTGAGACAACTCAATGATGAAGAATGATATACAGATATTGTCAAAAAGTCACTATGAAAACATGCAGAAAACATCCAATGAAATGTATTTGTATGGAGGGTTAACAGTTTACTTAAATTAGAAGAGGATTTTCCTATCACACCATGCTTGTATTTACTGCCTAGGACACACACAAAATTAAGGTACCACCAGGAAGACCAATTTTTTTCATCTGAGGCGGTCTTACTGAAAAATTGTCAATATAAGTAGACCATTTTCTGATACCATTGGTACGAAATCTTTCATAGTACTTGAGTGATACCAAAGGCTTTATATCAAAAATAGATGTTATTGAATGCAATTATGAATATGTTATTCTTACATTATATGTGGCATCATTGTATACAATAATAAAATATGATGATAGAATTTGAGCATTCCAATGTTTTTTTTAGGTTGAGACCATTACAGATGTTTGGACATACATGTATGTTGATAACAGGGATTGAGTTCTGTTTGTACATCTTTATTTTTCAAGACAAAATGTACAAACAAGAGGCACTGCTGTGGTTACCTGCTTCGTCTTCTAGCTTTTCACATTTACACATTTTGTTTTAAGATTGAGACCATTACAGATGTTTGAACATACATGCATGTTGTTAACAATGATTGAGTTCTGTTTGTACTTCTTTATTTTTCAAGACAAAATGTACAAACAAGAGGCACTGCTGTGGTTACCTGCTTCTTCTTCTAGCTTTGCACATTTACACATGGGCTGGTAGGAGAAGCAAGTACTTTGGAGCTCTGAACTGAATGAGCACACACATCATATGCTCATCTGGCTGTGCTATTTTGATCATCTGTCCTTCATATGGCATGACAATTATGAGGAAGTTTTATGATGTATCAATATTATCAACCCGGGTAGGTTAAATTTACAGGACTCTTACACCATCAGTAATAAAAAAAATATATTTAGATTTACAATTAAAGATAAAGAAAAAAGAGATAACAACAGTGTTGTTTCGAAAACCTTCACTGGGAACAGCATCATGTGTGCAATGAGTCACCATCCATATACATTAAAATTGGGAACTCTTGAGGACCAGAAGACACTGTACCACCTAGGCTTCCTATTAGGCAGGGAAACATGTCATGTGTCAGAGTCTTGGAATGGGGGTACTCTATATACTTTGATCAATAGAGCAATTCAGCAAGCTTATCAGAAGACCCCATATATATTACTATTTAACAGACTTCCTAGGAAGCCCAGAGATCAACAAATACCAGGTAAGATTAATTTATGTATGCAGTACACAGTCAAGAAAAGTAAAGCTTACCCTTAGTAAACATTGGGGTATTTTAAAAAATATTATTGTTGGTGCAAAATTATAAGAACATCCATTGATAATTTTAGAAAGCCTAAATCATTTTGCTATTCATTAATTCACATTTACCTAGGAAAGCCCTTGTCACTTGTTGGCTTAAACCAGATAATGATTTTAAGCAGTGTGCTAAGTGCATTGCCCTTAAAAAATTGTGAGGAAGTAAGAATCAATAAGATTCTTCACTTACATATGACACATAAAATATATAATTCCTTCATGTGCACCACAGATTGTGCAGTCTACATCATCCAATGCCCATGTCCCAAATAGTATATTGCAATTACTTACTTTGAAGCCACAAAATGTATTTGAGAATACCTAAACACAATAAAATCTATAGATGTTACATGCCCCACAGGCACATATAACAACAATCTAAAATCCTAAATTTGTTTGTGAGTGATATCGTTAGAGAAAAACATCAATTGAGGATATAGCATACATATGTTATGGAGGTTGAATTCCGAATACTTAATTAAACATGGCTTTTCTGTCTCCGTGGCCTAAATATAACAGAATAGTATTGGTACATTTGTAAAATCTATGACTTGCATTCAATAGGTACTGGTATTAATGAACTGATTTTAATCTTTCAATACATGCACTTTAAGCCTTAGCGACTTTAGTGGGTTTACATCATTTCTTATATATGTTTGTTACAGGCTTAAGGGCCAGTCAATATTCGAATGAATATTTGCCCATATGGGCCGGATAATGTACTATAGAGACTTGAATCCACTTTCCACCTCTAAATGCTGATGCGACTGAGGATAATTTCCAGATAAAAAACAAAATAGTACATTGATTGGTAAAATCAACAGATCAATATAGCTGTGAAACCCTATTTAGAAACATTATTATTGTGCAATAGGTTTATTGGATAGGATTAAACCCAAACGTGGAACCAGGGGACTGTGTTAATATAAATGTTAGGAATTAATTTATTGCTGGGTCTCTGCTAAAAAAAGGCTATCTTTAGCCAGCTCTCTCTCCAGGAGTATTATGACAGTGTCCTTTGGTTATTTTGTATGAACTAGCTGGAACAATGACATTTAAATTCCCTACTTGTGAGGCCCCTGTTCATAGACCATATGAGATAGCAATGTATAATTGCTTCATGCCTCTCAAACAAGTGTATTGGCCGTTATAATTAGGGACACCATCGGATTGTGATCTGCAAAATGAGCGACTTGCAGGCATGAACACTACATATGATATTGAAGGGCGGCCACCTTTTGGGGAGGTGTATGTTGATGTGGGCATGACTATATGGTACCCAAAATGTCTGAATAACATTTTTAGCCCTGGCATCCTTGGCCTGGATTCCCCTGTCTTTTCGCCCCTAACTCCTGTATTTTTGACGTTATGCTGGACTTCGTTTTTGCTGGTTTATGTACTCTGGGCACTTTATTACTGCTTATCTATGCTAAAGTGCAAGTGTTCCCTGTGAAATTGGTGCAGCAAATATGTGCCACCTCCGCATCGACCTTCAGTGCGTCCAGATTTCCACCGCATCATCCACATACCAGAACCATCTTTAAATTCAATGCACTGCTTCCCCTTACAGTATGGATTTGACGCAACTCTTCTCCTGGGTGCAGCAGAACTGATGAATCGCCTCTCCAGGGATTCAGGAATTGAATCATCACTATGTTTTCCAACGCTTTCCGATGCTCCTGCTGTTTTTCTTTGTGGATTATGACGCATCTCAGGTACTTTGTGTAAAATCTCAGCATCCATAGAATTCAATGGACAGAATTGCTTGAACATTTTTGAAAAGTCATATTTTGAATTCTGTATGCTGGAATTTTCTTGTTTTGGTCTTGTTTGGTTTAGATGAAGATTGTTTCTTTTTCTAAACTGGTGTGGTGTCTATTTGTAGTGTCTTTACTATGTTACTGAGTGTGTTATGTACAAATACGCTACACATTGCCCCTAAGATAGGCCTGACTGCTTGTGCCAAACTACCAGGGGGTGAACAGTGGTTATCTTGAGTGTGTAATTCCCTTATCCTGGCTTGAAGGAATGGCTCCTACTTGTAGAGGGTGCATACCACTACCAACAAGAGACCCCCATTTCTAACAAACATCATTTTGCTATAGTATGAAATGAAAGTCCTAGAAAGATAGGATTTCATTGATATTGTACAAAATATTAATTTGCACCTATGTAATATTGTAAGTGCCCTTACATATATCAGTATATCCATACTGGTCATCAAGCTCACTGGGGCTATGGACATAAATATGATCCCTTTTATTTCTGAAAATTATTTGCATAGAACCTTCAGAGAAATGAAATCAAGAATGTATTTGTGTTTATGCACATTACGGAAATAATGTAAAATTGTATCAAGCAATAATATGGGGCCAAAAACCTTTTTTTTAAAGGTACTGCGGACCCGCAGAGGATCCACATATCTGCAATCCTGATTCAAAAGAGTCAGGCTCCTGCCCTTATTAAAAATAAGCCCCCCACGTTGTGGGCTATGCCCCGAGCTGTCGTCAATGATTTGTTTAGGGGATGTGAGCGTGCGCTCCTCTCCTGGAGCCTTTAGGAGGCCTTGGGGATCCCATCCTCTTAGGCCATTTTAATATTTAGGGGGCAAAATGAGGACCCCTCCTCAAGCCTTTATGATGCCCCGAGGACCCATCTGCTTGGGCTGTTTTTATTTTTAGCAGGGACGGTGGGGCCCGCTCTCTGAGCCGGTAGGAGGCCCCAGGGACCCCATTCCTCAGACTGTTTTTATATTTAGGGAAGGGAAGTCCATGGCCCCCCCCGGCCAAAGCTATAGACTGACTCAAGGGTCCACATCCCTCGGGGCCTGATCAAAGCAGTGATGAACTGGTAATTCCCATCCTGCAATTTCACAGGCAGGGAGCACAGGCTTGCTCCCTTCCAGCAGGAACAGAGAAAAAAGCTGCTCCCGCCCTCGTGGAAGCAAACCATTGGAGCCAGCTCCCACCAGCAACCAGGATGAGTGCTGGCTGGGGAGCTGTCACAGACCGCAGGGCCTTTGGCTCCCCCCAGGCTCCAAATATTTAACAAAGTAGTGGTGCCCTGGCTCAAGGGCACCCATGGTAAATAGGGATCCAAATACTATTTTATTTTATATTAATAAAAACTTAGAAAGTCACAGAAAAAACCTAAGGTTGAAGGTGCATTATAGTTATGTGAAAATGTCATAATGTTTAAAAAAAAGAAAAACACTGAAATTAACCAGTTATAGTTATCTCAAGTAACCATAAATCTCGCCCTAAAGTAACTGTAACTCACGCCCACACCACGCACTGTTAATTACCTCATATACTACATCCCTCATTACATGGTCTATGACACCGTCAATACCAACACGGCAACATCTGAAATGACAGCATTGATAGCAACACACTCCATGGCAGGGGTGCGAGTTATAGCTACTTTAGGGCACAAGACATTGTTACTTGTAGTACTATAAGTTATCAGATAGTTTGGAAGCTCTCCATGTAGTCCTGTAATTTGCACATGAACCTCTTTTAGGAGGCCGTTTTATACACAATTGGCCAATAGGCTTACCGTGGCAGGTGTGGTGATCACCAGTGTAGTGAAACACAGAAATGTATTGTTGATCTGACTTTTGTCAATAGGTGTTGTTTATGGTTTGTCACTTATGGTAAGTCAACAGTGTCTTATAGCATGATCAATTTTCTTGCCATAGGTAGGTCCATCTCTATTGGTTTATTGAGTGTGTTACAGATCTGCGACCAAAAGTTGGGTAGGTTTGGACAGTCAACTAGAAAGCATATTATATCACAGCCCAACTGGTCTTACCTCTATTAATTCCATTGGTGCAGCAATCCTGCCATTAATAATGTATGTGGTGTCCAATAGCAATTCTGCAGTGACTTTTCTCACCACTTTTGTTTGATTTTCAAATATGTCTTCCCACTAATTTTCTGTGTGTTCCATTTGTACAAGTGACTGAAAGAGAGGTTTAGAGTGTCACTGATATATTAATAAATTAAGAATCCTGCTGTCTTCCCTTTGTACAATCCTCATTGATTTACATATTTGAATATCTGGGAATCTGGCATGTCCCTTGGTGGCACACCCATTCATTTGGTGAAGCAGTGGGTCAGCTAGGGTTGCTTTTGGTGACTTAGCTTGAGGATTGGTACATCCGGTTGGCACTGCAGCTATGGACTCAGCAGAGACAAGGCTGCTTCCATTAACAGGTCACTGAACATGGGAAGGAGATGACCAATGAAAAACTGGAGCGCTTCTCGGTTTCTTATAAGAACATGGCTGGTGCAGGTCGCTCTTCCTGACCTACCATCTCCAGCGCTGAACAAAAAATTGAAGGGAATGAGAAGTAGCAGCTAATGTCTGGGGAGTACCGTGATAAAACTGAAGGCGAAATATAGGAAATCTGTAAAGATGAGAGCAAAGTCTTTTCCCTAAAAATGAAAAGTAGACTACTTCATATGTCGTTATGAGGTAGCAAGCAGAGAGAAAAACAAACAAACTGTAGACCAACCCCAGGAGATGTATCAGTTGGCCTTTGAGATCAGCAATAAGGAAATGCAGTCAGCATATCCGATTCAACTTGGGCTCGCTTTATATTTTTCTGAGTTTTATTATAAAATTATTTATTCTCCTGATACAGCCTGCCAACTGGCAAAAACGGCATTTGATGAGGCACTTGCTGAGCGGGACACACTCAATGAAGAACTGTACAACACAACAATATAATTGTAATCATGCAGCTTCAAAGGATAACCATACTTTGTGCACATCAGAAAATCAGGGAGACAGTGATGATCTTGGAGAGAGGGACAAGTAGTGACTACTACAATTCACTGTCACCGTCGGTCAGTATCTTAAACATGTATATCCTCAAACCTCAAGTAATGAGAATAGTACAGAGACTTTCACAACCTCAGTGTATCTAACATTTTGTTGGATGAAGAAATGCTTGGTTGGTCTTTGTATACTCAGTGAATACTGAAAGTCTTAAAATTAGGATTTTTCTCAGTTTAGTAGTAGTATAGATAGGACTCCTAACTCTAGGACTCCTAAATGCCTTCTGTGAATACCGAAAGCCTTAAAATTAGGATTTTTCTCAATTTAGTAGTAGTAAAGTTAGGACTCCTAACTTTAGGACTCCTAAATGCCTTCTGTGAGTACCGAAAGCCTTAAAATTAGGATTTTTCTCAGTTTAGTAGTAGTACAGTTAGGAGTCCTAACTTTAGGACTCCTAAACTGAGAAAAATCCTAATTTTAAGACTTTCGTTATTCACAGAAGGCATTTAGGAGTCCTAAAGTTAGGAGTCCTAACTTCTGTGAATACCGAAGTGAGTAAGTGTCTTCTGTGAATACCAAAATGAGTAAGTGCCTTCTGTGAATACGAAAATGGTAGTAAGTTTAGGATTTTGTCTTAAGTTAGTTCTGTGAATCGGGCCCTTTATATTTGGAGTAGAAGCTAAACAGATACACTTGATTTCAAAATGCTCTTCTATTCATTTTCAATTCCGTCTAGATTTGCATGGTTAGAGCGGGTTATTACTTTTTTTTAATGAAATGGGGTTTTGTGAATGCAGTTATTTTAACAAATTCCAGCCCAATCTGTGGAAAAAACTAATATTCACTTTTGATAAGGGCGACCTAAATTCTTCTTCTTGTGTTTAAAAGAATTTTAGCTCTCTTTGTTGCAGTAAATGGTCTAGAGTGAGAAGGCCAATCCTCTGCCACAGCAGCCACTGTTTGGGTCTGCCCCTTATGTAAGTGCCAGTGCTGCTCCAGATGGGTTGGTCACCATGCAATTTGGCATTAGTCTGTAGTAGTCAAATTAAAGAATGTATCCAGTTCCACATCAATATTTGTTTGTATCATGGGATTTAATGTCAATGAGAAAGGTGTCTTACACCTATATTATAAATGGAGACTTGGGTCTTGGTGAGTGAGGCTGAGTTTGATAAGGATCCAGGGCTGTGATCCTCCATCTTTGGCCACCGGTATATCAGTTGAAAAAGGTGAAGAGCTGTCTAGTAATTCTCGAAGCATGGGAGTCCAACACCCCCAAGTCCTCTATGGACAATTTAGCTTGAAATTCTCAATTCAGGTTTCATTTTGCCGCAAACAAATTCCTTAATTCCTTTGCCAATAGATCGCTAAAGAGTGATCCTAACTAAGAAGGCAAGCATACCCTAGCATACCTTGTAGGTATGGAAAGTGAGGGACCACCACCATCCTTACAGCTTATATCCGATCCCAAAGTGACAGATGCAGGTGGGGCCACTTCATATAATCTATGAGGGTTTTGGTCTTACATGGCTCCATATTATCGGATACAGTTCTCACCAGACCCCTGTTGACATAAAGTATTTAAGGTGGGCATATTTTCATTAGTGGCTTTCAAAGTACCCTGGTACATAGGTAGTGCCTCACTTTTGTGCCAGTTAATTCTATAACCTGAGATCTGATAATTGACCTATGGCTCGGGAGAGAACTATTTAAATCAGTAAGCATGAGTAATATGTCATCTGCATATAACAGTATTTTTAAGGGTCCTACTGTGGTGGGGATCCCGCCTGTCTGAGCAGATTGACGAAGGGCCACTAACAGGGGTTTAAAAGTAAAACAGGAATAATGGCATCAACAGACGGCACTACTGTTGTGTTCCCTTGCTAATGGGGCAAGGGGATGGTAAAAAACCTCCACAGTTCACCTGAGCGATGTTGAATTTATAGAGTCAGCTGAATTTAGAAATGGAATCATCACCTAAACCCATTCTCCAGAAGGTGCAGAGCATGTATTCCCATTCAATCCTATCAAACACCTTTTCGACATCTAGGGATAAGGCAATAATATAATCCTGGGAATCTTTAGCAAAGATAGATGGGCCAGAGTTCTTATGTTATTGCGTGACATTCTCCCTGGTACAAATCCCACCTGCATATGGTGGAAGCTGATAGGCCAGTATCCCTGCCAGAATTTTAATGCCTACATTGAGAAGGGATATTGAATGATAACTACCACAAAGTAGAGGTCCTTCCCAGGCTTTAGGAAGAGCACAGTCTGCGTTTTATTGGTGATAGAGGATGAGCTGACTGTCTGCTCTGCCTCTTGAAAGGAGTCATAGAGCAATTCTGTCACCTCAGGTTTTGCCCATTATAAACTTCCCCTAGGAAGCCATCTTCCCAGGAGAAATTATATAGCAATTCAGGGATGGCCTGCGTAATTTAGCTTTAAGTGATGTCTCCCTCTAGGAGCACACTACATTTGTCACTGACACACAGGGGTTTGAGATTTTTTTTAAAACTCTCCTCCTGGCTCTCATCTCTCACCAGTTCAGAGCTACAGAGTTTCTTGTAATATTGTGCAAATATTAACGTTATCTCTTGTGTACTTTGAAAGAATTGGCCTGTGACATTGCGTATCAGAGAGTTGGCCACCATCAACTCTCTCTGTCTTAGCAGGGCTGTCAAAATGGGGTCTGTTCTTTCCCTATATTTATAATGCTGTGCTTTTAATCTGTGTAACATATATTCAGTGTTGGTAGCATGCAGGGTGTTCAAGTCCACTTTTGGGTTGAATTCACCAATCCCTTATTATCTCACAAATATTCAGCCATATGGGATTTCAGTTGTGTTTTTTCAGGGGGATTTTTATTGGGCAATATTGAGATGCCATGGATTTCTTAAGGGCTTGATAGTATTCTAGTCTGCAACCAGGCGGAATGGTTCATGATTCAAAAGCAAACCCTCCAGAATATCGCAGTTTGGGATTAAGGGGGTGACTGACTGGGAAAGCAGAAACAAATCCAATCTGGATTGTGAACCATAAGCAGCTGAAAAAATGAGTACTTCTTTCTCAAGGGGATGCAATACATGTTCAATATCTAGAAGATCCTGACCCTCCAGTATGTCTCTGATGAGTGTCCAATCTTTATTATTTGCTACAGTCCAAAACAGTGTTCACTGCCAGTCTGTAGCCCCCCAAAGAATTGTGTGTGTGGTGCCCAGTTAGGCTATAACTTTGTTCAGTCTGAGGAGAAAAGGTCATTTTAGCTCTATTGATGGCATATATTGATCCCACACTTAGCCCTCTGGTGCCTATGCTTAGTTTAGCAAATACATATCTCCCTTCCTTGTCCCCCTTGGATGGTATCACTGTGCTTAGAAGGGATTTTGTTGTTAAGATACCTACCCTACCTATCTTCCAAAGCTAGAGAGACCTTCCCCATCCAAACTCCTTTTGGGGCATATTATCAAGAACGGCGTTAAAATTATCGCCGCTTTAGCGGCAGGAAACTGCCGCTAAAACGGCGATAATGGGCTTGATAATATGCCCTTGAGAATTCCAATAGAAGCCCATGTTCACACCAGAACATGGCCTTCTATTGGAATTATATAGGGCATATTATCAAGCCCATTATCGCCTCTTTAGCGGCAGTTTCCTGCCGCTAAATCGGCGATAGTTTTAACGCCGTTCTTGATAATATGCCCCTTTGAGTTTCTCAGTCTCCATACTATTGAGATGTGTCTGCTGGTTTAGAGACCAAGCCGGATAGTATCTTCTTTCTTTTAATAAAATTAGATAGCTAGTTTACTTTTCAGGAAATTCTGTTCAGTGGCTTTGTCACCATATGCCCACTGCCTTGGAAGACGATGGAGGACTACAGCCTTATAAAATATAGGTGTGACTTGTAATATGATATTTGTCCCACTCTGGGCAAAGGGTAGTGTTATGTAGAGCCAGGGTTAAGGGAGGGGGTCTTTGTTTAGACATTCCTCAGCCGAGTTGCATAGAGTTACACAAATAGATGTGACAGGATGATTTCAAGCAGAAAATATCCGAGTCATTAGTCAGGTGCTAAAATGTTCAGTGGTCTATTCTCTTCAATATAACTTACAACTCTAGGTCTTTCTTCTTGGTTTTTTCCCCATGCCACACCAGTAATAACCCCAGCACCTGCAAAAATAGAGATGGTACATGGAGCAAATCAAGATAAATATGGAGTTGTGATAATGTTGTTGATCGAGGGGGGCCATACTGAGGAGGATGGTGTGGAGGAAGAAAGGAGGGGGATGAATCTTGACTCTCTAAGATAAACCATCATAAGTAATGATAACGATAAATAATGAATGATAGTGGGAGAGAAGGGAAATGGGAGTGAAGAAAAGGGAATAAAAGAGAGGATTGAAAGGAGGAATAGAAAGAGAAAGGAAGGAATGAGAGAGGGAAGTGGGGGATGGATAAAGATATAAAGGAAAGCAGATTGCGTCAAGTTGCCTCCATTATCCTGGTCTAATAATATTCAGCTGTCTATGTCAACGTCCAGTGGAAAACAGTAGACCTGCCTGATCCACTGTCATTTTTTTCTTATTTCTTTTTTTTTCTTTTTCTTTTTTTATTTATTTTACAATCCACAGCATCAGGAATTTTTTTTTACAGATAATCATAATTACAAAACAAGTGTTTGTTACATACAAATAAGTTCATTCAGAACCATACATATCAATCAAAGACATCATAATCAAGCATTCAAATGATCATGAATAGGGCCCCAGATTTGCATTCCCTGCGCACGCTTCCGTGGTCCTTTGAGTGAATACAAGCTAAATTCTAAATTAAAAGTATTATAAAGCCTAGCCCGCCACATTTCAAAAGAGGGTGGCTCAGGTTGGAGCCATGTGGATGCTATACATAACCTTACTACCCCCATAGCAACAAATATAAGTTGTCTAGATTTAAACATTGATGTGCCTTGAGACAAATCCTTCCCAGTGCCTAATAACATAGTCGACGCGGAAATATTTATATGCGTACCCGTAACTTGAGATAAAAACCTCTCGATATGATATATATATAAAACTAGTTTAGTACAAGCAAAAAAAATGTGCAAACTGCCTGCATCATCACAACCACACCGAAAACACTTCCCATCATACAGGCTCCCCCATTTCTTCATCTTAGCGGGGGTAAAATAAAGATTAAGTATTGTTTTGTAGTGCTGTGTTCTTAGATTCGCAGCCATAAATAAATTAACTGCTGAGTCAATCGAATCCTCTAAAATCACATCTTGTGAGTCCAAAATGGTCCCCCACTTACGATTATGTTTCTCAAGATCATCGAATTTTACCGATTGTAGTATATTATAGAGAACCCCGATACGTCCCTGAATCCTAATAGCTTCGACTATCTTCAGTGGTTTTAGCCTGATAGCCTGTTTATTTAAAAAATCACGTATCTGAAGATATTTGAAAAAGTGACATTTAGGAAGGTCGTATTTGCATGCTAAATCAGAAAAGGAAGCAAGGTGTCCTTCTGCATCCATACAAGGTCCTAGTTGAAAGATTCCGAAGAGTCTCAATTTCCCAGCCATACTATCTTGAAAGATTGTTGGAAGGATACCTACCGCTGACAGAGGTGTATAAAATGAGAGTCTGTTTATCTGAAAACTTTTGCAGATTATCCTCCAAACTTTGAATAAAGCCCCCAAGATCTTAAAGCGAGTTCTTTTGTAATAACTACCATCTACCCTGAGAAAAAGACAGTTTTTAACCTGTGATCCAAGAACCATCTGATAAATTGATGGAGCGTCAGCGGGATTAGCCACTGCCTCCCCTGTTAGCATAACGTGGATTTTAGATAGAATACAAGCATAATAGTATGAAGTAAAATCAGGCAAAGACCAACCACCTCTATCACGGGGTAGAGTCATAAATCGAGCAGCCCTGCGTGGTTTCCCTGGAGCCCAGAGAAATCTAGAACAGAGAGACTGAATTTGTTGTAATTGTGTATAAGAGATCTCCAGGGGGACTGATCTAAAAAAGGATAACACTTTCGGCAAAACATTCATTTTAAGCACATTTGCCCTTCCAACCAACGAAAGATGGAGGCATTGCCATCTATCAAGAGCTTGTTTAATGCTTGCCATTAAGGTCCCCCAGTTGGTGTCAACTAGATCTTTTAAACAAACCCGTAACTTAATACCTGTCATTTTCAGGGTTGGCCTGGATAGGTCTTTGTGAATATCCTGTATACATTTCCACACAGTTTTAATCACTTTCTCTCTTTCCAACTACTACTGTAAACAAAAGTCTTGTGCCCTGCAAGGAGAATGAGAAGATCTCTCAGTGCACTGTGAGGGTCTGTTGCCCTTCGGCAATAATGGAATGGTTTCCATGAATAGGTCCTCCAAACCCTCAAGTACCTTGCCAAATTTCTTAAGAAGGTCCGTGTAGTCTCTGGACTTGTCATCAAATGTTATCCTTATCATTGCGTGTTCACGGAGGCAATATTTGATATCCAACTTCTTCAGTTTCAGTCTGAGAGATGTAGTTGCTTTTATTTTGACATTCGTGTTAGTTGAATAATCCACTACAAATTGAATTTTCCCTCCATCCAAGTCATACGGTTCTTGCTTGCATGCCACCAAGATTTACTGTTCTGCCTGTTCATAATGAAGGAAGCAGGCAATGATTGGCCAAGGTAATTTTGTGTCTTTGCTGGGAGGTATTCTGCTCTGAATTCTGTGCCATCTTTGCAGTTCCAACAATGGATAGAAGGACAAGCAATATGGGAATGGAGTTCAATCTTAAAGCCTTTCATATCTTCCTTTTCCACCTTCTCTAGTATCCCAAAAACCTTTCATTTCTAGCTTGATCCTCCAAGCCTGTCACCTTTTCTTGATGTACTATACACCAGGGCCCTAGAAATCCACTTTTTCAACTGACCTTCAAGCATGGTCATCCTGTTCTTCAACTCCTCCGCTCTTTTGTGTAAGGATCCTATTCCTGTACAAATAGTCCTTACTTCAAAGGCAAGCAGAGTCATTGTTGCACCCATTGAGCCCAGTCATGTCCCAACAGGGAGAGGATGTGGTCCGTCGGCTAGACTGCCGACTTTGGTGCTGGAAGCCAGGGTTCGAGCCTCGGGGTCACGTCCACATCCTGTGATTCTGGGCAAATCACTTAATCTCCCCGTGCCTGAATGTGTATTGTAAATACGGTGCTCATGTAAAGCGCTCCAATACCTTCGGGTCGAGTTTGCGCTATATAAATATACAACAGCAACAAAAAAAACTGTAGTAATTTGTTTAAGTATTACTTCCAGAGAGGTATCCTGTACTTGGCGACTGGTATCTAGGCACCCCCACCACCTCAGTGATCAGTAGTTGTCTCACAATCCATGAAATGGGCTCTCAGAGGCCCGCCATTGGAGTTCACTTTGCCTCACCAATCCCCCACTAGGGCAAGAAGTAAAGATCCAAAATTGTGCCTTAGCACTGCCTATTCACTTTGTAATGTGCAAGGTTCCTCTTGGGTGAAGTTGGTATTTGACAACAGTTCATTGTTGGCTGTAAGTATGGACAGTCAAGGTCTACTTATGAATGGGGTGGAGGGTTTCGACCCAAGTCCCCCTGTCTCATGGGGGCTACCTGAATTCACCTTACCCACGTGCATTTAAAGACAGCCCAGTGCCATGAGGGTGATGTGGTCAGGCCCATATCTGTGCATCCCTGACTTTGTGTGGAAGGAGCACCACCTCAGCCTTGTCTCAAGGAAGAACAAAATGGTTACTCAGGGCTGATGTGGCTCCTCAAATGTCAGTAGGGTGCCTGGGATCACCAGTCAGCTCAGTGGCGCTTACTGGAAGCACCTGGTGGGCTAGTTAGCCCCCAGGGGCCCTCAGGATTGAAGAGGAATTATTTCCCCAACTTAAAATGCGCCATAGGGCGTGTTTGCACACGTCACCTCAAGCCCCGTCCCCTCCCTTCCCCACTGTGTAAACACGCCCTTTGGCCATTTTAAGTTGGGAGATTAAGTCCCCTTGAATCCTGAGAGTCCCTAGGGGCAAAATAGCCCCCTAGGTACGTCCAGTAAGCGCCATTGCAGAGAGGTGTCAAAAGGGGCACGGCCTGCACCACCTCTCTGCAATGCAGAGCAGTGGCACTTACTGGATGCATCTGGTGGGCTAGTTGGCCCCCAGGGTCCCTCAGGATTGAAAGGGAATTATTTCCCCAACTTAAAATGCGCCACAGGGCGTGTTTGCACACGTCACCCCAGGCCCCGTCCCCTCCCTTCATCACTGTGTAAACGTGCCCTCTGGCCGTTCTAAGTTGAGAGAGTAAGTCCCCTTGAATCCTAAGGGTCCCTAGGGTCAAACTAGCCCACTAGGTACCTCCAGTAAGCGCCACAGAGCTGCGTAGCATAGAGGTGTAAAAAGGGGCGTGGCCTCAGAACACCTGTCTGCAACGCAGCTCCCTGGTGCATACTGGAGATACCTGTTGGGCGAGTTGGCCCTCAGGGACCCTCAGTATTGAAGGGGAATTAATTCCCCAACTTACAACTGGCCAGGGGGCACGTTTGTAGAGTGCTTCAAGGAGGGGGCGTGGCCTCCGGCGCGATGCCGGTCTTTTATTTCTTAATTTTTTTAAGAAGGAGTGCTGTGTGGCCCCACTTCTTTTTCTAATTTATTGGCCCTGCGGACCCCATCCCCCAGGGCCTGCACCCTAATTTTTTTTGTTGAAAAAAATACATTTGGAAGGGGGCCACGTGGCCACCCTCCCAAGGCCTTAATCGGCCCCGGGGACCCCAACCCCCGGGTAATGGCCTTTTCTTTTTTAATTCTTTAGGAGGGGGGCTGCGTTACCCCCCTCCTCAGGCCACTTATGGCCCCAGGGACCCCATCTCCCGGGGCCGGCCTTTGTTTTTTATTATTTTAAAAAAATATATATTTATAGAAACACCTAGGACATGCTGGACAAACGGTATGTACCTATCACCATGACCATTTGCGTGCTATTCATTAAAAGGCGACTATGCATACAATGAATCCACGTGGAATGTATTTACACCGCTATTGAAGCTCTGACGTGTCTGACGCCCTACCGTGCCTAATCCCGGCGCCCCCGCCGGTGGGTACTCTCCAAGTAGACACCATTGTCGTTTATTTATACAAACATGGGTAGCTAATGACGGGCACATTTAATACACACGCACACCAAGCCATTCAAAGGGGATTCGACAAAAATTCGACCAAACTATGCAAGAAACCCCCCTCACGGTTAATAAAGCACAAATCCACCGCCGGATGTGTGAAACTTTTTATTTTACTCTCTGGAAAGGAGACAAACCTCACTTGAGAGTCACAGTGTGCTCCTGGCTGAGCCCAATGCTGTGTTACACCCACCAGTGCCCGCCGAGTGCCACACACCTCTGTGTTGTATTCCACCAGCTAGTGTGTATGCTATGAAACTCTCTAGCCCATGTGCACTGTAACACCACCCCGTGAATATGTCATGCCACACTTGCCTTCGCACGGGTTATATTGCCCCATCTAACGTGCCTTCCTCGATGCCTATGTTATAACGCACAGCGCTATGCCATACATATTACAATCTGGGATCCATATCTTTGTCACAGTGCATATGCAACGTTACACTCCCCAGCATATATTTTATATTACAACTTTAGAGACTAGTTAGGTTACACAACACTGCCCTGTGCATATTACACTCCAAGGCGCATATCGCATAGCACGTGCTGGTGCCTGGGCTATCTCACGCTCTCCAATGCATCTGTCATTGCTCACAATGTATTGCAAATTATATTTCACGCCCGGTTCATCTTATATCATACTTTTTGGTGCATAGTTTATACCATATACTATATCTAGTTTTCATTTTCAATCGTACTCTCAGGAATATGTTCTATATAACACTGCGTCCACCTACCCTTTTCACGGGCATTACATTTTGCGATGGGGTGGAGGGTCAGGGGGTGTTTCTGCCAAGTGAGCCCGGAGTCACAGTCACAAACGTCCTCTTCTTCCTGAATAAAAGTGAGATTATGCTGCATACTTGTTCATATTTTAAGTAGTTCGCACAGACACACATTTTAAAAACAATAAAGTTCCTAATACCCACCTTCTCTGAACAGTTAGCTTGCTGCCCCATCCACCTCCTCCCTATCGTCTGTTGTCTGAATCCATGGACTAGCTAGGCCTGGGCCAAAATTCCGTTCCGTTCGCGGAAATTGCGATATTTTGGCATTCTCGCGTTCCGCGGAAAGCGCGAAAATGTCAAAATTTCCGCATTCCGCAGCTTAGCGATAATTTTTTTCTTGCTCGCGCTGTAAAACAATACATTCTCGCGCGCGCGCGATCGCCTTACCTGAATCCCTGCGTTCTCCGACAAGTTTTCTTGACCCGGTCGCGTTCTCCACGAGATGTTGGATTTTGGTAGCCATTTTGCGCTGTCTCGCGAGAGTTCGCGGCCGCATTCAAGTCATTTTTCACGCGATCACGTCATTTGTCGCGCGATCACGTCTTTCTTCTCGCGATCATGCACCGCGCGAGTATGAGAAGATTGAGATCTCGAACATGTCATTCTACATCGCGAGCCAGAGAATGAGGACGCGGGCACATGAAATCGAACGCGAACAGGAGAAAGAGACCGCGAACACGTCATATCCAACGCGACAGGGACAAAGAAGAGAACGCGATCATATCGTTTTCGACACGCCGGCGGAAGTAATGTGAAGCTGGAGAACTCAACAACGTAAAATTTACAATTTGGAGAGGAATATCGGCTCTAGCAGCATGAAACCATCTGCAAATACTGATTTTGGATGAAAAGAACTCCTTACATTCACATTTGGCTTTCCTTTTTTGTGCAAGGAGTCATTTTTTTTTTACAAGGTGGAGAGAGGGAGGAAGTGACACAGATTCTCCAACTTCCTGTTCCTGTCCAGCAGGCTCCTCCCAGTGCTTTGTCCATCTCCTGCTCATTCTGCCTTTGGATTTGGAGCTGGAAAGATCACTCTTTTTGTCTGCTGCATCATTGCAATTGGATTTCAGGATTTTTGGAATAGGATATTTTACAAGTAAGTGGTTGTTGTGTTTGATTGTGGGCATTGCAGTTGTTGTGTAACTACAATTTATTTTTGATAATTAATTATCATCATTCCTTTTTTTTTTTAAATTTATTTTAATTTTGTGGGTTGTAGTAGTAGGCCCGAGCTAGCCATGGGCATGGCCTCATGGGTGTGTGTGTGCATGATGAAGCAACTGTTCCTTTTGTTTTTTGAATATATTTCATTTTCAATCACATTTAGGGCATGGATGGCATTGGATTGAGTTGGGGAAGTGTGTTTTTTGGGGTGGCCTTGCTGATGTTGTTGGGCCTGGACATGTGGCTGGTGGCCATTTTGAGGCCTAGGCCTGCAAGCTTGCCTGGCCTTGTCTGCCAGCAGGCCTGCTTTCATCCACTGCTACCAGAGCAGGTAGCCACAGCTTTAGTAATCTACTGTTTTCTGTGTGCTCCGTTGAATTTAGACATCATTTAGGGCATGGATGGCATTGGATTGAGTTGGGGAAGAGTGTATTTTGGGGTGGCCTTGCTGATGTTGTTGGGGCTCGCCATGTGGCTGGTGGCCATTTTGAGGCCTAGGCCTGCAAGCTTGCCTGGCCTTGTCTGCCAACAGGCCTGCTTTCATCCACTGCTACCAGAGCAGGTAGCCACAGCTTTAGTAATCTACTGTTTTCTGTGTGCTCTGTTGAATTTAGACATCATTTTGGGCATGGATGGCATTGGATTGAGTTGGGGAAGTGTGTTTTTTGGGGTGGCCTTGCTGATGTTGTTGGGCCTGGCCATGTGGCTGGTGGCCATTTTGAGGCCTAGGCCTGCAAGCTTGCCTGGCCTTGTCTGCCAGCAGGCCTGCTTTCATCCACTGCTACCAGAGCAGGTAGCCACAGCTTTAGTAATCTACTGTTTTCTGTGTGCTCTGTTGAATTTAGACATCATTTAGGGCATGGATGGCATTGGATTGAGTTGGGGAAGTGTGTTTTTTGGGGTGGCCTTGCTGATGTTGTTGGGGCTCGCCATGTGGCTGGTGGCCATTTTGAGGCCTAGGCCTGCAAGCTTGCCTGGCCTTGTCTGCCAACAGGCCTGCTTTCATCCACTGCTACCAGAGCAGGTAGCCACAGCTTTAGTAATCTACTGTTTTCTGTGTGCTCTGTTGAATTTAGACATCATTTTGGGCATGGATGGCATTGGATTGAGTTGGGGAAGTGTGTTTTTTGGGGTGGCCTTGCTGATGTTGTTGGGCCTGGCCATGTGGCTGGTGGCCATTTTGAGGCCTAGGCCTGCAAGCTTGCCTGGCCTTGTCTGCCAGCAGGCCTGCTTTCATCCACTGCTAACAGAGCAGGTAGCCACAGCTTTAGTAATCTACTGTTTTCTGTGTGCTCTGTTGAATTTAGACATCATTTAGGGCATGGATGGCATTGGATTGAGTTGGGGAAGTGTGTTTTTTGGGCTGGCCTTGCTGATGTTGTTGGGGCTCGCCATGTGGCTGGTGGCCATTTTGAGGCCTAGGCCTGCAAGCTTGCCTGGCCTTGTCTGCCAACAGGCCTGCTTTCATCCACTGCTACCAGAGCAGGTAGCCACAGCTTTAGTAATCTACTGTTTTCTGTGTGCTCTGTTGAATTTAGACATCATTTAGAGCATGGATGGCATTGGATTGAGTTGGGGAAGTGTGTTTTTTGGGGTGGCCTTGCTGATGTTGTTGGGCCTGGCCATGTGGCTGGTGGCCATTTTGAGGCCTAGGCCTGCAAGCTTGCCTGGCCTTGTCTGCCAGCAGGCCTGCTTTCATCCACTGCTACCAGAGCAGGTAGCCACAGCTTTAGTAATCTACTGTTTTCTGTGTGCTCTGTTGAATTTAGACATCATTTTGGGCATGGATGGCATTGGATTGAGTTGGGGAAGTGTGTTTTTTGGGGTGGCCTTGCTGATGTTGTTGGGCCTGGCCATGTGGCTGGTGGCCATTTTGAGGCCTAGGCCTGCAAGCTTGCCTGGCCTTGTCTGCCAGCAGGCCTGCTTTCATCCACTGCTACAAGAGCAGGTAGCCACAGCTTTAGTAATCTACTGTTTTCTGTGTGCTCTGTTGAATTTAGACATCATTTAGGGCATGGATGGCATTGGATTGAGTTGGGGAAGTGTGTTTTTTGGGGTGGCCTTGCTGATGTTGTTGGGGCTCGCCATGTGGCTGGTGGCCATTTTGAGGCCTAGGCCTGCAAGCTTGCCTGGCCTTGTCTGCCAACAGGCCTGCTTTCATCCACTGCTACCAGAGCAGGTAGCCACAGCTTTAGTAATCTACTGTTTTCTGTGTGCTTTGTTGAATTTAGACATCATTTTGGGCATGGATGGCATTGGATTGAGTTGGGGAAGTGTGTTTTTTGGGGTGGCCTTGCTGATGTTGTTGGGCCTGGCCATGTGGCTGGTGGCCATTTTGAGGCCTAGGCCTGCAAGCTTGCCTGGCCTTGTCTGCCAGCAGGCCTGCTTTCATCCACTGCTACCAGAGCAGGTAGCCACAGCTTTATTGATCAAGTGTTTTCTATGTGATCTGTTGAATTTTTAGACATCACCTTCCTGAGAGTGTAGTGTGGCTGTACACAGTACTAGTAGTATAACATAGCTCTAGTTAAAAAAAATTCATAAATGGCTAGACTATCTTTTGTTTGCACTAGTACAGTACTAAGTAACTGAACCACAAAAACAAATGCAACATTTCACTGATGTTCTTCTCCTGTCTTCTTTGCTTTTAGGTGCACAAAAGACAGAGTAGGAGGTGTCATCGGCATCACCTGGCTACCCGTTGTACTGCCAGCCAGACAGAAGTCCTGCTGCGCATCACGCCCACGTGTGACCAGAACTTGTTGTGCATCTGCCTCCTGCCAGACGTCGGAATAAGATGGCCCCAAAGAAAGGTACCAGGTCCAGTACCAAGAAAGTTGCTGGTGAGAAGAAGGAACAGAAAAAGGAAGTGCCATTAACCACGACTGGTGGTGTGCCGGCCAAGGTTTTTTTTGGCACCAAAGCATTGTCCGGGAACCAAGCTGGGAGCAGCACAGCGGTCCAGCAACCCCACCAACCTAGGCCCAAGGGCTTTACTGTCGCAGAGGTAGCCAGTCTACTAACGGGCAGCGATGTTGAAGAAATGTCATTACCGCAAAGTAGTACACAATCAAGTTCAACGCAGGCGCAAACTCAGCAGATCAGTGTGCAGCCGCCGCAACAAGAACAGCAGCAGCAGCCGCCGCAACAAGAACAGCAGCAGCAGCCGCCGCAACAAGAACAGCAGCAGCAGCCGCCGCAACCAGAACAGCAGCAGCAGCCGCCGCAACCAGAACAGCAGCAGCAGCCGCCGCAACCAGAACAGCAGCAGCAGCCGCCGCAACCAGAACAGCAGCAGCAGCCGCCGCAACCAGAACAGCAGCAGCAGCCGCCGCAACC
This sequence comes from Triturus cristatus, assembly GCF_964204655.1. Lineage (NCBI taxonomy): Eukaryota > Metazoa > Chordata > Amphibia > Caudata > Salamandridae > Triturus > Triturus cristatus. The sequence goes on from NC_140588.1 coordinate 88,369,119, forward strand.
AGAACAGCAGCAGCCGCCACAACAGCCCACCATAGTAGTTGTTGCTCCTGACGTAGGGGCATTTCAGGAAATCGAGCTTCCTGCAGACAAAGCGGAGCGAAGTCAAACCACTGTTTCAGAACATCTATTGTCTTCCAGACCACCAGCAAGGAAAAGGAGGCTTAGTCCATCATCTTCTTCTTCAAGCCCCGCTTCTGATGATCGTGATGACACTTGGGTCCCACCTGCTCGGTCTGAGAGTGAAGTACGCCACAAGACATTGCTTCTGAAAAGGAAGGTCCCAGAAAAACTTAGAGTTATGGAGGTAGAGGTAGAAGAGGGGGGTGATGATGTTGATGAAGACGAGCCAGTCATCACGCACATTACTCCCGCCCCAAAGGGATTGGAGACCGACATTCTAACCCTATCCAGAAAGGCTGCTACTGAGGGGGATGTAGCACGGATCTCACCAACACAGGTTACACCACCACTACCTCCAGCTGCCATATTTTCCAAGGCCCGGCAGGGACCTACATCCAGCTCAACCACCTCAGTAGGAAGTGGTAGTAAAAGTCACAGTGTAGGTGGACAGGGTCACATATTTTCAAGCACCCCCTCAAGTTCATCTGGTGTTGAAAGTGGCACATCCAGCAGTGCCAGAAAGTTCTCCTCCCCAGTTTGGGACTTCTTTTCTGTTAGCGCCAAGGAGGAGAACGTTGCTATATGCGCAATTTGTCGGCAAGGTGTTCGGCGTGGTAAGCTTGGTACAAACTATGGTACCGGAGGACAAGCAAGTCATCTCAGAATACACCACACTATTGTGTGGGAGGATCACCTACTTAAGTTAAAAGAAAGTAGGAAAACTAAACCCTTTGAAGTTGGTCAGGAATCAGGGAGCGATATTATTGTGGTGGCAGGTGTAGAACAGGGAGGCATTTCTAGCCTTGTCTCCAGTAGTGCAGTCACTGCAGTGGTAACGCCCACATCCTCCTCAGTAACATCAGAGTGGCACCGCAGTAAGAGCCATACTCAGAGTGTGGGTGAGACACCAAGGCGACCGGCGAGTACCTCAATGAGACAATCTGTGTTGTTGAGCCTTAGTGGGTTAATGGCACCACTAAGGAAAGTAAGCCAGCCTACCACATTGACAGCATGTTTAGGTTGGAGGGGCAGTTCCAACGCAACCACCCAACGGCACGATTGTACAATGCGAAGCTGGCTAAAATGTTAGCGCTGGACCTTCTTCCTTTTTCATTTGTGGAAGGGGTGGGTTTCCTTGAATTTGTGTCTGCCATCTGCCCGAAATGGAAAGTTCCAAGCCGGTCCTATTTCGCAAGAATTGCTGTTCCGGCACTACATCATGATGTGCTGGAATTGGTTGGACAAGCTTTGCAGAAGAGTGCTGTGCACAATATCCACCTGACAACAGACATGTGGACCAGTTGCCAAGCCACAGATTACATGTGTATCACTGCACACTGGATCTCTTTTGTGGGGGTTAAAGATCAACTATCTGCACGAGGTGTTGTTGACACAGCTGCGATTTTTGAAGGTACTCGGAAACATGCAACTGTAGCCATGTTCGCCATGGAGAAATCTCATACGGCTGAAAACATTTTAGAAGAGTTTCGCACCAAGGTTTTGGAATGGCTGCAGCCCAGAGGGCTTGGTATTGGTTTTGTTGCCACAGACAATGGCAGTAATGTACTTAAGGCCATGGAACTTGGTTCCTATTTCAGGGTTCCGTGTTTGGCACACTGCATAAACATTATAGTGCAAGACTTTCTGAAAAAAGAACCCATAGTAAGCAATTTACTGTCCATCTGCCGAAGAATATGCACTCATTTCAGCCATTCTTTTAAAGCTCGGAAGCAGCTGAGGATCATCCAACGTGACCGTAGGATGCCAGTCAAGGCACTCATCCAGGAGGTGGCAACACGTTGGAACTCAACGTATTACATGCTTGATCGTCTGTACGAACAGCACAGGTCACTCAATGATTATGTCTGGTACAGAAGCAGTGATGCTAGTGTTAAAGGCATGACCCTTCAGAGGGAGCAATGGACCCTAATTCAATGCCTCACTGAGATGCTGTCTCCTTTTGAGGTCTTCACAGGTGAAGTCAGCAAGGAGGACTGTACAATGGGCCAAGCTATCCCATTGTTGCAAATGCTAGAGCATGAGCTGAATAATGTGTCTGAATCCTACAAAGGTGTAGAGGACAGAAGGCAAGCCCATGACTTGGTGGAGAGCTTATCCAGGCGCTTATCAGAAAATGTAAGGATACAAAATAAAATTTTGTCACAAGAACATTACATTTGTGCCACAATTCTGGATCCACGTGCAAAATTAGGACTATTCCGTTCTTTTTCCGACACTGATGTTGCCCGCTACAAAAGTTGTATAGCTGAAGCAGCCATCAAGTTTGAAAACGAAGGGCTGCTAATTAAAAGCCCGCCACATCAACCCACAACAAGTACTGATACTGAAGCAGGCCATGCAGAATCAAGTGCAACTTCGTCGGCTGAGGGCAGTGCGGTTGGCTCACAATCGCAACACTCACCATCACCATCGACTACAAAAACAATAACTGGATCATTCGGCCGAGTACAATCATTATCAGATTGGTATGTAAAGATGGGCCTTAAGCACAGTGCTGATGCACAGAAAAAACAGCACAAAAGCTTACCAGCAGCAACCCTGAACATTGAGCGGATGGTCCAGGCCTATCTGGACGACCCAACAGAGGTGTACGTTGATCAAAACCCAGTGCAGTATTGGCATAGGAAAAGGTCTGAATGGCCACAGCTCAGCAGGCTGGCGATAAGCTATCTGGCTTGCCCTGTCGCAAGTGTCTCTTCCGAACGTGTTTTCAGTGCTGCAGGTTCCATTGTAACCTTGAGAAGGACCAGTCTATCTCCCAAAAACGTGGAGAGGTTAACAATGATCAAAATGAATCAGCACTTCATACCACCGAATTACACAATGCATGAATCAACAGAGGAAGATGAGGACAGCGGCTCAGGTGATGGACGTATTGTGTCAGATGATTACCTACTACTGGAAGATCCCCCAGAGTTTGAGGACGAGCTATACTTCCCTGACAATTAGGCTCGCACTTACTGTCTTCCTCCCTTTTTTCCCCCTTTGTTTGTGTCTGTTGTTCCGGTTATAAACTTGTGAATCGCAACCAATGCATTATCACCGTCTTCTAATCTTCTAATTTAAGATACAAGTTTCAGGTGTCTGCCATTTGACACTACAGTCCTCAGAATCCAGCTCCTCCGCTCGATCATACTGCATCTCCTGGTCAATTCCATTTCCCTCATGAATGATGATTGGATGATGGTAACAACAAATTCAAACTTTCCTCGTCCTTCCAAAACAAGTGGACCATGAATCTGATGACTTCTATAGCTATCCTCCTTCAGAGCCGAGAGAGACTGGCCATTAACTGAAAATAAGATGCAACAGGTAATGATTGATGCCATGCATTGTCCGCAGAAAAGCAGACTGAGTGATGTAGATTTTGTTGTGTGTGTTGCGCATGAATGAATTGATGTAATTGTGCACTGCCACTAATCAACATTCTACAGAACACACTAATTTTCCTCTTCTGGCAAACAAGAAATGTGTACTTCTCCTGCATCTTGGTGATACATTGCTTTTAATTCAATACAGGAAGGGGACTCACTCAATCTGCGCAATGCAAATGACTGTGACTTAACAGCACCGTCCATCATGATGATGGCGAAAGAGACGGCCTGCAGCGTTAACGAGATGAGATGCAACAGGTAATGATTGATGCCATGCATTGGCCGCAGAATAGCAGACTGAATGATGTAGATTTTGTGGTGTGTTGCGCATGAATTGATGTAATTGTGCACTGCCACTAATCAACTTTCTACAGAACACACTAGTAATTACTAATTTTCCCCTTCTGGCAAACAAGAAATGTGTACTTCTCTCCTGCATCTTGGTGATACATTGCTTTTAATTCAATACAGGAAGGGGACTCACTCAATCTGCGCAATGCAAATGACTGTGACTTAACAGCACCGTCCATCATGATGATGGCGAAAGAGACGGCCTGCAGCGTTAACGAGATGAGATGCAACAGGTAATGATTGATGCCATGCATTGGCCGCAGAATAGCAGACTGAATTATGTAGATTTTGTGGTGTGTTGCGCATGAATTGATGTAATTGTGCACTGCCACTAATCAACTTTCTACAGAACACACTAGTAATTACTAATTTTCCTCTTCTGGCAAACAAGAAATGTGTACTTCTCCTGCATCTTGGTGATACATTGCTTTTAATTCAATACAGGAAGGGGACTCACTCAATCTGCGCAATGCAAATGACTGTGACTTAACAGCACCGTCCATCATGATGATGGCGAAAGAGACGGCCTGCAGCGTTAACGAGATGAGATGCAACAGGTAATGATTGATGCCATGCATTGGCCGCAGAATAGCAGACTGAATGATGTAGATTTTGTGGTGTGTTGCGCATGAATTGATGTAATTGTGCACTGCCACTAATCAACTTTCTACAGAACACACTAGTAATTACTAATTTTCCTCTTCTGGCAAACAAGAAATGTGTACTTCTCCTGCATCTTGGTGATACATTGCTTTTAATTCAATACAGGAAGGGGACTCACTCAATCTGCGCAATGCAAATGACTGTGACTTAACAGCACCGTCCGTCATGATGATGGCGAAAGAGACGGCCCGTTAACTTAAGATGAGAAGTAACAGGTAATAAATGATGATAATTAATGGCATGCATTGGACACCTGACTCTGAGCTATTGGTCTTTGTGTTTGCGTTGTTTGTTGTGCACAAAGTGATGTCAAAGTGTACTAGTGTTAATCTATCTTTCTGTACACAATAAAGAATGACTCAAGTCAGTAATATTTATATTTCTACTCTTGTTGTGTTATAAAAATTACACTTGTACTGCAGGCCGATCTTCAGTCAGTAGAAGTATCAGAGCTGATGATGAAGTCAGGAGGATGTTTCATGAGTGGCATAAAACGGAAAAGCCTAAAGGTAAACACGTGAACCACAACCACAGCACACCCAAATGTCTGTGTAGAAGTTGAATAGAGTGTAGCGGTGGGATGACTGCAGTGCATTGATTTTACTAACTTTAACTGTAAAATGCTATGTCTGGAATGGATAATGTGCTTTGCGTTTGTCCAACTCTTTGAGAGAAAAAAAAAAAGGACTCTAAAGTGTTAACGTAGGATGTGCTAATGGTAAGCACTGTGGGCCTGATCTCTCCTGTTACTGTTGAAGGTCTATGCTGGAAACAGACTACAGTAGAGATGATGCATATGCATACATGCCACCTCGGAAAGTGTTCTTGTTGCACTACACCATCACTTGTGCATTTGTTTTCACTTTCTTTCTGAATATCCCCTTTGGTTTTCAATCTAAAATTACAGGCCGGGCCTTGTCCAAAACTTTGTAAAACATTACAATGCATATTAATTACCTTACCAATCAATCACCTTTTTATTCCAGCCGGGCAGTGGCGAGTGGTGAGGCGACACACCCAAGATTGATGGACGAGAGGAGCAAGAGGAATGCCGAGATGCAAAAAACCAGTCCACATTTTTGACCAGGATAAGACAGTAACAGTATCCACTTTTCACTTCTTTTAAATAATTTGATTAATATCTTGTATACATTCTTTACAACAGTGTGTTCTTGGAGTTGTTGTTATCAATCATCATTACGTTTGCTCTGTGTTTACGATTCTTCACTACCAATATTTTAAATTTCTATTTGCTATCTGTTAAAGTATTAAGGCCGGAACAGAACAAGAAATAGAAGTGTATGTAATCCGGGTCTCATCATGCATGCATTTCCTTTTTTATACCTTAACATATGGAATGGATATGGTATGGTAGTCTTCAATGATTGTCGTTTGTTTGTCTATGTATGCATACTGTTTTTCTATGTCAAACCTTTCCCAAAATCCCCCTTCCCATCCAATCAACGGACCCTAACCCTCTTCCCCCGGGCTGTGTGACTTATTGTCGAGGTGTAACTAAATTAAATGTGGTGAAAGCAACACTACTTCAATTTCAATGCAGAGCGATGATCTTCTTCTGCTTGCCCACCCATGAGTAGGATATTTCACAGGTTATTTTATTTAACAAAGGAACATATACCTCAGCATGAATTGCCGGCATTGATTGGATTTGTTTGTTGTCATTCCTCATATACAGCACTAACTGTTAGACTGTAGGCATAGCCAAGTCGACAAAACTATAGTTTGTAACTCTGTCTAGTAGGCTATCCTCATAATAACCAGCATTCAGTTTTTTTGTCAAATATTTGAGCATATAATTGTTGCTCGGTAAATTCTGTGATGTACTTCATTCAACTACTCCTCTAACAGTCTCTCAAAGGCGATTGACTATCTCCTTTTCTTTTTTTGGAAATGCTGCCACCCTGCCAGTGTATACTACTACTACTATACTACCACCACCACCCCAATCATGGCATGTATGAAAAAGGAAACCATCTTCACCATGCAGCCAGTGCTGTGCCACAGTTGGACATAAACATCAAGCACCGGTAAGAGAGAAGTTTGGGGGAGGCAGAATCAATAATGGACATGTTGTCAATGATGTCAGTTTCAAACACCACTCCAAAGAATGCATAGTAGGACCAGTCAATGAGTGAGGTGTGTCGCATCTATCTGTTTGTGTCTTATACAGTCAGCAAATTATTGAAATCAAACACACGCTATGGGCGGCCATGCACCAGCAAAGAAACAGTGTGATGTAAAACAGTTACCCCACCTACAAAACATTAACAACATTGCATGTAACATAGAAAAATATATTTAATTGACCCTAACAAATAAACTAAACCCACAAAAGCTAACCCACCCACCTCCCTAACCCCAACGACTGTCCATAGAAATAGAGAACGCCCAAACGAGTCAAGAACGAACAGGAATTAAAAAAGGGGCAGTGACAGGGACTAACTGGTGGGGCGGGACTGGAGGAGGACACGAATCTGGTCCTCTAAATGGGCGACGCGGCGTCTAAGGCCGCGGCAGTTGCAGCCACAGTGGGGGGGGGCACCGGAGATGGCACGGTGGCGGCGGGCAGCCGCCAGACGGTGGCGCCGTACCGCTGGAGGGCGGTGGCTGGGGCCCGGGGCACTGGAGGAGGCTTGAATTGCTGCTGCAGTCTCCTCCTCCTCCTCGGCTAGGACCACCAGCCGCCGGTATTCATGCTGGATTGCCTCCAGCTTCCGGCGCCGTGGCTTGGCGGCCAACTCCTTCCGGTTGATTTTCGGAGTAGCTGTGTATCAAAAAGAAAAAGCAAGACAATTGTAAAATATAGTCTTAATAAAACAGTAGGACAAGGTAATTATTTACACACATAGTGGCATGGTAGAGTAGCACTATAAAATAAAGCACAGTAGTACATAACATTTTAAATGTCGCCCGTCCTTCTTCCTTCCACCTGTCTTACACTTTTTAGTTGAACAGTGCACCAGGTGCTCTTCTCCATAAAACTTTCAAAGCGGAGTTGAAATCAGATAGATGAGGCCATTGGTTACTCAATACTCTGGCTCCTAGTCCTATACCAATTAAAGGGAATTCTAGTCTTCTAGTTCACTCTTCAAACGTCCCCAAGAACTCATACTTACTTACGACATCGGATAGCGGGCGGACTTTGTCCGCCCGCCATCCGACTGCTAAAAAAGGGTGGGGGTCCCGTGGGGACAATTAATTAGGATGATGCGCCCGGCACAGTGGCGGGCGCACCCTGTTATTTTAAATTTAAATTCTGGTTGGCTTTGCTGAAAGCAATGCTAAAATGTTGTGCTGCTTTTCCAAGCACAACATGACGGGCCTCGCACGGAGCCTGTCACGTTTTGCTTTGAAAGTCGGGGGGGTACCATAGCATCGGTAGGTACCCTCCATGGGGGCCCCCAAGCATACTCTGCAATGTGTGCATGCCTTTCCGTGGCGGACGGTAATGCCGCCACGCAAAGGCATTCCAAAATGCAGATTATATGGCTGCCGGTGTGGTGAGAGAGACACCACCGCCATATTGAACCCTTTTCCGCCTAGACATGTCTGAATATTTTCTACAGGGATGGCGGGAGGTTTGCCCCTGCTGTGACGGCAGTGAATTCCAGCCAGCCCGGCGGGGGCAATACGCCCACCATCCTAATGGGGCCCTAATTCACAACTTTACAGTATACATATACATACAGTACACCTTTGCAGTGAGTGTGCTGTCAAGTTCAACAATAGTTAAAGATTATGAATCTAACTTACCACCGCCTGCCACTGGTGCTGCCACTCCCCCTCCGTTGCTATCTGCAACTGCCGCATCCTCGCCCTCTGCGTCGCCTTCGCTGGCCCCAGCAATGGTGGTCGGTAGTGCGCCTAGAAAACATTACACATTTATTAGGCAACATATACACCTCCCCCCTATTGATCAGTAGCAAGGTTGAAAAATGAGTTAATACTAACATAAATCACTAGTACAAATCAGGTAGTAGTAGAGTAGACACTAAGTTATATGATCATTGTAGCATTTGCTTGATTAGCCCTAGCCATGCACATGTGACGTTACCTTTACCTTGCAGCTTCTTAAGACACCTTTGAGCCCACATGACCTGCCTCACACTGCTACTGTCTAGTCTACGCGCTGCGTACAGGCGGTCAACAAACATTAACAAGCCACTTTTTTAGGAAGAACTGGTGTACTACTGTTACTGTTAGTCCATATTGCTTATCCATAGATGCTACACTTTTTGGCACGGCTGAGAAATGCTTGCAAGTTGCAATATACTAACGCACACCATTTCTTTTTTCGCATTACAGACGCAAGATTCGCTTCTACGAACCAGAGCTTCTGAACGATGCACCAACTACCAGTACTAGGTTCTTCTGAGGTGAGGGGTCCCTTCACTCACATCTTCATTTATAAATGTATATAAACTAAATTGCTATGGGATGGTGGTGCTGCCTTCCACCACTTCAGTTATCATGATTTAATTCCCAACTGTATAAGTGTAACAATGTATATTGTTTTAATGTTATTGATTTGCCGGTTGGTGCTGCTAAGAAAACAGTGTACAGACCTTCTCAAATCGAAATAAAAATTTGAAACTTACATAGACTTTGTGGTATTTGGTGTGGAGTGGACTAACTTACACGATTGAGCAAATTAAAGTAAGGGTGTGCATGTGAATAGCTTCCACGACAGAGGTTGGGTGTGTTAATGTTCTGGGTTGTCTACTTGTTGGTTATCTTGGGGGGAGGGTTCCGAGACCTAATAGGTATGACAAGACAGTACTATAGTCAAGCAGTGGAATTGTGGTGGGTGCGGAATTTCTGATTGAGGTGTGCAAGGAAGGTCCAACCTACCATCACCAACATCCTATTTTCTGGTGCAAATGTATGTGCAAGATCCCTACAACAGTTGTATGTCCTATAGGGTATCATATCAAAATATTAAGAAATCTGGTAGGGCTGTTGCTGTGAATTTTCAAAGCCTAAACATCAACAAGAGTAAAAAGTAGTACAAGACAACAACCCAACGGATTGTATGAGCTACTGGTGAATGTGAGTTTTATATTACAACCTTTCACAAAGAGTGGCACTGGCCAACTGGGCAAGACTAGCTACTACAGTACAGACAGACAGACTGATAGTATGTAGTAGTACTCAGTCATCATAGCGGAGGCAGGGATAAGCTTTTTGAAACCGTACAGATCGAAGGATAATTGGTGGTAAAAAAATAGCATTTGGAAACACACTATAGTTCGGGAGAAATGGGGCAGTAAAAGTTATGGAATAAGAAATATTATTAAAAACAAGAAGACTTACTGGGGCCAGCAGAGGAGCCCTCAGCGGTGTCCTCCTCGTGGTGTTCCTGTCCCGCCGACTGCCCAGTCCCTGCCCGTCTGCCCCTGGGTGCTGATGAACAGGAAAGATATAAGAAAGAGACAAACATTGATGGATGGTGTCAACTTAAGCAAATACAATATTTTTCAACAACGGTCAAAAAACACTTATGTAAACAATTGCAATAACTACATTGACCGATCTCATCTGGTCAACATGTAATATCGGGGGATTCGCAGTTCGACTACTTAAGTTACTATTTATCAACAGTAATCCATTCTTCCATTCTGATTCCAGAAAACTAAGTTACAAGTAAGCCTAAGAATTAGTACAACGTACCACCCAACCTAGCCCACCTATTCCAGGCATGCCAATTGTACATTAAGTATGCATTTCGACTGTATTCCTCAACAATGTGTATGATCCAATCATGGAGGACACATGAACATGACTACATTTTTTGTATACACCAAATTTTGGTTTGATTGATGCTGATCTGCTACTGCTAAGTAACTGCAAAGCCTACCTCCACTCATTGAACAAACTAGAAAGGTTCTAAAGACTGGCGTACTAGCAGCACGTCACGTAACTGAGTGAGGGGGGCATCACGCATACCACTAACCAATTAGAAGCTCATACAAAGTACCTAAACCTATGTATCAATCCGCCCCTATCTATTAGTGACAGGACAAAGTAAGGAGTGGACGTGAGTCACTGTAGCATTACGTAACTTAATTTCTCTAAAATAAACTCGTAAAGAATCACGCTAAGCAAGCGCAAACGGAAAGCTGCAAACAAGTAAGATTAGTAGTAGCGCAGAAGAGCACCTGTGTCATAATCACAGAAGACTTTTAAACGTTATTAACCTGGAATGTATTGCAAGCAGCAACATTCTAGCTGGTTGGAAGGAAAAAAAGATATTCGCAATATATAACATAGAGCAGAAGAACAGACACAAAGTTGTAATAATTAAATAGGTACTCACCAAGCCCCGGGACCTCCACTCCTAGCAGGTCCAGCAGGTCCTGCTCACGGTCCAGGATGTCAGACCACCGGTGCGTCAGCTGTGCCTGGGTGCGCCGGACCCCAGAGATGCGCGACACTGCCCGGCGCACCTTCCCCCACCGCTGCCGACGCTCCCGGAGGCCGTACCCGGACCCAGGCCTGCCACCTGCTGCCAGGGTTGAGGGGAGGTGGCGCTGCACAAAGAAAATTAGTGCAGCCAACTCCGCCTCCCCAAATAAGGCCCGTGCATGCACCCCTTGTGGGCGCCGCCTTCCGCAAGGAAGGCGGTCGCGGCTCTGGCTGCGCCGGCGAACAGCCCTGCCCTTGGACATGGTTCTGGGGACGGGGCGGGAAAGAAAAGGTAAAATAAATAAAGGAGTAAAGGAAATAAATAGCGGGCAATACAAAGAGAAAAAGTAGCTAAAAAACAAAAAAAAAGTACACAAAAACCAAAAATATAGAGGCAGGAAAATAGTTAGAGAAATAATAAGTAATAAAGATCCAAAAAAAGTGGCTATAAACAAAGGATTGAAAAGATTTAGGGAGGATTGAAAATCAGGCCCCAGAACCATGCAATAGAGTGGAAAACAAGATGGCTGCGCCCGTTGCGACCACGTGCGCAAGTTCGCGCGATATTTTCTCCCTGAGCAAGCAAAAAGCAACGCGATCAAGTAAAAGCGATCGCGAACAGGAAATATCGACCGCGAACATGCATTGCGCGACCCGGAACAGGAAGTAAACAACGCCAGAGGGCGGGACAAGTGAAAACAAGATGGCCGCGCCCGTGAGCGACCGCATGGGTAAGTTGGCGACCCGCGAACACGCAAAAAATACCGCGAACAGGCGGCAAAAAAACTTCCGCATCTTCGCGATATTTCCGGCGTGTTTGCGGAGATTTTCTGCATTCTCGCGATAATTTGCGGAGGTTAATTCCGCAAATTCCGCCCACCCCTAGGACTAGCCTCCTCCCTCCTGCCATGCATGGTCTGATGTGCTGCCACTGCCCTCCATTTAGCATGATATACCAGTCCACTCCTCCTGCTCTCCATTGCCCAATTCTATGGCCCATCATTGACCTCCTGCTTAGCCTCTGTGCTTAGCTTGCTGCCCCTATTCTCCTTCCCCCTGCTCTCCAATGTCTTTGTGCATGCCCCTGCTCCATTCTTTTTGGCCACCATGTTCCATGGACCTGCCACTCATATCTACTCTGAGTGTTCTGTTGAGCTGCCATTCCCCTCCCACCTGCCTAGCATTGTCAGATGACTGTAACCTGTCCCTGCCACCTCCACCCTGACTGTCCACATGCCATGCCCCTATCCCCTTCCTCCTGTCCTCCATGGTCCATTTTACTGCCACACCCTTCTGCCCTCCCTGGTCTGTTGTACTGTAACTGCTCCTCCTGCCTGCCCCGCGCGGTCTTTTGTGAGGCCCCTTCCCCTGAACTCTCTTGTCTGTGCCCAGGTCCTGACCCTCCCTTCTATCCTCAATGGTCCTTTGTGCATGCCCCTGTACCCTCCTTCTTGCCCATCATAGCCATTGTACTGCCACTAACCCTCCCGCTTGCCATGCATGGTCTTCTGTGCTGCCATGGCCCCTCCCACCTTCCATGTGTGGTCAGCTAGCTGACCCTGACCCCCTCCCACTTTCCCTCCATGGTCTGTGTGTATGCCATCATAGTCTCACTGTTGCTTGCCATGGTGTGCCTTGTTTCTAGTGCCCATCCTGCCTGACCTCCATGGTCATCTTGCTGCTCCTGCCCTGCCCCCTTGCCCCAGCCCTCTGTTTCCATATGCAGACCCCTATTCCCTCCCTCCTGGCTTGTCTATTCTATTGTAATGCCCCTGATCCGTCCCTCCTGCCCTTTATGGTCTGTTATGCTGCAGCTTTCTCTCTTGTCTGTCCATTATGGTCAGCTAGCTACCATTGCCTCTTTCCCCTCTGTTCTCTGTTGTTCATGTGCATGGTCCTGTCCCCTCCCTATTGCTTTGTATGGATTGTTGTGCTGCACTCCCGTCCCACATACCCTGTGTGGTGTACTGTGCTGCTGCAAACCCTGATGCCTGCCCTGTAGGGTCAGTTTGGTGCACCTCTCCATGTCCCTCCTGTCCTCTGTTATCCGAGTCCATGCCCCTACCCCAATTCCTCCTGCCTACCATGATCCAATGTACCATACTTGCGAACATTTTGAACTTGGCATGAGGGAGATTTTGAAAAAACTGGGGTATTGATTTTCCCCTTTGAGTTACATTGAAAAAGAGGAGATTGTAGACAGGAGACAGATCAAGTAAAGGCCATTTGAGCTTAAAAACATTGGACATTTCCTGGCTGAAACGGGTCTGTTGGCATGTATGGTTGTACTACCACTGCCTCTTCCTTCTGCGCACAATGGTCTATTATATTGCCACAGCCTCTCTTGCCAGTCCTGTATTGTTGGTTTGTTGCCCCTGCCCCCCTTTCCACTGCCCTCCATAGTCTGTTGTGCTGCCCCTGCCCTTCCTGTCTGCCCAGTGTGGTCAAATTGTTGCCTCTGCACTCTCCTACCTGCCTTCAATTTTCAGAGTCCGTGCCCCTGGCCTCTGCCTCTCAACAGTATCCCAATGAACAACTAGCTTGCTACCATTCTATATTTATTACAAAAGTGTGGAACACCTGACGTCATCTTGAAGTAATCAAAACTGTAATACCTAGAGCATTTCCTTTAGAAATTATATATATGAGAGGGTCTTATTTGCATCACAATTATGGTTAGTGCTCTAAAAAACTAAAATGAGGACATTTTTTCTGAGTTATCAAATAGCGACAAAGAACTTTTAAATTATTTGTAATCTTTATGTTTAATATCCAGTTGACCACTTGATTAAATGTTGCACTCAGGGGAGAGGTTGTGGTGTTCCTTCCAGAGCTGTAGACTTTGCAACTGGGGAACCAGGTTGGAGTTTCTCCTTCAGCTCAACATTCTGTGATTTTGGTCAAACCACTTAATCTCCCCATGTCTACAACCAAAATAAATTTGATCTGGTGTGATGTAACCAATGCTCATGTAAAGCACTCCAATACCTGACAAGTCTGCACTATATAAAACTGAAAATACACAAAAAATAAGTGTTTTGCACACTTCTGTCATTGGGCTACATGTGGGCTACATCTGCGTGATATTTGTGCTGCATTTGGGCTCTTTCGTCTCTGGTGGCCATCTTGGGAGATTTATTTGTTATGAAGTTTCCTTATTTCCTCATTTACTGCAGTCTCCTTAGTAGGAAATACTTTCAGTTTTGTACTTTGGTTCCATCAAGAAGGCATTCAGATGTGTCACGCATTTGCCATAAATTCTGAGTGTTAGCACTCTAGCTGCTCATTAGATCACTGTAGTAAAGCTACTGCTCACCAGGGAAGTCTGCTGCTCGTATTCAAAGTGCATGTTTCAGTCTGCATGTCAGAATTGTTTTATGAAATAGAAGAGGATTTGAGAAGTCAAAATGTGCTCCAATTTTTCTTTCTGCAGCACTATTTATAATTTCTATTGCAAAATGAACCCCCTCATTTTGTTCCTTTTTAAATTAAATGTTTTAAGTGTTACCACTTTATTCCAATCAAGATGGCTTCAGGTGTGTCATACTTTTGTCATAAGTAAGACTGTTAGCGCTCTAGTTGCTCGTTAGAACACTCTGGGACATTCTGTCATTGGGCTATACTTGGGCTCCATCTGGGTGATATTTGGACTACATTTGGGCTCTTTTGTCTCTGGTGGCCATCTTGGGAGATTTATTTGTTATGAAGTTTCCTAATTTCCTCATTTATTCCAGTCTCCTCAGTAGGAAAAACTTTCAGTTTTTTACTTTGGTTCCATCAAGAAGGCATTCAGATGTGTCACACATTTGCCATAAATGCTGAATGTAGGCACTCTAGTTGCTCATTAGATCACTGTAGTAAAGCTACTGCTCACCAGGGGAGTCTGCTGCTGGTATTCAAAGTGCATGTTTCAGTCTGCATGTCAGAATTATTTTATGAAATAGAAGAGGATTTGAGAAGTCAAAATGTGCCCTAATTTTTCTTTCTGCAGCACTAGTCATAATTTCTATGGCAAAATGAACCCCCTCATTTTGTTCCTTTGTAAATTAAATGTTTTAAGTGTTACCACTTTATTCCAATCAAGATAGTTTCAGGTGTGCCATACTTTTGTCATAAGTAAGGCTGTTAGCGCTCTAGTTGTTCGTTACAACACTCTGGGACATTCTGTCATTGGGCTATACTTGGGCTACATCTGGGTGATATTTGGGCTACATTTGGGCTCTTTTGTCTCTGGTGGCCATCTTAGGAGATGTACTTGTTATGAAGTTTCCTAATTTCCTCATTTACTGCAGTCTCCTCAGTAGGAAATACTTTCAGTTTTTTACTTTGGTTCCATCAAGAAGACATTCAGATGTGTCACACATTTGCCATAAATTCTGAATGTTAGCACTCTAGTTGCTCATTAGATCACTGTAGTAAAGCTACTGCTCACCAGGGAAGTCTGCTGCTGGTATTCAAAGTGCATGTTTCAGTCTGCATGTCAGAATTGTTTTATGAAATAGAAGAGGATTTGAGAAGTCAAAATGTGCTCTAAGTTTTTCTTTCTGCAGCACTAATCATAATTTCCATGGCAAAATGGCCCCCCTCATTTTGTTCCGTTGTACATTAAATGTTTTAAGTATTACCACTTTATTCCAATCAAGATGGCTTCAGGTGTGCCATACTTTTGTCGTAAGTAAGACTGTTAGCGCTCTAGTTGTTCGTTAGAACACTCTGGCACAACAAAGAGCTTACCTGGCTGGTGGACGCTCCGCTGCGCACTCTGCATAGCCCGGGGGGTCCGGTGGTGTTCTGCTCTTCATTTTTGCCGCCAAAGACCTTGCTGGACGCCGCGTGGGGACTACAGCCCCCAGAAGCCCTAGCGGCACTTCCTGTTTCCGATCCCCTGCGCGCCCGGAGGCGCTTAAAGCTGCGAGGCTCCCTCGGTGGAGCGGGGGCACAACAAAGAGCTTACCTGGCTGGTGGACGCTCCGCTGCGCACTCTGCATAGCCCGGGGGGTCCGGTGGTGTTCTGCTCTTCATTTTTGCCGCCAAGGACCTTGCTGGACGCCGCGTGGGGACTACAGCCCCCAGAAGCCCTAGCGGCACTTCCTGTTTCCGATCCCCTGCGCGCCCGGAGGCGCTTAAAGCCGCGAGGCTCCCTCCGCGTCGCGGACGCGCGCGGGCGGCGCCGGGCTAAGCCCGGGCAAAGGGCGGGCCCTCTGTGGCCCTCAGAGGCCTGAGGAGACTGGACTGGGCCAGGGACGCTGGTTCTGCGAGGATAAGTGGCACAAAGCTGCGGGGGTGATATAGAGATACCTGCTAACTGCAGCCAATGTTTTGTTATTTTTTAAATATTTTAAAATTCAAGTGAAAGAGTAACGGATTGCACGTTATTTCAATTCAGCTAGTTTCAGACGGGGGTGGTACGATTTATAATTTACAATATGTCTAGATCTAAACCCTCTATGGGGCCACGTACAATGGATAACTACCTGGTCCAGAAGGTCAGTAAAATTAACTCAGAAAGACGACAATCGCTGGGGAAAAGTAGTACTCCGCATCTAGAGAGTCCTCTAGGAGGTCTATCAACACCTAGTACGGAGGGTGCGAATAATCACTCCGACACTAGTACCTGGGAAGTGGCAGAGTCAACAGACAGGGGACACCTCGAGAACGTACAAAACACCCCCAATGAGTCAATAATAGATGACTGCCCTGATACGGTGGAGCAATGTTTATCTTCCCCAAAGGGACGGGTAGTCAGAAAATGTAGGAAACTCCCGATTAAAAAGGGGACACAGCGTAAAGGGCAGAAACCAGATGACTCACCAGATACGGAAAGTACGGACCTGAGGAAAATTTACGAGGGGAGGATTGAGGATAGTACTACTATTAACATTGAGGAGATTATCGGTATCAAGATTAGGGATATTATAAACCCATTGGTCTCAAAAATAGAGGAGTTAACAAAGGAAGTAGGGAGATTGGGTGGTTTGCTAAGTAGGGCCTTAGACAAACAAAGAGAGGTGTCTGTTGCTACTACTGCTACAACTGTTGTAACTGACACCACTAACAACCAAGACAAGAACCAAGCACAGGGAGACAATGCTAAGGAAGCCACAGGGAATAAAGGGAATGACAGTGCTATCTTGACAACGCCCCAAATGAGCACGCCTTCAATTAGCAATATTCTGCCTGTTAAGGATAACATATATGAGTGGAAGGAAAAGAACGCTAAGGGCGCTGTAAATCTTCCACCTGAGTGTGCCCCTTATGTGGTGGTACTTACTAATGTGCCACCGCTAGATAACAGGGGATTTCAAGAAAGCCATGATTCCCTAAAAAATAAATGCCTGTCATGGCTAAATAGACAATGTGGTTTTCCATTGAATTTCTCAGATAATATTCTGACAGCAAGGAGAGCCAACTGGATTGGGAGCGATAGGAAAAGATTAAAGGGGGACTGTGTAATTATTAACTTTAAATACCCACAGCATGTTACTACAGTCCTACTAAGAGCGGCATCTCTCCCACTCTCAGATGGCAATGTATGCGCCCGAGCACTAGGATACTTTTATAATCACCTTAATGATAATTGGAGGGACAATACTAGAAGCAATACTAGAAGTACTACTTATCCACTCACTTGTAAACCCCATATTGATATTCCTACACAGAATAGATTTCTTGCACTTAGTACCTTGGACTCTAATGATTGACGCATAAAAGAGACGGGGATATGTGCAAGCTGGAAAGAGGGACCCAATTTGGAGAACTGTAGAGAGGAATGTCGATCTGTAATTTCTGTAGTAACAACCTTGGTCCCTGGATTTGTGTCTAATTTGAATGAGGCTGAGATTACACAAGAGGGTAGTATGAATACAGGTGAACCGGGTCAAACTTATGAGGAAGGCATAACGGAGGGAAACGCCCGAGGTCCTACTAGTGGGATTACTACCAGAACAGGTATATGCTCCAGGCTGGTGTGCTGGAATGTAGCTGGTCTGAAATCCAAAAGCAGAGACCCGGGTTGGAACTCCTTCATTAATAGGTATGATATCCTATGTTTTCAGGAAACCTGGTGCAAAGATAACATTGATTTTGAGGGGTTTGTTTCATATAACCTACCAGCATATGGAGAGGGACCGGGAAGAGCTAAGGGGGGTTTACTCACCCTTGTATCGGTCCATCGACAGATGATGGTTATAAAGTATGTGCCGGTAGGTGATCTAATACAGATGATTTGGATCCGAGAAGGCAAAAGCCGTAATATCCTTCTGATCAATTATTATAACAATATTTTTGATAGCACCAGGGGAAGAATCGTAACTGAATTGGCCAATGCAATTGAGAATCTAAGTTTGAACTCTAATGAAGTATTTGATATTATCTGGTGTGGGGATTTCAATGTCTCATTATGTGAATTACTATCCACAAAAGCGTGTGGGGTCACAAATAATGCTGGTTGGGAGGTCCCACACTTTAAGCATGATATGTATGGGGAAAACTTGAATGCATTAATGGGGTGCCTTGACCTGGAAATTTTGGATTGCTGCAGGGATAGTAATGGTTCACCTATCCCTACATTCAGGAATTGGCGTGCCAACTCTGTAATCGATCACGTGTTGGTATCTTCCACTATTGCTGACTGTTTTGCCCCACTGGAAATGGAAACAATGGGCACTAGTGACCATAATTGTATTATTGTGCCCATGACCTTGTGGGAAGGGAATGATAGAGAGACAGGAACTACGATTGGAAACATTGAGGCACACCGGGTTAATGGGGTAAGGTTGAGGTGGATAGGTGCAAAAGCATCAGAACTAAGGGAATCTATCATTACGAAGAATTTAGCAGACATGGTTTTTATTTTAGAGAATAGATTAGATCATGAGCGGGTCTTATCTAGTTTTAAAGAAATCAACAATGCCATTAACGCTAAGTTTACAAGCAGTGGTAGGGGTAGTAAAAAACCTGGTTTGGTCTGGTTTGACAAAACCTGTTCTACTGCCCTGACCGATCTTAAACAGGCCCTTGTAATTAGACCTAGAGATAAAAAACTAGTAACTACTCTGAGGCTAGAATATAAAAGTGCTATTAAAGCAAGGAAGAAGGTTCTACAGCTTCAGGCCTGGGATTCTCTTAACCAGGCGGCAGAACTATCTAATTCCGTATTATTTTGGGCAACAGTCAACTCCCCATTCCTTAAGGAAACAAATATGCCTGAGTTAACATCAAATGTTTCCTGTGAAGGCTGGATTACCCACTTCTCAAGTATTTTCGACTCAGATAAAAACACTAATGCCGGGACAGATAGCTGGCCGATTATACCACTGGAGATTACTGTGGAAGAAGTGGAAATGGGGATTAGGGCAAGCAAAGGAGGGAAGGCCCAAGGCCCAGATGGGGTCCCTAGTGATGTATATAAGGATGCCCCAGAAGTATGGGGCCCTTTGTTGGCTGTTGTTTTTAATGCCGCGGTTTGTATAGACCCTCCGTTAACATGGGGGGAGTCTATAATTGTACCAATATATAAGAAAGGTTCCAGGTCAGATGCAAAAAATTATAGACCAGTTTCATTATTGGATGCCTCGGTAAAAGTTATGAGTAGGATTATGCTAGTTAGGCTCGAAGAATGGGTAGAACAGGACTGTATTCTGTCAGATAGCCAATATGGCTTTAGGAAAGGCAGGGGTACACTCGATCAATGTATTAATCTAGAACTATTGATCGGGAAATATAGCGAAGCCAAATCTGGCCATATTTATATGTGCTTTGCAGATTTAAGTAGCGCTTTCGACATGGTTGACCACTCTATTCTGTGGTCAACCTTGTTGGAATTAGGGGCGCCAAAGGGCATAATCTATTTTCTCGCCAGGATGTATGAGAGATTAAAAACATGTGTACGTTTTGGTAAGAAGGGCGAATGTACCCGGAACTTTAGCGTTAAACGAGGTATAAGGCAGGGTTGTGTTTTAGCACCACTTTTATTTATTTTATTTATAAATAACATTGATGCAATTTTAAAAGAAGTACCTGCGGATGCTCCTACGATTAACGGTGTCCCAGTACCAGTGTTACTATATGCCGACGACGCTGTATTGTTATCAAGAACCCCGATAGGGTTACAACGACTAATGGATAGTTTTGCTTCTTTTATCAATGATAAAAAACTAGTTATCAACAAAAGCAAAACTTATACAATGATATGTGGCCCAAAGAAACGTAAACATACAGCGAAAGGGTTTTTTATTGACAAAGCAAAAGTACAGCAGGTGGACAAATTCTGTTATTTAGGCATAACTTTTTCTGAAGATAAAAAGTGGAAACATGAATTTAATAATATACGCAATAAAATGGCTAGAAATGCACATGGAATTTTTAGATTTGCCCAGAAAATTGGGGATCGTAGGACCAGAGATATGACAAAAATTTATCAGGCAAGATGTGTTTCGATTGCATTATATGGGGCAGGAATTTGGGGTTACAGTGATGTATGTGAATTGCAACTGGAACAGAATTCTTTCCTTAAAAAAGTTTTGTGTTTACCCACTTCGGCCTCTAATGCATTATGTCACCAAGAATTAAATATGAACTATCTATCCGATCTTTTGTCACTTAGACCTTTGATGGTTTGGCGGTCTATTTGGTTGAATGAAGAAAAATCTTTTAGTAAGGTTATTATCCAGGATTGTATGCGTTTAGATAACGCTTTAGCAATACCCTGGATTAAATACATTATTATGTGTTTTTCGGACATTTTTAACCTGAATATTGTAACTGACCCGAACGCTGTCCTATTAATCCCTAAGATCGAGTTAAAAAGGGTTTTTCTTGCCTTTGTTGAGAGGAAAAGAACTGTTATTGCTGGTACTTTGTCCACTGTTATGTTTTATAACAGATATTTGTCCATGGATGGATTCCCTGTCTATTTAACTCTTGTCACCAGGCCGACACATAAATTTGTGCTGACCAGATTGAGATTTGGAACAGTACATCATCTGGTGGCACAACCTGTAATGAGGAAATACCCTGTAGGTCCTTGTAGTTGTGACGGGATTTCAAAGCAGAGCACAATGCACTTTATATTATTCTGCAAGCTCTACTCTAACTTTCGTATTATTCTGCTAAAACCCATGTTTGTTAAATATGGTACACGTACGGTCGAGCAAGCTATGAAACTGATTTTTAATTTACAATCGGCTGATATCTGTTTTTATACTGCTACTTTTTTAAACAAATGCATCAATGATAGGAAAAGCATGTGTTTTTAGATGTGGTTATGTCATTTTTAAGGTGTAAATTATTGGCTTTTATTAATTATTAATACTGTTTAACGATGTGTAATTATGTCTGCTATAAGCTGTTCATATTTTGTAATTGTGATTGTGTATGCTTTTATGGACATTAATTTGTACCGAATAAAGCTGAATTGAATTGAATTGAACACTCTGCGACATTCTGTCATTGGGCTATACTTGGGCTACATCTGGGTGATATTTGTGCTACATTTGGTCTCTTTTGTCTCTGGTGGCCATTTTGGGAGACTTATTTGTTATGAAGTTTCCTAATTTCCACATTTACTACAGTCTCCTCAGTAGGAAATACTTTCAGTTTGTTACTTTGATTCCATCAAGAAAGCATTCAGATGTGTCACACATTTGCCATAAATTCAGAATGTTAGCACTCTAGTTGCTTATTAGATCACTGTAGTAAAGCTACTGCTCACCAAGGAAGTCTGCTGCTGGTATTCAAAGTGCATGTTTCAGTCTGCATGTCAGAATTATTTTATGAAATAGAAGAGGATTTGAGAAGTCAAAATGTGCCCTAATTTTTCTTTCTGCAGCACTAATCATAATTTCTATGGCAAAATGAACCCCCTCATTTTGTTCCTTTGTAAATTAAATGTTTTAAGTGTTACCACTTTATTCCAATCAAGATGGCTTCAGGTGTGCCATACTTTTGTCATAAGTAAGACTGTTAGCGCTCTAGTTGTTCGTTAGAACACTCTGGGACATTCTGTCATTGGGCTATACTTGGGCTACATCTGGGTGATATGTGGGCTACATTTGGGGTCTTTTGTCTCTGGTGGCCATCTTGGGAGATTTATTTGTTATGAAGTTTCCTAATTTCCTCATTTACTGCAGTCTCCTCAGTAGGAAATACTTTCAGTTTTTTACTTTGGTCCCATCAAGAAGGCATTCAGATGTGTCACACATTTGCCATAAATTCTGAATGTTAGCACTCTAGTTGCTCATTAGATCACTGTAGTAAAGCTACTGCTCACCAGGGAAGTCTGCTGCTGGTAGTCAAAGTGCATGTTTCAGTCTGCATGTCAGAATTTTTTAATAAAATAGAAGAGGATATGAAAAGTCACTCAAAATGTGCCCTAATTTTTCTTTCTGCAGCACTAATCATACTTTCTATGGCAAAATGTACCCCTTCATTTTGTTCCTTTTTAAATTAAATGTTTTAAGAGTTACCACTTTTTTCCAATCAAGATGGCTTCAGGTGTGCAATACGTTTGTCATAAGTAGGACTATTAGCGCTCTAGTTGTTCTTTAGAATACTCTGGGAAGCTGCAGTAGAACACAATGGAATCAACTGACAGTCTCTGCCCTTGTTGGATGTACATGTTTTACTGAGAATTTCAGACTTCATTCTCACATGACTGAGAAAGATAATGTTAATTTACAGAAAATGTGCTCTCAGTTTAGCTTATAGATCACCTTCCAAACCTCTGTGGGAAAAGCATGAGAAAATAGTTTTCTCTCAAACATGATGATTGATATCACAGCGGAAGGCTTTTTCACATGGTAAAATCACCTTAGAACTCACCACAATTCCTAAAATGAGTATGGTACCATCAACAAATGATTTATAATGTAACTAAAGTATTACAACCTTCTATTAACTGCAATGCTTTTTAATGAGGGCTATCATGTACATTGGTCCCAATATGGCTGCCAACACTTCTTGGATGAAGTACTGACAGCCAATCAGATCTCACAATGAGATGTGTGGTTAGGCTCCGCCCAGATATATCTATCTTTTTAACTCTAATTTTCTCAGGAACTACTGAACGGATTTACACCATTTAAGCAAAAGGCACGAGTCTGAACTGAGGACTACCTCTTTGCCAAATTTGGTGTAATTCCGTTTAGCAGTTCGGGCGGTAGCTGCGTCAACAGGTCCTGTGGAAAAATGCATGGGGAAAACGCGTTTTGGGACCCCCCTTTTTTCTCAGCCCCCGCTTGGCGAATCAACGTGAAATTTTCAGGATAGGAGCGGACCGGAGCTGGCCAAAAGGTTGGAAAATTTTGTGAAGATTCGTCAACGGGCGCCAACGTTATTCCAAATAGAATGTTTCGGATTTCCTATGGAAAATAGGTCCTAACACACCGTAACTCCTTCCGAAGTACTGGGACCCAAGGAGGGTGGCGTATACGCTGGCAGAGCGTACCGGCAATCGTATTCCAAAAAGCAGAAAAAATGTGTATCATACGCTCTCAGGATAAAAAGCAGGACAACAGTCTGGTTAATCCAAGTTTAATTCACACTTGGATTAAGCCAGACTGTTGTCCTGCTTCTTATCCAAGGGAGCGTATGATAAACATTTTTGCTGCTTTTTGGAATATATATAAGAAGGCAGCCTCTTTTGAAACGGGACTGAGCACCAACGCACCTGGGTACTTTATGTGAACTTTAGAGGCAATTAACAATGACAGGCTCACTCGAGCAAAACCTTTGGCACCACGACATCCAGAAGGCTCTGCGGGCCACGCCCACTGAGGCGGGAGTCATGAATATAAATTAGGTGCACTACCGACTGTCTGTTTTTTGCAAGCAACGCCATTGATGAAGGGGAGTAACCCGAAACGCGTCTGGCGGTCTGAATGAGGGGATGACCAGCACCCGCCAAATCTGACTGCAGCCTCCAATAAATTAGCGAAAATACTCCTACCTGTGTGGCTCTTCCATTAGGGGTAACTCTTTCTGTGGATATATATATATATATATATATTCACTGAAAAAACCATAGGTTTCACACATGTTATAGTTAGCTGTACATTTCACTCGTAAAAAACCAATGAAATTCCACGTTATAGTTAGATCAGGTAACTATAACTTGCGCGCCCACAATAAACTCCTGATGACGTCACATATTACATCACTCATGACATGGTCAGTGACATCACTCTTCACATCAATGATGACATCTGAAATGACACATTGTAGATTGCGGTCGCGCAAGTTATAGTTACCTGATCTAACTATAACGTGGAATTTCATTGGTTTTTTACGAGTGAAATGTACAGCTAACTATAACATGTGTGAAACCTATGGTTTTTTCAGTGAATTTGCAAGGTTTTTTAAATGCTAATTCCTAACTATAACGTGTGTGAAACCTATGGTTTTTTCAGTGAATTTGTACGGTTTTTTAAATGCTAAGTTATGTATTTATTTTTAATTTTTGCGCGCACGGTGCGCTTCGCGCACCGAGCGCCCACGTGGCGCATTTCATACCGTGCACGCCTCACCATTTTTTACAAAATATCAATTGTTTTTTTCTCTCTTGGGGGTCCTTAGATTTATATATTAAATGTGATTGTTAATTCTTTTTTTTTTTGACCGTACGCGTACGGTAAGCTTACTGTACGCGCACCCCGCGATTTTTTAAAAAAAAATTTAAATTCATTTTTCATACTTTTTTGTCCTTCCTGAACCCCCTGACGAATGCTAGGGGGTCTGCAACTCTCTTCATTGCCCCCTTTTCATGTTATCAATCTTTTTTTTTCAGTGCGAGAGACAGAAAATGGCGGCCGATACTTCCTGGTTTCGACCGATTCGAATGTTTACTTTGATCTAACAACCAATCAGTAACGCGCTTGCGCACGGCACCGTACGCGTACGGTAAGCTTACCGTAAGCGCACGGTAAGCTGCCACAGATATATATATATTGATTTAAATGCTATTTTCTCAGGAACTACTGAACAGATTTACACCAGACCTACAAAAGGCACTTCCTTGACCTTATGGCTACCTCTCTGCCAAATTACAAGTAATTCTGTTCAGTCGTTCGGGCTGTAGCTGTGTCTAAAGGTCCTATGGAAAAATGCATGGGGAAAAAGCGTTTTGGGACCCCCCTTTTTTCTCAGCCCCCGCTTGACGAATCACCCCGAGACTTTCAGGGTAGGAGCGGAGCGTAGCGCCCCATTAGTTTTGAAAATTTCGCGAGGATTCGTCAACCGGTGCCTAAGTTATTCAAAATAGAATTTTCAGATTTCCTATGGAAACATGGTCCTAACTATAACTATCTACTGGCGACCGCCAGTAGATAATATATATATATCTTTGGGGGTACAATACAGGAAAATCCTTTCCCATATATATATATATATATATATATATATATATATATATATATATATATATATATATATATATGATGCACCCTGTCATCCTTACCCTAAGGTACATGGTACAAATCTAACATGTGAGTAAGGACTACAACTGAATATATTGTCTTGAAGAATTATAATGCTCCTCACCACACATCATGATCACAAGAGGAACTTCTCGTATATGACAGTGAGAACTGATACAAATAAGACAAAGAGGATTGACCTGACCAGGGATTTACATCTTTAAGGACAATTGTGATCATCCCCAGTCATACCCTGATGAGATCTGTGGGCTTTTTAACTCCGGTTACTTTACCATAGTTTTCGTACATTCAATTCTCTATCTTGTCCTCTGGGAATTATGTCGAAAACATGTAGATTTGGTATCCAATCTAACATAATGACAGTTTCTTCATTCTTTATGTTCGTTAATGCCAATATTGCCAATATTTTGGCCATCATTTTGCTACATGTATTCTATACTAGAATGCTATACGATAAAGCACTTAGCATTCAAATCTGTATATCTATCTATACCGTATTTCCACTGTATCTAAGCAGAGCAACACCTCCTCTTGGCGTTCCTAGTCCTGATGTTCCTCCTGGCGGAATACGATTTGGTTGGGCAGTTGCAACCTCTGTCACAACAATTCCAGCGTGTTTGCTACTGAAGGCAGCGTGATAGGCAGTTGATTCTATCATTGGTTCACCTGTGCTTTGGGGGTGCTGTAATGACAGGAGTCTTAGGGGTGAAACTCCAGGGTTGGAGCAGCTCATAGTCCTGTCATCAGAGAAGTGTATGGTCATGTTAAGTTTGGCCATTAAATCTTGGCTCAATAGATTAGTTGGGGATGAATGTGATATAACAGCTGTCCCTTCACCTGACTACCTCTATGTCCAACTCCAGGATTTTGTAAATGGGACCCTCATCACCATACCTGAAAACCCCTGAGTGTCCATAGTGTCTCTTGGTAAGGGGACTATCCCTTCTCTTAGGCATGAGTTTGCTGCCTGTGTCTATCAGGAAACTATAAGGTGAGTTGTTTACTAACACTGTTACTATAGGTTCTTCTTCAGATTGACGTGTGACTGATAGTATGGGGCATGTGGGGTAGATTGTGTGCTCCTCATGTAAAAGGCGCTGGGCTGACCATTGTTGTCCCTGTGCCTTATTTTCTCCTGAGAGCTGAGGAGGAACTGTGACCATGTCTTGCCACTGGGAGTTCTGTGATGTATGGTCATTTCTTTCTGTCTACTGTGCACTACTTCCTAGGGCCTCACTACTACTTGCTTTGTCCTTTCTAACTCTCTGCGGTGGTTCTCCCATCATTAACGCCTCCTTCTGTGCCACTGTGGCTACAGCTGCTCTTCCCAGGGCCACCCGTTACATTGCAGTGATTCTGTGATGGTACCCTGGTTCTGCCACCGGCTTCTTTCTGTCCTTTTCTTCTCTCTCTCTCTCTATTCTCATCTTGCTTCTACTTATGGTAGTGGAGTATACGGGCCTTCATTTTCTGCCAGGGGTGGTATCTAAACCAACTACTCTGGACATGCCTGTTCTGTATCTTGGTGGGTAATCCTTTCTTCAAAATGTTATAGAAAAATGTGACTTGTGGGGCAGTGTCAGTCCATGGCTGTCAGGTTTCATGTCCCCATCTTTCCCTCATTCTATTTAGGAAATTGTTTATGCTTTCCTCTGGCTTCATGGTCTCTGCCATTAGCCCTTCTACATCTGGGCAATCGGGGAATATTTCTCTCAAGGAGGTTCAGATACGGTGCTTGTGTGTATTAAATGCGGCCCGCCATGCTGGGTATTTGTTAGGGTGATTGCTAGAATGCAAGCTTGGGTGAACACCTTGTTAGTCTGTTCCCTAATGAGGCTGCTTAGCAGACTCTTAATGTCTCCTATCACTAGGTTGAAACCTGCAGTGTTTTTCTCAAAGCATTTAATCTCTTTCCCTGCCCCATCCAGCAACGATGGTTACTTTGTTCTAAAACCCTCTTCATACATCTGGGCCCATGACACTTTTACAATCTTCGCTATACCCTTCTGCAGTAGCGGGCGCACTCTTTTTCTAGGCGACTTCACAGGTTTCTCCTCTACATACCGTTTCACTTTTGCGAGGCATTGCTCCATGTAGAGAAGGTTCCAATTAGGGTTTCCTCCTTCATGCCTGATGCAATCCTCTCCTACTGCCATGTCTTGTGGCTCAAATGTTCCTTCCCTCGGCCAAGTTCTATCATATTGGTCCCTTTCCTCAGTCCAATCTGCTAATAGGTCACAAAATGGGTACAACATGTATCCTCATCGCTGCTTCATTCGCGTGCACGCACAGGTGCCACAGTTTGTTTTTCCTGCATCGCGGGTGGGTAAGTACCAGGCTGCCTTTTTCCATTACCTCTTTTTGAGCCCACCTCCTTTGTCAACTAGACAGTGTGCTTTTGAGCCCTGCTAGTAGCCTTCATCTACCTCTTCATCATCTCTTCCCAGGACTGCACCCTCTACCTGACCCTGCTTTCCTCATGAAAAGAGTACACTGTCCTGTTCTCTCACTCTAAATCGTGGTTGCCCGCCCTTTCTCTCTCGGGCATCAGCTCATGCCTCTCTTCCTTGCACCATCTGGCCTCTCTCATTTGCTCAGAGCTATGCACTTCTTTTGTTAGCCTGGCTTCCCCCTCAAATTCACTCTTTGTTTCCTCCTCGGCTGCCTGGGCAACCTTGTAGCCCCACACCTGTCCTCTGTTCCAAGGGGACAGGAGCTCCCTTCATCTCTCGAGCTCACTGAGTCACTATCGAGAGCTGACACAAACTTTCCTGACACTTGTTTATGTTTGCCTGAACCAGTGGAGATATGTATTGTGCCTTCCTTTGAGGTGCCATATGTTGACGGGGAGTCAAGCTTTTGGGGGCCTTCCCTAGGTACTTGGGCTGTGCTGGTGGTGTTTGGGCTTGCCTGCTTTTGGATTTCTCAGGCTTAGACCTAACTGTCCTTCTTTGGGTGGGGGGCTATTCAGCTTCTACTATTATTGGGTTTGAATATCCTAATGCACAGGATGCTGGTGTGAGTACATCCATGCCTACAATAGGGTGGGGGAAGTGCCAAAACCTTGCTCGCTATCAGCATTGTGGGGTTATTGGTTTGAACTTCTTCAAAGATGGCCCATAATTCTAACACTGATTCTCATTTGTCTTTCTTTTGTCGTGCATACTTAGGGCCAGATGTACAACCGTTTCTCGCAGTCGCAAACGAAAATTGACCAATTTGCAACTGCAAAAAAGGCCCTGGCATGTACTAATGCTATTTTACAAGTCAGTGGCTATCAAAATAGTGTTTGTGACTCTCGCTATTAGGAAAGGGCGTCCCATCCTAATAGTAAGTACCATTGTTCTGCGATCGCATTTGTGGTCGCAAAACACTCACAGTTTACCATCTTCTTCGAGTAGGGGGTAAGCCACTCGCAAAAGGAAAAGTGTCCCCAGGGGACCCCTTCCCCTTTGTGAGTGTTTGCGAAAATATTTTTTAAACCCTTCAGCGCGACGCGGTTTACCGTGACGGAGCGGTTCCGTCATCCGCACAGCGCGACCGACGCGCATGACAGAACCGCTCTGTCACCAGCATCGAAAGGGTTAAAAGCCTACTCTTAAAAAATGAAACTGAAACATTTCATTTTTCTTTTTTAAATGCATCCCGTTTTCCTCGGCAATGCAGTGACCGCAAGGTAAATAGTTGTATTTATTTATTTACTTACTTTACTCCTTGCCGTCGTATGTCCAACTCCACTATCCCCCACCCTGCCCCCGTCCCGCAGCCCTCCATCTGTGAGCCGCCACTGGCATTGTATCTTTTCAACAAAAGGAGGCATTCAAAGGAATCTGCTCTGTTCATAATTCTAGGATATCCTGATTTTGAAGGTTAGAGGTTGATGTCTGTGGAACCTCTAGTTACAGCTTCAGACACTGCAGTATGCTTACAACAGGTATGTTTCTGACCCATGGAACCTCTAGTAACAGTGTGAAGTTCTGCAGTCAGCTACATGAAGGACTTATGTCTCAAGAGACATCTAGTAACAGCCATGGGTACTAGCCTGCACCAGAAAAGCTCTGATTAAAGCTTTTCAGAATGCACAGGGCATGTGTTGGGATGGGAAAGTCCCCTGCATGGTGACAGACAAGCACCCTTGCCCTAGGTGCCTCAGATGCATGGATATATGGACCCCTGGTATTAATGTTTGGGTATGGATGAACACTGTCTTGTGTGTCTGCCATGACATAGGCCTGTCTCAATAAATGTGGTGTTCTTAGACTGAGAGTGGAGTACCAAGCACTTCCCTCATAGTAGTAGAGTGCTACTGCCTTTACCAGCAGTTACGTGATATGAGTTGGGTGATGGCAGCATACCAGTTTTGTGTTTCATTAAAATCAATAGTGTGAACAGGCCTTTTTACCTGCATCACAGGAGTGGCACCTTTTGGTCCACATATGTACAGTTCTACTGCTGTGTATTTAAATCACCCTTGGCCTACATAATGACTGCATGTAGCGCCGTGCAGTGTATGATGCTTCTGCGTGCATGCTGTCTTGCAATTGTGCCTGTCATTGGTACATAACATGGAGGCCTGTGTTTTCCAATTTGGAAGCCAACTGCCTAGAAATGCTAGTTGGGATGAGGAATGGGACCCCAGACAGGAGATGCGCATTACTGCATTACTAAGGGCTGTGATGAAAACACATACACTGGAGTAATCTGAGAAGAGCATCCTCTTTGCACATTAAAGGTCTTTATGATCCAAGAAGGAATTACTGGTCAGCAGGGCCTGTGATCATTTTCAGGTGAGATGATTGTTCTGAGAATGTTGGCACTGTAGGCTTTAGGAATCAATACATCGGGGGATGCTAAGGCTTTTGAACCTTTGTAAGATGTATTTCAGTGGAGGTTGACAGCCTGGTGTGATCCCAGTTACTCAAACTGTGGTCGATAACCACTTTGAAAAAGGTCAGAGGAGAGAGAACTTCAAAGGATTCAACAATTATAGCACGAATTGTAAAGGACCGGACACTAAATCACATATTTGTCTAGAAACGGACTATGGAAGTGGGAGCTTGAATCCCATAAACTGTTTATCATTTTAAAGAAGAACACCATCACTTTGGACTGTTGCCAACAGTACTGGGGATAGAGGTTATTTAGTCTCCCAACTGACTAAGTTTCTATCACCAAGGAAGCCAAGAACACTCACTTGCACTGTACCTGGAGCACCAGCCTTATGCCTGCCTACTGAGCCAAGTATGCACGGTGAAGTAGAGAGAGCCTGGTGGGGGCTAAGACCAGTGAGTGGGGATCCTGGCAAATGGATCTTATTAAGTGAAGGGTGAGGCATCTGGTCCAGTAGGGACCTTTTATGTGAAAGAGAGCCATCCATTCTCTTTCAGAAGTCAGCAACACCTGTTGAGGATGCCATAAAATTTTGAGCTGCTCCCAATGGAAACAAAATCAGTGGATCCTCTCCCTTTCCTGTATGCCAGGAGGGGGCCACCAGGACTGTTGGGCTTGTTGCCCATGGAAGTAAAATCATTAATTCCATCATCAGGTGCAAACAACATCATTTGGGCTGTCGTTCATGCCTGTCATCCTAATATGCTAGTAGAAGGACACTAGGAACGTTGGTGCTATTTCCCTTGGCAGGAGTCCCTTTAACCATCAAAGAATCTCGAAATGAAGAGCAAAAGCCCCCATGCACCACCACTACTGACCCATGACCTTGTTGCAGGGATTCTGCACATACACAGAACTAGGCGCAGGATTATGGGAGCTTGGTGTATAGAGGCTAAGCATTCCTACCGCCCTAGTACCAATGAGCCCAGGACTGACTAGCTATAGTGTCTCACTTGCTCTTCTACTCACAAACGAAGAAACCAGTGATTAGACAACCAGAACATAACACTCCCGGATCTCTCAGGAATCGCAGGAACAAGACACACCTTTTCGCTCATACTCTCGTACTTGTTCAAAATAAGATCTGACAGAGACACCAAGATAGTTTAAAATATTTATTTTAACAAATGTGCTCTAAAATGCAGTACACGTGCCACAACCAGCAGCAAAATGCATAATATCACTACAGTTAGCATTGCAGCAAGGCCATATATCATAAAGGGAGATGTTATTTTATAAAGACAGTGGATAAAGGAGTATAAGGCCTAACCATCCTCCCCTTGGTAAGCATAAGTATTATTATATAATATCGCTGGGCTTTGTCAGCAGACACCATACCTCAGGCCATAGATCGTATTTCTATACCACAGGTGCGGGTCTCTCTTCTCCCTGGATAGGTCCCTCTCCAAGTGTGTGTTACCTAAACATGCATCCCCATTATATCAAAGTACGATTCTCTAGCAAAAACAGGTGTATTGGCATGTTTAATCTAAGTGCTAGGGCCTGACCAGAACAGAATAACAAGAGGCAGTGTTTATCGACCTTGCTCACAATGTTCAGACTAAACTCCAGGAATGAGCACAGCAGAGAGTTCTCATGTGAAAGTCATAAACAGAGTCTCACAAAAATAAAGACATGTAGTGTCGTTGCAAAAGCAGCATTATGGCTACCGGGCTCATGCTAACTTAAAGATATCTCCAGTAATCACGTGACAACCTTACCTACACGAACTGCAATGGAGAAGCGGCCTGCGCCACCAGAAGCTGTCACTGACTGTGACTGCCTCATCGTGCCGTGATGCATCAAGCTCATCGCTGGAGCACAGGAAGATGCACCCCAGTAGCTGAACACTTCTTCAGGCCTTGGCTGTGTAAGACTGGAGCAGGGTCGGAAGGCCTGTGGAAACTTGCATGAACTCGGCGTATTAGCATTATAGTAAGATGAACTTTCAGGGTGAAAGGGAGACTTGGTTGCACATTGCTTGTGTGGGCAGAACCTGTGGGGTTACCGTGAGTAAACCACCAGGATCACATTTGTTAAAGTGTAGGATGAGGGGGGTGGACTCATGAATACTGCATTTGAAAACACAAGAACGCTCGCCCTAAAAAACTGTAGTGTGTGTTATAGTCAGCTATATTACACTATGCATGTGTAATGAATACCTCTTTTCCTACCAAAAGTAAGTATTAAACGGGACATTGAGATTATTGGGAGCCACTGTTTGAATTTTGATTCTGGCACCATTGCATACTTTGCATCTACCTCCTCCCAAGAAGCCTTATACTGCTTGCCCTGTCCTACCACTGAGAATCAAGTGCTGAAGGGTTATTACTTGGTCTGGCAGTTCAGGATCCATAGTAGATTGGACCTGGTACCGCAGGAGTAAAAGGCCTTAACCTCCATGGTTGGGCCAAGTACCACCAGCTTGCCTGTGGCCCTCTAAAAGGGGCTGACAGCATGCAAATGTGAAATTTGGCTTTGGGTTTTTTGTAGGTTTTTGTTTCATATTTATATCATGCCGTTGGTAGGTGCAGAGTCTAAAACCATTAAAGGGTGGAACTGAACGTCCAGTAAGAACAAGCATTGCCAAGACCATTAAATTGTGCTTGCAGTTTTTGTTACAAGTCAGACCTATTGACTTTGGCAATAATTGTCTAAAAAATCATGCCATATAGACTTCTCCAATGTCTGTTTACAATGGAGATATATTTTTTTAATTGCGACTATATAGTTAAAGGATGAGCTCTACTTAGATCTCTAGTTGCCGTTCTATTACACCCTAGACTCAAGCCCTCTCCCTCCTTAACAGATTCGACCCTCTCTGGTGAATGTGGGACACACCCATGGGGCATAAAGAGTTTTAATTACACTATATATACATTTTTAGGTCTCGCGAGCCAAAGGCTCAGAGACATTTTATATCTGGGCTTCTCAAAGTGCTGCCGTGGCCTAAAGCTACAGTGCACGTGAACGTGCACGCGCGCAGCGCCATGTGTCTTTCCTCCGTAGCGATCGTAATCACGATCACTTTCACTTTCGCGGCTCCTCTGTTGCTGCCATTCCCCCCTCCCTTCTCGTTTCTTCTGTTCCTCAATCTAACAAATACAAAACACAGGTTACAATGACGCTGCCAGGGAATTTTTCTAAACATTACAACATTATCTCACTAGACTGAAAGTTAATGTGACATGTATAGGATGGAAGAGTGACAAAAAAATAACGGCGAGATAGTCGAGTAAAGCGTTCCAGACTCTCAAAGTAAAGGTAAAAGGTAATTTCTTGATCTTAAAATGCGGTGGCTCTTTTCAACCACGACTCTCGGAAAAGCATGTTCATCTCCAAGGACACTTTTAGTTTTAGACAAAACGGTGCGCGGACTCAAGTGAGTAAATGTTTCCCTGCAAACAAAAATGCAACTCAAGTTTCAATTTCACATGCATTGAATAGGTCTGCCATCTAGTGGTTTGGTTGGAAAACTGCAAAGGGCTGTTTAGAAAATTATTTTCCTAGTTAAAGTAGAATTGATGTTTTGAAATGAAAAACGTATTACACGTCGCCTACTGCTCCACAACGCCTCAACCTGCCAAAGCATCGTCATAATGTATTTCCCACCCCTGTGTATCTCTCATTGTGCATGGGTAGCTAGCTATTTGAACTGCTCAAAGAGGCTCGTGGAGGAGATTTACGTGTCTAATGAGAATCTATAACTTCAATCTGCTAAATTATTGTCAACAGGTAAGTGGTTATTTTACTGGGAAGAAACGTAGTTATATGTGTTGCATAACATACAAGAGCAGTGAGAATTACGTTAGTTAGTCCCCAAGATCAACGGCAGCAGAGGAAGCGAATGCAAAACGCCTCTAAACCAATCACACTGCAGTGTCCAATAGGACTCGCACGATTCTAGCGCCTAAGGAAACCAAGCACCGCCACAATGGCCGACAGCCTTCTGGAAATAGAACTTGATGAGGCTAAAAGCCTTATGCAGAAACATCAAACTCAACGTATTACAGTGCCAAGCAAGAAACCTAGCGCCTCGCTCTCTCTACCAAGGAGCTGCCCCTCTCAGCCAAACCCATCACCAGTCCTGCTTGACATAACTTGGTTGCACTCTTTATTCTCAGCTGTATTTTGACTCTCAGATCCAGGTCCATGTAAGGTCAGACGGATGCATTAATTAATATACCAATCAAAAGTCTTCCCTACGCTGACAGAGCATTGCAAACTACTAATTCTGCTATAGGCGATGTCTAGAATACAATATTGTATCGCTCTATATTGAAGTATCGCATTATTTTCGATTTGAGCAAAAACGATCATGTGAAATCCATCAGAATCAGTTGTATTGGAGGACTCTGGATTTCAGGTGAAACAAAGGGCCGGAGTCAGATTCTGCAATTTATCGATAGCAAACACCCAAGGTACAACACGACAAACCATCTTCAGCAGTCATCAGACTCCTGCTCTCCTGTTCGGATACAAAAATCCTTAGCTGCAAATGGTGTCCATATGTAGTTGGGGTAGAACGCCAAGAGTGGCTGGATCAAACCTTTACAGTAGTCTTCCTAAAGAACTGATGTCTAAAAATTACCTCACAATGATTAAGCAAAAATCCACCAGCTCTTTTTAAGCTACCTGCACAAATATTAATTGTGAACACCAATAGTGGATTTTTACAATTTTCCATTAAGTTCTCTTGTGTGCATTTTTCCTTTTATTTATTTTTAGCTTGCACTGTACTTACACATTCTCGGATGATAATTATTAATTCTTTATATTTTAGTTACTCATTTTTAATTGTGTCAGTTTAATATCTCAGAGCATCCTTGTGGATAAAACGTTACTAATTCACCTGATTTTATTTGCCTGCTTTATTGTTTGCTGCACTTAGGGTATGATCCTGGCATTGTTTGCACATCAATAATAATAAACACACTAGTCCCACCTACATATCCCATCATGCATCTATGACGAAAAGTAATGTTTACACGGCAGGAAAAAAAAAACATATACATGGCTTTAGGCTAGGTGTAACGAGACGTAATTAAAACAGTGGAGCATATTCCAACCCATGATCAGGCTGAAAAATGACCCAGAATGCCAAAACAGCTGAAAAGAGGTCTGCTGCACCAAACATACCGTGCATTTGTGAATTTTTAAATGAATGCAGCCAAATTCCACATGCCATGTTAAGGAATGTTAAATTGTAGATATTTCAGGCCCGCGCGGAAATTGCTTTCCGCGCGGAAATTGCTTTCCCCAACCTGTAAAGGAATTTCAGCAATCTTGAAATGTCTGAATAGAATAACCCACTATTATTGCCTTGCTCTTACTCCCATGTGAGACAAACATTTGTTATCTCTGTTATCCTTTTCATCGTTACAGACAGTATGACAACTCGATAGACTTCTTGTATATGTAGTTTCCTTTCTGTGTGTTTAGGTCTCGCCTGACCCAGCGCATGCGCTGGTCTGGCGAGACTTATTGAGAGGGCTCCAAAAAGTGCTACCAGGCCAGCCTAGAGCTACAGTGCATGTGCGCGGGCGCCGCGCTTTACCGCGATTACTTTCACGGCCGCTTTGATGTGTGATCGCGATCGCGATCACTTTCACGGCCGCTTGGCATAGCCAAAAGGTCTCGCTTTTGGGACCTTATAAGTATTTAGTTATGCAACTGTTGCATGGCTACACACTTATAAGGTCCCAAAGGCGAGACCTATTGGCTATGCCAATGCTTGTTAAAAAAAGGCGTCGTGGTTCATGCTGTCTCCTGTTTGTTGACATTTTCTTTTTTCGAATCAATAAGCATCTGATTACTTTGCGGGTTTGTTATGTGAAATACAACCTCAGTGACTTGTTTGCTATTACGTTGACTTAATTAGCCAAGAATGTAGATTACTCGTGCGTGGCACATAAAAGCATTAGGGGCCTGCATTAATCAAACTAGTACCAACTGCAGTCACTGCGAGCGAACGTGTGAAAGTGGAAGGAAACACAATGACATTCTACAAAGGTGGGAGCATTATTTTTCTAAAGGTAGCACTAATAACCCATTTAAAAATCAATTCACTCCTTCGGGACAACGCGCATTATTTATCATAAAGAGGCTTGTTTTCCCGTCCGTGGAAACATAAATTAACAGATTAGATATTCGCATTTCCCTTTTTTCCTCTATTTAGGGCTCATTAAGTGTTCATGAATGAGGCACCGACTGAAAAAGACCAAAATCCAGCTGCATTTACATAAAATCCTCTTTTTATCTTTCTTAAGAAACTGTCAGCCGTGCTGCGGTCAATGAAGACATGCTTTTCTCCGTCAGGAGAACTAGCAGGGCGGTAAAAGGAACAAACTACATTCGGAGGAATAGAGGGGAATCAAGATCATTCAAAGGAAATTAAATCCAAAGTGTTATGTTTTTTTAATTAGAACATTGGCATGTTGTATGCTCCACTGAAAACAATGAGGTGGCTCAGGGTTCACAATGGTTGACATAGACCTCCTGCTCTAACATTCCAGTGCCTGTGTTTTTGTTTCTCCCTGTTTTAGAACATTATGGGGCAGATTTATGTTCCCTGGCGCATCCCTGCAAATCAGCATGGATGCGCCAGGGAAGAAGCGTCACGCAAGTTTGCCCTTGCGCCACCGCAGATGCGCCGCATTTACAATGCGGTGCATCGTGGCGCAAGGACAAGCAGATACGTGACGCATCTGCTGGCATAAGGTTGGCGCAGTGCTGAAGTTGCGTCGCAAGAGCGACGTAACTCCAGCACTATTCCAACCTACCCTATCCCTAACATGGTGCGTCAAGCCTTATGCCTGCTTCAAGCAGGCGCAGGGTTTTGACGCATCAGCGTTGGGAAAGTGACTCAGTGAAATCTTATAGATTTCACTGAGTCACTTTTCAGGGGCGTTCCTGTGACGGAACGCCCCCCCCCCCTGTGTCGAAACGCCCACGTGAAACCTGACGCAGGTTTCACGTGGCACAGGGCTTTACACCGTGACGCATCTCCATAGATGCGTCATGATGTAAATGAGGCGCAACGTGGCGCAGGGTTTACACCGCCGCTGCGTCACAAAAGAGACGCAACGGCGGCGTAAAAAGGGCGCAAGTCCCACAGAAATCTGCCCCTATGTCTTCAGCAAATATAATTTTCTAATGGCATTGAAGCCCTAATCCCTTGAACTATACCGATTGTTAAAGGTCCTCTCACTCATTAAGGACTCCTGTCTCAGGCCTATAACTCGAGTTCTGGGACTCCAACAACTATTATAGCTCTCCTCAGTGGTCTATAATGCTGAAATTATGTTTCTATAGCACTATACATCAGAAACATCTTGCTACTGATTGGAATTCCACAAACCTACAATATACCAGGAACTTCTACAAGCTAAAGAGCCACATCTTCACACCTTGCCTTCACAGGAGAAGCCAATGCTGAGGGTGCAAACAGGGCCGGACTGACTACCGGGCATTTTGGAATGCTGCTGAGCTGGGGGCTGATTTCGTTGATGGGGACCTGCGTGTACTGAACGAAATTCGTATTGCTTTTGTTATTTCGAAGTACACGCAGGTCTTCATGAACAAAATCAGCCCCCACCGCAGTGAAATCAGCCCCCTGCTCGACAGAATTCCAAAATGCCCGGTAGTCAGTCCGGCCCTGGGTGCAAATGAACTCTAATTCATTTAGTAGTTTGAAGGACTAAAATGCTGTGTCCTTGAGATCTTACTGAACGGCTGGGACATCTCTTTAATTTAGTGGCAAAGAATGAGGGAGGATTTGTGAATGCTTTTCTGAGTGAATGCACTGGCAACCGAAAGCAGCCCTGGCAAATTTTGCCAGACCAGCCCTGTATAGTGCATATCTAGCGACCGCAATGAGCGAGTCTGACCACCACAAGTGTGTCTAGGTCTCCTTTCAAAGAAAATTTGGGAAAGAATTGCAAAAATGGTGCATTCTATAGCCCATTTTTCATTATATATTCAATTATATTATCTTTAAACGCAGTGCAAAAATTGACCTTACGGTGCACCTGGACAAAACAATTTTTGTTGGGGGCTCATCAATGATTCCTTCACTATCACCCAGTGCTAACAGTGCCTCTCATCTCTCCAGATTCCCTCTCTCAAATGTTTCTTGCACCGGGCCATCAACAATGGCATTTGAAGGAAGCAGAGTAGATCTCATAGGATATTTCTGGGCTAACAGTGAGATGATGGGCAAAACGATTAAAGGCAAAGTCTATATAGTAAGAAAAGGTATCAATCTTTTAGGATGTTTTTTATCAAGCTGAGTTCAGAA
Source organism: Triturus cristatus (assembly GCF_964204655.1). Taxonomy (NCBI): domain Eukaryota; kingdom Metazoa; phylum Chordata; class Amphibia; order Caudata; family Salamandridae; genus Triturus; species Triturus cristatus. Next base: position 88,407,695 of record NC_140588.1, read on the forward strand.
TAAGCATAAGGCCTGGATTGAATAAAACTATATAACTGAAAGAAATGAAGTTTGATCAGTATACAATACAGAGGGAAATTGGGAGCAAAATTACGAAAAAGTATTTTAGGCTAGGTTAGGGAAAATCATGGACTACGCTTAAGCTATAAACACAAAGCAAAATGTACCTCCTGTGAAATATAAGTTAAGAAATATTCCTTTAAGTGTATGGAAAGATTTGTAGGTAATGTTGAAGGAAGAGTGTGCTCACAGAGTTATTGAAAATGATGAAGCATCAAGGAAGTTGTCATCAATTGTATTAGCACAGAAAAGTCAAGCAAGCTTAGAATGTTTGTTAATTTGAGAAGTGTGCATAAGGCCAAATCCGTGGACAATTATCCTTTGCCCAGAATTGAAGATTTAACAGCAAAGATTGGACAATCTTTCTCGTTTTCCAAATTAGTTTCAGGGAAGTATATCATTATGTGAATCTTGAATCTCACTATCTTACCACCTTTCTTACACCTGAAGTTTTTTTTTTTCAAATGTGCAGAATGCCGCTTGGCCTCGCTTTGACTGTGGCAGTACTTCAAAGACTCATGTCTGACATGTTTTGCGATTGCACTAAAGTTGTGTTTTTTCAGGATGACATTTAGGTAGTTTTCAGAGAGTGAACTTGAGTATGATTATGTGTTGAATGAATGTCAACTACACTGTAACTACACTGAAAAAAACGGCAGTGATTCTCAGAAAAGACAAATGCATTTTCAAAAAGAGAGAAATAGACTATCTTGGACATGTGTTCTCAGGTCAAGCAGTGGAACTTAAACCCAATTTGGTTAAAAGTATAGTTAAAGCTCCAGCTCCAAACTGCAAAGAATAATTGTTATTTTTTTTGGTGATAAAAGTAGACCCCACAGGCCTCTACTCAGTTTGGACCTGTGAACAATTAGAAAAGGGTCTGCTGTCTGAAGAACCTGAAGGAAGACTGGACATGTTTGCCTTCGACTCAAGACCCCAGTAGGGACGCCCAGGGTCATTTGGCTTATCTATTGTCTGGGCTACTGGGACACAACAAGTTTCCAGAAGCCCTTTTCCTACAATTGCCCAGCTGACCGGTACCAACTGTACCTTCCATGGACCCTACTGTTAGCCTCATCTGGAGTGAGTCTTACCCCCCAAATGGTGCCCCACAGGATCTACACTATTGGGTGGTGTTAGAGTGTACTCCTCCTGTCCCCAATCTGCAAAAGTAGGACATTTTGCCAATTTTCTGCTGGAAGAACCAACCGAAACCAAGATAGGTGTTAAAGCCTCAGTTGTCAAAATAGAATCACCGGTCAGCTTCAGCAAGCTGGTTTGTCTCCCTAGAAGAGATCTTACCTCGGGAAAAGTTTTCAAGTCCGAGCAGAGGGGGCTTCCTCATGACCGGTGCCGAACAGCAACCCCTCAACGTTGCAACTCTTCTGTACACAGATTACGGACTTTATCCGCTCTGAACTTTCTACAAGAACTCACCAGCACCGAGCCCTGCTTCGGATCCAGCTTGCAGCTTGGCCTGCTCACAACTTGTTGCCGACCACCTTTTTGCCAGGAAGGTTTCTAAGACTCAAAGTAAACTGCCCGCCAAGTCAAGTCTGGTCCCTGTATCTGACCACAAATCCAGAGCGTCCCGCCTTAGATTTTGACTTTGACCCAGTCTAGTGCCAACAGATAAGCATGGTTGGCACTCAGTGTTTTTTGTCGCTATTTTTATTCAAATTAATATCTCCGGTTCTACCTAGTGGATTTTGGTGATTTAGGTTTCATTGTATTTATTACTGTTTTGGTACTGCATAAATGGTTTAAACATTGCCTCCAAGTGAAGCCTGACTGATATATGCATAGCTACCAGGGGCTGTATTATGGTGTAGGTGCATTTTCATTGTTTGTGCCAGGTGCTCCTTTATAATGGTGCGCCTGGCGCAAACAAATAAGATGCGCCCTATTACCATGAATGTGCTGCCCCCAGGGCAGCCACAAACACATGGTGCCCTGGGGACAGTGCATTAATGTGAAATACGGAGCGGCTGCTTTACAGTCGCTCCGTGCTTCACAGTGCAGGTGGCAACCAGCCTGTTCTTCCAAAGGGGATTAGAGATCCCCTTGCAGGGGTGTGGACCCGCCTGCAAGGGGATGTTTAGGGGTCCATACCCCCTGCAGAGGGCTGCTCTCAGGAGGAGCACTGACAGTGTGCCACCATTCAAATGGCACACTGTCAGCGCGGCTTCTGAGGGATTCTTTGCCTCTGCGCCTGCATCAGTAATACGGCACGAATGCATAGGCAAAAGAATTCCATCATTTGCATGGGGCACACGCCCATACAAATAAGGGAACTTTCCCTTGAAAATAGCACTGGCGCTTTAAGTGTGCCAGCGTTATCGGTATTACGGGGGGTGGCGCACAAGTGTCTACGGCCCCTTCTGCAATATCAAAGTGCCCCAGAGGTGCGCAAAGCAGGTGCAAACACCCGTTGAGCCCCTGGGACACTTTATGTAATATGGCCCAAGATGTTTAAGCACAGGTTTATGCAGTGACTTTAGTGGGTCACCCTGCCAAGGATTGGGATTTTTATTTGAGATGAGTTCTGACCCTCTCAACTAATACTCAGTTTCTTAACCCCTTCCCCGCTCATGACGGAACCACTCCATCATGAGCCACGGGTGCGCTGTGCTCATGACGGAGTGGTTCCGTCATGCTGCGGCCGTTGGCGGCCGCTCCTCCCACGCGGCGCTAATTCCCCGCCTGTGCGGGCGATTAGCGCAGTGGGTGGAGTCATGACGGAACCACGCCGTCATGAGCACACCCGTGACCCTCTATCTTGCATTGTGATTTGCAAGTCACTCTTATTCACTTTTGGTAAAGTTTATTTTCAGTGAGGATTGACAGGATTCAGCAGAGACTCTCCTTTCTGCTCTGTTTTAAGAGTACTGTGCACTTGTGATGAATCATTTGGAGGAAGAAGGCTATTCAAATATGGCCACCACTCAAGAATATTAAGAACCTTTTTGGAACTCTTGAGTCTCCAAGGGAATCAGACACACGTCTGTAGGCCATGTAGGAATGGACATTAAAACTGAGGCTTAAAAGCTGCATGGATGCAACTGCACTCACATCTCCTGTGGGCCAGTATCTCACAGTACAGAAACAAAATATAAATAAAATGGAAGAATTTCCAGGAATCAAAAAAGAAAATAGGAAGAGTCATTGACTTCAGGACAGCTGCAAAGAGGAAAAAAATAGAATAAAAAATAGAAAGCATCTGTGGGTAGAAAAGATAGGATGACTAAGCTCCCAACTGAGAGCTAATAAAAACATTTTTAAAAGTATTGGTAAATCCAATAGGTCTTGTTTTTTTTTTTTCTTTAAAGAATTATACGATCTTTTGACTGTGCCATACCCTGTTGCAGGTGCTGAATAGCATAGGTGAAAACTAAAAAAGACTTTGTTCCATTTGCTAGACAGCATCAGCAACACAAATGCTAAAGCAGCCTCTGCCTCATGTTGAATCCATGTTGTCACCACACATGCACAATCATATTCCATGACGGAGCAAACATTTTGATTTTTGTTTTCATTTTCAGTTCCAAGATTGGAAACTGTGAAAATGAATCTTTAAGGTGCATTAAAAAAAAGTGCACCTTTGGTAGCAGAGGCAAGAAAAGAGAGCAGGGCGGGGCAGGGAAGTGAGAGGGAAACGAGCACTCAGGGAGCAAGAAAACACGTGCTTACATAAAGGGCTGGCACAATAAGGAACAATGTTTTTCCTGCTGTCAGCTATGGAAGGAAAGACTTCTAATCAAAATGATGGAAAAGAAGCTAATCTGCGGGGAAAGGACAAACACAAGAAGGGAAAGTAGAACTGTCGAAGCAGAAACAAGGAAATGAGAGTGACAAGAAAGCCAAACAGTTTTAAGCAATGCACGGATCCACTCTAAGTACTGGTGACGTGCACAATAAGCCTTGGACAACAAACAGCTAAAATCTATCAGTATGTGATGCTTAAACACCGCTTAGTGTAGTAAAATTAGAAAATAGACTTCTTAGTGTGTAGCAGGTAGTCAACAGAAAAGCAATTGTATTATATGCTATGACTGGGTATACTTTTGAGATATGAAGCAGTCATTCGTGTCTTCAAGTGGCGATGGAGGGATACAATAAAATAGCCAAAAGAAAGGAAGTGAGAGGCAGTGAGATTACAATACTCCTATGGGTGGTCCTAGATGTGATTGACAATGTCTCAAGCTATTAGGTGGATGTTCCTGAGATAAAGAAGCCAATGGCGGAAGAAGGCTGACCCAAAACTCCCTATATGGGTATGTTATATATATATTTTTTAAAGAACATTTTTTGACTTACACCAAACTTAAGAATAGTTTGGTTCAGATGAACTCTGGTCTGATGGTCGAATGTTTCCATTGCCTACCATTACTTTGCTGGTTAGCAGCCACCACATAATATTGGTTGGAACATTTAACCTGATTATAAAGTAAAGGTTAACATAGCAATGAACTGCCTTTCAAACTTCAGAGGTTAAATAAGGGTTGTGAAAATGCCTGTGTTTTAACATTGGAAGCATTGCGATGCATCTAGAATTTACATTTATTTGGGATAATAATATAAAATCGCTATGAATATGCCTATGCTTCGAAAACCTACAATGAGAAAGCACAGAAGTGCATTTGAATTGTATGTTTTAAAATAGCAATGTTCATGGGAATAAGCAAAATCCAGAATCTGATACATTTGCAGAGTTCATTTCAAAGTTAATCTACTTGTTTAAATAATGTCTGATACAAAGAATAAACTACCATGCACAACTAAAATGTGAAACGCTGAAATATGTTTTACTTCAGCAACAAGTCATGTTTCCTCATACACTTATCGGCAGAGTGAATCAGTCTCATCAAAACAGATACAAATTCATTTCAGTAATAATAATATAAATTTCTAAGTATTGTTGCAGTCTTTAATTCATGCACTTATTTGTAAAACAAATCTAATGAGACAACGAAGAGGGCCATTTACTCTGGTTTAAAACTCCCAGCTGCACATACCAATCCCTACTGCGGAAATTCCGAACTTGGACCGAGTATTTGGAAATGAGGAATCTTCTGTTTGGTATTTATAGCCCTGCCCTCTTCCTCCGCCATGTTAACGAGGTAAAGTGTGCAAACACAGATTGTGGTGGCGCTCAAACAAAGCAACGCAAATACATTTTCACGTGTGCGTCTTCAGTAAGGCTGTCTTTGGTAAGTCCTAATAGCATTGCAGTAGATGTAGCACCTGCATCATTCATTTGAATTTAAAATCATCAATTAGCAGTGAAATACTGCTTAATATTTAGTATTTAAATTGTTGAGACTTGCAGCTCAAGTGATAAGTGGTCTGTACCAAGCAATTGCTAACTTGCTCGAGAAGACGTATTAATTACCATTTGAGTTGATGTAGGAATATGCCCCATTCTTTTTGGTCACTTCCCTTTTTTGCTTGATTTTGCAGCAGTTTTTTTTTACTATGTGCAAAGGGACACTGCTAACCCCTAAACCATGTAAAAAGTGCCTGCACTCCTGATTGCCATATATAACTTATTAATAAATTCCTAGTACATTATACAAAAGTGAATGCAGGGCCTGTAAGTTAAATGTCACTAGTGGACTGCAGCACATTTTGTGCCATCACAGAAGAGACAAATCAAAACATGTCTCCAGCCCTGCTGCTACCACGTGTGTATGTAGTTTTACAACTGCCAATTCAACTTGGCACAATAAGGGACTTATTTATGAGCCCTTGCGTCACTTTTGCGTCACTGGTGCGTCACTTTTTGTGACGCACCAGCAGGGTAAAAAATGAGCCATGTTGCATCATTTTTACAAAGTGACGCATCGAGTTAGATGCGTCACTTTGTAAACACCCGCACCACATTATAGCTGCGCCAGGTATAATGTATGCAGGGTCGGCGTTTTGACGCAAGTAATCTTTGTAGAAGTGACGCAGTGAAATCTATGAGATTTCACGGCGTCACTTCCAGGACGCAAATGCATCAATATCTTACGCCTACCTGATAGCAGGCGTAAGACGAACGCAGGCACATTTGAAATGGGACTTGCCCCTGTCAAATGACCCATTGATGGAGTTGTGTCACTTTGGTGACACACTCCAGCAATGGGACATTTTTGCGCCGACAGATACGTCAGAAATACTGATGTGTCTGTAACTCCTTGCGACATGATGTGTCATACTGTAAATATGACGCATCCAGCATGTTGCAAGGAGGGCGCAGTGAAAAGTGATGCATCGCTGTTTTCACACAGTGATGCGTCACTTTTCATAAATGAGGTCGTAAATCTTTAGACAGGCCTAAACCTCCCTTGTTGATACCTATAAGTCTCACATAGATAGGCCCTAAATTCCAATAGGGCATTGTGCATTGTCTTTAACCCCTTCAGTGCCCATGACGAGCTGGACTCGTCATGGGCCGCGGTGGCGCTGTGCCCATGACGAGTCCAGCTCGTCATAGACCCCGCCCGCTAATGCAACGGCCGGCACTGGGCGGGGAAAGGGGCGGGCACTGAAGGGGTTAAAAAGCAGAACGTATATTCTAGTTTTTACATGCCCTGGCAGTGAAAAACCTCCAAAGTTGTTTTTCACTGTGGCATGGCTGGCTGTCCCATAGGCAAGCACTGGGTAACATTATTACAACTTATAATGCGTAACTTCAGTTTGGGAGTAGCTAGAAACATTATTCAAGGACTCATTTTACTAGTATTTTAAAATCCCACTTAATGACCAAGGCAGCTTTTAAATCACTATTCTGATAATGACAATTTTTGAAAGTTGTCACTTTTCTGCTTGAAGCCTTTCTATCCAGTGTTCACTGTCAGCATGGAGCTGAATGTCTCCTAGATGAGATGTGAAGTGGCACCTAGAGCTGAGGAAAAGGGAGAGGGGTTGAACTTCCCCTCCAAAATGGCCATATGAGCTGTGGCCAGGGACTTATATAACTTCAAATGCTGCACAACCTATCATGGCCAAGTGTGGCTCACACATAGGCCTGACCCTCTATTGTCTTGCTGGTCAGCAAGGTACCACTCCCAGTGGGAGAGGAGCTTCCCCAGAACAGTTTTTAGGGACCACAAGGGAGGCTTTGCCCATTATCATAGCTGTACCTCTGGGTGGGCATAGGGATCTCTGCACATGAGAAGAAGGGTTCTGCCATGTTGAGTTTAGGTAAAAAGGGTCAGTGTGGTATAGTTTACCGTAACACACACAAGATGTGTTGGAAAAGTGGGAAGCACCACCCCTGGGAACTTTTACCGATTTGGGTAGGGAGTGACCAGGCATTTCACCCACCCACAGGCTGGCACTGGGCATAAATGTGACACCTTCATTATCCCCTTCAGAACACTGTTGGACCTACGCAAAGCAGAAGAAGGGATGCACATATTTATCAGTGAGGAGAACTTTAAGGGCTGGACTTGATCCCACTTGTACCCAGGATGAAGAAGTGGAATCCAAAGGGCAGTTGCCAGAACTGCTGTCAAGCTACAGAGAGACAAAGCTGTAAGAAGCCTACTTTCCTGAAGGGTCCAGCTGACCAGTCCTAACTGGACCTGCTCTGGACTCTGCTGGTGGCTTCACTGAACCCATAAGTGGTGTCCCTAAGGTCCCTTAGAGAACTCCATATAAAGAAAGAGGGACTAGGAGCACAACTGAGGTCTAGCATACATGCTCCCTGGTTAAATATATAGGCAATAAGTATGCAGTTCGTATTCACAAAAAAGGGGCGTGGAGAACCCTAATATGAAAACAGGTCAGAGGGATCGGATAAATCAGAAGCAGTTGTGTGTCATTCCTCATCATCAGGCAGCTCCTCGTTGGGCTGGCGCTGAAATGCCCTAAGGGCTCCTCAAGGATGCTTTTTGCCGGAGTTGTTTTAAAGATGCTATTTGCCCTGATGAGTCATGTGTGAGAGAGCTAAGAGTGGAGATAGATGATTGGTGATAAGGAGTATCCTCATAGTGTTTATTGCGCTGGTATCTCTTGTCATGAATATATCAAATATGCAGTGGTGTAGGAGATAATGATCCTTCACCGCTCAAATAAGTGGTTAAAAATAAAGGTTCAAGATGTTTCTTGACATTGGAAAGTCATGAATGATCTAGGTAATTCTTCAGGATCATATGAACCTAATCCACAACTGATTGGGTTGATAATTTAGCATGTATAAGGGTCCAATTGTAAAGTAACCTAACTACAGTGGTGAAATGATTACCTTATTTATGCTACTTGGAAATAGTCTGAACTGTAGGGTAGAAATAAAAACACAAGATGGAATGCCAAAACTTAAACAGGTTACTCAATTGTAGCACCCATTAATAATGCAGGTTATAGATAATGTATGTCTTAGGCAGAATTGCCCATTGTTATACAACAAACAGTATATTGACGTTAGTGGGCGTGCAATTACCAGGGCAAAATTTCCCAAAGGTGGTACAACGGTAAATCACAAGCCCATCGATCCATGCACAACACATGTAATTTTAACTGAAACCAAACTTAGTAATTGCCAGAAGATAGCATATGTATGCAGCAGAGAATGACTAAGGTAGTTCCTACCCTAATGGATTAAGGAAATTGTCCCTTAGGTACTCCAGAATGACTAATCCAGCTATGGTGTAAACTCGAAGGAGACAAAGTAAATCGTAAAACAAGTAAGTAAATAAAGCCCAGCAAAAGGCTCACAAGAGTGCAGCTGGTTAACATAGCACTGCCATTACTCATGAAGTACATCACAGGAAAACTCAAGTTACCTGCCGTGCTCTGCAATCGCAACCCTGGTCATAACTAGGGCGCTGGAGAAGCTGCTTGAATGCCATCTCCACATGTGCATGGAAGGCGGGAAGAAGAGGGGCCGCCAGATCAACATGTGTGTAAAGTTAGCACCATGTTTAGTGAAGCAATGCTGTCCTCCATTTTGTAGTGACCCACTCTGGAAAGTGGCTGATAGAAGTGTACTCCATAGGATGTGCATAGTGTATGACGACGCTGTAGCTTCACATAAAAAAACTGGATGGAAATTAATAAAGGAAAATTATGAAAGACCTCTTTAAAGTAAAAAATATGTACTGCTTGTCACATGATGTAGGTAAAACACTACTGACATCTTGGAATGGGAAAACAAGTGGGGAGAATACAGGGGTAGCAACAAAGTCCTAAGTTACAGATGGTATAGACCATGGATGTTGCCATCAATAGGTAGGTGAGTCCATCTACAATAGTTATAACACTATCTAATGGGTCAAAAAAATAATTGTCTACAGCATAGCAAGGACATGTGATAAAAAGTATATATGTACAGCTCAAGTCATCGGTCTAATTCGCTCCAGGGTTTGTCATCGTTGAGGCTACTGACATGAGTTCCAAGGCAGAAAATCCAATATTGTTCCCTAAAAAATAGAGCATTTTTGTTCATGTTGTGACGTGTTTACAGAACTGTCCAATTAGCATTATCTGGAGTATGATTCTTGTTTTTAAAATATGTTCCCATCTTAGTAGTGGTCTTCTTACACCAGATGTCACTTCAGTGTTCTGTGGTTCTAGCTTTTACCTGCCTAGTGATCATGCTAATATATCTAATGGTGCATGGGCATTTTATCATGTGCAATCAATTTATGGTGTTGCAATTAGTGTGGTTACTTAGGGTCCAAGTGTGTGTTGTGTCTAAAACTATTTCCTAAGTAGCTTTTGTAAGATGATAGATGCTGTGGGTTCCAAAGGGATAATGACCCGTGAATGGAGGAAGATCTCAAAGATGGCGTTGCTCAGTTCTGGTGTGTACCACCATATCCAGTAGATTATTTGCCCATTTTATTGTAAATCAGGGTACATGGATATTAACAGAACCTGTTTGTAGGACAGACCAGCATTTAAGGATGATCTTCTGAATGTTATTAGAATTAGGTGTTTAGGTGTTCATACGTGATTTTATCATCCTGTTCCCTAGACTGTGATACTAGGAGTGTGCTGTATGGTGGTTCTTCCTAGCACTTTTGTGTGCTAGGTTGACAGTGTGTTGCGATTATGCTGCTCTTTCATGTTATCCATGAGGGTAATGGCTTATTGGTCAAAATCTGCTGTGGTGCTGCAATTACGATGTAGCCTAAGAAACTGGCCATAGGGGAGATTTATTCCTCAGGGCCTTGGGGTAGTGACTATCATTCAACAGGCTGTTGCAATCAGAGGCTTTTATAAGTTTGAGGCAGAAAGTCTACCATTTTTGATGGTGATGCAAAGGTCCAAGAAAGGGGGGTCCTTAACTAAGAGGGATTTTGTGAAGCGCAAGTAGCTATTGAAGGAGCTGATCCATGTAGTGACACTCTGACAAGCATCTCCTTGCCAGAGATCAAAATATCATCAGCATAGCAACGCCACAGCAAAATGTTCATATTATAGCGATTGACATTAAAAAGATATAATCTTTCAAGAAACTTTCTTCCAGTTTGGAGACAACCTATACCACCTAATACAAGGTATTTCCATGGGAAGTACCTTTGCCCCTCGTCTAGCTTGTCTCTATATGGCCCAGTTTGAAAAAGAATGTATCCTTTGTAGTGACAATCCCCCCACTAACAACATTTTGCTGTAGGGTCGCTATATAATTAAGTATCCCTGCTTTGTGCCAAATCAACCAGGGGCTGAGCCTAGGTTTAAGTTAATGAGACTGTTAGATCTGTCATCCTTAGAATGATATTCCCCCAAACATTTTGCATGCTTACCTCCTCTTTTTGCTGTATCTTTATGTTGGCCTCAGGACTCTGAGTACTTTACCACTTCAAACCAGTGCTAAAGTGTATGTGTTTCTCCTCAAAACATGATTACCTTGGTTTATATATGATTGGCATATTTAGTTTATTTATAAGTCCCTTGTAAAGTGTTGTACCATATAGAAAGGGAATGTAATCTAAATGCTACTGATGGGCCTGCAGCACTAGTCGTGCCACCCAAACAAGAAACCTTTCCAACCTGTCTCGGGCCGGCCATTGCAAGGCCAGTGTGGGCAGTTTACTGCCACTTTGATATGGCATTTAATGCCCCCTGCCAAGCCTTAAACATACCTTTTATCATGTGTGCCACCCGTAAGGACCGTCCTTGGTAGCCTTAAGGGCAGGGTGCTGTGTAACTAAAAACTAGGACATGTACTATTAACTTGTACATGTCCTGATAGCGACAAACAGCTAAATGTGTTTTTCACTACTGTTAGACCTACTCCTCTCATAGACTAGCATTGGGAATTAGTTTAAACACTTCTAAGATGTAATTCCTGATTAGAAAGGAGTATATGCATCATGTTTCATATCTTTGGAATGGAAATGAAAAATCTTCTTTAATGGTAAAATTGGATTTAAAATTACTGTTTTAGAAATGCCACTTTTAGAAAGTGGACATCCCTCTGCTCTTACTGCTCAGTTTGCCTTGCAGCCTGTCTCCAATACATGTCTGGGGAGGAAGACAGCTACAGTTTGTATATTCCCTCTAGACATTCACAGCCCCAGCCACAAGTGCAGAAAGTATGGGTGTGACAGAGAACTCATCTACATTCTGGTAGGTCTTCATAGGCACAAAGAGGGAGAGGGATATGACACTTACACATGCATAGGCAGTGTCCTGTGTCCCACACAAAGGGCTGATTACCCCCTACAGAATGGCCTGGCAGATAGGGCTGGGATAAAAGGGGACATATGTACTTCAAGGGCTTGCCAAGCCTTAAACATACCTTTTATACTCATATGCCACCCATAAGGAACGTCTTTGGTAGCCTTAAGGGCAGGGTGCTGTGTAACTGAAAGGTAGGACATGTACTATTAAGTGTTACATTTCCTGATGGCGACAAACAGCTAAATATGTTTTTTATTACTGTGAGACCTACTCCTCTCATAGACTAGCATTGGGAATTCCTTTAAACACTTCTAAGATGTAATTCCTGATTAGAAAGGAGTATATGCATCATGTTTAATATCTTTGGAATGGAAATGAAAAATCTTCTTTTATGGTAAAATTGGATTTAACATTACTGTTTTAGAAATGCCACTTTTAGAAAGTGGACATTTTTCTGCTCTTACTGATCAGTTTGCCTTGCAGCCTGTCTCCAATACACGTCTGAGGAGGAAGACAGCTACAGTTTGTGTATTCCCTCTAGACATTCACAGCCCTAGTCACAAGTGCAGAAAGTATGGGTGTGACAGAGAACTTGTCTACATTCTGATAGGTCTTCATGGGCAGGAAGAGGGAGAGGGATGTGACACTTACACATGCATAGGCAGTGTCCTGTGTCCCACACAAAGGGCTGATTACCCCCTACAGAATAGCCTGGCAGACAGGGCTGGGATAAAAGAGGACACGTGTACTTCGAGGGCTTGCTTTGAAGTCCCCCCACTTCAAAGGCAAAGTTGGGTATAAATACTGGGGCTCTGACACTACCAAGACAGTACACTACTGGACCTGTGAGGAACTCTACCTGGTGTAAAGACTGCTGGGCCACAAGAATTGCCACTTTGCCTAATTGCTGCTCTGAATGAAGTGCTTTTTGCTTTGCTGAGCGGCCCTGCTGCCGGCTGATCTCTGGCCTGCTGAGGAGAAGGACTGGACCCATCTCACTTGAACCCAGAGTGACTCCAAGGGCTTGCTGGCTTTCCCCCTTTTCTGAAGTCTCACTTGTATTCTGCCATCTGTGAGTCCTGCCCTGCTGAGCGGGGCCAATCCAGTCCTGGATCCTTGAAAGGGGATTTCTGCCATCCTGAACCATCAAAATTGATGGAGTGATGACTTTGCACCGATCAGAACCGATGCATTGCCCTTTGACTGTCAGAAGTAAACTAATCTTCCAGTATGTTCCAAGGGAGTGCTGAGCAGCTAGCTAAAGAGCTAAGTAGTTATCTGTAAGCCTGGGCAAAGCACTATGCTACGCTCACGTAGTTTGCGAAGTTCTCGCTACTTCGCACTACGCAAACTGCACATAGCACAGTGCGAACACGTGTAGTGTAGTGTTGCGTAGTGCTGCGGTCATTTTTTGCTTGCTCGCGGTCCTCAACATCAAGTTGGCGATCGCGAGCATGGAAAATAAACCTCCCAGCGAGATTCCCAACGCGAGGAGGTCAGGTTTCTCATTGCGAGTGGTCGCGTATGCTCGCGACCGCTCGCGATGAAAAACTACCAGTTTGCGTTGAGAGAGCAGCCGAAAACTACAGCTCGCACTGTGCAAGATGCCGTTTTCAATGATTGCACAGTGCCGGTTGCTTGTCCGCACTGTGCAATCATTGAAAACGACATCTGGCACAGTGCGAACAAGGTACTACGCAGTTCGCGAAGTGCTACGCGTAGCTCACGTAGTGCGAACTGCACTTTGCGTAGCTTCGCGAAGTGCTACTTCGCGAACTACGCCCAGGGTTAGTTATCTGCCCCAGAAGGAGAGGTCAAAGCATGGATTCAGTTACATCCCCACATAGAGTGTTGTCAATCTTTATTTTTTTTTTTTTTTTAAAAACACTTTATACTAAATCAGACTACTAATATGAATTTTAGAGCCAGGGTTTTGTAGTAAAAGACACAACAATAGCCTCTAAAACTCATGCAAATCAAGAGGTAGATTTTAGGCACACTTTTTCCAAAGTGTAAAAATATCTAAAATACTGCACATTTTGCTCTTAAACCACATACAATGTTAGCATTTCTTTTTGGATCCCAAATTTAAATATATACGACCTTAGTACTTCGTAGCCAAGGGTCAGAACAAATCTGTTCATCATCCTGCACTCAAATTTGAACTGCACTGTCCAGGCAATGCAGTGCCCCATGAACAGCACGGGCCTAAACCCCACCTTTCTACTTCATCTCTGCCGGAGGATTCTGCACCTACAGTGATCAAGTTCAGCTCATCACAGAAACCACCACCACAGCTCCCAGTGTGGCTCTCCTGCTTTGGAAAGCGTTGCCCCAGTAACTACGGGTGGGCCAGAGATGCAGAGGTCAATCACAGTCTCCCCCAACCTTCGCAGAGGACAACAACACCTACGCCTGCCTCGCTCCTCACTCTGGGGGGCATTGGTAACCAGACCTGGCTGGCAGCATGCAAAGTAAACGTACAGTGAGCCTGACCCATAAATTCCATTTGAAATGCGCTTGCTGGTGGTGGAGATCGTCTCACTTCTCCAGACCGGCGCAAGTGACTGTATGCAAAAGTGCTAAATCATTTTGGTTACCTGGGCCGGACCTGAGCTGTCTCTGCATTACCATATGGCGCTCCACGCAGTTAGGACACATATTTCTCAATTACCATGCATGATGTAAAGGGACACGTCCTGCAAGTAGAACAAATGACTGTACCACAGTTAATTGGCGAGCAGGTACTTGTCTGCCCTCCAGATCATGCCTAATGATTGCGGCAGCCCATAGAAATGATCATAACTTGAATAATAGGAGCACATGTGCTTTCTGCACCCTATGTTTGCCTACTGTAATGCATGTGGTTTTCTTGCCCTACAAATTTGTGTCTCTGAACATGCTGCATACTTGCAAAGTATTTCTGGTATATGTCATTTTAGTCCCATGGTGAGCATGATAATGAATACTATCGGAATAAATACATAATGAGCCATGTATTTATGATCCTGTCCGCTCCTATCCTGAAAGTTTCGTGGTGATTCGTCAAGCGGGGGCTGAGAAAAAAGGGGGGTCCCAAAACGCGTTTTCCCCATGCAATTTCCCATAGGACCTGTTGACGCAGCTACAGCCCGAACTGCTGAACGGAATTATACCAAATTTGGCCGAGAGGTAGTCCTCAGTTCAGACTCGTGCCTTTTGCATAAATGGTGTAAATCCGTTCAGTAGTTCCTGAGAAAATTAGAGTTAAAAGTATAGATATATCTATGGCCTCGGAGGATCCGCTCACCCTCTACTCACCCTGAGCGCACCCTCTGCGAACCGTGCGCGCACCCCCCCGATCACGCGCTGAATGCTAATTGGCTGTCAAGTATCTGTCTACATTCGAAACCAGGAACTGTTGGCAGCCATTTTGTGCCTCGGTAGAAGCGAGGCTGATTAAGTAAGGGAAATAAGTGTGTGAAAGATATAAAGGGGGCAGGGAAGAAATTCCCTGACCCTCTAGTGTTGCTTAGGGGGTCCCAGAAGGACCCCCAAGGCCCCCTTTTTTTTTTTTTTTTTAAACGGCAAAATGCGCGCAGGGTGCGCGGATCGGGACGGAAAAAAAAACCCTGCACGCGGGCTTCCGCGCTTCCTTCATAATTAGCCTCCGGGGGGGCAAATCCGGGGGGCAAAATTTGTAAAAATTATTGGGGGGCCCAGGGGGGCTCCCAGCCCCGGGGACCGCTACCCCCGGTGCTAGAAAATAGATAGGGTGGGGTGGCTGAACAGCCCCCCCAAGCCCCGGGGACCACCACCCTTTTGTTTGAGGGAGGGGGGCTGCGTGGCCCCCCTCCTGGAGCCCTCGAGGGCCCTGGGGACTGCCACCCCCCAGGGCCGGCTCCTACAGTGTCCTGGGGTGCCCACCCCCAGGACACTGTTGTTTGCTATGAGAGGGCGGGAGTCTCCCGCCCTCCCTTAGCAAACTTCATTTGGATTTTGAAAGAGAGAGCAGGGAAACCGGCTCTGTCTTTCAAAATCCAAACGATATTGCTTTTCCACACGGGGAGCTTGCATGTCAGCAGCTCCCCATGTGGAAAAGCAATGCAGGCTCCCGAAGGACGCGGGGAGCCGGCTGGGACCGTGGGGGCGTTGGGGCTCCCCCCACGGTCCCCAACGTGTTTTAATAAACCCCAGGGGATGGGGTCCCCGGGGATAATAAAAATTAGTGATAGGGGCTATTTTTTTTTTACGGTAAAATTAGGAGTCGCGCATCCTATCGCGTTGGGTGGACGATTTCTCTTGCGTAGGGTGCGCGGTTCCTAACACGTTGGGTGCGCGACTCCAAGGGAAAAAAAACTTACATTTTTGGGAGAAAAACATCACGCATATGATGTATCACGGAAGCGCGCAAGTGTCGCGTAACGTGCTTCGTACGTGTCGCGTATAGGCTTGGAGTCGCGTACCGGTCGCATAGCATTCGCGCACAAAAACTATGTACCCAACGCATACCGTACGTGGATGCTTTCGCGCAGGGATCGAGAAAGGTGCGCATAGGGTGCCGACGGTGTTTCGATCCATATCAGGGGGATATCGGATCATCATCAGGACTAATCAATTAAATTGCCCATGTTCAAAAGCCTCAGTATAACAAATTGAATTCATAGGGGGCGTCTAGGACGGGTGGCGAAACCAGAATAATCCTACGGAACGCGTTTCTAAGTTCGAGGGTATTAGGACAATGCCTATGGGTATAGGGTTCCGGGAGTGCAGGTCACGGTACGAATTGAATGTTCGTCTCAAAGTGGTGAGAGAAAAGGATTCCGTGGCCTCGTCAATAAGGACTCGCTCGGACACCGCAAAAACGAAAGTGAAGCTTCACTTTCGTTTTTGCGGTGTCCTGATGATGATCCGATATCCCCCTGATATGGATCGAAACGCCGTCGACACAGTTGTCTACCTTACACATTCTATTCTTTGCATATAACGTATTGTGAAGGTGACAATATATGTACCAGATGTTTCACTACTAGAAACATCCTTATAATTGCCTGAACGTCTTTCACATGTTGTCCTTATGATATGTAAGTCTCAGGATACAGGCGTGTATCCCACTAAGATTGTACTTACATTCTCTGTATCATTGTTAACCTTTTCAACTTATTAAAGGTGCCTCTATCCGGCTGGACACTGGCTGCAATATAGCACCAACTTTGGCTATATTCATTGTATTACTAATTGCTTTGTTTTCAGGGACCACTGTTTCCTGTAATACAGGATATGTATTATCATGGTTGTTGATGGCCCTAATGTGTTGTAAAATCCGTTTGTGGGCTTGTAACTTGGTACTGCCGATGTATTGTAGCCCACATGGACACGTTAGGACATATATGACATATTCTGTTTTGCAGGTGAGTAACTTGTCGATTTTAATCTCATCTTGACTGAATGGCATTGTATATGATGTTTTATTTATGCCCAATTGGCACGCCTTGCATGTTTTACACCTGTAAAATCCATTATGAGATTTGAGCCAACTGCAAGTTTCAATTAGTTCCGGAGTAGTTGTCACTAGTCTGTCTCTCATTGATGTGGCTCTTTTGTAAGTAATGGATATTCTGTGTGGTAGTGTCTGTCCTAGGACTGGGTCACTTAAAATTAGGGGCCAGTTGCTTGTAATAATGTTGTGTAACTCCTTATGTTGTTTACTATAATCCATGATTATACGGAATTCCTCAGACTCATTTTTCCTATCACAGATATTGTTTTTCAGTGATGTCTGGTGTTCTTTTGTTTTAGGTTTTATTAGGTCAAGTCTGTTTGTATCCATGGATTTATTTATTGCTCCCTCTATTGTTTTCAGTGAATAGCCCCTCACTAGGAATCTGTGTTTAGTCTCTTCTTGTGCTTGTTTTAAAGATGTTTCATTACTATTAATTCTCCTTAACCTTAGCATTTCCCCATAAGGGATACTATTTATCAGGTATCGTGGATGGGCACTGGAGTTATGTAAAGTTGAATTTCCTGCTGTTTCTTTACGATATAATCGTGTTTCAATTTTATTATCCTGAATAAAGATGTTAGTGTCTAGGAAGTTTACAGATTTATTACTAATAGTGCCTGTACATTGTAAATTCAATGAGTTGCTATTGATGGATTTTATAAATGTCTGTGCCTCATGTTCAGTGCCCTTCCATATAATGGAAAGGTCATCTATAAAACGTAGCCAGATAACTATGTTGTTTTTAACAGTTTCCCTAAAGTCTTTAGATAGAACCAGCTCCTCCCACCAGACCATGTGTAAGCAAGCATAGCTGGGAGAGAAGCTGGCTCCCATGGCTACTCCTGTAGTCTGTTGGTAATGCAAATTATTAAAAATAAAGACATTATTTGTCGAACAAAATTCCACCATCTCAATTATCATGGCACTATGTCCTGTTAGCTCTCCCTCTTCTGATCTTAAATAATATTGAAGTGCCTTGCTGCCATCATTGTGTCTGATACTTGTATACAATGATGTGACATCTAATGCCATCATCATATAGTCATTTTGCCATTTTACATCTTTAAGTTTGTCCAAGAAATCTCCTGTATCCCTTACGTATGAGTTCAAACCTTGTACATGGTTTTGTAAATAAAAATCCACGTATTGTGAAGTGTGTTCTAAAAGACTCCCTCGCGCAGATATGATTGGTCTGCTTGGTGGTTTGTTTCTGTCCTTATGTATTTTAGGTACAAAGTATATTGATGGAGTAACAGGATAGTAATTTTTCAAAAAGTTGTATTCATCTTTGGTTATCAGTTCTTTAGTTTTCCAGGATAATAATTTGGTGTAATACTTTTGATGTATTTCTTTTAGGTCCGCTCCATTTCGCCTGGTGTAACAATTGGCATTATTAAGTTGCGAGAGTGCTTCTTTCGTGTAATCTGCTTTATTCCAGATGACAATATTGCCTCCCTTGTCAGAGTTCCTAATGACTATTGAGGAATCCTTTTCTAATTTGTTCATGAGCATATGGTAACCTGATGACTGTTTGTTATATTTTTTCTTACTATTCAGTACTTTGTAGTGCAATTTCTTTATGGCGCTAGTTACATGTTCGTTAAAGACTTCAATGGAGTCCCTTGGACTGATAGGTGTGAATGTAGATTTTGCCCTGATTGGAGATGGAATTGCTGCTTTCTCAACTTGCTTATGATGTGATGTTGTATTATCATTGAGTCTATTTCCATTGTCCTGAACAGTTTGTATATTGCCTTCGGACCACAATTCGTTTAAGGTAACTAACAGGGATGCATCCTGGATGACTCCACTTTGTGTCGCAGATTCATCGTCTCTTGTTACTAGATTTTTATTTTTGTTTGTTTCTTTAACTTGGAACAAGATATGTTTTTTGAGTTTGCGTTTTCTTATACATCGATAAATGTCCATCCTTGTCCGTGAGTAATTGAAATTGCTTTCCGGGCAAAAAGATAAGCCAAGGCTCAGTATTTGTTTTTCCGCCTTAGATAGATTGATGTTTGCCAGGTTGATGATTGTTTTATTTGTTTCATTATTAATTATTATTTTTTGTCCATTTTCCCCTGGCTTGCCTCCTGGGATTTGTTGAACTGAAGCCTCGCTTTGCGCCTCTGCCTGCGCTTGTAATTTCTGTGGCTTGTACTCTGTTTGGTTGGGTCCTTGGGCGCAGGGTCAGGTGTCTGTCCATACATAAAAAAATATTTTCATCTCCCGGTTCAGGTACTGGTTGAATGGTGTTGTCAGTTTTGTTCCTTAATTCTGAATCTGATCCGCTATCAGGGGCCGAACTTAAATCCGAATTCGATGTTTGCACTGTTTGTCTGTTGTATTGTGAAGTATTCCCTTTTTGGCCATCATTTATATTTGCTTTGCTATGACATATTGTGTCATATTTTTTTGAAAAAGTAAAAATCTGTCCCAATTCATAGTCATTTTTGTCTCTGATGAATTTATAAGCCTTTCTTTCTTTTATTTTTTCCTCCTCTGATTTTTCAGAATTCCAAATCTCTTCATTTAGTTTATCTATTTGTTCCAGTAAAGCGGCGCGGTCAATCTCTGCATATTTGATTAATATAAGCACTAAATTCCTGGATGATTCCAAATGACATTTTGCCCATTCCTGCATCATTTTAGTGTTAGGGTTTTCATAACTGGGTGCTATGAAAATTCTTAATCCACGAGGTATACGACCAACATCAATATATCTTTGTAACGATTTTGTTTCCCACCACTTGCCCCACCACTTGCTTTGTTCCTGGCGCATGTGTTTTTCCAACTGCTTAAAAGTGTCTTTTAATGTACTGTTGTTATTATTGGGCTCCTCATTAATTTGCTGTGTTGTTACATTTGTAGCGGGTAAATCACTAAACATTTCTAAAGCTGCCGCTTCTCGATCTCTCAACATATCTCCAGACATCATTGTTAATTGTTGAATGTTTACGCGCCTTACTGGTTCCGCTATTTTCAACTGTTTTCTCGCTTTGCCATGCGCGTTATGCACAACCGTTACCCCTGTTGCGTCGCTGCCCACCTACCTTGCATGTTGTCGGTATCAACCACGTCCTCCGACCCAGCTGTCCCGATCTTTGCTCCGGTTTTGGGCCCTGTGTTTTTACGCTGAGGGGGGGTCCGACAGTCCTAGTCCCACCGGACTTCACTGATTCCTTCGCCAATGGCTTCGGATGTTGGTTTCCTTTTTGCTGTCGACCTCTGATGTAATGGGGGTCCGTGTAGAACCGGGTGAAACCTCCTGGTTCACATATTACAAAATCCGCAGCGTCCTCTGCTTTTTTGCCACACACGGACACGAACCGCAAAACTTGGTGCAAATTAAATATTTATTTTGTGGATGTCATCGCCATTACGTGTTTCAACTCCTCAGAGTCTTGGTCACATGGTAACGTTCTCGACATCATTTGCATTATTTAAAGTGACATTGTGCGTTGTGATAGGTACAGAGTTTGCACATGTTCATAGACATAGAGGAAACACATATATATATATACACATATGACTCAGATTCTTTTTCAAAATAATTTTTTGCTTAAATGCATTTTTTACCCTATGGAATCAAATCGTCATGAACATCAATGTGTTTTCGAACTGTATATGATTTCCCCATTATCACAGCAGTTTGTATTTTTAACATGTCGCAGTAAGAATTACGATAAAAATTTCACCTCGTAATTATTCATTTATTTCTTGATGTAAAATTGAAATTTGTTTGACATTTGCTTAAATGCAATAAGGACTAATTTATTGTCTTACTGATTAATACTATTAATTCTTAATACTTGAGTAGGTCATTGTTTCTCATTTTTCATTTTGCTGACATGGTATATAACCTTACTGTAAATGTTTAGATATGCCTTGTAACGTTAGTGTGCAAATTGTGCAAAATAGTGCAAAAATGAGCAAGAAAGTATTATATAAATAAATCACTGTTATTGAATCACCCGTCCTTCTTGATTAAATGCCTATGTTTTTATAATTTTCACAGCTTTTTTGTTTCTATATTGTCGCTTGGATCCCACTTATGTGTATTCAAAAAGATTACATTATACATTATATGTATATATATATCCTTAGAACTCCAACCTTTCACTGACCTCACAGGAACACGAGCACGGACCACAGAGTAAGTACAGATTTTTTAGTTTATTTCACCAAAAATTACCACCATGTGTGAAGTCTTTTTTGTGGTCTAGTCATTGTGTTGCTGTGTGAGTGTGTTACATAAATGCTTTAAACATTGATGATAGACCTGACTGCACTGCACCTTGCTACCAGAGGGTGAGCACAGGGCATCTTTGGTGTGTAACTGACTTGCCCTGACTAGAGTAGTGGGTTCTGGCTGGCTTAGGTGCTTACCCTAGCTAACCAGAAACCACATTGCTAACAGTCCTTATGGATACACAGGCAGCCCTTAAAGGATGAAGGCCTCGGGATGCTTGGGGAGCGAAGTCAGAAAGAGTGGTCTGCCTTCAGGATAATGGGGTGCTGCTGCCAGGAAGATTCCAAGTCAGGAGACTAAAGGACTGTGAACGATGGGAGCTTTTTCCAGACTCAGAAGAGAAAGCAGCAGTACCAATGGGATGTGGAAAGAACCACCCAGTCATCAAGAGGTAAATATATCATATTTGAATGTCTGGGAGCCACACATTAACAAAACTGATGGCTGAAGCACAGCTCAAGGAACAACAAAACATATGGAAACTGACCCAAAGGACTGGAAAGGGGAGAGTATATAAACCAACAAGTAATCTAGAGTTGAATATATAATATTTGAAGACAGGGGGCCTTATAGGAACACTTTTAGTGGCTGAAGCTGACCTTGAAGAGCAACAAGTGGCATCTAAATTGGCCCAATTTTATATCAATTTATGTCAATAAGATTCAGTGATTCTTCTCTCCGGCTTTCAACCCTGAGCTCCACTCTAAAGTATCACAGTAATTCAACAATGGATGATAATGTGTTATGCGTAACGTCTTGAAGATGGAAATTATTGACTGAACAGCAAAGTCAGAAGCCATGCATCTTTAAACTCATATTCTGTCATCTGATACTCTCATACCTACATTTTCAGCAAGAAAAGTTGGTGCATTTGATGGAGCAGGGTTTTTACTCTAAAACCGAATACCTGTTTCATTTACGCATATTTTAACTAAAAGTACTACTGTTTAATTATTAATGATTAAAAGTTTGTCAAATGTTGTCTAATCAACCTTATTAACAAGAGAATTACACGTGGGAATGCTATTGCATGGCTAAATAACAAGTGAACTACGCTGGTGAGCAAATTGACAGAAAACGATGTTGCTTATGTGATGTTATGGTGTTTTGCGCTTATAATTAATATGCATTAATGGTTTTTGATGTCGCAAATGGCTAGATAAATACACACACATAAGGGTATTAGCAGGGGAATAACACTGTATAATCATTTCTATGCAGTAATTCTGTTTTATGTCTATTTTGCTTAAAGTTGTCCATTGTGGCCTGCCACAAAATGGCCACCACCCGCAGCCTGCATTGGAGTTGCTGGAAATTTACAGAAAGGCTTCGCTCTGCCTGTGACCTTGCACCTCCGATGAACTGAAAAGCCATAAGCATGATGACAAGTCTGGGACAACTCTCTGCCAAAAGCCCCTGAAAGACGGAAAAGTTGATACAAACTCAATGTGAACCCATTTTTGAAACAAATTCACCTAGTAGAGACATCCGTAAAAGTAGCGAATTAGTCATGGACGTTCAATTCTGCTATTCATTATTTGGGACAATCTATGCGTGAGAACAACCCGTAGAATATCGAAAAAGTACCAAGATGACATTATTTCCGCCATTCATCCGTTCTGAATATAGAAATGTTACTTTATAGAATGTAAATTTTAGTATAAATAATAGTAGACTAGAGAGGTCAAGCGCCACTTCTTCCCGAGCTGATGATGCGAGGTCCCTATGCTGACGGAGAGGACGATAACTCTACATGATGACAGAAGACTCTAATTCTTCTACAGAGGACCGGTTCTGACTTAGGATCTGACATTTAGACAGAATAGGTAAATATGAGAGAAATGAATTTGCATTTAATTGGCTTTTCTTGAAATTTTAGATAAATGAACAATTTGTTTGAATTACTGTCTCGGTGGTTATTTCTGGTCATGTTTATTGATTTTATTGTGTATTCTTTGAAATGTATTTTGCTAGATCCACAAGCAACTAACTGGTCGCATTGACCTCAAAGTACAGGTAGATTAGATAGATTATATGTGAAGGGTGTTTCTCCGTTTCAGGGCACGGATAGAGTGATTTAGGGTGAATGTTGGTGTAATGGGCCCCACCAGCGTATGATGTGTGTATGCGTGTGTGACTGTGAAATCATTCCGTCCGTGGAAGTAGAGGGGATTCGGAAGCTCTGATCTGCACCAGTTTCTTGGTAGCAGAATGATGGTTAGCTATTGTCTTGGTCTGGCGAAATTGCGTGTATATAGGCTTGTTGATAATTGATTGATATTTGTACTAACACTATATGTTGAAGTCGTGTTGAGTTCTATGTATTGTGAACGGCTTCTGGGATGTAGGGAGTCGGTGACAGTTCCGTAGTAGAGCAGAGGGAGTGTTGCTCTCGGAAAAAGGCGGGATTGTTGGCCCTGTATGCAGACAGGGGAAAACGTGTGACAATTGAAGTTGCGCGTCGCATTGTCTGGGTTCGACAAGGTAGCATCGCTGTGTGTTGCCATTAGAAACTTATTTCTGTGTGAGAAAAGTGTATATGATAGCAAAGGTTATCTGTGAAACTCTGGTCTTAAGTCCCAGGGATCCGTAAGGTATTCCGTTAAAGCTTACCGCTGGAGAAGTAATAGGTATTCTCGGAGCTTGTTAGAAGGACAGGGCAGAGGTAAGTGCTGCTTTGTTAACGTATGATATAATTCTGTATTAGGACAGACTGTTCGCTGTTCTCGGGAAAGACAGAATTCTGTGTGAATGTACTACATTTTCTGGTGTGTAAGTGTGTGAATGAGAAGGCATTCTGGTTAATTGTGAAACTCTTAGGAGCATTCCGGAGGGAAACAGTTAATTGATGCTTGTTAGAAGGGTAAAGTAGAGGGATGTGCTACTTTATCAACGGAAGTAACGATTCTGTAGTAGGGCAGAGGTAAGCGCTGTTCTCGGGAAAGGCAGAATTCTCGTGGGAAAGGTCTTTTTCTGTTCTGTGGCTAGTGAAGCAGACAATGGAGATGTTTGTATGTTGTAACTAACAGACTCGTAGAAGTGGAAACAAAGTCTACCAAGTAGTCTTGTAAAGGAGGGGTAGATGGAAGAGACAGGAGACAGGAGCAGAAGCGACTGCAGCGACTGCTGACGTCAGGGAGACCGCGTTGTGATTGGACAGTGGGTTAGAACGATGGAAGCGCAGAGATTGGTGTGTTAGTGTACGCCGCGCTAGGATTGGGAGACATACAGGGTGACGTAGACGCTCCAGGATTGGTGCGTTGGTGTGAGTCGCACTGGGATTGGACAAAAGATCGTACAGCTGTAGTAAGAGTAAACAGCTAGTGGAAAATAAGAAAGATGTATTACCATGCTGAGGAAAAGAAGAAAAAATCCTTGCTTAGTAAGGTTAAAACCTGGTTTGACAAGGATAAAGACATAGTGACAAGGGAAGGACAGTTATTGCCCCCGATAAGAACCCCGGCATCCTTCATGGTTGCGAAGTATGGGTATCATACCTGTATTTGGTTAGATAACTGGGTGAAATACACTAAAGACGATGGAGTGTTAGCGTTCCCAGAACATGGTTCATTTAATCTGGCCATACTGAGGAACTTACGAGAGCAGATGATGAATCTAGAGCCTTGGCCTAGGCCAACACAATTTGAGGCATTAACTGAATGGGAAGATGAAATGCATGAACGAGAAAAGCAGAGGGGTGGGGGTAGCTACAGATACATGTTTGGGCGTAAGTATGATCGCGAAACCCATCATGACAGAATGAGAAGGTGGCGAGATGCCAGTGTGACCGAAGGATTATATCCTGTAAGAACGGCAGAGGAATCAGGAGGGAGAAAATGTACAGAGAAAGAACATAATGTAGAGACAAGAAGATATAGGGCAAATGAGTCTGATGATGATGTCTTAGAGGACATGCTCTACAAAAGACCACCCCCGTATAGAAGAGAACCAGAGGTAGGAACAGCAGTTACCCCAATGAGAAACACCCTGCGGATTATAAAGACAGAGGCTACAGCCCCTGAGTTGAAAAGCGGTTGTTCTCTGGCGGAAAGAGAAAGAGAGAGAGAAAGAGAGAGAGATAGAGAGAGAGAGAGAGAGAGAGAGAGAGAGAGAGAGAGAGAGAGAGAGAGAAAGAGAGATAGAGAGAGAGAGAGAGAGAGAAAGAGAGATAGAAAGAGCGAATTAACTTGAAAATGAAAAGACCAGAGAACTAGCAAGAACTACATCTGAACTAACAGAGAAGATCAGGGAGCTGACTAAGAATCTTGAGGCTGTTACAGTGCCTGTGACAATAGGCCCGGTTATGCCGATTTTTGACAAGCAGAGGACGGGTGGAAATGGTTTGATGGTGCCATATGTGGGCAATAGGTTGATTGTACCTCCGGAGCAGGCAGAAATGAGAGCGGGAGAAGCACAGTGGAGAACAGGAGAAAATCAGTGGAGACATACCGTATGTGGAGGGGAAATGAGTGTGCAGACTAACTCAAGTTAGAATTCTGGATGTATGGAAGGGAACAGAGGATCAATTTTGGAACCGCAAAGGGTGACAGAACCAGGGGGTGCGGAAAAATCTGTGATAACTGCTGAAGATTTGAATGATTGGCTGAAAACATTACAGAAAAAGGAGAAAGAGTCACAGGGAATGGATGTAGCTAGGCTGCGTATGGAAATGGAAGAATTGATAGTAGGAACCATACCTACAGGAACACTGAAAAGTTATCAGGAAGGGGAGATCCTCTTCTTATGTAAAAGCATCACATGGAGAGCAAAGAACATACACGACAGGTTGAAAGGAATAGCCAGTGAAGTGGGAATTGACATGGATAAGGTGAAAGCTTTACAGAAAACATACCGAGTGGATTTTTCAGACAAGGATATTGAGAATCTGAACAATGCAGGCCGAACAGGACAGATTATAGAAATGATTGCCTTGTTGAAGAAATGGGGAGATGTAGAAAGATGGAAAGACAGATGGTATCGAAAGCGAGAGGATGGGACAGATAGAACTTACTCGGCATTTCCCCTGACAGAAAAAGAGAAGGCAGTGACAGCTTACCCCATGAGAGAGATTCCAGGAGGTGGGTACGTACATGTCCCATGGACCAGACAGGATATTTTATCATTTACGAATGATTTCCCTCGACTAAGGGAAACGCCTGTTGAGTGGTACAGACAAGTCGACAGGTTTGTAAAGCTGTCAAAAGTACTGTAGATTGACCTGAATAGTCTGTTTGATATAATTGTACCAGCAGGCCTATGGGCAGAATGTAAAATAGTCATAGACTGGCCCACTAAGGAATACCCGAGAGATCAAAAAACAGGAGCTCCAGACCCGGAGGTAATGAAAAAGTACGAGCAGGTTATGGCCTTCTTGAAAAATAAAGTACCCCCCAAGGAGACAGACTGGGTTAAAATAGACCGAACACATCAGGAATTGAAAGAATCAGTCCATGCTTACTATGAAAGACTGATACTAGCTTTTAAGCAGTTCAGTGGAGATGAACATCTGGGTGACAAGGATCTGAGTCATTTTGTGTATAGGTTTGTGTATGGTTTGCGGCCTGAAATCAGTGAAATGATACGGCAGCATACCGTGGATTGGCAGAGTAAGAAGATTGATGAGATTTTGAGACATGCAAAATACTTCAGTGATGAGATTGAGGCACAGCAAAGAAAGCTGAAAGAAAAGGCAATGTGGGCACAGGTGAAAGTTGCAGAAAGACAGGAAGCTCAGCTGGTTGAACAGGCAAATAACCCAGGAAATAAACCCAGGTTTGGTCCAGGAAAAGGAAAAGGGAATAAAGAGGAAGCAAAGAAAACGTTCCCCTGCCACAACTGTGGAAAATTGGGGCACTGGAAATCCGAGTGTAAGAATCCACCGTCCACTAACGATGATAATTCATCATTGAATTCGCAGGTGCAGAGTGAGGGGTGTGGTCAGAATCGGCAACAGCAGAAGGCTGATAAGCAGCAGAATCAGGTGCCAAAACCACCCTTGCCCCAGAGAAAAGGATCCCAGAAGTACAGCCAAGAATCGGGGTTCTAGGATGAAGAGCAGGTAATCAAACCAAAATGCGCAAGCGCTGTATCTCAGTACTGGCTGAAAAATGAGGGAAGTGACTCTGAGGGAGACTTCTGACGGTGCCGAAGAGAGGAGGAGGAGTGCATACTTGGCGCAACTCTAGAAATAGACCAGGCAGGGCCTTTTGTAGATGGGAAAATTAATGGGGAAAGTATCACTTTCCTAGTTAACACTGGGGCCACGAGATCAACTGTCAGGTCAGCTGAAATAAAGAATCTTCCTCTCTCGGACGAAGCGATCCAAGTGGTTGGTGTGTCCAACACACAGATCAAAACACTACTTACTGAACCAGTAAAGGTTAGAATAGGGAAATTTTCAGACATGCACCGATTCGTGGTGTGTGACACTAGTCCAGTGAACCTGTTAGGCAGGGATCTGCTGTGCAAAATGAATTGCACTATTTTCTGTACTCCAGATGGTATAACCTTTGAGACACCTGATGAGGATGTGCTATACAGAATGACCATGGATAAAAGAGAATGTGAGGCTTTGGGAACATATGCAATATTTAATCCTGATGCATTACCCCCAGAGATGAAACAGACTGTGAAAGCAACAGTTTGGGATTTTACTGGAGAAGATGTGGGTCTGATGAGAAATGTAGATCCAGTAAAGATTACTGTAAAAGAGGGAGTGGTTTACCCGAATATACCGCAATACAGATTGACACCTGAAATAATTGAAGGAATAACACCTTTAATTGAGAAGATGATTCAGCAAGGGGTGTTAAGAGAAATATTGAGCAGCCCATGTAATTCACCGATAATGGGACTGAAGAAACCTAATGGAAAGTTCAGAATAGTACAGGATTTGAGAAAGATTAACAAGATTGTTGTGCCATGTTGTCCTATTGTGCCAAATCCATCAGTGATTTTGTATCAGATTCCTCATGATGCAGAATGGTACACGGTAATTGATTTGTGTCATGCTTTCTTTTCAATCCCATTGCATCATGACAGCCAGCCGATATTTTCTTTTAGATTTGGAGAACGGATTTTGGCATGGTGCCGAATTCCACAGGGGTATACAGAGAGCCCCTCAATATTTAATCAATTGCTAAAGAAATCTCTGGAAAGTCTGACAATGCCTGAAAATTCAGTCTTGGTCCAATATATTGATGACCTACTTGTGGCATCAAAAACACGTGAAGCTTGTGAAATAGATACCATTGCATTGCTGAATCACTTGGCAGATGGAGGATTAAAGGTATCTCCAGCCAAATTGCAGTTCTGTAAGAAAGAAGTCCAGTATCTGGGACACAATATTGAGAAAGGCCTGAGAAAAGTGACTATTGACAGAATCAAAATCATTAGAGGAATGAGAGCCCCAATGACTCAAAGAGAGGTGAGAATGTTCCTGGGAATGGTGGGTTACTGTCGTCAGTGGATAAGTAATTTTTCCCTGATTGCCAAACCATTGATTAAATTGACCAAAAGTGAGGTGAAAGACCCATTAGAACTAAACCCAGAAGAAATGGCTGCATTCAGAGAGCTGAAAGACAGACTTTGTGAAGTTCCTGCCCTAGGGATGCCTGATTATGAAAAGGAATTTGAGCTGTACTGTAGTGAGAGAAATGGATGTGCACTTTCAGTGTTAATCCAGAAACACGGACGTCTGAGAAGGCCAATTGCCTATTTCTCAGCAACTCTTGACCCAGTAGCTGTGGGTTTGCCAGGTTGCCTGAAAGCAGTAGCTGCTACCTGCAAGAGTCTGGAACAAAGTGAGGGAATCATAATGGGATACCCTGTACGGGTATTCGTACCTCATGATGTGGCAATCCTTTTAACAAGGAGTCGGACACAGTTTATGTCTCATAGTCGGCTGACTAACTATGAGAAAGTCATTCTTGGTGCAACCAATGTAAGTCTGGAAAGATGTGTGAATGTGAATCCAGCAACACTGTTGCCTGATGCTGAATGTGTGGGAGTGAGAAATGATGTTGATCATGACTGCCTGGATGTACTTGATTACTGCACAAAACCAAGGCCAGACATAAGAGATCTGCCACTGCCTGGAAGTGATCATGTGTTGTTTGTGGATGGATCTTGTCTGAGAACAGAGGAAGGAGTATTGAGTGCTGCATATGCTGTGTGCAAAGTCTCGGAAGTTGTGGAAGCATCACCCTTGAAAGGAGTTAAATCTGCTCAGGTGGCAGAACTGGTGGCACTGACAAAGGCATGCAAGATTGGGAGGAGTGTGAGAGTGACTGTGATGACTGACAGCCAGTATGGCTTCGGGGTTGTCCATGATTTTGGCCAGCTATGGCTACAAAGAGGTTTCCTGACCTCAAGTGGAACTCCCATAAAGAATGCTGAAGTGGTTGGAAAACTGCTAGAGGCGATACAGCTGCCTAAAGAACTAGCAGTTGTAAAATGTGCTGCTCATAGTCATGGTGATGATTTTGTAACAGTTGGTAACAAGTTTGCCAATGACATAGCACAATATTGTGCAAGGAACAATCACTCAATTAACAGGAGCAAAGAACGGGAAATGTCTTCTTGTTCATTAATGTTTACTAATGAAGTGGGGACATGGGAGGAAGTAAAACAGCTGCAGGATGAGGCAGAAGATGATGAAATGAGAGATTGGGTGAAAGCAGGTTGTGCACCTAGAGAAAAGGATCATGTGTGGGTCTATAGGGATGGAAGACCAGTCATGCCAAACAGCATGTTGTCAACAATGGCAAGGATGTATCATGGCCAAGGACACCTGGGAAGGGATGCTATGATAAGAGCCTTTAAGCAAACCTGGTACAGTCCAAAGTTTAGACTGATAGCAGAAAGTCTCTGCCAGAGATGTCTGATATGTCAGCAATTCAATCCTGGAAAGAAAACAGTGGTGAGCCTAGGAACAATAGGCAGGGAGGGAGGACCCTTCACAAGAATGCAGATAGACTTCATTGAAATGCCCCCAGTCAACAGGTTGAGGTATGTCCTGGTGGTGGTTTGTTTGTTCTCAAGGTGGGTGGAGGCGTACCTAACAAGAAGAAATGATGGGATAACAGTGGCCAAATTACTGTTAAGAGAGTTCATCCCAAGGTACGGGTACCCAGTAACCATTGAATCAGACAGAGGAGGACATTTTTATAATGAAATCATGGGTCTAATTTGTGAAGCATTGAGTGTACAGCAGAAGTTGCTTTGTGCCTACCGACCAGAGGTTTCTGGGGTTGTTGAGCAGATGAACGGTACTATCAAAAACAGAATTGGCAAAATGTGCTTAGCCACAGGAATGAAATGGCCCGATGTTTTGCCTCTAGTCTTGATGACCATTAGGTCTACTCCAGACAGAACAACAGGTTTGAGTCCACATGAAATTATCATGGGACGTGCTATGAGGCATGCATATGTACCAGTGAACAAGCTGATGACAATAACTGATGACATGATTTTGGATTACTGCAAAGGCCTGGCTGACGCAGTTCATTCTGTGTTTCACCAGGTTGGAGAAGACGCCACCACACTTGAAAAGAAACCAGCCCATGATCTGAGCCCAGGGGACTGGGTAAGGATAAAAGTCCACAGAAGAAGGAATTGCCTGGTTCCAAGGTGGGGAAGGCCAAGACAAGTCATCTTGACCACAACGACTGCTGTGAAGTGCGCTGGTGTGAAAAATTGGATACATGCAAGCCACACACTGAGAGTTCCAAATCCAAGAGATGGTACTGGAAAAGAATACTTTGAAGAGTCAGATTCCAGTGATGATGCGGACAGTGAGGCAGTAAGAAGGAAAAAGAATCCTGAAAATGGGGAAAGTGAGTCAAGAGAAGCTTTCATCCCACCAGAAGAGGTTCTGAAGAGAACAGTGCAAACTGCAGAAGCGAGCTCAGACTCAGAAGAATTGCCTGAGGTTCCATTTGACAGTGACCAACACAAAAAGAAAGAAAGAAAGAAAAGAAAAGAACATTCCAACAGAAGAGACACCTGAATCGCATGAGGAAATTGGACAAATTCCACCTGAGATAAATATTGAAGAAAAAGGGACAGACAAAGACAGAGAGGGACAGATTGCGGAAAAACCCCGAGGAGGTGTAGGGAATATCTACAACAAGCTAGGTGAAGGGACAAGTAGACAGCAAGAAGATTGCGTGTCGGAGACCCGAGGAGGGACAGAAGTAGGGAAATCTCAATTGGTGGAAAAAGAGACTGTTGGAGAAAAAGAAGTTGTTAAAGAAAAGAAAGCTGTTAATGAACCAGTAGTAACTGAAACAGAGTCTGATGAAAGTGACAATGAGATTCATGGAGGACGAGTTCTGAGGAAGAGAACTTGGCTTGGAGAAAGAAACAATAAAGAAGGAAAGCAAAAGAGAAATGCTAAAGGAGATCTTTGGCCAAATAAGATAAAGAGACTAAGGTACAGACTGACACGAGTTAACTCTTCGAAAGCTGAACAAGTGAACGAAGTGTCAAGTCAGAATCCTACCAAGGAAGAAGAAGCAAAGATACCAGAGAGAACTAAAAGAGTAAGAAAACCAAACCAGAGGTACAAGTCACCGGAATGGACGTATGTGGCACTGCCTGAAGAAGGACAAGAGGCGGACAGCCAAGGAAGTCCAGAGGAGGCTTTACTGAAGGAGGTTGCTGAAGAAGAAGCTGTGGGAATCCTGAGAGTTATCTTGTCCGACATTGGAGAAGAGACGGATGTTCAGGACCTGATACAGTTTGATGATGATGAAGAGACAGTGAAAAGTGATGAAAATCCAAATTGAGTGAAACCAAGAAAAATCACTTGGAGAAGAGAAGAAGAAGTAATAATAAAAATTAGTAGAGTTTAATAATCTGGTGGGTACTTGCTGCCCTTAAAAGTTCAGTAGAGGAGTAGAAGAGGCTAAGTCAAAAGACACGGTCAAATTAACAAAATGGCTAACACTGAGAATAAAAGTAGATGTACCTTTCTGAAAAGATGGTGCAAAATATGCTGCTGCTGTACAGGTTTATTAATGCTGCTTTGGAGCGTGCTTGCTCTATTGATTTCATTTAGAGTCACTATAGACACTTTAGAAGGTCATACTGAGAATAAGACTAATATAGGGAAGAGTCCATTAAAGGTAGTTCCAACTAGAACTAGTAATGTACATATACATAAAGATAGGTCAATTAACGATTTTTCTAGCAATGTTTTTTCTAAATTGTTGTATGAGTACGTAAAGAAAATGGAAGTAAGGGATTGCTACGTCTGCATGCTGTTACCTGCCTCTGTTTCGGAAGGAGTGACTTATCATCATCTTCCGGCTACGTATGGAATTTCCTGTAGTGTGTTGATTAGTATATTTTATCAGTTAGGGAAATTAGATTATAATATGTCTAATGTAGATAATATTCTTGGGCAGTTGCCTATGAATAAAGCACTGAATCCTGCAAAGGATGCTAACACTTTAGGTGAGATTTTTCTAGAAACCAAAGAATTAACCTTAGACTATGTTTTTAGAAATAATTTAACTTGCAGTTTGAAAGGAGAAGAGAAGAATTTTCTAGACATGGTAGAGGGAAGAAGGTTGAACATGCACAAGAAAGCAGAAGGGCATAAAATGAGTGACACAATGTGGGATATTGAGAAAGAAAAGGAGTTGAAAAATGGAGCCAGTTCAACTATGGCTATAGATGCCCCACAGAAAGGGAAACTGTGCATTATCAGGAAGAGATCCCAATATGATTATTATTTCATAGGGACTAGTGAGTGCCATGATACATACTTTATTGCAACCGGATGGGGATTTAGAGGAGGAGAAGATCCAGTTTTTCCGGGAGTGTATTATATTTGTGGGAACAAGGCTTATTACCGTTTGCCTGACCATCGGTTTGGTACATGTTATGTTGGCCTGGTCTTTCCAAAGATTTTTCACATGGATAGAGTAGATGATGCTGAACACTCTAACACGTTAACACGTTATAGAAGAGAAACATGGACAGAAATTGTAGGAGACATTTTTGGAGCTTTAATTCCAGCAGTGGGAATTTCTTTGAATGCATTTGGCATTCGGAAGCTGTCAACAGTGGTAGATCGCTTGTCAACAAGCACCGCTGGAGGCTTTCTTTTGGTTAATACAGAAATGGTTGCTTTGCGTGCTATGGCAATGCAAAATCGACTTGCCCTCGACATTCTTTTGGCAAAAGAGGGTGGAGTCTGTGGAATGCTGAAAGTTCAACATTGTTGCACTTACATTCCTGACGAAAGTAAAGATCTAAAAGTTTACATCAAAAATATTACTGATTTGCATGAAGAATTAGTACCACTGGAAGCTGAAAGTATCTGGACTAAAATGGCTAACAAGATGATTGCTATTAAGAACTTTGTAGCTAAGATAGGTAGTACCATATTTGGTAAGATATTATTTCCATTAACCTGTGTAATAGTTGCATTATTGATCCTTAGATTAGAATGTATGTGTTGTAGATATAGAAGAAATAAAAAGAAAAACACAAAAGAAAATGTTAAGAAGAGACAAAAGAAATCAGAAAGAGATCCACAAGAAATAGAACTAGAAGAGCTAAGAGAAAGCATGTATATAGAAACTAAAAAGGAAGATGAGATGGAAACTATGGTATAAAAACAAGAACAAGAAGATATTTCAAATTCTTCCAAATGGGGAAACTAAATTGATTTTTGGGGTTTTGATTTTTGTGGTGATTATATATCACCAAAGGGGGGATTGATGGAGCAGGGTTTTTACTCTAAAACCGAATACCTGTTTCATTTACGCATATTTTAACTAAAGGTACTACTGATTAATTATTAATGATTAAAAGTTTGTCGAATGTTGTCTAATCAACCTTATTAACAAGAGAATTACACGTGAGAATGCTATTGCATGGCTAAATAACAAGTGAACTAAGCTGGTGAGCAAATTGACAGAAAACGATGTTGCTTATGTGATGTTATGGTGTTTTGCGCTTATAATTAATATGCATTAATGGTTTTTGATGTCGCAAATGGCTAGATAAATACACACACATAAGGGTATTAGCAGGGGAATAACACTGTATAATCATTTCTATGCAGTAATTCTGTTTTATGTCTATTTTGCTTAAAGTTGTCCATTGTGGTCTGCCATAAAATGGCCACCACCCGCAGCCTGCAATGGAGTTGCTGGAAATTTACAGAAAGGCTTCGCTCTGCCTGTGACCTTGCACCTCCGATGAACTGAAAAGCCATAAGCATGATGACAAGTCTGGGACATCTGCCAAAAGCCCCTGAAAGACGGAAAAGTTGATACGAACTCAATGTGAACCTATTTTTGAAACAAATTCACCTAGTAGAGACATCCGTAAAAGTAGCGAATTAGTCATGGACGTTCAATTCTGCTATTCATTATTTGGGACAATCTATGCGTGAGAACAACCCGGAGAATATCGAAAAAGTACCAAGATGACATTATTTCCGCCATTCATCCGTTCTGAATAAAGAAATGTTACTTTATAGAATGTAAATTTTAGTATAAATAATAGTAGACTAGAGAGGTCTAGCGCCACTTCTTCCCGAGCTGATGATGCGAGGTCCCTATGCTGACGGAGAGGACGATAACTCTACATGACGACAGAAGACTCTAATTCTTCTACAGAGGACCGGTTCTGACTTAGGATCTGACATTTAGACAGAATAGGTAAATATGAGAGAAATGAATTTGCATTTAATTGGCTTTTCTTGAAATTTTAGATAAATGAACAATTTGTTTGAATTACTGTCTCGGGTGGTTATTTCTGGTCATGTTTATTGATTTTATTGTGTATTCTTTGAAATGTATTTTGCTAGATCCACAAGCAACTAACTGGTCGCATTGACCTCAAAGTACAGGCAGATTAGATAGATTATATGTGAAAGGTGTTTCTCCTTTACAGGGCACGGATAGAGTGATTTAGGGTGAATGTTGGTGTAATGGGCCCCACCAGCGTATGATGTGTGTATGCGTGTGTGACTGTGAAATCATTCCGTCCGTGGAAGTAGAGGGGATTCGGAAGCTCTGATCTGCACCACATTATTCAAGACAGAAATAAGGTTGGAATCTTCCATCACATGCACATCAACTGCTCCCACACACAAGTACTCAGGGGCAGATTTACAAGCCCTTTGCGCCTCATTTACGCCGCCGTTGCGTCACTATTGTGACGCAGCGGCAGCGCAAAACCAGCGCCATGCTGCGGGGTATTTACAACGTGACACATCTGGGAGATGTGTCACGTTGTAAAGCCCTGCGCCAGAAGTAGGCGTTCCAGGACAGGGGGGACGTTCCGTCGCAGGAACGCCTCTTAAAAGTGGCTGAGTAAAATCTACAAGATTTCACTCATTCACTTTTGAGCCCATGCTGCGTCAAAACCCTGCGCCTGCTTGAAGTAGGTGTAAGAATTGACGCAGCATTGTGAAGATAGGGCACCCCAGAGCCTTGCTGGAGCTGCGTCGCGCTTGCGACGCAACTCCAGCAATGTGCTGCCTTTACGGCACAGATGCATCACGCATCTGTCCGTTTTTTGCCCCATGGTGCGCCGCATTGTAAATGCGGCGCATCCATGGTGGCGGAGCCGTGACGCACAATAACTGCCACATCCCTGCTGATATGCAGGGATGCGTCAGTTATTGTAAATCTGCCCCTCAGTATTTTCAAAATATATCCACACATCTCTTTCCACACAGTTAAACCACTACTCTCCAAACTCTTCCTGAGCAATATCCTACTATTTGTCTTTCCTCAGTGCTTATTACCACTGGACATAGTTCCAGACTTTGCAAGAAGAACCTTTTAAAACCGTCCCAGGAACACTACTACACCCTACTATCATCACCAAACCAGCTAAGTATTGTCAAAAAGCTACCTGCTATGAAATACAAACCCAAAAACACCTATCTCCAGCTACTTGTTACAAATGTTGGACAGATAGCTACTCACACTGTCCTTTGCTTGACCACTCAAACCTTTTTGTCTGTTGTAAAGCCCTCAGTGCTGTCTCACAATCCTGCTCATTCAAGTAACTTGGATATCTAGATCAAACTGCCATCTGAAATGTCATCCATATAAAGAATGTCTCTGTCCTGCTAGGGAAAGAGATTTAAGGAGTTCAAAGGTTAAACCCACCATCTTTCAGAACTGCCAATTCTGGTGTTAAACTATTATTTTTAGCGCTAAGAGAAAATGATTTGGTGGGGAAAGGGGATCAAGTTGAGCAAAGGAAGGGAAGACGTAACACACTTTCAGTCTTCTGTCATAGGTCTTCTCAGTCCTCATATAGACAATGGCAGTGCCTATGTAACATTTGATCTGAGTTGTTCCCTAAGATAACAAGCGCCATAACATTATTATTATATGAATTAGGCCACTCTACATGTATGGCATATAAGTGTGTCAATTAACTCATCATATCCTTCGGAAGATTGAACAATGATGAGCTCCTGCAGGCACCTGGAAAAGAATATACATAGTTGAAGAAACAGAAAGGAAGTCTTTGGAGTCTACAATGGAAGAATAAAAGCCAGATATGAGAACTAAGGTAGAAACCCAAATTAAGAAGGGTGAGGGATGGAAAGTCAGTGATGAACTAACCAAGAGTGGGTGTTCTACAACAAATAAAAGGATTCCTGAGGCCATCCTGCTAATTCTGACTGTATTTATGGGGACCTAGAGCCAATCTGATTGCTCTACTGTCTCTGCAGGTTATGATTCAGAAATGAGGGTATCTGGAGCCTTGTGTGTATGTGCTCCACAATTCCGAAGTGTGTCTTCCATATTCTCCTTTCTCTGTCATATCCTAATGCACATGGCTCTTCCATTGTGTTTTTTTTACTAAAACTAGACTTACCACTTTAAAACATCCTTAAAGTCTTACCTACTGAAATTGGAAACGTTATGGTCTTGAGGAGCTCTGCTAAAATGGGTGCATCCCATGTGTGGCTGGAAAATATTATTCTCAATATCACCTTCCACGTACTAGACAAGTTTAGACCATTCTTTCCAATAATGAAAACTGCAAACTCCTGAGGCTATTCTCTTATTCAAAAAGGAAGGTAAAGGAAAAGAGAAAAGTTCCCAAACTGACTTTTACCTACCAATTAAGTAGTTTAAGTTTTGTGGAGCCAAATGAATGTACTGCGAAATGGATGATTTCTACTAAAAACATTAATCAGCACACATAGGTGTTCTAAATTGAGTTTCTGGTTGGCTGAGTGATGCACCCTGTCCAAGCAGAAACCACACTCCTAGTCAGGGTAAGTGTAGTACACACTAAGGGGCATATTCTCAACGTACTGCGATAAATATCGCAGAGCACGCGTAGCACGATTTTGTTTAACGCTGCGTATCGCAG
Source organism: Triturus cristatus (assembly GCF_964204655.1). Lineage (NCBI taxonomy): Eukaryota > Metazoa > Chordata > Amphibia > Caudata > Salamandridae > Triturus > Triturus cristatus. The sequence goes on from NC_140588.1 coordinate 88,445,476, forward strand.
GATTTTATCGCTGAGATATCGCGTTAATATAAATGCATACCTCCACGGCGATAATAAATCCTGCGGTAGCGGCGAATTCCATGCACATCGCTGGAAATACAGCGTAAAAACTGCAGCGATAAGCTATTCCTTGGTGATAGGAAGATGTGGACTCAGCCGTACAATCCACCTCCCATTATATGTATGACTAATGCCAGGAAGGAGTATAAAGCAGCACTTCATCAGGACAAAATGTTAAAGCTTTCTCAGCAATCGTGGCTCACTGCAGGCAGAATGCAACTACCAGTGTTGGTTATAACTTAAAACCACAGACCTGGGTGGATCATTTCCTAAAAATGTATGCAGCTAAGACTTACCCGGAGTATGTCCATTCAAGAAATGTCCTATATCTTCCCTTCGATGAAGGTCTTCCTCTATCTTTCCATCTCAAATATGTAATGGCGACACTAATATCACACCCAGCACTTAAAGCTCCCAGCCCCGATTCACTTCCTGGGGATCTTTTCAGTTTAGAACCTTTGATCTGGGCCCCATATTTCTAGGTACTGTTTCATTCTATACTTGCAGGCAGCCGGATGCCCAATTCCTGGTTGACAGCAGTGATTGTCCTGATTTATAAAAAAGGGCCCAAAGAAGAGCCTGGGAACTATAGGCCCATTAACCTTATCAACGCATTGCAGAAACTTTTCTGCCGTCTCATATTGGACCAACTGCTGGGCAAAGGATAACTTTGTCTTCTCAGAGCTTCAGGCAGGTTTTAGAAACAGGGTCAGTACAGTGGATCAAATACTCAGTTTCTGTGCCCTATATGGAAAAACTAGGCAAGGGCCATCTTTATGTGGTCTTTGTTGATCTGAAGACAGATTTCAATTCAATCCCCAGGGCCAAGCTGTGGGAATTTCTGGAAAAGATGGGTGTTCCCCATAACATTCTTTCTGTCCTTATCAGGTTGAATGCACTCAATACTGCCAGAGTTAGGTATGGCAACTGCAGTTAGCTCACAGACTTAAAATTGTGTTCTTCAAAGTGCCATGTGGCGCACATATATGCCCTTAGGGTTTGAATGTGTGCCACATGTGCACACATCAACATTTCAGGGGTGCAACAGGGTGTCATTTTGACACCCTGGCACCCTTGAAATTGTATTCTCAATTTGCAATTCTCTAATTGAGAATCGCAAATTGAGAATGTCTTCCCATTCATTCCTATGGGCCTCCTTGCCCATAGGAATGAATGGGAAGGTATTCCTTATTTGAGAATCTCAATTTGCAATTAACAAATAAGGAATATGTGGGATTCGCAAAATTATGTGCAAATCCCCCATACATTGCATTTTGCGATTCTCAATATGCAATTTCCTAAAAATTTGAAAATCACAAAACGCGTTTTTCATCCATATCTCTATCTTTTCCCAATTGGAAGTTACCCTTCTAAAGTGTTATAAGGCACCTCTAATGCTAACCTATGGGAGAGAAAGACTTGCTGTAGTGAAAAACGAATTTAGCAATGTTTCACTATCAGGACATGAGAAACTCAACGGCAGATATCCTACCCATGGGACTAACTAGGGCCTCCCTTAGGGGTGACTTACATGTAAAAAAAGGGAAGGTTTGGTCCTGGCAAGTAGCTCAAATTGCCAGGTCGACATGGCAGTTCACAACTGCCCACACAGGTTATGTAGTGGGAAGCCTAAGACGGGTATGAATGGCGACTCATATGGGTGGCACAATCAGCCCTGCAGGCACACTAGCAGCATTTGATTGGCAGGCTCTGGGCATCTGTAGTGCACTGTATTAGAAACTTATTTGTAAACATATATGCAAATCATGGAGAAAACAAATGCCATTTTATTTTAGACACAGAGCACATGCACTTTAGCACTAGTAAGCAGTGAAAAAGTGGCCAGAGTCTTAAAACCAGACAAAAATGAAATCAAAAACAGAGAAGGATGAAGGCAAAAGGTTTGGGGTAATCCTGCAAAAAGGTCCAGTTCCAACAATAGGTACAACTTTATTCAGGGTACAACTGCCAGCCTTTCCAGGTTTTGAGGTAATTAGAGAGGTAACAACACATTCTATGTACCGCTTCACATGCTGCTGCCGTCATTGATCGTCATCGATTATATTGAAATTATTGTCTAAATGCACTTCTTTATATTTTAAAGAGCATAAGTTTATTTTCTTTTTTTTATTCAAATCTTTCTGCATGAATATTTTCAGCACTCTTTCTGCTTTCAATCACTTGATTTTAATCACCAATAATAATCCTGGGAGTTTTTAATGTTAGTTTTATTTTATTGAAGGACTAACTTTGTTTAGTCCGCTCAGTTTGCACAGTTTGCACACTTTCTCACTTAATTCAGCCACTTAACACCAGTGTATGGCTCATGTTTATTCTCTTTAATCAGCATTTTTCTGGTCGCTTTCCAGCTTACGGTTTGCCTCAAATAATGGTGGTTGTTCATAGAAAACAGCGAGTTAGCCCTAAGGGACTGCTCTCATATATTCCCAGTGTTTAATTTGTACAAAAATAAGTGCCAGGGCTCTTGTGAGGAGAACATTGCAGCTTACAACACCCATTGCCCCTACTAGCACTGAAAATGACAATACCAACACAACTACTAACCATCATGCTCCTACAAGTGTGACAGTTCTGACAATTCCAGGTCCCTAAACCTATAAGAATAGGTTTAGACACCAGGTATTAGTCATTTTTATTGTATGTTGAATTAAGAAATAACTGTTATCGTGCTCATTTCTAAATTAAACAAAGAGCACCACCATGTGACAGGCTGTCATAAGTGCTGGTGTTAACAATTAACTGCCGGTGCAGAGTGCCGTAAACCACCAGATCAATTTAAGCATTGTGTATTCCAGGTGCTACTGAGCATTTGCCGACACCTGGATCACTATACAAATAGGCAGCTGCTGTGGGAAGCCCTGCTGCTGTTGTGCCCGACTGCCCTTCCATTTTTTCAATAGAAATATGCTGCAAATGCACATCTTCACACTTTCAGAGAGCACCATTTTTTTTGTATTATATGTTTCATCTGCATGATCTTTCCTATATGGTTTCTGATTTTAATCACTTATTTTGAATCATGTTCAATAATTACTGCAAGTTTTGATTAGCTGTTTTATTATCGGAGGGACTGCTTTTTTAGCCTCCTCACTGTGCACAGATTGCAGGCTTGATTTAGGCAAGGGCTTCTCTCTGTACAGTGCTTTTGTTGACTTCCGTCTGCCCTCACCTAGTTGTGATTGAGCAAAGAGGACATAGTGAGTGAGTCTTAAGGGTCAGCACTGTAGTCTTCTGGGCACCCCTATCCATGTGCCAGTACCCAGATCACAAAAAAAGTATGTATGTTTCACAGCTACGCGGCGTATGCATGCAGTGGGTGTGCCACCATCCTGCTGTAGAGCTTGTAGGTCTACCACCCTGTCAGACCAGTGACGGGCCTGGCTTCTGCTTCGCTGTCAGAAGCCCACCCACCATGCCTCACTGGTAAAACATCTCTAATGTAAATGCAGCCAGCTACACAGCAGAAACACTTTCATCACTGTTGGCTTCAAAGTGGCAGCCAAGATTTTATGACCCACTCAACATTCTCCATTGCTTCAACACAAACTCCAAAGCAGATGTTTTCTGCTGAAAAGGTAAATACTGATGTCTCTGTGGTACAGTAAGTTTTCTCTTACATGTTCAGAGTTTCCTTCTTGACACCAAAAAGCATTTCTTGGTGGTTGTGGAAAGGAAAAATCAGTAAGCCTGCCTCTCGATAACCAGGGTGGAGGAATTGACAATGTGGCTCAGCAATCCATTGGTATACATACACCGGTTTGAGGTTTCCCCACACCTAAATATAACCAGGAGTTTGGGGAATGGAGCGTTTGTTTTTGGCATATGCTTCACATCAATCAAACTCTAAATTATGCTCTTCCAGTGGGTAAGACTAGATGGTGTTGTTGGGATAAAAATCAGGTACTGATAGGCCGTTGGAGATCCATTTGTCAGTAAATTTTTAGTGGGCATCTGGTGGGTTGTTTGAATTCCTGCCGCTGAATAGAAGGGAATGTAGAGCAATTTTTGGATGAACCTTCATAGTAAAATAATAACGTCATCATTGCCACATTTCTCTGATATACCAGTTATCATACTTCCGCTTGTGCTATTTTCTGATTATTAGTTAAAATACAGTGAACTCAGTCCATAGTAGCAAGATGTTTTCTGAAATTGCATTTACATGTCACTCAGTTGTATCAAGTATTTTCTTGAATTTGATCTCTTTGTAGAGAGCTGCCATCTTGTCCTCCACAGAGTCAATGGGAGCCTCAATAATTAGTATTCAATTGGATGTCTATTTTGACAGTCATTTGATCTGCATCCTTTAGGATATGAGTCTGATGTCTGGAAGTGATTGAGTCTGTAAAGACACTGAAGAATGAACTATTCAGATGGTGTTCATTTCTCAAGTCCTGCTACAGGAATTTGGCAAAGTGCATTATGCACTTATAGGTATTCGGACTAAATGTTGAGTTTTTAATATCGGGACAGAGAAATAGCGGGAAAAAAATATGGTGATTCTAAAGGATTGTGAAGCAGGAATATTGTAGCCAAGAATATTGTGTTTTTTTTAGGTGAGTGATGTTGTTTTTAATAGATTAGTACTTGATATTATTTGATTATTTTAATGTGTTTTAGTGCATATATTAATTTTACCCATTATCATTGTTTGTATGATCCTTATAATTTTTTTTAAATATTGTAATTTTGAATGATTTAGATTTTTTAATTAAATTGCTAAAAGTAATTTAGAGTGTTGTAGTCGGTTGTTGGGTTTGTAGAGGGATAGGGTGGGAAGTTAATTAAGTATTAACTAATCATTAATTAATAAATAATTTGTAAGTAAGTATGTGATTGATATTAAATTTGTACATTATGTCATACTGAACTTATTGAGTTGTATTTTAGGTGTGGATTGCTAGGTTTGTAGGGTTATAGGCTGAGAAGTTAAGTAATAATTGAATAATAATAATTTTTAATTATTGATTAATTATACAATTGTTTATTAATTATGTGAATTGTTTAATTTGTTTTTTATTTGTAAAAATACATATGGATGCACAATTGTATTGTTTATATTAAGAGTTTTTTGTTATAAATTATTTGGTTTTTCAAATATTTAATATGTTTGAAGTGAAGTATTTTCTCTACTGATGTACAGACTGGAGTGGCAATAGTAAATGTAACCCTTCTGAGGTCCAACACTTCCTTATTATAGCACAGACTGGAATGGGAATAATAAACGTAACCCTCCCAAGTCCGTACTGCTGCACAGACTGGACGGGGAATAGCAAATCCTACCCCTGTGAAGTCGAAGTCTTTCTCTACTGTTGCAGCGACTGGGGTTGGAATAGTGAATCTAGCCCCCCCCACCAAAAGTCCAACATGTTCCAAACCGTTGCGCAGATTGGAGTGGAAATGGTAAATGTTACCCCTCTGAACTCCAGCGCTTTCCCTACTGTTGCACAGACTGGGGTGGGAATAAGAAATCTCACCCCTGTGAACTCCAAGGCTTTCTCTACTGTTGCATAGACTGGTGTGGGAATAGTACATTTAATCCCTCCAAAGTCCAGTGCATTTCCTAGCGTTGTATAGACTGGTGTGGGAATAGTAAATTTAATCCCTCCAAAGTCCAATGCTTTCCCTACTCTGTATAATATTTTTAATAAATTTGTTTTGTGGGATTTAAGTTTGTAATATTTAATTTATTGTCGAAATCAATTCATATATTTTTGTTATTGAATTTGATATATATTTGTTTTGGTTTTATCGTGTACATATTTCTTATATAAATATATATATGTGTGTGTTTATATCTATATATTTGTATGTGTGTGTGTGTTTGATTTTCACATTAATTCATTTTAAATATTTAAAACATTAATATAATGTAAAATGAATAATTGTATTAAATATGTTACACTATATATCTATATCTATTTATGTGTTGATATAATTATATATAGTATTAAACATTGAAATGTATTTAATTTATATTATATTATAATGCTCTATACATTATTTAACATGTACTACTTTAAATTCTATTTGTGATAAAAAAAATCGATATGCTTGTATATTGTTTGACAATATTAGTGTTGCTATTTGTTTTCAATATTTTTGTACATACCATTATAAGTATAAGTACACAATATTTTGGTAAACAATATTTTTGACACAAGATTATTGTGAAATTATATTGTTCACCTTGATATTGTGTAAGTGATCCCTATGTCTCACTATTGGCAATTGAAAACTATCCATTGAGAAAAGGTAAGCAGGGGCACAGAGGATGTCTAGTTAGTTTAACTGCCTCCAGTAAATGCCAGGACATAAATATTCTATTAGATTTATTAGGAAGTCTGGTGCTGAGCATTGTCTCATTGGTAAATTCAATTCAGAGGTGGAACCTTGTGACAGGAATGCCCTCCTGCATTGTAAAGGACATGGGCCCCTGGACTGAGTGACCCAACTACAAGTGAACCTGGTATCCTGACTTTACTGTCGCCCTTAACACACTCAAATTCCTGTATGTGCGCTGGCGCTGCAGGCTCTGGCTCGAAATAAATATTAAAGTCCAAAGCCTGTCTTTGAGGCCATTAAGGGGTGTCCAACACATGCCATTGACTGGGAATGTGTACCTGAGAATGAGTGGTGGTACCAACATATCGGGGTAGATTTACAAGCCCCTTGCGACACTTTTACGCTGTCGTTGTGTCACTTTTGTAAACAATGCACTACGTTGCAACACATTTACAACGTGGCGCATCTACGTAGATGCGTCACGTTGTTAAGCCCTGTGTCACATTATTCCTCCGTCAGATATAATGTATGGAGGGTGGGCATTCCGACGCAAGAAAACCTCATAAAATTGACGCAGCGAAATCTACAAGATTTCACTGAGTCACTCTTACGACGCCACTGCTTCAAAACCTTACGTTTGCTTCAAGCAGGCGTAAGGAGTGATGCAGCATAATAGAAATAGGCATTCTGAAGCATTGCTGGAGTTGCGTTGTGCTTGCGACACGACTCAGCAATGTGGTCCCTATACGCCAGTAGATGCATCAAGCATCTGTCAATCCTTGCGCCACGGTGCACTGTATTGTAAATGCGATGCATCCATAGTGGAGCAAGGGTTTTTTCACGTGATGCAAATTAACTGACGAATCTCTGCTAATATGCAGAGATGCGTCACTTCTTGTAAATCTGCCCATCATGTTTAGTAATCAGTATCTAAAAAGGTATTTTTACCTGTTCAATGTTAAGTACAGTCCCTACAGACCCACTCAAGGTAGTTCTGTCCGCTATCTCAGGAATATGTGCTTGAAAACCTGTACACAGATGTGCGACCAATGTGGGTGTTTGATCTGACAAATAAGGTTTTCAAGAGCATATATATTTTTGTGGCAGAGGGCGGCGTACTCTTTTATGGAGGTTGTGAATAACGCCACAGGGAAGAGATAACATCTGTGTGGCCATCTTTCTGTGTAGTACAGAACACACAAAATGTAACAATGGAATCTCAGTATAAGAAATATAAACCACGCTGAGGTGAACACACAGAAGTCCTTGATAATTGTCCTGAGGAGGCCGTAAGTGGCAAAAGGCCAAATGCGTCACTATCTCACTTGAGAAGTCCACTTGAAAAAAGTAGTAATAAAGGAAATGCCAAAAGCAAAAAATTGTAGAAAAGACGTTTCTTTCCTTTAAGTTAAAACATATTCAGTTCTCAATAAATTGAATGAAGGCTCTGTGCCCTGGCCTTTGAATTAATTTCAAGGACTCTTTCAATAGAGAAATATAATTATTTTTTTAAATCATTTTTATACTGACAAAAGAACACAATAAGTATCATTGTAATGATTTAAGGGAATACATGCCAGACGAACTATAGTGCATGTGCGAAATAAGACACTTGGATAAATGAAAATAATGATTGGAAATTGAAATAGAGAGGTAATTAAATGGATTGAGTTATTTCCTGGTTATATTAAAAATTAATTTAATTCATCCCTCATGAGAACACAAGCATAGGTAGTATTCTAGGACTGGTATCGGTGATAGCCATTTACAAGCAGGCGAGAGGACATTGCCTGGTTTCTGCAGAGATTGCTGAGAAAACCCTTGAACTGCCCAGGCTCCTCCAGTCTTTCAGTCCAAATGTCGAGTCTGACTGAGAAAACGTTCTATTCAACTTACCAATGAGAATGGTGAATCGCAAATTAAAGAATTTCTGATTCTGAGACTGACGCTGAGAAAGGCGCAGACATCCTGTGCTGACTCCACCTTTGTTGTTCTTCAGCGATGACCCCAGCACCCTAGACCAAAAGATAAAGGACTTTCCCCCAGTGGAGCAAACTTCGGGAGGCCGCTTTGTGAAGCCGCCGCCATACTATTTGGCTGACCGCAAAGAGAAGGAAGCAGGGTTAGGCGAATAAATCTGTTAAGTGAGCCCGCTCACCCGGTGCCCCGTCCACTAGAACCTGTGTGCTTTGTAATTCTGAGTTTACACCCCATAGGTGATACCATATGCCTGAGAGAAATTGACTGTGAACTTTCTACGCAGTAGAGAACACCGTCAACTGCCGTAGTGCAACCCTGTATATTCTATTACTCTCTATGCAATGTACGCATTCTTGAGTGATTAAAATACTTATCTTTTTCATAAAAAGACAAGCATTGTGCTTTACATATACATTACAATATAGTTTGAGTTCTGAATATCTACCTACTTACTACACTACCTCCTTGAGATGCTGTGGACTGTTCACAATAACTATACTCAGTCAGTTGCAGAAAGGTGTACTTGGCCAAGTTTACAGAGCCATATTACGATGGGCCATGGAACACAATTGGCTTACAATACCAGCCAACACAGTTGGGGCCAAGTAGCTCCTCTCTGCTCTTTGATGGTTTCCACCTCCCCCAAAAGGGGTCTGGCACACTCACACGAATTTGAAACGGCATACAACATAGACAGGATCAGGACGTTTTCCGAGGGGGGGGGGCAGTTTGGTTATAGCACTGCTCAGAGTTACTGGGAGGGAATGTAGGACTGGTAACCCAAGTTGGTAGTTGTGTGCACCAGGCCTCGGCTAGCTGACACTACTGGGGGAACATGTTTTCCGGTGGGGGGGCAGTTTGGTTATAGCACTGCTCAGAGTTACTGGGAGGGAATGTAGGACTGGTAGCCCCAGTTGATAGTTGTGTGCACAAGGCCTCGGCTATCTGACACTACGGGTACATGTTTTCCGGGGGGGGGGGCAGTTTGGTTATAGCACTGCTCAGAGTTACTGGGAGGGAATGTAGGACTGGTAACCCTAGTTGGCAGTTGTGTGCACCAGGCCTCGGCTAGCTGACACTACGGGTACATGTTTTCCGGTTGGGGGGGCAGTTTGGTTATAGCACTGCTCAGAGTTACTGGGGGGGAATGTAGGACTGGTAGCCCCAGTTGATAGTTGTGTGTGCACAAGGCCTCGGTTATCTGACACTACAGGTACATGTTTTCCGGGGAGGGGGGGCAGTTTGGTTATAGCACTGCTCAGAGTTACTGGGCGGGAATGTAGGACTGGTAAACCTAGTTGGTAGTTGTGTGCACTAGGCCTCGGCTAGCTGACACTACGGGTGCATGGATTGGAGCCATGTTGTGTTCGCTGGAGCTCTTCTCAGCAACTCCAACTGCCCAGTATGACATGAAATGCAGGTGCCTGGAGGTCCTCTGGTAGGTGTTTGGGTTGATGCAAAAACCTCAATAAGCAATCCGGGTGCATTTTTACAATGATTACACAAAAATGGGCTGCCCCTAGAGTATATTCTTACAGTCATCTACAGAGTTCGGAAGAGATGCAATGCGAATGGGGGCATCTCATAAAAATGTACGGACTGGCCTCCCACACAGCCCGGTGTCATGCTTCATCATTGGCTGTCCTCGCCCTCTAAAAACTTGGTTTGATGGGGGCGGGCATGCACCTGGAGACAGGATGCACTTTTAAAGCTAAGTAATGGCCGTGAGGGAGTGATAAGTGAGTTAAAAACCATTACACTTGTCCATATTCTATGTTTATTCTGGCGGTAAATGTATGGTGATTAAAAGAAGTGAACGGTGAATTGGGACATTATTCTCCCTTCACCGTGTGAAATACGGTCGACATGTTTCTGCTGATGTGTCCCCGAAGGGTACGTAACATTCTCCAGGACCAAAAAGGGGGAGGATACTACCTACAGACTCACCTTCTTACACCCAGTGTCAAGAAGGGAGAGCCTGCCTCTAGTGTGGGGAAGGGGGTGTGGTCTAAAAATTTAAAGAATTACCCCTATTGGTTTATTACCAAAGTAAGTGACTCCTGTACTTTAAACGACTCGCTCCATGGGAGGGCTGAGGTGGAAGGACCTACTTAGACTTTTGTCTGACTTCAGCCGTTCTTCCTGGAGGCGTCCTCTCTGTCTCCCCGTCGAATCACTGAAGTCTCAGCTTTGTTCCTCATAATCCTAGTACCCTATGAGACACTTTCATATACAGCAAGGGGTGGCCCAACAAAAAATGCTTTAAATTAATATTTTTTTCAGCCTTCCAGGACAGTAAGTATTTTTTTGCCTTCTGAGCGACTAGGCCGAACATATGAAAGGGGCTGATTTTCTTTTTTTTTTTTGCATGCACACGCTTTGCCTCCGGGAATCTCTCATTTTATAGCATATAGGAGCTATAAAGGTGTCCATATATAAATGCAATTTTGTTCATAGAGGTGAGCAAACTAAAGGAACAACAAGTTGAGGTGTGTGGTGCGAAGAAACAAATCAAGTACATCTTTGATTGATAAACAAGGAAAAACTCTGGCCAGGAAACTTCAAATTGCACATCTTCAGCAATGGGTCTAACATAGGGTGTGCAAAACATTGATTTCAGAAATGGGAAAAGTGATAGAGTAGGTGGCAGTGCTACAATTTTGAAGGTCAGTACAAAGGATGTCGCAGAGCTGGGAGCCAAATACAGTTGTTAAGGTAAAACGTTGTTTTTCTCATGGAGACCCATAGAGTGGTTCAGAGGCTTACTCAAAATAGATGTGACCAATGGGCATTTCATCGTGAAGCACTTTGGTTGAAGTGGTCGAAAAGCAGCTGTTTCTTAGAAGACTGATTTAGGCACTAAAATGATTTGGACAATAATGAGGCAACACAAATGGTAGATCTGTCTGAGTTCATTTAGTGACATACAGTGCATATCTACAGCTGTTATTAATTGAAAACCCCATCAGGAGATTTCTCTATAAAGAATGACATGCTTTATAATCAGGTTCCTCTAGTCATGATTGAGTTCATGTTATCCTTATAGGTGAGCTTAGTAAAATGTTTTAGTAAAACTGTGTTAGGCATGCTTAGCTATTTTTTTTTTTTTTATTATTCACCCACCTTTTACATGATTAAACACCCTAGCTACATGGAAATATACTAGGAGCTCCAAATGCTAGTGTGTAATGTCTGCCCTCTCAGAGCCTCCCCTGGTTGCACAGGTCCTATCTAAAGTGGTTCTGCCCTCAGCTTAAATAATCTCTGACAACAGGTATCGTTTAAGGACAATCAACAGATTCCCAACGATGCACCTGAACAGGATGTATGACGGAGCCACGCAAGCAATTAGCACTCATGGCTTTACAACGCGGTCATTACAGTGATTGCAACACTACCACGCAAGTTTTTAACATGCAAACTTTTACCATACATATGCCTTTACCACGCATGCCTTTAACACCTAAAATGTGTTGTAAATGCATGTTTGCTAAGGCATATACTTAATAAAACCTTAAAAGTTGAGTATTTCCCCAATATATATATTATATATATTTTTTAACTATATATATTTATATATAAATATTCATACTCATATATATTAAAAATATGTATATAAAAAAATATATATGTTTTTAAATATAGATATATAAGAAATATATATACATACACAAGAATACAGCCTTGCCATCCTAAAACCCATACCCACCCTAAACACCCCTTACCACCCAAAAACCCATAGCCCCCTAAATCCTAAAAATATCCTTGCCATCCCAACATCCATACCCACCTAAAACCCCCAAATCCCCTGCTACCCAAAAACCCATACCCACCCTAAACCTTCAAATTACCCATGACACCCAAAAAAGCATACCCACCCTAAAACCTAAACATTTACTTACCTTCCACAAACCCAAACCCACCCTAAATCCTAAAAATACCCTTACCACCCAAAACCCCAATCCCACCCTAAAGCCTAAAAATTCCCTTACCCCCAAAACCCCAAACACACCCTAAAACCTAAAAATGTCCTTATCACCCGAAAACTCAAAGCAACCCCAAACCTGAAAAATACCTTTACCACCCAAAAACCCAAACACATCCTATACCCTAACAATTCCCTTACCACCCAAAAACCCACACCCACTCTAAGCACTAAAAATTCCTACAACCTAAAAATCCATATACTCTTACCCACCCTAAACCCCCTACAACACTTAATACTTAAAACACTAAGGGCTAGATGTAGGACCATTTCATTTTGCGAGTGTCTAATTGTGATTTTTTGCAATTCGTAATTAGGCACTTGCAAAATGCGATGTACTAATGTGTCTCAAACACATTTAACGATTCCCAATGGGGTCGCAAAAAACATACTCAATAATATTCATGAGGTATGTCCAATTTGCAAACCATTGTTAATGGCCTGTAATCATAGGGATGGTGGCCTGCTGGGGTCAGCAGACCACATATCTATGATTGCTTTTTAAATAAAGCTTTTTTTACTGAAACACTACCCATTTTCCTTAAAGGAAAATGGGATGCATTTCAAAAATGAAAATTAAAAGCTACCTGGTCCGTGGGATCACTGCCTGCTCTTTCATAATCTTGACGATCACATTCACAAAGAGGACATGGTCCCTTGAGGACCCCATCCCATTTGCGAATGGGTTGCCACCAACTTTGCGGAGTCAGTAAAATATGTATTTTTTGTGACTACATTCCAGTCGCAAAACATTTATACATGCCCCTGCGAATCGCTCTTATGAAGGGACACCATTGGTTAGCCCCTTTCTAACATCGACCAGCAAAATAGGGTTAGTACATGCAAAAAGCTGTTTTAGCAGTTGCAAATGGCCCGATTCTCTATTTGCGACCACTGAAAACGGTCGTACATCTGGCCCTTAATACTTACATATACTTACCTTTCAAACTTTAACATCGAATATGCCTTTAACATTCATGCCTTTACAACGAAATTTGTTGTAACGGCAGGTGTGGTAAGGGCATATTTGTTGCAAACATTTGCGTGGTAAAGACTTGCGTGGTAGTGTCGCATGCGTGGTAAAGCCTGCATGGTAAAGGCATGTAGGGTTCCGACTTCGTTGTAAAGGCTATTTACCGCTGAACTAGGGTACCCACTCAGGGAAAATTCTCTCCCATTCTAGTCTCATTCATCGGAAAGGGGATGCAAACAGTAGCGGCTCCTGGAGGGAGTGCTGCCGGGCGGTGATGCAGGGCGGGGGAGGGGTAGTAAACTCCGGATTATGGCCGAATGGAGGTACGTATGCAAATAAATAAATAAAACGAATTTCGTTGCATGCAATGCATCGCCAAATGCGATGCAGCGCGCGCAATGAAATTTATTTTATTTATTTGTATACTTACCTCCGTTCGGCCATAATCCGGACTTTACTACACCCCACCCTGCCCCTCCCCTGCCCTGCGACACCACCCAGCAGCACTCCCTCCAGGAGCTGCTACTGGATGCAAAATAATGCCTTAGCGGGCACATGAGCTCCTAATGCAACACTAAAAGTAACATGTCAATCTCTTCTTCCCGGTGCTCAGTATGCTGAAATGATAGCTAAGGCTGTTTGCATCACTGTGCAAAAGTTAGACCACGTGTTTTTCTGGCCAAATTAAGTTCAACAGGCGAAAACTGCATCTATGTTTTGAAGATATTCGAAACATGTTTTTTCCTTTGTGATGTGAAAATTAGAATGTCTATACTTATTGGACATGGATATACATAGCTCCCAGAAAAAACAACTGCTCCCACAATTTCGAAAAGGGGAGAGTATCCAATTTCCAGCAGTTCCTTTGCCTGTGTGCCAGGTATTATGTAACCATGTACCTTTCTTGTCTCTGAAAAGTGGCAAAACACCTGCTTTTTAACTTTACAATCCCATGGGCTGGGATGATTGATAGGTAATGGCTGATATGCCGCCTGGGCCGGGGAAGAACTGAGACAATGTAAAATTAGGCTTTGTACAGGTCACTGTTTCCAGTGAGAATCATGTTTGGGAATTTCAAATGGACCATAAAGCCCTAGCAGAATTGATTTTCATTGCACACAATGACTTTCAAAAGTGATGGTGTATATTAGAGCTATATTTAAACCTATTGGCACCCTGTGAAAGTGAAAAGGCTGAGCATCTTTGTTGCGAGTGTAAAACAGACTAGACATGCTGAGCAACTCCTCTCACTTCATTTTATACTGGTGACTGTGACTTACCCATCCCCAGAGGGTCATTCATGGCAGTAACTGCACCAAACAGGTGGTGAAGCTCCTGGGGTAATTTTTACCATGGTTGACAGTTTGTGACGCTCCCAAGGGAGCTGTTCACATATTTTTAACTTCTCTAATGTCCAGTGTGTTTTCCTTCTTCGGGCCGAGTGGGTGCAAGGTGGAATGGAAAGTCTGGGGTAATTTTTGCTAAGAGGGAAAACCTCACTCCGTTGTTAGGGGGGGTCGTTCAGTCAATTTCACTGTTGCAATGTGTACAGTGGGATTTCCCGATAACTGCGCATCACTCATGTGATGGAAAAAAACCTACTGGACAAGAGATGTATAAAATGGGAGAATCAGATCCACTTATCTATGGGCTAAATAACAAGGTCAAAGATTACGCTAAGACTTCTCATCCTTGGGTCGGGGAGAGGTTGCTCCTTATCTTAGGCTTAACTTAGAGGCAATGAGTAAATATGCAGCACTTCAAACATTGAAAAAAAGTGGAAACACAAGGCAAGAAAAATCCTACACCAATTTAGAAAAAAAAGGTTAAATTGAATTAATTATTTGAGATCAAAATGACAGAAGTCCAGCCAGTAGAACTGGATATATGCTAAATTAAAGTTTTAAGTGAAAATGGTGCCTAAAAGCACAAAACACCAACTGTGATTATCTGGCTGAGGCAGACCAGTACAAAGTCACAAGTTCAGGCCGATTGCAATGGCGCATGGGCTGGATACAGGGACCCAGTTAGGCCTGCTGAACAAAGTACCTTAAATCCTGGTTTGAGGAGTGTTGAGAGATCCTGCTTAGAGGATGCTCTGCACTGCTGAGGTGCTGCGGAGCTGCAGGGCTGCGATGTGGAGTCCTTTGTCATCATCAAGGATGCCATTGAAGAGGAGCTTGCAATACGAAGGGATGCATCAAGGATGCTCCATGCAGTGGGAGATCCGAGTAGCCTGCGTGCTGCGATGCGAGGTCTGGAGTTGGGGATGTGTTGCACTGCAGCAGTTTCAATGTGGCAGCGAGGAGATACAGCGTGCTGCATCTGTTTTGCTCACAGGGACACAGCTGGGCTGGCAGAGCACCTTCAGACCCACATACAAGGGTCCAGGTCTGGGGTGGCACCACTTTTTGGGCAAGACTTACAGCAAGTAAAGTCCAGGTGCTGGGTTCAAGTTGATTGGAGACTTTTCTGTCCTTGAGGTTCTGATCAAGAGGCCACCCAACTAGACCTGGGAGTCACTCTAGTAGTCCTGGGATAAAAATGCAGGTCCATTCCTTTTACTCAGACACCAGGGCAGCATATTTGTAGCTGTACTTCTTGCAGGGCAGCAGAGCAGTTTTTTGAGTCTTCACAGGTTTAGAGGTGTACTGAAAAGTTGGGTATGAATGTCCAATATTTATACCTGGTGGCCATTTTGAAGTCAAAGGTTCTGGTGGTTTCCACTCCAGAGGTGCTGTGAATTTTGTATCTCCCTGTCCTGGCCCCAGCTTGACTGGGTTTACTAAAGACTAGTGTCACACACTTTGTGAATATGCTTAGGCAGAGCCTTTGTGATGTGCAAGTGTGGTAGGCAACAGCTACTCACCCTCATCATGTCAGTGATGGCTCATCCTGCCTACACCTATTCCCCTTTGTCTCACTGTCTGGGAGCAATACTCAAAGACCAACTGCCAGCTAGACGTATTCATGTGACCCAGGATACAGACGGCAGGCACCAAAAGGTTGCGACAACAAAATGGCAACTTTGTCAAAGTGCCATTTTGAGAATTGTGACTCAAAATCTGACTTTATCATTAAAGAGCGTTTTAAAATTCATAGACACCAAACTCGACATTACTCTTTGCTCTCAATTGAAACTTACTACTCATTACATGTAATTAGGGAACCCAATGTTATCCTATGGTAGCAGTAGACCTTGGAGTTTTCCACTACCAGGACATGAAAAATTTAGAAGTACAAGTCCAACTTTTTAAATACACAGTACCCTGCTCTATAGTCTGTTTTGGGCCTGCCCTATGGGGGCCTCACATGTATTAAAAAGTAAGGTTTAGGCCTGACAAAAGGTTTAATTTGCCAGGTTGAAATTGGAGTTTAACTGCTCATACAGGCTTCAATGAGAGGCCTGAGGCATGTTTAAAGGGCTACTTAAGTAGTATTATTTAATTTGCTGCCCCTGGGTAAATGTAGTACAACTTTACTAGAGATTTACAAGTCAATTAAATGTGGCAATTGGGTGTAAGGCAATTTCAACATCTTTGAAGGAGAGAGCACATGTGCTTTAGCACTGGTTAGCAGCGGTAAAGAACTGTAGCAAGGAAGAGACTTGAAATTGCAAGAGAATTAGAAACTGCAAAGGAGAGACAAGGAGAAAGGGCACACAAACCAAGAAACAGAATCTAGGAGACTGGGGAGCAAATACGAGAGATACTGTAAAAACTAATGGAATAAAGTAAAGGGGAATGATTGTAGGATCTAACAAGGAACAGATAGAAAGGGCTATCCTAAAAAATGCTGACCTAACTGAAAGATATGAAATCTGCTTCAAAATTAAGTGCTAGTTTTGGAAGCACTAAGAAGAAACGGTGGTAAGCTAAGCTATTTGAATTTTATTAATATTTTTAATATGTGAACTATCGGAAAATTACATTAAAACACTTTTCATCCCCTGGATTGAGTACTGCTGAAAATTAGTGGAACATGCAGTTGATATTTTGAAATGATGTTTAAAAGCTAACTATTTTGCAATCTGCTAAAACATGCTTCAAATCTGTAAACCGAAAAGGTTTAAAATATAAATCCTAATCTTTTACTTGACAACAAACTACATTAGTAAAACATCCTAGAACCATACTTCTGAGGGCTATCAGTGAGTGTTTCGCAGGTTTCAGGGCGTCTATCCTAAGACATTTTTATTTTTACAGAGTTTTATATAGCGCTAACTTGACTCGAATCAGGTATCAGAGCGCTTTACAAAGCACCAGTTACATTTACATGAGGACACATTCATTTTTGTTAGGTACAGGGAAATTAAGTGTTTTGCCCAGAATCACAGGATGTTCAGCGTAATTGCCAAGACTCGAACCCAGTTCCCCAGATTAAAATTGACCGCCCTAGCCGTTCGGCTAACTCCTCTCCTCCTTAAGACATGAGAAGCGTGATCCATTATTAGCCATGAAAATCATACGATTATGTATTCTACCAGCACATTATGCATACAGATCAGTATGTTATACATTCAAACTAACAGGTTATGCTTTGGGACTAGTACATGCATGAAAAACGTCATGTCAAGCTTTCAAACCAATAGGTTGCGCTTTTAAACCAGCGTATTACATGTATACCCCTGTATATTGCAAAAGTGAAATAAGAAGCTATGGATATCAACCAGAATAATAATATTGTGGACTATTGTTTTAGCCGCGTAAATCAGAGTACAACACACATACAAACCAGGGTGCTTTTCACGCAATCATTGCATTATGAGTGCAAACAAAAATATTACACATTTAAACTATTAACCTGTACATATGGATCAATGGGTTATTTATGCACATCTGTAGGGCATGCATGCAAATAACACCGAAGGCAAACCAATAGCATACCTTGTGCACACTCCATTGTGTCATGTATATGTGCCAGTATTTAGTTTACATATACTGTTACAATAAAGGAACATATTGGCATGCTGTTGATGTGACCCAGCATATTGAGAACATAAAGTGATATTATGTGTTTAAAAACACACACATCAAGCATGTGCTTTCTTACAAACATAAAATATTTTGAATGGTGTAGAAATGGCAAGATTGCAATCCTGTTATGGTAAGCAATCCAATACAGGCCAGCTACCTCACTCCAGGTCATTATGGACACTGTCTCCATTCAAGTGCTATTCTCCTACAAACTACTGTTTTCAGGTGTCTCAGTTTAATTAGTTCAATGGGCGCCAACCAGGTGCACAACCCCAGATTGTATTATGTCATCACACAAATGTCTAGGACTGGAAACAGGGTCCATAGTGACCTGAAAGGAGATGGTCACCCTAGTCCAACATAATGCCTGCCAAGTAATATAATGGTACGAACCAGGATAGTATTCACAAAGGCATATCCAAAATGACCCATGCAGAACCCAATGAATTTACTATGTGAATGACTATGTTTGGTATAAAATGATATGTGTTGATCTATGGACTGTTTACCTTCTCGTGCTGCTTGGATAGAAAGGAAGACTATTAGGTCAGAATGATAAGGGGAGGGGGTGTAGCTGTGGAAGGCTGGTAAATCTTAGAGGGGTGTGGTTCAAAGCGAATGAAGATGGGTTGTCTTTAGGGTTTGTGGGAAGAATTCTTTATCTTTGTGTTTTGAGTGCAATTCCAAAGTCGAATGCTTAAAGGTCCTGGATAAAATGTGCATTTGTCGGTCAGACCTTCTCGTTATAAACAGCCATGTTCCTAATCTAAAAACATTGTCCGCAGTGGGGTCGTCCTGTCCTTCACAAATGCCTACACAATTATTGCAAAAGTATACTTCTACATAATTTAGGATGTCATTGTGGTTTCTTAGCAGATAAAGATCATAGGGTTTACTTCCAACACCCATGCTGTGAGAGACAAAGGGGCTTATTTATATGAGGTTTGCGCTGCCTAGCGTCACTTTTATTTATGCTCCGGTGGTGCAAGTTTGTCAATCATATCTATGAGGTAACTCAAAGCCACTCTGAGTATCTTTAAATGGCCTCATAGTTACGTAGTAGGACAAAGCAGCACAAGTTGCTGCGTTGCCTTACTCTGTGCCAAAGAGGTGTTTCATGGGCATTGCTGTGGGTTTTCAAATGCAGCACCCATGGATTTTGACACTGCCCCAGATTTACTTACTCACCTAAACCTGGGGCAGTGCCAAAACCTTACACCTCCCCAGAGGAGGTCTAACTACTATTTCTCCTCCTGCTTTCCTCTTTCTATGTGTGCTGCGTGCATTCTGCAGCACACATAGAAAGAGGAACACGTCTCTCTGAATTGTTTTTGTGCAGGAAGGTGCCCATTTCTGCAAAAAAACAATACTGCCTGCAACAGAGGAAAGCTTGCAACATGGTGCAGAGGTGCCTACATTGGCGATCGATAGCAAATTGGTGCCAGCACAGTGGGAAAGGACAGGAATGGACCATATTTCATAAATGCAATGCATTCCTGGCCATTCACACTGTCGTAGGGCGGCGCTGCCCTACATCAATTTCCCATAAATGAGGCCTAAAATCGTCAGTACAGCCCTTTTAGAAACATGCACTGCCAATAATACATTCGAGGGTGTTTTGTTTTCACTGCCAAACAACCACACTGTGCTCCGTCTGAATGTCTGTTTTTAGTGTCATGCAGCAAAACACATGTGGCTATGATGCAGCAAAGCGTCAGCCAGACAACAGAGAGGTAAACTCAGGGAGGCTGAATACAGATTCTCCGTGTGTCCTCAGAATTAATGACTTTCAGGGCACATCGAATGCGTTCAGACAAGGTTCTATCTTCTCTATTATTCATGCGGCTGTAACAAACTGCCAGCCTTTCTGCATTCAAAGGCCTGCGTTTGCCACTTCACAACATCAGCTGGAATAGCGTTCTGTCATGTTTTGCTGACATGAAAATTCCTAAACAATTTTCTTACAGCCCCTATTGCTTGAGAGGAGGTGCCGCCAAATATACATTCCTGTCGACATCTACTTCTTACTGCTCCACTGATGTGTGCACAACAATTCTGCTCTTTGAAACTGCATATGCTACAAAGAAGTTCCCTGCATTTTATCTGTTTATTCAGTGCACACATTTAGATCTTTAAAAATGCACTTTGGGGAATATATTCTAACATTATTGCATTCTCCTGCATGAACAAATAAGGGGATGCAGGGTGGATATATACTCATCGTCATGTATCAAACCTTCTTTTCAAGGGAATGCAGGTCCTTAAAGAAAGGCTTTCATGCCTTCTATACTTTTTTTCTAAATGTGTACGTGCTGCTGTTTGTTTTGCTTTTTCTGGCCGTTTGGGACAATGTTTTCAAAGGCTTATACAAAAGACCCAGCTGTGAAACCAATTGGCCATAGCTAACGTGAGCTGTGTGTTCTGAAATCTCCAGTAAGGGAAACAGAGACAAATATGTATTACTTACTGCACTGCACGTCCCTTTCCAGTTATGTTTGGCACTGGAAACCATTTGTGTTGCAAATTACACGTTAGGGAAGTACAATAATACTGAAAAAGTGGCGAGTATGCTTACTGCACATACTTTTGTGCAATAAGCTCCATTCTTTTTAATAATAAAAGCAAGGATTCCAGACAGACCATTTTGTAATAATTTCCCTCACTGCTGTGGCAGATTGACAGGTCTCCAGGCACCCAGCAAAGTCTTTGTTTTGAGTGTACGACCTCCAACAGCGGCAATAAAAAGTAGGGACAGGGGAATGAGTCAAGGGGTAAATACAATGGCCCTCATTATGAATGGCCCGGTACTCCATTTTTGGCAGAAAAATGCAAAACGTGATGAAATGTTGTACAGTGTTACTGCACCCACTATTCTCATGTGTGTTAACACTTATTGGAATTCTGGGCACATATCCATCTTCTAAAAGCAGGTGGAATATATGCCAGAAAATATAGCTGGAATTTCTGTATTACATGTGGAACATCACACTGTACCCCATAATTCGACATATAATTATCATTTCGTGTACCCCCTTGAGTATTCAGCTCTTGATGCTCCCTGATAAGTTACAGGGAACACAAATATTATGTCACGAAGAGTGTGGCCTCACTATATATGCAAATGCCTGAAATGAGGGTAACTAACCCCTAACCAATCCCTGCTCTGCGTGGAGCAAGGCTGTGCATTCTGACTGTTGGATGGCAAGTGAGCAAAATTCAGTGAAAAAGGCACAGATAAAAACTGAGTTATGGTTCTGGCTCAAATGCAACTAACCCCTGAAATTCACCATTGATGGCTTGCAGTGTGATCCTTATTTTGGTCCATCTTCTTGCGCTGTGTATGACATCATACAAGAAATCACAAGTGACATCATTGACTACATCACCTATTACATTATCACTGACATCACTGGTGACATTAATCAACCTAACAAATCAAATTACAGAAAAAAACCATAGAAAAACAGAAAGACAATGGTTTTGTAATAAAGATCTGCCTAAAGCGTACCCCGCTATGCACATCTGAATGACCCGAAAAACAGAGATCACAGGGCTACCTGCCAGATGTAGCCTGAGTGTGAGGACTGGTTGAATGCCAGTACCAGTAGGCAATCCTTTCTGCCCATGGCTGAAGGATGTGTAGAATGGTAGATGTCCCCCTAAAAAGCATTGGGGACAGGAAAGTTAGACGACTAGGGCCGGTTGGGTGGTGGGGCTATACACAGGCCATGCCCAGTCACCAACCCACATTGCGTGCAACTAAAGTGTGTGTAAAGAGGGGTTAGTTGCCCACAGTTTCTGCCTCACTGTCTCCTTTCAAGGTTTCCCTTATTGTTCCATCTTCTCTTCCCATTAACCATGCGACTAAGCTGACTACATGATAACCTAACCTGTTCCCAGTCAATTCTAAACCCAGCGCAAGCCCTGACACTCACTTGCTCCACAGCACAGGAATAACATATCTATCACATATTTAATGAAATTCAGGTGAAAGATGCCATGTGGGACTCAGTGTAGAATAAGGACAGGACTTAGAAGGGAGTACGGTAAGAGCAGGGCCATTGGAATTATAATAACATGCCACTAGTTCTCCAAAATAAACATGCTGGTCTGCCAGGTTGACTATATTGACGTTGTGCAGTATTTATAATCAGATAAATTGTGCAGCATACATTTAATGCACAATATTTCCTATGGCAAGATATATATGTATATTTTTCATTTCAGTGATTAATCAATAACACATTGTGCGAGATGAACATGTCACCTCATCAGTAGCGGTCCGTGGAGGGAGTGGTGGTGGGGCAGTGAGGCGGGGCGGGGGAGGGCCAGGGTGGGGAAATGTAAACACCGGATAATGGATGAACGGAGGTAGGTACACATTTAAATAAGTAAAACGAATTTCGATGCGTGCGCTGCATCGCATTTTGCGATGCAGCGCGCGCAAAGGAATTAGTTTTATTTATTTAAATGTGTACTTACCTCCGTTCATCCATATTCCGGTGTTTACATTTCCCCACCCTGCCGCTCCCCCGCCCCGCCTCACTGCCCCACCGTCACTCCCTCCACGGACCGCTACTGCACCTCATGCATTCATTTAAACTTTTCATATACTTTAACAAAAAATCTTTTTGGGATTATGGTAAAACACTCATACCACATACTGCATTTTGTGATTTTTTTTCAACTGTGAAGGAAACAAAACACAGTACACATAAACTGAAAATTCATAGTCTTTCCAAATTTTACCATAAAAATACATTCCTACCACAGAGATATAGAGAAAAGGCAATATTACCTACTTCACCATTCATTCCCTTACAAATGCAATACGGTCAAACCAATCTTCTATAGAGCCACCACCTCCATCCCCCCGAGCTATGCCGCACCATTAACTACTCCAGCGAGACCGCCACCTTCCCTGATGACTGGAAACATGCAGAGATCAACCCCCTGCTGAAGGAGCCATCCGCCGACCCGACAGACCTTAAGAATTTCAGACCCATCTCCCTGCTCGCCTTCCCAGCCAAGGTCATCGAGAAGGCCATCAACACCCAACTCTTCGAGTTCATTGAAGCCAACCACATCCTGTATATCTCTCAATCTGGATTCCGAAGCAACCACAGCACCAAGACCGCACTCCTCGCTGCCGCTGATGACATCCGCTCTCTCCTCACCCCGGGCAAAACAGCAGCCCTCATCCTTCTGGACTTCTCAGCCACCTTCGACACTGTCTCTCATGACAAGGCCCTAGACTGGAACAACTGCTTCCTCATCGGTCGAACACAGTGAGTCAGACTACCACTGTTCCTCCCAGAACCCACAGAGATCAGCTGTTGAGTGCCCCAGGGCTCCTCCCTGAGCCTCACACTCTTCAACATCTACATGGCTCCACACGCAGCCATCATCAGGAACCACGGACTCCACATCATGTCCTACACCAACGACACCCACCTGATCCTCTCCCTCACCAACAAACCCACAGTCGCCAGAAACAAATTCCACAATGGGATGAAGGCTATCACCACCTGGATGAGAGACACTTGCCTCAAACTCAGCTCAGACAAGACTGAAGTCCTCTTCCTGGGACCCACCCCCTCAGCTTGGGATGACTCCTGGTGGCCCGCTGCACTAGCAACCCCCCTGACACCCATGGACCGCACACAAAACCTCAGCATCATACTGGACTCCTCATTCACAATGAAATGCCATATCAACGTTGTTTCCTCATCATGCTTCCACACACTTTGCCTGCCTTAATAGACTGTCAGATGGATCCCCACTAAATACAGAGAAATGGTCACCCACGCACTCATCAGCAGCAGACTCGACTACGGCATCAAACGCTACACTGGCATCACCCTGAAACTCCTCAGGAAACTACAGAACATTCAAAACACCGCAGCCAGACTGATCCTCAACATTCCCCGCTGCAGCCTCATCACCGAACCCCTAAAGAACTTCACTGCCTCCCAGTCAACAACAGAATCACTTTGAAGCTCCTCGCACATGCCTACAAAGCTCTCTGCAACCCAGGAACCACCACCTCTCATTCAATATACCTACAAGACACCTCCACTCTGCCCAACTGGCCCTGGCTGCCATCCCACAGATCCACAAGACCAGGACCGGAGGAAGATCCTTCTCCTACCTCACCACCAAGACCTGGAACACCCTGGCTTCCCACCTCATGCAATCCCCGTTGCTGACCCAATTCAGGAAGGATCTCAAGACCTGGCTCTTCGACTGAACCCCTTTGCCCAGATGGATCAGGAGCCTCCTTCCCCCGCCCCAAGCACCTTAAGACCTCCATGGGTGAATAGCCATGCTATACAAACCCTGATCGATTAATTGAGTTATACATTTTTAAAGATTAAGGGCCTGATTTAGATCTCAGCGGATGGGTTACTCCGTCACAACGGTGATGGATATCCCATCCAACAAAAAATAACTACCATTATATCCTTTAGGATTTATATTTCAGCGGGCGTTATATCTGTCACAGTTGTGATGGAGTAACTCGTCCACCGAGATCTAAATCAGGCCCTAAATCAAACTATAGGCTTAGAATAATAAATGGCCAACTGGGGATATCTGGTTGCACTAGACCGGGGTAAATCCAAAGTTCAGGCCAACTGCTATGGAGGGCAGGCTGACTACAGGACTCACACAGGTCCTGCTGAAAAAGTACCTCAGATAGAAGAAGCGTAGACGTTGAAGACTGGTTGCAAGGAGCAGAGGAGGCGATGCGTTGGCATCGATTCTGTGTTTCCGATCCATGCAGTCGATACAGGCTTCATTGGCAAACCATTTTATAATGCAGGCGATGCGTCATCATCGAGCCACGCAGTCTGTTGCCATCGGTTGGCACAATCCTTCAAAGTGATGTTTTCAAGAGGCAGTTGTGTCAAAGGCCGCTGTGTCTGTTCCGATCGGAGCAAAGTGATCGATGCATTGGTTTTGATGGATCAGCAGAGCAAAAACCATCTTTCAAGGTCCCAGGGGTGGATTGGCCCTACTTGGCAGGACAGGACTCACAGATGGCAGAGTCCAGATGCTGTTACAGGGTTAAAGGATATCTTTGATGGCCCTGAGACTTCAGAACAGGGGGCAAGCCAGCAAGCCATTGGAGTCACTCTAGGTTGAAGTAAGATGGGTCCAGTGCTTGTTCTTAGCAGGGCAGAGATCAGCAGGTAGCAGGGCAGGACAGCAAAGCAAAGCAGAAAAATGTTCTTCCAGAGCAGCAGTCAAGCAGAGTGGCAATCCTTGTAGCACTGCAGTATTTACTCTTGGCAGAGTACTTCAGAGGTCTAGCAGTGTACTGTCTTGGAAGTGTCAGAGCACCAGTACTTGTACCCTGTAGTGCCTTTGAAGTAGGGGTGACTTCAAAGCAGGCCATTGAAGTGCACAGGCCCCTCTTTTTTCTCAGTCCTGGCTCCAGGCTATCAGTAGGGGGACACAAGCCCTTTGTTTATAAAGCAGGACACTGCCTATTCAGGTGTGTCGGCTCCACCCTTTCTTCCTGCTGAGGAAGAACTATCACAATGCAGATGAATGCAGATGAGTGCCTTGTCACACCCATCCTTCCTATGTTTGTGACTGTCTAGAGAGAATGCACAAAGCGTAGCTGTCACCCACCCCAGACATGTATTGGAGACCGTAAGAGCAGAGAAATGCCCACTTTCTAAAAGTGGCATTTCTCAAATAGTAATGTTAAATCCAACTATACTGTTAAATAGGGTATATCATTACCATTCCAAAGCTATGACAAATGATGCAACTACTCCTTTCTAATCAGGAATTGCAGCTTAAAAGTGTATTAAGGATTTTCGAGTACTAGCCTATGAGAGTAGGCTTCACAGTAGTGAATAACAAATGTAGCTGGTTGTCAATACCAGAACATGAAAAAATGCATGTTTCCTCTTTTATTTACACAGCATCCTGCCCTTAGGGCTACCTAGGGCCTACCTGAGCTTAAGGCTTGGCAAGTAGTTTTAAATACCAAGTCGGAGTATCAGTAAACTGCACACACAGGCACTGCAATGGCAGGCCTGAGACAGGAATGAAATGCTACTGGTGTGGAGGCACAATCAGTGCTGCAGTCCCACTTGTAGCATTACAGGTACTGGGTATATGGTATACCACTGTACGAGGGACTAAACAGTAAACTAAAATTGCCTATTGCATATACACTAATGTCACCATGTTTAGGGTATAAGCACATGCACTTTAGCGCTGGTCAGCACCCGCAGAATGACAGGCCTAACAGGTCTAACATGTGGCTATATCCATGGCCGAAATATCAACCCTATGCCTGACCCTTAGAATTGTTAATTTCAAGAATGCCTCAATATGTAGATTTAATAGACTGCTGAGAAAGCCAAAATGTTCCTGTTTAAAAAGTTTGCAGTTTGGTGCAACCATCGAACTTATGTGTGATATCTTTCCCCGGCATTAAAAAATGTGGCCTGTTATCATTTGGTCTACATCCTCAAAGAAACAGATTTTGTGGTGTACGGTACACATTACATATAGGCTTGTAATTTTTCATTTTCAAATTCACAGATAGTAATAAAGAATTTCCTAATTTAATTGATTCACTTAGTTGAGAAATGTCACTGCTAGTATCTAACATAATGCCCCATTTTGTTGATTGTGCCTTTAAATCCTCGGACATCTTGTAAAATTATTTTGTTAATATGGAAAAAAATGATAGATTTAACCAATCTATTTAAAATAAGAAATTGATCCACACAGAACTTATTAGTGTAAATTATTGTTGAATAACATGTTTAATTTGAAGATATTTATGAGACAATTCTTTTGGTAACCCATACCTCTCTTTGGAGTTGAAAAAATGGGCACATTGTTGCTTGGTCCCACATATCCCTAATACATTTGATCCCAGCAAAGTCCCAGGACTTTGTATATGAATCTTGTAGAATAAGGGGGATTAATGACGAGGTCCATAGCAATGCATAGTAGTTATATGAAGTAATATTGAACATCTTGGCCCAAATGATCCATATTTTAATGGCGATACGAACCAGTTTTAATCCCAGGTTCATAAAATAGCACAGTTCTATAAAGTTGAGAACAAATCTGTTGGCAGGTTTAACTCAACTAAATTCATAAATTGACAGTAATACAAATGGCCTAGAATCTTCAAGATTTATTGTGTAAATAAAAAATGCATATGATGTAACTTTACAGAAAAAATATTGAGCCTAAAATTGGGAAATTCCAAACCACCTTTAATAAAACTTAATCTAAGATAGGTAAAGGTGTTTATTTTTCCATATAATACTGCTGCCTAGAGAGTTGATTTTCTTGAACCATACAGTAGAAGGTTTATGGGGCAGAGCACAAAAGAAATATAGCAATTTGGCTAGGACCACCATATTAATAATAATACAGCAAACAAAAAGAGTCAAAAGAAGATTATTCTTTTTTTCAAATCATTTTTAATCATAACTAATATTAGAATATAGTACCATTTTAAAATCGGATTGAGGTTCATTGTTAAGTTCGTCCACAAGTATCTTGCGATCTGAACTATCCGATTATTATGATCTTTAATCTGTGTATTAACCAGTATCTGTGTTTTATTTTTGTTTAACAGATAATCAGGTATAATTCCAAAATTATTTACCTCTGATTAAATAGTCACAATTGCTAATCTCAATGACGTTGTCAATATAGTGACATTGCCTGCATAGGCCAAAGATTTTGTTGTATGCCCATTACTGACCATGGGTACAATATGACAGGGTTGCTTAATCATTTTGAAGAAGAGACCGTTTATATCAATGAGACCAAGGGTTTCTATCCAAAGTATGAAGCTGTTGATTATATTCTGCATGGGATAGTGGTCCACCCAATATATGTCCTGATAATAATTTTGGAACATTTATATTATCTTTGTAGTTATAGTAACCATATCTCCCTTCTGGTTATGTACAGCTTCAATCCTATTTCTAGACTTTTCATGGCGTAGCTTTATGGCCGGTTTTTGCCGACAGTATAACTGTATTCATAGTTTTTACTTTTTTAACAGTGGGTGGAGATAAGATAGCGGTGGTATGATTGGTTGCAATGCATCTCCGGCTGCCAAATGTTTGCTTTACAATACTTGGGGCTCTTGCAGGGATAACTTGGATGTCCTGCATTGCCACTTGCAACTGCTGCTGCTATTCATTTTTACTCCTTAAAAATATAATTACAATATTGTAGAGTCAAAGTAATCATGATGAGTCAGAGAGTGGAGCATAGGATGGTGCAGTGATTCAGCTTTAAACTAAGAGCCAGTCTCATACCAATCCCAGACAACCAGACAAATAGCAGCATGTACCCGGCTGATCACTGAAACAATACAATTAATTAACTGTGTCCATCATGTGACATACCCAGATGACAATCACTTAATTGGAGTTTGCCACTAGATGCACTAGTCTGTATTATCATAATCAACACACCTTTCTCCAGTTCACAGTGGTAGGCCTCTTTGAGTTCTTTTGTTTCCCATAAAAGAAAGGAGTTTGCCATTAGTCCTTCTTCTGGCTGTTGTCAAAGTTACTTGGAGATTTAATCTCTTAAAAAAAGATCAACCACCAATAAAGTAATGAGAGAGGTGGATCTGTGTATCTGGTCCAATGGTAGGAAATTGTGTCCTACTATTATATAGGTAAACAAAGTATTTTCAGAAAAACCTATAGTTGATGGATTTAACAATGTAGAACACATGGAAGTATTAATGATCTAGAATGATCACCAAAACATTACATATCAAGTTTAGTCAGTTTATCTGTAAGAGATCCTCCCAGTCATCACATAAATTATCATCATTTGAATTTATAGGTGCAAGGTACCTGATCCGACTGTAATGTTTATTTACAGCTGTGCCTTTCTTTCCAATGGAATCCAGATACAATACATATAAGCAGTGCAGTATTTTGAATCTTTACTGGCAGCTGAGCACTGGAATGGAACACAGGATAGGGTTTGCAGGCATCATCTTGTAATTTTTATTAAATTGAGGCTGCCACTGCAGACTGACAACATTGTTTATTTCAAAGCCTACGACTGAATCAAAGGTTAAATTAGTCTTTGTTATGTCTCACAGCTCAGTCAGTCCTAGGAATAAATGGCTGTGTTCTTCTTGATTGACTATCTGTGCCATGCACACTGGTCCATTTAAGTTTATTTACAATAGCAAGGGTATAAATTGAGGGAAAAAGCACACACTACTTATCCTTGGCCACTTAGTTTTGTAATTTGCTTCTCTGCATTATGCACTTTCTTACCTGAGTAGGAGAGTTGGCATGACCAGGAAAGTGCTTGGAGAAGATGAAGAAGCACTCTTTCTTTTCCTTGCCAGAGATCGTTAAGCTGATGTGTCAAATAGAAGAACAGTCACATCAACCTGTTCTGCAGCAAGCTCAATGTCCTGTTCTGCTCCTACTTTCAAAAGATCAGATGTAGCTCACTGTGGTGCTTGTTGTTGACTTTCTTGTGAAGCTTTGGTTTTCTGGTTGGACAAATTGATTTCAAACTCACTGCGCTCCATGACTTCAGTCACAGCAGTGGTGAGAGGCATGAGCTTTGGTTTTGGTGGTGGAGCCCTTGATCCAGGTATGTTCCGCTTCCCTACCTGTTTGTGCTCATAGCAGGGTTTATTGCATTTCTGAAAAAAAGATAAGGGCATGATCCCAGTGGTGTCACTGCCAACAGACTTCTTCTTATCCTTACTGGGCACTTTCTTGACAGGAACCTCATTCTTTGAGGCCATCTTCTTTACTTCTTGTATCATTTAACACTTAGCATGAGCAGAAGTATTTAGCAGGGGACTCTGGTGTCACTACCAGTTAATTTGCAGACTTCCTTCCACATCAATATTTTGTGTATTGGTTTGTGCACCTGCAAACAATAAACATTAAGCAGCAAGTCAGTGAGCCTTGGGCAATCAATGCAAATCACCATCATCACAAATTTTTAACAATATGTACCTTTACAAAACTAACTTTACTTTTAGCTGGTGATTACACTGGAAAAGCTATGTTGTTGTCCCTCACAGATCCATGGGACCCCTATGGGAGGCAGGGAGAGCCAGTCAAAAATCAAATAACTGTATTAAATGATATCTGGTGTCACTCCAGGGCTGCTGAGAACCCTATGGGAAGTAAGCAAACATTGAATTAATTAATTAATAAAAAAATGATTGGTATCTTCCAAGGCACATGGGTGACAGGCAAACATTGAATATTAGAAACTGAAAATTGAATCAAAAACAGCTGTGTACTAAAGCTACATTTATCCACAAGTACAAATAGATATAGCTGGAAAAAACAAAAAAGTACAGGAGCTCCTTCTATCAATGTTCTTAGAATATGGCTTTTAAAAGATGGCTACCTAACACGGACACACACACACCCCCACACACATATACACCTCCACACACATATACACCCACACACACATACACACACTCAATGGCTCCCCAAAATGGTGGTCACACCATGACCAACTAAGAGAGAGGCATGGAGAAAAAAGTCAAAATGGCAGGCTTCCCCCCACCACATAGGCATCACCCACCACAAAATGGTGGTTGTCAAATAGCAAGAATTGGAGACATAAAGAACAAACAACATGGTTGCTTTATTCTGTCTGGAGCATCTCCCGCTCCCCCAAAAACAAAATCTTGTAGGATTGCAGAAAAAGGATTGAACAAATATATGTATGTCCGCAACGCACAAACAGTAAATCAGGAATGTTGGAATAGAAAAGAAACTTTAAAATGCCCTACCCTAAACAGCTCAATGCAACATCATTTTCCTCTCCAAAATACTTTTAAAACTTACTGGAAAGAAACAAGATTCAACTGTCTCACATATATTCAAACTCACAAAAAAATGGTAGGCAAGCACATAGGGAAGATGGTAGTTAAGAAGAAAGTAAAAAGTATGTCTATATGGACATGGACTCCATGAGCTTCCCCAACCGTAGCCACCACCAAGCACATGCACAAGCAATCAAAAAAGAACCTACATTTTACATGAATCCAAGACCATCAACAAGCCTCTAAAATGAGTAAAAAGACGTATTGCACAGCAGCAGTGAGAATGTGAAAAATACATTAAAAATACATCCAAGGGGGCGTGGCCAGGCGCCAACGAAGATGGCTGCTTAGGTCCCGAGCTCCGCCGAGCTAACTGTGCTGCCAGTCAACATCCGCACCATTATCCGGGCTGCGAGTGTCGAGGACCCCGCGCCACACTCCCGAGGGGTGGCGCGACCGCTGGTGCCCAGGAGCGGCGCTCAAAAAGCGAAAGGGTGCTCGGCGGTGGTGTCTGCTGCTGTCGCGGCGGCGTTGGCGAGCGGCTGGAGCCGGAGGTACAGATCGCGGAGGGCAGCGGCCGAGCTGCTGTGCACTGCGGAGGATCCCCGGCGCTTTGCTGAGGAGGGTACCGGTGCCGCTGATGACCAGGAGGTGCGGACTGCGTAGGAGGAGCTGAGCCCCCCGGGCCTACATCCTGGCATGCGAGGGAGTCCGAGGTACAGAAGGGGCTGCATACCCGCGGAGATAATATTGCCTGCTGGAGCGATGGGGAGAGTGCGGCGGCCCTGCCAGTGGATCACCGCGGGGCTGCAGTTGCGGCAGCGATCACCGGCGACAAAGCAGCTTGGTGGGTGCAGCCTGCCCGGGGGGGTGACGAGCCCGGATTGGCACTCAATCGCCCGGTGGCCTGGGGAACCCCGATGGTGGCCCCTGCCCGGTGGATGGTGTGAGGCTTGGCGCCGGGAGTGGTGCGGACGCTGCTGATCCTCCCGAGCGCTGGTTTACGGCCGGGCGGGCGGCGACGGGGTGCTGCCCCGAGAGGCGAGGAGGTGTCTGCATGGACAGGGAGTCCTTACCGGCGACTGCGCTGAGCGACGTCCTTGGCGAGGCGGCGAGCGGCGTGCGCCATGCGCCCAAAGGTGGGGAAGCACACGCAGACTAAGAAGCTGGACAAGTACGCGGTGCCCACTGGCCCGACGCTCTCCGGGGTACCGATGGACGCTAATGCAGAGAAGACAGAGCCCTCCCTAACCTCCATTATGGCCGCCATACAGACCCTGGGCACTAATCTTGAGACCAAAGTGGATAAGATCGCGATCGAGGTCAACCTTCTACGTACGGACCTCGGTAAAACCACGGAGAGGTCCAAAGCGAATGAGACGAACATTACGGCCCTGCAGGCCTCGGAGAAGCGACTGGAGGTACGCATCAACAAGCTTGTCCTCCAACACCGCCAAACGGCGCTGCGGCTCGAGGATCAAGAGGGGAGGGCGCGGCGCAGCAACATCCGCGTCGTAGGTATGCCGGAGGGAATGGAAGGGGACAGCGTGGAGCTCTTTCTCGAAGACCTCATTCTCCACCACCTGAAGCCCGGGAGGCTTTCGAAGCTCTTCACGATTGAGCGCGCTCACCGAGCCCCGATCCCCAGGCCCAGACCGGGAGCCCCGCCCAGGACAATTATCGCTAAGATTCTGAACTACCGAGACTGGGACGCTATCCTTCAAGAGGCCAGGAGGCGGGGGGATCTTCAGCGCGAAGGGGCCACTATCAGATTCTTCCCAGACTTCACGCTCTGAGTGCAGCAGGAGCGCCGCTCGTTCCTGGGTGTCAAGGCGGCGCTCAGGGAACGCGGTATTAAATACATGATGTTTTTCCCCGCCAAGCTGAAAATCATCGCGGAGGGCAAGTCGTACTTCTTCACTTCGCCGGCTGCGGTCCAGGAGTGGCTCGACGTGGCGCAGACGGAGGACCGCAGTAGGCGCAAACGTGACCGCCCACTGTGGGTGGTGGAGGCTTCCCCTGGATTGGCGGCGGACGGACTGGGGAGAGCAGAGCAGAGCCAAGGGTCGTGGCGGTCCAGATCGAACAGCCCCCGCTGGGACTCTCCCCCGGACATGGCGAAGCGCTGAGCCTTGTGCCAATGGCCTCCGGCCGCAACGAACAGTAATGTATTTGTTATGCGCTGGGGTTCCAAAGACTATGGCGGGACTCTGGTGAGGGCATGGTTACTCTCCCGCAAATTGACATTGAGGGGGTCCCGTGATTGCCTCGCATGCTTGCTGGTGTAACAGTTTGGGCGGCACAGTGGTGGCGGCGGCTGGAGTGGGTGCTGGACTCCGTTCTCCCCCACACAGTTTTTCCGGGGAGGGTGGCTACTCTCTCCGGGTTGGGATGGGCGACAGGCACTCTGCTAATTGGGGAAGTGGGTAGTTTAAGACCTATGGAGCAGGGGGCAGGGCGGGGGGTGGGGGGGCTTGTTTGGGCAAATGTTACAGTTGATGCACTCATGTTGCTGCGACTGCCAGGTGTTGATTCATTGGACTCGTTCCGACTTTTGCTATGTATAGCTGTGGGGTGTTGGGGGGGTGGGGGGGAAGGTGGGGAGGTTGCATGTTTGTTTTGGTCACACACTGATGGGCGACAAGGGGTGGCGGGCAGCGCCGGTGCTTGGAGACGGCCAGGATTCTACAGCAGGGACTATGGCTAGCGGAGGGAGGTACAGCCTTAAGATCCTTAGCTGGAATGTCAACGGGCTGGGGAATGGGCTTAAACGTACTATTGTCCTGCAGTTCATTAAACGACACCTCCCTGATATAGTATTTCTGCAGGAGACACACTTGATGGGGAATACGTGCCAGGCCCTCAATAGATGGGGATATACCCTAGCGGTTCACTCAGGCTTCACCTCTGGATCGCGGGGAGTGGGGATACTGGTTCTCCGTTCCCTGCCCCTGCACATTGACCACACTGAGCTGGACCCCCTCGGCCGTTTTGCGGGTCTGTCGGGGAGGTGGGCGGGTCGACGGGTTAACTTTGTCTCCATATATATCCCTCCCGGCCTGCAGACACAGGCATACGTGGATTTGGGGAAACTCCTGCTCTCCCTCCCTGACGGGCAGTTGATCATAGGGGGGGACTTTAATGCCGTTGCCTCCAACACCCTCGACAGGCACCCGCCCAGGGACACGCCCATGGGGCAAAGGTGGTTGGCGGATTTCATCGACGCCTTTGGGCTCACAGACACCTGGCGGCTGCTGCACCCTGCGAGTAGGCACTTCACATTCCACTCCGGTCCGCATCGCTCTTTCTCCCGCCTGGACTACGTCCTGACCTTCATGCGGCCGGACATGCTCATCCGAGAGGCCTCCCTCCTGGCGCGGGGTATTTCTGACCATTCCCCAGTATACATACAGATCACGCTCTGGGGTGGCCGGGAGGGATGCGTCTCCCCAATACTCGCTTGGCGTCTCAAGAATGAGGACCTCCGGGGAAAACTAACCAGCGCCATTGAGCGCTATTTCGAGCTCAACATTGGGTCGACGGGCTCCGCGGTAACCCTGTGGGAAGCTTTCAAGGCCGTGTGGCAGGGGGAGGCCCTCTCAGCCATTGCCCGCGGCCGTAAAGAACGAGAGGCGCAGGTCGCCTCGGTCGAGACGGACCTGCGAGTGCTGGAAGAGGCAGCATGCGCGGAGACGGAGCCGGGGGTGCAACATCGGCTATGGCTCAAAACGGCAGAGTACAAAGAGCTGGTCACGCTCGCTGCTCAGACGGCCGTTCAGCACAAGGTGGGCAAGCTGTACGACCAGGGAGATAAGGCAGGCAAACTTATTGCGTGGCTGGACAAAAAGCAGCGGGCCGCGACGATGGTGCCGGTGATCACGACAGTGTCGGGCGCGACGCTCACGGAGCCTACAGAAATTGTTGAGGAATTTGCAGGACACTTCCGGCGGGTTTACAGCAGGGGGTCAGACCGGCCGGGGGAAGACTCAGATGCCTTGCTGGCGGACATTCGTATGCCCTGTCTGTCGGAGGCCGACCGGGAGGCCCTGGAGGCCCCCCTCGCCGCGTCCGAATTGGAGCGGGCTATTGTGGACCTTAAACCGGGGAAAGCGCTAGGCCCCAATGGTTTGCCTATCGAGCTTTACAAGTTAAAGCCGGATGTCCTTAGCGTGCATCTCCTCCACATGTTCGAGGAGAGCGCAGCGGTAGGAATATTGCCATGCGACCAGCGCCTGGCGACTATAGTGGCCATCCCAAAAGAAGGGAAGCCAAGAGATGCCTGCTCATCGTACAGGCCGATCTCTCTGCTGAACGCGGAGCCGAAAATTCTTGCTAAGGCCCTCGCGAACAGGCTCCACTCAGTACTCCCCAAGCTGGTCCACCCGGACCAGTCCGGCTTCATGCCCCTCCGTAACACGGCGCTTAACATCCGCCGCCTGCATGGGGTGCTGGGACGGTGTCACACGATTCAGGAAGACGCGGTGGTGGTGTCGCTTGACGCCACCATGGCATTCGACACCCTCGAGTGGCCATACATGATGGCCGTACTCCGAAAACTGGGATTTGGTCCGTGTTTCGTTGCTTGGGTCCGCCTTCTCTATTCGGAGCCGCTGGCTCAGGTGGTGATTAATGGTAGGGTGTCTGAGGTGTTTGGCCTTGAACGGGGCACCAGACAGGGATGCCCGCTCTCCCCCCTCCTATTCGCGCTCTCACTTGAACCGTTGGCGTCATGGATCCGGCAGGCCAGCTGCATAACGGGGCTGCGGTGGGCGGAGAGCTGGGAAGACAAGATTTCGCTCTATGCAGACGATATCCTCCTCTATCTCTCACGACCGCGGAAATCAATTCTGGCGGCAATAGATATCTTTGTCAGCTTTGGGAAGAACTCCGGATTCCGCATCAACTGGGCTAAATCGGTCCTCTATGTTCTCCACGGCGGTCCTCCCCGGCTCCCTGACGGTTGCCCGCTTGTAGTGGCAGAGGAGGGCTTTCGATACCTCGGAGTGTTTATCACACGGGATGGGCCTCTCCGGTTTGAGAGGAACCTCATGCCACCGCTCCAGCGGTTCCAGCACGATTCGACCTCGTGGCGGCAGCTGCCGTTGTCGCTGCTGGGTCGTGCGGCCCTTTTTAAAATGATGGCGCTCCCTAGATTTTTGTACGCTCTCCAAAACCACCCAGACCCGGTGCCTGCCTCGTACTTTGCTGCGGTGGAGGCGGCGCAGCGGACCCTCCTGTGGTCGGGTACACCCAGAATAGCGTTACGGAAACTTACGCTGGGGTGGTATGACGGGGGGATAGCCCTCCCGGATATTCGCAAGTACTATTGGGCCGCTCACCTCTCGGCGATAAATCAGGGGACGTATTGCGACGGGAACGACCCGGGGTACGCGATGGACAGATGGCTGCTCCCGGGGGGGAGCTTCGAGGTTGTGCTGTACTCCGGATCGGGCAGACTCCACCTCACTGGGCCTACGAAGCATTCGGTTCACTTATGACACGCCGCGCACAGGGCGCTGGGCTGGTCTAACACGCTTACCTTGGCCACACCCCTGTGGGCATCGGAGAGGCTGGGTAGCCTGCTTCACACAAAAGGGTTTCGTAGCTGGGATCTTATTGGGATCTCCCGGGTGGGGGACCTTTGGGGGCCGGAGGGGGTCAGATCCTTCGCCTATCTCCAGGACACTTACGACCTGGTGCGCACGGAATATTTTAGGTATCTACAGGTCCGTCACTCCCTCCGAGCTAACATCCCTTCGGGCACCAGACCCCCGCAGGCCTCCCTGTTGGAGGACAGATTGCTGGATGGCCACATGCCAGAGCATGCCATCTCGCTCACATATAAGAAATTGATTAACAGCCCCCCTGATCCTCTAGACTCCCTGAAAGAGAAGTGGATGGCGGATGGCCTTGAGATTGATGACGAGGAATGGACCACCGCTTTGGCATCCCCTAGGGAAGTCGCAATCTCGGCTAGACTCCGTCTGGTGCAGCTTAAAATACTGCACAGGGTATACGTCTCCTGCACCAGACTACAGGCGATGGGGCGGGGAGGGGAGGGATTGTGTCAGCGGGGGTGCGGTGAGAGGGGCTCCTTCTTCCATGTTCTGTGGGAATGCCCTAGGGTGCAGCGGTATTGGAGGCGAGTGGTGTCCTGCATGGGTGAGGTATGGGAGACTCCTATTCGCACTGAGGCCAAGAGGTGTTTGCTTAACATTTGGGAGCCTACGGACTTGCCCCAGCGGGGGAGACTCTGGGTTGCGCTGGGGCAAATGGTTGCAAAGCGGAACATTACTCGTCTGTGGGGAGCATCGTCACCACCTAAACTGGTGGACTGGCAAAACAATATGGACTGGTGCATGCTACAGGAAAAGGCGGTATATACGGCGCGAGGGTGTCCACGGAAGTGGGAGGAGGTGTGGTCACTGTGGAACACCTTCCGAGGGGACATAGTTGAGCCTCCGGAGGCCCGGCTGTCTGGCCTGGAGATTCCGGTCTAATCAATGGCTGGTGCCCGACTTCAAGTGTATTGGTTTAGTCTTCCTGCTGTCTCTGTAAGTTCCTGGTGCTGTGACACCCCAGATGTGAATGCACTTTTAAGACCAGTCTTTTGTGACCTGCCTTTGTTATGTTATGTCATAAACCCAATAAAAAAGATTTTACAAAAAAAAAAAATACATCCAAGGCCAAATGCAGGGCAGAGTACACTCCAAACAGTAAAACAACACAGCAAAATTATTAACAAGGCTATACAGAATTCTAAAAAAAACACAAATAATGATAGTTATGCGTGAGTGCAATTCTAATTACTGCAGCTTAATTCACAGGAATTTTACACCACATCATTTGTCACAAAATTATCCTTCCAATGCTCCATTTGCAGAAAATATTTACCACAAATGTACATGAACAACCGAACGTGAGTGGCTGTTATTCATGGTGCTTTTGTTTTTTGCACTGTGTTTTTAGCACAGATTTTGTCCTTGTGTCAAAAATGAACATATAAAATATAGCTCTAAATAATGGATTTACACTTTGTGCCGTTACATGCAATTTTGCTGATATTTTGCTTAAATACACAAAAGCAAACTACGCATATTTTGCACACCCTTGGAGATAATGTATATACATCCCCAGATTTCTACTGTCCCAAAAAATGTGCAAATATCTGTTAAAAAAACATAATCCCACACAGACCCCTACTCAAAGCTCCTTTACACACAGCAACAAATGAACAATAGGAAAAACAAAAAGAAAAGAACAAAAAGGTAGTGTCTACCTTCTCTCGAACAACAAACCTTTCCGCAAATTACAGCACTGAACTCACTGGATTTTTCGAAAAAATGAAAGATGGGTGTGGATGCAGCGGACAGTGCAGATAAAAAGAGAGTGATGCTTTCCCTTTAAAACTCAAAATCCAAAGCGACCAAGAGGTGAACAAAGCAGAGGGAGGAATATTCAGGACATGAAGAGGCAGTTGAAACCATATGTACAGTAGCCTCACAATCTGTATGACACTTTTCTCCTGTAAAAAAACACAGGAAGAGTGAGTTTCATGCTAAAAAAATGAATCAACCTGTCTGCTCAGGTAAAAATTACATTTGAATACGCATGCCTGCATTGATTTTAGGGTGCCCACATTAAAATAACTGCCGCCCATTTTTGGAACTGCAGTTTTCTACTAAAAAAATACCTGAATTCTAAGGTCGGGTAACAGATCAGACTGATTTGCATGTTCACTGCTACTTCTACTACACCTGCCCTTTTTGTCAGCTTGCATGTAGGGCAGCTGTGAAGGACCTCCACTTCTGTTTGTTGCAGGCAAATTTCTGTAAGGTGCACCAGCTGTGGTTCAGGGTTATCAGTTCTGGATCATCCAGGTGTTCCTTAGTCTGTCTCTCTTTTGTTTGGCTTTTGGTTTTCAGCAGAGAACAGTTCTTGTGATAAAGTCTTGTTCTCTTCGGATTCTTGTCATTCTCATTATGCATCATGGCATAAAGGTATTATCTTGGGTATTATGTGTATATTTTGCTATGTGAAATTACTGAGATGATGGCAAATTATGTTGGTGTAACAGAAATTGGTCCAGTCTATTGGAAAGTGCTCATGAACCATAACTTTCCCATTAGCGACGATCAACATGCAATGAAGTGGATAGATAGAAAGATATACTTACGTACACACAGATACTAGCAAGCTAGTTCACTAAATACAGCTTTGGCACCAAACAATTTACTTATAAAATGTTATCACCAGCCAGGTCCTGTCTTGAATGTCCAATCAAGGCTACCCTATTTGATTCAACAGAGTGCGGCTCATTGGAGGTTCTCCCTTCTAGGAGTACACTAAATGAAGAGCACCATTTTTCAGTTGGAGGGGTCCCACAGAAACAGGGCCCACACATACTGGAGAACATTCAAGGACAGTGGAAAAATATTAAGATTCTGCTTCTACCCATGCTGTTGGGACATTAATTGTTTTTCAGAGCATTTGTCATTGTCTCTAGCCTTATGTGCACTACCTCCAACACTGTTGCGGTGGTAGGCATGCTCTATCAAAACTGCATCATTGTCACTTTGCTATGCATTCCCTGGCTAGTGGTTTATTATTCTTTCTTTTATAGGTTTCCCTGTTTTCTACTGTGCACTCAGTGGTTAGTCTTATAAAATGTCTTGCCTCTGAACTGGAATCTCTGACCTTCTTTTACTAATTGGTTTGGAGGCTTCCTGTTGAAGAATACTTCACCACTCTTGCAAGGATGGTATCCTTTATGCAGTACTGGCAGATAGTAGCCCAATTTTGTGTGGATTCTTTGTTTATGCAAGAGATTTACTGCATGGATGGAAATAATGAAGGAGCCCAACTTCAGGTTCTATGCTTTAGAAATTGAGTACTCTGCAGATTTAAAAAGTGATGAGACAGTGGAACCTAATTAAAAAACAAATTGAAGCCATAGATGGTAAGAGGTAGTGTTTTATCACAATCCTACTGTGTTTTATTCCCTCTGCAGCAATATACCCTCCTTTCACTCTTAGCTGTGGCATCTAAGTATTTTAAAAAACACTCTAACTTCGCTCCCTACTGCATAGAATATAACCTTTCATTACATGCCCTGTCCTCATTCTTACAGACTCAATAATTGTGAGCTGCAGAAACATTGCACACAAGCGTTTTCTGCCCTCCCCTCCATCACCTCAGCACCAGGAGTTAAGGCACAGCATGTTCCTTCAGTGGATAAGTGTTGCTGTTTGCCTCATGTGGCCCTTTCCTCCATCTGTTGCACCACAACTCCCTGAATCTCTTTCTTTCCTTCGTTAGTAATACCTATTCCCACTAACTTAACTCCTCAGTTCATTTTTCCTTAGTTTACGC
Organism: Triturus cristatus; assembly: GCF_964204655.1. Classification (NCBI taxonomy): domain Eukaryota; kingdom Metazoa; phylum Chordata; class Amphibia; order Caudata; family Salamandridae; genus Triturus; species Triturus cristatus. Next base: position 88,485,963 of record NC_140588.1, read on the forward strand.
TTGCTTAGCCCAAGTACACATTGGGACATCCATAGAGATTTATAGGGGTTGGTTTTCATGGGTATCCATCATGGGGAGAGCAGAGTTGGACTCTGAGCACTCATATTTATTTGCAAGTCCCTGACTTCACTCCTGGTCAGGAAACCCAGATTCACATTGTGGATACCTGCAGTCATATGGGCCACTATTTTCCTCGCAATGGGTCCAGGTAATAGTATGCAGAGGCAGAAAGCAACATAATGAGTTGACACAGGCAGTGTTCAATGCCCCTTCTGTTTTGCAACTTTACACTATTACAGTGGTACCTTCAGAGGTATCAAACAGCTTTGAATCACCTGGCAGCCCTTCTGTTGCAACATGTATGGTGTGAACCCTATAAGTCAAATGGACCAGGGCCCAACCTTCGACTCCCTTAATCTCTCTTCTCTCCACCCACCTTGTGGTTTGGCAATAACTTTCCTCCAGTGCCCAGAACTATCCCAGTGAACTCCTTAGCTTCTGAGGCTTCTCCCCACACCCTCCCTCTCTCGTTTTCGCATAATATTTTATGTTTAGACGCTTCACACTTAGGCTTTCATATCATTTCCCACAAATGGTATCCAGGCCAAATTTCCATCCCTTTTTCGCACAGATTAGAGATTTTAAAGTATTACCAGGGTTTGTGTATTTGTGGATTTCCGTGGAGGCAACCAAGAAAATGTAGCACAATTGTGTGTTTTACAGAAAATCGGAAAAAAGTGCTTTGTGAGAAAGGTTTTTTTGTTCTAAAAGTGGCATAAATAAAACGTTTGCTGTGATAAGAACGCTTTTTTTACATTTTTCTAAGTGAGGTTCCATTTTTCCTATTTTTTGTGCTTTTAAGCTACTTGCAGTTTAAAGTGGAAACTGGGGTAAAACCAGTGGTTAATTTATATATAAAAAGTGCCGAGGCAGCAATAACAGGAGAAATGTGCTGGTGCAAACTGCCTCCTGACTAGAGCCTTAGCACCTATTATTCTGGAGAGGACTTGGCCTAATGGCTAGAGCTGCCAATTTTTGAGCTGGGGAACTGGGTTCGAGTCTCGGCATGGCTTAACATTCTGTGATTATGGGGAAGATCACCTTCCTTCCAAATGTGTGTGCCCTTAATTGGTGCTATAAGCTCCGGTGCTGATGATTAGGTGCCGGTGCTGATCACCGGAAAGCTCCGGCTCAAATTAAGCACTGGGTAAAACTCATGTGTGAAAGTAGAAAAGCTTCTGAATTCGGCAGAGTCAATTTTGTAGCTTGCTCATGTTTTCTCCCAGAAATAATAATTGAAACCAAAACGTGATAATAAGGAGCAAAAACTAGAAATTGGTGATAATGTTTTCATCTGTGACTTTTTGACCTGACAGCCTTTTTACAAAAGAATTGTACCATTAGGTCCATCAGGACCTTCTTTTGAAGTGATATATAATATTTGTTGATTCTCTAAAAACATGTGATACCCAAAGCCAACAACTTAGCTGCAGCTTGCATTGGTACTTTCATTAGGCATCTATCAGGCAATCATTATTGTGAAATTAATATGTGAAAATGGCTCTGAGGATAACCTATGCATTTGTTTAATCTGTCCCAGATGCTGAGTTTAGGAATAGAGGTTATTCATACAGCTCTGAATTGGAGGTTATCGATACCATCCAATGAATCAGAGGCCATTTTGAAATATGCACGCTTTGTTGCACTTTGGCTTACATTTGGGAACCAAAAAAAGAGAGAAATACAATTTATAATAACAAATGTTCAAATAATCTGTGTTCCCAAACTTCTCTGATTAAAAATGCTATCTCACTTTTTTGGCAGCTTATTGAGTCCCTGTAGCTGAAACAGGAGGTCAGCCAACTGACTATTGGGGTCACATCTGGGGTCATGGGATCAAGGCGAGCAGGTACAGTCTTCCTTCAGGGTCTTCAGACAGCAGAACAGTCCTTGTTCTGATTCTCCAAAGGTCCAGAAGTGCTCTGAGGAGAGATCTGGGGATGTCACTTTTATGCCCATTACCAGCCTGTTGATGGGAGTCAATATTTTATCCACACTCTAAACCAGTTCTTGGCAGTACTCCAGACAGGCCCAGATGTGAGCTTCATCTGCCAGTGACAAGCTAGGCATCCTTTGAAGATGAAGAAGGGGCTGGGCACAGAAGAAGGGGCTGGGCACAGCCCCAAAGGTCATCCTGTCAGTGAGGGGCACTCCCTTCCCACACCCAAGGCCCTTTGTCCACTGTCTGGGAGCAAAATACATCTCACCACAGGGGAGCCATCATTAGTCAGGTGATAGTTGGAGCCTGGCAGAAAGAGACTTTTGATCCTTGGCAGAAAAGAGACAACTTTATAGAAGTTTATTTTCCTTTTAAAGTCTATTTTCCTTAAAAGAAAATCTGAAATTGCCACTAACTTGACTTTTAAACTACCATTAGAATGAGTCTTTAAATCATTTTCCCAGCTGCTCTCAAACTGAATGTAAGCATTACAAGGTGCTGTGATGTAATCCAGTGTTTTCTGATGGGAGAGCTATCCTTGCTACTGTGGAAAATGTTTTTTTTGCCCAGACATGTAAATCAATAATCTCTCCATATCCTACTTTTAAATAGCATGCACCCACCTTATTGGGTGACATAGATATTAAAATGGAATGTTTATACCTGTCAAAAGGGTGATTTTGACAGGTTGAAATGGCAGTTCAAAACTGTACACCCAGGTTGTAGTGGCAGGCCTGGAGACATGCTCTACTGGGCTACTGCAGTGGTGGCACAATGAGCCTGCAGCCCACTAGTAGCATTTAATGTACTTACCTGGGTACAGATAGTACCATATACTAGGGACTTGCAAGCAAGTTAAAAGTGCCAGTTAGGTGTATGCCAATGTTGCCATGTTTAAAAAGGAGAAATCAAGCACTTTACCACTGATTGGAATGGGTAAAGTGCATATAGGTCTATGGCAAACAGAAAATGGCTAAGCAACAGAAGGCAACAATCTGTGATAATAATTCCACACAAAAGATGGTACTTTCCAACATGCTCTCATGATGAATTGTAGTGAGCACATATGCTTTCCACCCATCTGAGATTTTGACAGTGAGCATCTTGTTGCCATGCAACTCGGTGCTCTGATCTTTTTTAAGCTTCTTACCAACCAGCTTCTGATGGAAACCTTTGAGGTGACTCCAAATTTTACTGCAAGCCACAGTGCCAGATTTGTACAGCTCACTGACTAGGGGGGGCTCCTGTTCAAATGTCGTCTACTCTAAGTGGTATCACCTGATGAAGAAGTAATTGTGTAAGCTCCTGTAC